>NC_045567.1:7140420-7793699 GCF_009819795.1 Aythya fuligula
TGTTGGTTTAAGCTGAAAAAATGTACAAGAACACTTGCCATGATTAGGGTAATAGATGGTTTGAAACTACTGTATACAATGTATAAGGAAATTCCTTGATTTTGACACAAGCTGTTTTGAACTCCACGGAAATAGTGGGTACATGCTCACGAGTTAATTGAATAAAAACTGTTTTACAGTAGCAGAAGAAATGGCAGATAATTATGTTCATTTAATTCACTCGGGATTCAGCTTGTTTTCTGCTTCCTTGATATTAATGAAAAGAAATCCAATTTGTTCTACAAGGCAAGATATGTAATTTAGATGCTTATTAATGCACAGTTCTGGTATCAGCTCTTTGAGAAATGTATCCTTTAAAATGTTTGTTTTGAAAGTCAAGGAAGCCATAAGTGTAACAAAACAGCATGTTCTGCATGGAAGTATAACCAAATTGGAATACACCACTGTTTCTCACTGTGAGTGGGCAAATATGTAGAGTATGGTAACTTAACAAATCTTTGGTAATGGCACAATTTTTACAATATGCATGTCAACACTTTAAGATTTCTTTAAGATTTGTTGTAAATCATTCCTATGCTTAATCTATGAAACATATGACAATAAAGTCCACTTATAATCTCCACCATTACATTACACACACTAGATACACAAACACAACCTACTTTGAAGAACTGTCACTACCTCAATTTTTTGTTCTTAATTGCTTCTAATCTGTTCTAATGAGGACACTTATGACACTACCTGTATTCTTGCCACACTAAGAATATTCCTTCTGTCACTACTAACTTTTTTTTGCCACACCTTTGACAGTAGTGCTACAAGCACCATACCTATTATGGCTGTACCACAGGTTTAAATACAGGGGAAAAAATGCATCATCAAATAGTGCCCTGAAATTAAGCAAGTGGCTAGTGACCACAACTGCAGACCTAGCCTGCGGTCTAACCAGCAGAAAGACAGAAAACATGAGAGCTCTTAGATCATTCACAGCCTCTGGCCTGAAGGTGACCAAGCCCAAGGAATGAAAAGAAATAGATTTCTTAGGCAAAGCTTAGTTCACGTGTTCATTTTTTACTTTTAACATTTAGAGGAATAGGAGGTTGCACTATGCAATAAGGCAGAAGAAAAAAAAAACAAAAAACAAAGCATTCCTCTAGATACACTCAAACACTACACTAGCTGACATCACCAAATAAACAGATGTGAGAATACCAGCATGACATGAAGTAATTAGTCCTAGTTGCTACACAGAGGAAGATATGACAAGAAACTATCTCTCACTAGCATTTGACTTGCATAATATCACTTACATCTGTACAAAATAAACGTAAAACATGACTGCTGGGCAGTGCAGAATTCTGACTGGGAAGAGTTGCCCAAGTGCAAACACAAAGTGCAGGTCAGCGAGGAACTAAAACATTTCACTGCAACTTCGCAAGCCTCCATTTGAGCTGAGCCTAGTAAATTAACCTGTGTACAGTAAAAACTAAGAAAAACTTCACAATCCTTAACATTTCCACAGAGCATGGTCCACAGAACTGAAAGGCAGGAGACACAACAGTGCAAGCGCTTACTGATTACCACTGACTTTATTAATCCACACAAAAAAAATAAAAGGTCCACAAGACAGAGGCACTGACTTTATGGCACAAGGCCCTCTTGATAATCACTGCTAAACCCTGCCACTCCTCACAAAAGAGAAGTGAAAAAGACCAACGATCATAGACCATATCCTGTGTGAGTACACATTTAAAAAAAAATCCTCCAATTCTTCCCAACAATTAACATTTTCTCACTTAAAGTCTCTCTTTAAACATATACACATTACTTACGCTTCTATATCCATAAATGAAAAATAATAAGACTAAACGCATAGAACACCCCCATAAGGCTGACAAGCTGGTATAGTTCTATAAATAGTTTGTGAAATACAGCATACTTGTTTTTAAAGGAGCTACAAATGTCACTTAAATTTTGTTTCTGAAATTCTGTTCCTAAACTATTTGGCTGGTCTGCTAGCTGCCAATTAGCTGCAGGTTGATCTTGTTTCTATCCAACAGTATTTGGATTTCAGCTATAAAGCAATGACAATTCTTTTCCACTAGCGCACCTTACAAATTCTTTCAATTAACTGCCTTTTATCCTTATTTATGCCTGTGGGGTGGATACTTAAAATCCTCAACTTAATTTTTTGCTGTGTGTATATATCCAGCGTTATTTTCCAAAAGCCTATTTATGTTTTCCTTTATAAATTGCATCCAATCAGTTTCCACTAGGTTGGTTGCCCTTATAATGCTAAGTGATTACTATCTTGAAGACTGTTTTATAATATAATTTAATTTGCAATAATTAAAAGGTTAAAAAAAATAAAAAATTGCTAAATTGCTGTAGTCATATATTTAAAGGCATTATGCCTGGATAACAAAATAATAAAGCTGTCTATAAATGTCTTTCCCTTAAAAGTAAAGAACTAGCATGTAACCTTTTCAAAAATAAAATACGAATACAATATATTTTACAACTGAAATATAATTTAACTTCAATCCACACTTTAAAACAGTGCAAACAGAAATGAAAGCAGTTTCACTTCTCTTTAAAGCTTTCAATTTTTTTAATTTATTTATTATTATTTTTTTTAAGAGTCTTGGTAGGACAAAATGATGCTAAGAATTCGCAGAACCACAGAATTGTAGGGGTTGGAAGGGACGTCCAGAGATCATCAAGTCCAACCCCTCTGCCAAAGCAGGTTCCCTACAGTAGGCTGCCCAGGGAGGCGTCCAGACAGGCCTTTACTATCTCCAGAGAAGGAGACTCCACAACCTCCCTGGGCAGCCTGTCCCAGTGCACCGTCACCCTCACCGTGAAGTTCTTTCGCATGTTGGTGCAGAACTTCCTATGCTCCATTTTGTGGCCCTTGCCACTTGTCCCGTCCCCACAAACCACTGAAAAGAGGTTGGCCAAATCCCTCTGTCTCACAAAAATTCTGAAACATCTGAAATTCTGAAGTTAAACATAAATTGGTATCAGAAAAAAAACACTTGCTTTTTAGATTCCTTGCATCATTTTTCCACCCGTAGATTTTGCAAAAACACCAGAAAAATATTCTTGAAATATTTTTGTAAGTATAAACACACTGGACATTTTTAGTACTTTTTATCTTTACGCATCTAGCTAACATTTGAGAGTCATTTGCTATTGGTCCTTCTGAGGAGAGGAGAGTTTTTAATGGGATAATATTTTAGATATTCTGACTAGCCTAGTCATTGTGCCCTCTTAGAAAATTAAGTACAAAAAATTCTCGTTATCGTTTCTTAGCATGTCTCACCCTAGGATATCTGTAAGCTTTGCTGAAACAAAATACTTGTGTTTCACAACGTGCATGCACAGTGGGGAAAAACAGGCTGCATTTTACCTGCAGCTCTGGAGTGCTTCAAATTACTATAGAAACTAAGGACTGAAAGGGAGCAAGGTACGATTTCTCCAGCTGAAATGCAAACCAAACTGAAGCAGTGGACCAGTAAGCTGTGCCTTGTGGAAAATGCGCTCTAGCAACCAAAAATACTTAGGATTTATGCTTTATCCAGCAGATATCTCTCTGTCTTCAGCACACTTCCTAATACCATTATAGATTACTGAACCAGAACCATTTGACTTTTGGAGACATTTACTCTTTCCTTTGAGATTTTTCTGGCCCAAGAAATAGAACTGCACAAAGTAGAAACTAACGATTAAGAAATTGAAAGGAGAAAACAAGCTTCTGATTTTTCCCAGGCAATGTTTCCCTTATCTCCTGGGTTTCAACAAAAACTTAGGAAAATGTATGCAGGACTGAGCAGTGTGACAGGTCAGGGTGAAGGGAAGGCAGGCAAAGGTAGAGTTGTGTTATTGGAGGTATTAACTCTCTATGCCTGGTAATATTCAAAAACTCCCAAACATTAACACAGACTAAGAAAATCAGTTTTCCCTCAATGCTTTTGTCACTGAACTCCTCCTTTTCATGAATTACAGCAGCAGTCTACTTCCATTAATATCTTACAAACTTCCTCAAGTCTGATTCACTCCTTTTAGAAACAAAAATATTTAGGTAGCTGTGCTCCCATTCCAGTCTTGTCAATGAGCCTCATAAAATGGTGCTTCTTCACTCTGAGCAGCAGCCAGTCTGGGTCACGGACTGCAGCTACGCTGAGCTGCTTCCTGAAATGTCAGTCTTTCATGTTTTACAATCCCATTTGAAATGGAGCATTCTGAAGGCTGCATTTTGCATCCATTCAGGACAGACACTTTTCCCTGAGATTAGCTGCCACCCCAACAGAAGTGAAATTTCCCATGTTTCTTAAGCTACAGAAAAGTGAGATGTGGAGAAGACAAAACAATTGGTTCAGGCCAACATGAAACCTTACATCTGTCTTTGTATACGCTCTGTCTGTCTTTGAGGAAACCAACATTTGCTTCAGCACTTTTACACTCATACTTCTACCACTGAGCCACAAGTTATTATAGCAAAATACTTTCCAGCTAGATCCAATAAATGTGTGTTTGAGGTGGAAGAAATAAAAGAACATTTATTTCACTTAACTAGCTTCTTTGTTTTAATGGCTTATTTTGAGGTTCCACTCAACCTCAAATATGCTATGCCATATTAAATACACCCCCAAACTGGAAATTTCCCTTTCAGCACTTAACTATCCACCTTTATGCACCTCTAAAATGTAAACTGGGTTACAACCAACACTGTTTCCTCTAGGGTAAAGGTCTTCTCCCCACCTAATCCCCCTCAGATACTATCTCATACAGCTCAGCAAGGTTTAATTTATCTCAGTCATCCTCTTAAGTTAAAACACAAGTTTGTAAAACGTGCCTTCTGATCAGTGCCTTAGATTAATCTTACTATTAGAGTTAGTGGCAGAAACAAGAGTCTTGGCATTCAAGTTATGACTTGTTTAGGAAATTGATATTGGCATTTTCTGCATCATTTGCTTTTTCTCCAGTGAATTACTTTCCTGTCTTTGATTGTCCTAAAGAATTTTTAACCTTATGGGAGAATAAAACTAATTAAAAAAAAACTGCCAAATTTAACTTCAGGCAGATAGTCTGGGCTTCCTCTTGAAGTTAATGTACCTATTGATCTGTTAAAATAATAAACTGGAAGTAGCAGTCTATCACAGAAAATAGATGTTGGAGGTCAAACACTACTTTATCCTTTAAGGATGAGCATCATGGTTCTCACATCTATAGGTTAACCTGACAATTTTTTAAGACAGAACGGTGAAGAACAGAAAGCAATTAGGTCCTATAAAACAAAAATGGAAATAAAATTAATGCAAAAACTTTTTTTCTCTGCACAGAATCCCTGTAATATTATTTTATCCATATAACAATTATATAATTATACTATTACATCAATACATATACTTACTAGTATTTAAAAGTGTTAATTCTGATTGGGGACAAAACTATACAGTGACACTTTTTTTGGTCATTGTTTTGGACCACAGTAGTTAACAAGTTTTGTTTTAGAACAGTAAAGCAGCCTTAACTGAACTAAGATTTGTGATTTTGTCTTCTCTTCTTTAATGTTTCTTGACTGCAGGTGCTAGTATTACACAAGTCAGGAAAAGTTACATTTCAGATTTTCAGTATCAAAGACAAAACAAATCAATTTTAATTTCTCAAGAGATGAAACTGCTGATGCAGAAGGTCATTAAATTATGTTGCTGTTCAGTAGCACTGGAGTCCAGAATAAAGGGACTTACAAAATGACAATCATTGAAGTTGAGAAGATGAAAAGAAAGGAAGAGCTTCTGATTCCTAGTGTCATACTGGGGCTTTTCAAAGAGGTAAGGAAGGGGGCCCCATAGATGATTAAAAAAAATCCTCCTCATTTATTGCATATTACTGGATATATCAACAAGATAGCCAGGTGCTACCTTAGAGATGCCAATTCTTGCATGATATAGGCATATATGAGCAAAATTACAACATCAAAATAGAATTAATCTTTGATATTAGTTCTCCTCCATCATCATTGCTCTGCGCATTAGCCATATGTTTAAATTAAAAAAAAAAATCAAGCTGGTATTCATTTCAACCAGTTCATTCACCAGTTTCCCTCTAGTACCTTTTCCTAGGAAATCTTTAAAACAGTAATTATCACAGAAACATGTTTAAAAATATTAAAATTCACTTATAATATCAGCTGGAAGACAGGAAGACACCATATAGGAAAAAAAAAAAAGCAAAAAAAAAAAAAACAACACAGAAACAATGCTAAATAAGAAAAGCTTGGAATCTGAAATTAGAATCTGTGATCTAGGTCCAACACTGAACCACAGTACACAAAGATGGTGCTGCATTTTACTGATTCCTTCTTTCTGAAATCCTTTGGAAAGTGTCATCAGCATAACCACCATGATCACAGTCTCCCTAAATCCATCACAGTATCCCACAAGAAACTTGAGCTATATCATAATATTACAATAAACCATACCAAAATATCCCCCTATAAACTTGTATTGTCCTAGTCAAAGAGCTTGTGTGAATAGCTTACATATTCATCTGAATTTGAAGCCAGAAAGACTTAAAATAGATTTTTTAATCTATTTTTACCTTCCCTTTTTGTCCTTTTTCTTTCTCTAGCTATTCTCTTCCCTTTTATCCTTTATTTGCCTTTTGTTTAGCAAATGTCAGGTTTATCCAGGCAAGACCACCTCTCACAATGTTGTTCTGAGCCTGTGACCAATGCAGCAGTCAAGAGAATTTACCTAAAGCAATTCAACATTCATTCAAGTCTGTCATTTCATGAAATGTCTGATAAGACCATGAGCTGAGCCTATGTTTCTCCATACTGTTTACTGTGTACTTCTACTACAATAAAAGTCTGAAGGGAAAAGAAAAAGTTCTTGTTTTTTTTTTTTTTTTTTTATTGCCTGCATTTGTCATGTTTCCTCATAAAAGGAGGACTGGTTGGCTCCAGTCCTTCTCAAAAAACTGTCTATTAATCCTCCATCACTCAAATATCCCTAAAATAATTGGTTGTTGCCATCTCAAAATATATCAAAAGCAGGTTGTTGCTGTTACAGACTGTTATTCCTTCTTTTTGCATCTTTAGAATTTATTTAAAGTATCTTCAATCACTTATTAGCCTTGATATTAAACTGGCCAAATGTCTGTACACTTGAAACAGCAAAATAAGCTTAGCTGGTTAGTGTCATAAACAGACTACCTTCAACTCTCTTCACCTGTTACTGTATTTGTATTCAGTATTTCCCTTTGAAACAATGCTGCTCCTGTTATGCAGCATAGCTTAAATTATTTTTAAACATCTACACATTTTAACTAGGTAATGTGGTTTGTTTTCCCAAGATCTGTTGGTTGCATAGCCTTAAACTAGAAATGATGAAGCCCTTTTCTCCTAATATCTACAGTGATCTTACATAAATAATTTATCTGGCTCTTTATTCATTACACATATTCACTTCCAAACAAATGCATGGAAATCGGTGTGCAAACATTGACTGTAAATGAACTGAACTTCAAACACAGAACAAATAATGAAGGAATATTATCCACACTGAAGTTGTTAACGCTGATGTAATTAGGATTTTAACAATCACTGTTACTAAGATATCAAGTCTTCTTCTTACAGTTATAAGGATAACATCACAAGGTAAGAAATACCAGAACCTTTCACTGAATTATTAGGTGTTTTGTTTTTAAGTTGTTTTTCCTTCCTGAAAGTTGAAAAGTAACCTTGCTTAAACAATTTATATATTATCAACCTTATGTAATTTTGTAAACACAAAGAATAATTTTTACATGTCCAATATTTTACCCATGTATATTTCTGCAAAAGCATCCTATGGAGTCCTTGAATGAGTGCTATGGCAGACTTGCATATTTGGCCTTCCACCTAAGAATATATTTAAAAAAAAAAAAAAAAAAAAAAAAAAAAAACTAAGTGCACAAGTTCTGTAGGCCACCTTCTATTTAAAACATCCTTCTTTTGTAAAATGTAGAATTGAATGTGCCCTTTAAAAAGTTATTCAGGGTATAACAGCCTGTCTAGCTCCCTCTGCATTGCAGCCCTGCCCCTGAGCTTAATGACTGGTTCCATCAATTTGGCATCATCTGCAATCTCTGTGCAAGTGCACACATTCACCTCCAGCAGATCACTGTAACAGGAGAGGTCCCAGGACAGACAGCAGCAGCACTTGGTGACTTATCCAGGCAGGATAGGATGAACTCCCCCTGCACTCTGAGCTTGGCCATACCCAGCCATTTGTCCATCATCCAGGCCGCATGAGAACTTGGACACAACAGCGCTGAGCACCTTGCTAAAGCAAACATAAATGACATCCACCACTCTCCTCTTAATTCACAGAGTTATTTTACCATAGAAGGTAGTCAGATTGGTGAGATGTGATTTACTATTGATAAATCCTTCCTGACTGTTCCCAATCACCTCTTCTCCTTCAAGTACTCAGAACACGTCCTATGGTTTTCCTTGGGACAGAAGTCACGTTGAGATACCTCCTGTTACCCTCCAACATCACTGACACAAGCACACAAACTACACCTTGACTGGGATGTCACTAGTGTTATGTAGCAGAATATGGCATGTCCAGCTCTGAAGTCAGCTTCAGATCTCACACAGGCTGATGTCCAACCCCAGCTTTGCTATAATTTTTCAGCTAAGAGTGAGTGCTCAGGCTGTTTGCGAGCTACTGAAAACTGTTACTGCATTAACTGATTGGAAATCTCTATGAGATGGTACGGTTATATTAAATATTTCTGTTAGTCATTAAATGGCAAAACTTTGATGCTTCTAAGTAAACTTCGGAGTGACAAATATATAGAATTTTAAATTTAACGTATTATGACAAATAAAGTCATTTTGAACAGCTAAAAGCAAAAGGCAAGTCTGTCATCCAAAACCATTAGGAAACAACATTTCTCTAAGTACCTATGCATATTTTGCATAAAAGTCGCATAAAGTTCAACTGTCATTCTATGAAATATCAATATCCATCAAATCAAATGACAGCATCTTCCATCATGAACTGTTTGGTATAATGGAAACAGAGTCACTGGAATACAATGCTTTATCAGGATAAATCGCTCCCATTTCAGAAATAAATGTCTCAGCTTCACCTCAGCGTTTATTTCCTATGAATGCCAAGAGCATGCTAAGACATTCATCTAGCAGTGGGAGGACATTATCCCATAGCAACATTCTATTCTGACATTCACTCTTAAATCATTCAAAGCCTATTATTGATGACCCTGATCTAATTTCCAGAATTCTTACACCTCCAGACTAAAGACTTGCTTCCATGGCTGTAACATTGTGACTTCTAAATAGCACACAAGAAGACTCCAAGATCAGAATAGAAAGGTTACACTTTCTGCATTGCTTTAGATAAGGGGACATACTGAAATGCAGAGCTTTATCTTTCAAGATGGGTACTGAGCATGCTGGGTTGAATCTTTTTAGAAGACGTATTACCTCAAAAAGAGTTGCTTTCCTATTTCAAGGCCCTCTGTCCTTATCCAGAATCAAATATGTGAGGAAAAACTAGTCACACTTTTAGTTTTTAATGTTTGTTTCAAATAAGACCCAACATCAATTTTTGTATCTGTTTGGTAAATTTGGTTTTTGAAGGCTGATAATTGTGCCTACTTTAAATTCATGAATGTAAAACCCAAGATACTTGTTTTAGTGCTGCAGAATTATTTTAACTTAGGAAGTCATTCGGTGAACTCGTAATAGTGCTCCCATTTGCAGGGAGATGAGCAAGAGTACTTGTTTTTGTAGCAGCAAGCATTTAAATGGAGGCTTTTTTCTGATATAAGATGCAATTAAGTAGCAGAATGTTGAAAGTATCCTCAGCACGTACAATGACATTACCCATTTCATCTGCAAAAAACAAAGGCCACTGCCCTTCCTTTTCATACCTGTCACTTTCAGATTCTGAGAATACAGCCAAAACGTTCTTCTAACCCCCATCTATTCAGAGTTTCTCCACGTTCATGCTCAAAGTGATAAAACGGATGGAAACAAAAAATCTGTATTCCATTGGATATTGCAAGATACAATACATCACATTTCAGGAGGTGTGCAAATGTATAAAAATCTATAGCGAGTTGTACTGGGTCTGGCTGGGACAGTCCTATGCTTTCCCTCACCCTCCGGGGAGGAGGGGAAGGATAAGAAGGGAGGGGAATCTTCTTACAAAGAGCAAGTGCTATACAAATTGAGGCCCTGCGTCCTAGGAGGTGGAAGAATATCACTTGCTAATGAGAAGTGGAGAATATTTTTTTTCCTCCTTTTTCTTCCTTGCAGCCTTTGCCTTTTCTCTCTTTAAACTGCTCCTACCTCAAACCCACAGGCTGATTTTTTTCCCTCCATCTCATTTTCTGCACAACCCCAACAACCCCTTCTGCTGAAGGAAGGGAGCAGCTGTATGGTACTTAGTTGCCTAACTACAACACCTGGCAGAAATAAGAACACTCCATCTCAAGTTTTGATGTTGACAAACAGGGACAACAAATCCTAAAAAGCAATGAGATGTGCTGGATGATAACATGTCAACACCCAACTGATGTTCAAAGTGGTACATGACAAGAAAGCTGGACAGAAAGGGCCATGTCTTTTGATTCACAGACTGAAATATGCAGCACCTATGCCACTAGAAAATCGTTAAAGACTGACATTTTAGAAGTGCTCTTCTGCGTAGACATCCTTTTATAAGCTTTTTACAACACAGTCATAAAGTATTGATTTACTTTTTTCCACTTTCAGGCTTCTATTGGGTTTTACATAAACTCAACGCTTTCAGTGCTAATATTCATTTTTAACATTGTTTACCAATACTTGACACACAAGACTACTATACTGAAGAGATCTACGTGAAAAACTGTAAAGAATTGTTTTAGAACCCCCGCTGATATATTATGCTTGCAGGTGTCTCTCCACCCATAAGGACAGACAAATTTCAGTTCTCTTATCTATAGAAATCAGTTATGTCCTTAATACTGCTTGCTTATTTTACCCCATATATTAACAGCATATACTTTACTATTTTGGGCAGCATACAGCCACAACTATTTCATAACCATAGCATCAAATGCATGCAGTAACGCTTATTTCAAGGAACACCCAGCACATTTTTAATGAATATGGAAATTCAAGCTTATATACCTTTGCTTTTTCAGTTTTAATTCTAATTTGTAAAAAAAATTAGACTTTAAAACTATAAGATGAAGATAAAAGTGAAAGCAATAAACGCTATTTGGGACAATAGGATAATTTAACCGTAGACATCTTCCAAATCATCTTAAGCCTGATCACACAGCAAAGAATTTGCTCGCCCTAAAACCAAGCAAAACCCTTAAAGGTGTTGTGTGTAACCACATTCTCCTCTGCAATACCAGGAAGCAGCCAGAAACTGTGGAATATCTCCAAGTTACGTATTCATATAAAATCTTGTTAGTAATCCAACAAATGCAAGTTGTTTTAAAGATCTTTTGTAAATGCTTCCTCCTGATTTTAAAACACTGCATAGCTGTACAATTATTTATAATGGTAATTTTGTACTATACCTCAAGGAGAATAGACAATATGTTTGTATAATTCTGTTCAGATCAATAAGGTTTGAATAATAACTAAAACCATAAGAGACATAAAGAGCCTTCAGGGAACCTGTTTTCACCATTAAGGAAATGCTTTTGCACCTAATTTAAACATACAATAGACAAACCATCATGTTTCTGGGATTCTTGTTAAGTGCTTTGTTGTGTATTCTACAATTGTAACCAATCTCACAACTACAAACTTAAGCATCAGTTATCCATTCTTAGGAAATGACCTAAAGATATTGGACTAAGGTATACAGTGTGTTCATATACATTTGTTTCCTTGTTAATTAACTATATTCTGATGTAGAAACACCTTCATTTTCATATTCAATATTAAGTCTGAGATGAAGAATTAGGCATTAAAATCAATAAGAAAAAAAATCTAGATAAATAATAGCTCTTACACTGTCTCCTGGTATTACCACCGTACTTTTACAGCAAAGAAGTATATTAAAAAAGGTAGATTGCAAATAAAATAATTAAAATTAATCATGTAAATCATTCAACTATGTATTCCATTAGGACTCTGTAAAACTCTCTTATGTACAAGAGAACTAGATCTAGTTTTCTATTCTGCGTAAGCCTTCCTATTTTTCAAGGTGAAAGTTTTCTTAAAGTAGTGACAGGATTAATTTACAGAACAAACACTTGTTGCCAAATCTGTTGTGCTCAAATCCTCCACAGCTTCAGAGACTGACTATATTCATGACTGCACTTCATTGTACATAATAAAAGTAAAAATTGCCAATAAGCATTAAAAAAAATAATACTTGGCAACTTGCTACATTTTGTTGCTTTTATTCTTACTTTTCCCTCTCCTCCAACTCAGATTATGTGTTTGCTTACACCAGTCTCAGTATCTGTTTTCTTTTCACTTCCAATCTCACCTCCAAGTTCACCCAGTCCTTTCTTCAATACAGTCAACCTGCTGTATGTTCGTTGTTCTTCTGAACTGTTCCTACAATTCTCTCATTCAAATATTCTGTCCACACTGACACCCAGATAACTAACTACAGAAAAGCAAAGCAGTCATCTGCTACTCAAAGGAAAGCATCTGTCTTGGTTGGGCTCTTAGTCACATGACTAGTCTGATGCTGTGCTGCTTTCATATACTAAGGTTTCTTAGAGAGAGCCTGTGATCTTAGTCTTTAAGATATATTGCTCTAAGTACTGGCGAAGCTCAATAAATCTTTCTAATTGCTAACTGAGAAAGTGCAAATATTTTCATGTTTTTCTTCTTGCTGCAGCGCCTGGGGATGAAGGCAGCCAGCTTTTCATACTTGTGTTCTTCTCTGAGTCCTCCTCCAGTACGTCCCACAAGCTCTAACACAGATAGGGTTTTTCCAGGTAACAACAGAATGAAGTCAAGGTCATTTCTGCCAGGTTCCCTTGCTCTGACAGATGTTTCCAAAGCCCAATTTATTTTGACCAGTGACAACTTTGCTACAGGCAAATCACGGCATTCATTAAGGAAGCCTACTTAGGCCAATATCACATCAGGGATGTCAGGTTCCTATTTGCAAAACAAGGGATGAGTCCACATAAGGGAATGGCAAGTGTTTGGAACATGGCACCTCTTGGGCAACATACACTAACTATCCTTTCCTCTACAGTAGCAAAACAGCATGTCTAACTTCCCATGTTCCTGTTCCTGACACATAGCTACCTCCATTTTTTCAGAAAAAAAGAACCTCACTCCTCATCAAGAAGGCTGTAAAATTCATTTTGGACAAAATTTTTGGAGAATCCTGGGCTGGCTCTGACCTTAGTCACACTATGTCTAACCTATAAGCATCATTAGCTTCTTCAGAAGTACATAGTGGAGAGCGTCTTTTGGAGACTTTCATGTTTACTCTCCATAAGCCTCAAATCAAACAGAAGGCCATCAAGTTCCAGCAAAAAAGTAAAGCAAAAGTAAAGCAAAAGTAAAGCAAAAGTAAAGCAAAAGTAAAGCAAAAGTAAAGCAAAAGTAAAGCAAAAGTAAAGCAAAAGTAAAGCAAAAGTAAAGCAAAAGTAAAGCAAAAGTAAAGCAAAAGTAAAGCAAAAGTAAAGCAAAAGTAAAGCAAAAGTAAAGCAAAAGTAAAGCAAAAGTAAAGCAAAAGTAAAGCAAAAGTAAAGCAAAAGTAAAGCAAAAGTAAAGCAAAAGTAAAGCAAAAGTAAAGCAAAAGTAAAGCAAAAGTAAAGCAAAAGGAATGTCAAAGTGCAGAGCAGCAAAATCTTCCCCTCCCTATCAGTCTTCATCACTGAAGAACACTGATAAGAAGTGCATAGACAAAATGTCAGATGTAGTCATGTAAACCAAGAACAGAGAACTGCAAGTCTGCAAGCATAAGGTTGTCAAATACAGCAACAAATGCTGCAGGTTGTGATAGAGAAAATCAGACTGCAGGTTTTGATACTAAATTTCTATCTATTTCCCTCATTTTATTAGACATAAAACGCTGGTATTTACTTACACTTATCACTGCGGGTTAGAGGTATTGAGAAAAAACATTTGAGTGTTCATACAATGAAATATCTTTGTCTGAACTTGGGTTAAATGTTGGTCAAAGAATGCAAAAGCTTATTGTGTTATGCACATGCATCTGCTAGCTTTTAATTTAGTTGGTGAGAGAGGAAGTAAAACATAAACTAGGTCACAGTGTTGTTGATCAATTTTTTTTTTTTTTTTTTTTTTTTTTTTTTTTACAAATAAATGACTGTAGCACCTCATGCAACTAACACATACATTCACTATAAGCACAAGAATTATCACTCCAGGGTACCTTCTCATTTAGTGCAAAGTAATTATTTCAACACTTGTATTGTTCTGTATTATTTGTATTACAACAGAATTAAAATTTAGGCCATGTGAAACTACAAAGAAAATTTCTCTAGGTAACCATAGAAGTCAAATACACCAGCATTCAGAACAGACTTCTTGGTCAGCATCCCAGAGTGGAAGCTTCAGTTGCTTAGCACCCCATGTAGCTGAATCTATACTTCTGTTGTTGCCTAAATCAATGTATTAAATGGGCTGCAAATTACATTAAAATTTTTATGACCATTTTAAATGGTTCTCCCTCCTTCTCCAATTAAACATGAAAGCATTTAAAATCCACCATACAGCTCTTCTCCTTAAAGTATGTTCATCTATAACCTAAGGCTGGCAAGATGAAGAAAAGCTTGCAGAAATTTCAGTTATAACATATTTCCCTTTGAAGCAATTCAAAGGTTCAGATATAGTACTTCATCCATTTTAATAACAGCTTTAGGAAACTGAAGCAAAATTAAAAAAAAAAAAAAAAAAAAAAAGCTTTTAAAACTTTCTTATATCCCACAAAATGTTACAATTACACAGCTTTTTTTTCCCCCCATGGAACGCCCCTTCTCACCTTGATAAACACAAGATTACAGAAAAAAAAAAAAATACTAGGAAAAAAAAAAAGACATTCACCCCTCTTTCACTATTTGACTCTCTTTGTGTGGAGCATATTACTACTCACTAGCTTCTCATCTTCTGAGGAAAACGCTATTCTCTCATTCTTATAACAAGATAAGATCTATGTTCAAATAAAAATCCCCAAAACGCAATGGCATTTTTCCTTGCATTCTTAACACTGCTGAGATAACACAAAAGGTCCAATTTTCTCCTACATTCTAATGCAGAGACAATCTAGAAAGCGAGCACATTAAGGGACAGGCTTGGAGGAAATGCTGAGGACCAACACTCACCCCAATTTTTAACTTCACACACAGCTACCATAGTTTGTGGTCTTCAGCTCCCTGCAGAACAATATGTACAGCTCGCTCCTCTCTTCCCCCAGACCAACCTCCCCAGCATACTCACAGCCTGGCCAAACAGAAAAGCCCACAGGCATGAGCAGTAGGCACAAAGCAAGGTGTGAGGTGCCCCAGCACTCAGAGAGGACACCTCACCTCCCGCCACAAAATGGAGCTGGTGATACCCCAGGGCTCTGTGAGGCAGCCACAGCCACCCTGCACTCAGAGCCCTGCTCCTACCCGCTCCCCAACTCTCCTCCTAGCTCCCCACCCCCAAGAAGAAAAAGTCTAAAAAACACATGAAGACTCACCTGAACTGAACGTGGTACACTGAAAGTCAGGTTCCAACAACACTCCAGGCAGCTACGTTGCTGTGAGGGTAAGAAGATGCCCCAGCAAGCACAGCTGGCCTCAGGAGGGCCCAGGTGGCCGAGGCACGACTGCTGGCTGTAGCCACCCAGCTGACACTCACCTGCAGTTGATACTACTGCACCCAAAACCCTCACCTGAAGAGTTTTTGTGACACTTATTTATTTCCACCAAAAAATAAAAAAATAAAAAAAATACCAGAACACTTCACAGCACTCAGTCACAAATGACAGGTGAGATGCATATTAAGTAAGTCTTCCTTTATAGTCAACTTAATTAGCATAAATGCTCTTTTTGCTTCATTTGCTACAGCAATGCTTTACAGAAAAGCCACAAGTAATGGTTCTTCAGAGAAGAGTGTTAACACCCTGCCCACCTGGAAATGACAGCAGGGTTTAGATTCACTTCCTCCACTCTCCTCCCCCCCAAAATTAATAGAAATTAAGAACTCACTACTCACATTTTGCAATAAATATGTTGAAAGCATTAAATAGGAGGCTAAACTGTCCTACAAAGGTTTTAACAGCCCCAGGTGCACAGTGTAAATGAAGCACTATGTGCCCCAATCTCTTCAGCTCTGCCAGCAGGAAGCCAGCACTGAGGGCTGATCCCCACAGCCACGCATCTTTGGTTTACTCTGGTAAGAGCCAGGTATATCTAATTGCTTCCAAAAGGGATATACACTGAGTTTTATTTTATTTTCAGAACTGCCGTGTATGTACAAATATAGTGATTTTATTCAGGCTTCTCAGAAAAGACCTTTAAGCACGTTTCTAACTACTTTCTAACTTACCACTCAGTGAAATATACTGGGTGAGATGGAAAACACAGGGAGATCACAGCTGGAATGCATTTTATGTCATCACAGCAACACTTTACTAAACTCAGCTGAAACAGGTGTGCAGTTGGGTATTTTTAGCCAAGATTGGATGGTTGGCTGACCAAAGCAGGGCTATTTCTACCTAAATGATCATCAAAATGTGTGTTTTTTCTTATATATCTATTCTTGCAGGGCACTTGCCCTCTTGCTCAGAGACTATGTGTTTGGTTGTTACTTGGTACTTTTGGCACAGGATACTTTCTGCAGTGCTTCCACAACAAATTCCTTAGAACTTGTATGTTTTAATACAGTTATAATCACCTCAAGAAAGGTGAGGGAAAGGATCCTCAACTGAGTATACAAGCCACCTGTAGCCAATACCAGTATGTTGCAGGACAGAAATTTACTTCCTCAGAGGTTAAAGCAGTACCTAAAGGTTTGTTTCTCCTAAGCCCCCCTTAGTGTGCTAGTCTGAATGCACCAAGAGGAAATCAGGAAAGGTAATAATTCCCCCCACCCCAAATACTCAGTCACACTCTGACAATCTGTTGGTTTTATACAGATATAATGTCCACCTCTCACCACAACTCTGTATTTAATGATATTTTAAGGAAAGCTGGGTAAACTCCTACCTTTGTCTTCATTATATATGTGGGCCAAATTAATTTAACTTGAGTGCGAAGTGAAGAAAAGACCTCTAAAATATATATACTGTCCTTTAGAGGACAAGTAAAACAGCACAGAAAGGCAGATGCTTTCAACAAACTGCCTACAGGCCAGCCAGTTTTGGCATGTATGAAGAAACACACCTCAGTCTCCGATAGAGCTTAGTATACTTTTGCCGACTGCTCACCCAGTTTCCCAGGAATGATTCATCCCAAACTCAGATATGACCTACTGAGGAAAAAAGAATGCCTTTTGGATGTAGCCTTTCACAGTTGACAACTCTGTAAAGGGAAATACCACTTATTTAGAGATACTCCTTCTTCACAAATCCTGATGCAAAGATTAGATAGCTGCTTTCCTCCTTTGCAACTTCCATGTTTCAGAATGGAATAGCTGATAAGACAATGTTAGCAACCATTTAAATGTATTATTTTATTACATCAGTGACCAGAGAAGTTAGGTGCTTAGAGTTCTAGGTAAAATAAAGTTTTCCTACTAAAAATGTTCAGTGACAACTTTACATATTTGGAAAACAAAAAACCAAAACACACAGAACAAACAAACATACACAAAGAGGGTTAAAGGTCAGCAAGACGGCTTCTTAAAAGCAACATAAAAAACTCTGCAGGCACACCAGTAACTAACTCCCCAGTGCACGCTTTCAAATACAAGACCACTCAGAACCTGAATAAAACACAATGATCTGTTGGAGTTTAGCCTTGCCATCTAACATTAAAATTATATGATTCTTTGTCAACAATCATTATTTTCACGTTCTAGGTGATATGAGAACGCTCCAATTCTTAGTTAGAATAAATATTTGATACTACTCTGTAAATCTCTCTAATCTCTTTGCAGCATCACAATAACTATCATGAGACATCCTGCTCTCTTTCACATAGGAAGCCTAGAATGTATGTGGGCTTTGGTTCTCTAAAGCACATTTAAATTCAGAGGGGAGGGATATGCCAGAGTGTGGCTGGGTTTATGATCTGACAGGCACCTCCAGTCCAGGAAATTGCAGAAAAGATTTGACAGAAATTAATCAACCTTGAGCTGTTAACACAGTACTTTTGTGACTTGATTGCTCTCTTTCAGTCCAGCACTGAATCAGGTTTATGTCCCCAGCTTGGTCTAATGAATATGGGCTAACACACACTCCCAATTATACTGGAAAAGCCAACAGGAAAGAATATTGATTTTATTTTAACCCTTGCTCTAAACAATTTACAGAGGAGTAACGCCATACTCGACACACGCCCCAACTTTGCCTTTTCAGATTCTACCCATCTAAATGAATGCACTGGGGACTGTGGCAGCTACACAATAGGGATCAGACCACACAAGCACATTTGACTTGTTTAGGATTTTTCACAGCCCTCTGCTTAAGGGCTTCCTCCTTTTCTCCTCTATTTTGTTGAGGAAAGAAATAAGTATCATTGAGTACTATGTGGAACAGGATTTTGCAGTATCTAGCTAAAGATTCCTGCCTTTCCCCGCACTCACGACTCAGAATAAACATTGTCATTATTTTTTATTTGGTTTAGGCAACAAAGCTCATATCTCTTAACTGCTAAAGAGACTGAGAAAAAACATGCTTCAAAACAATTTCCAAAAGACAGTAGAGCTGCTATAACACCACTTCAAAAGGTCTGGCTAACCTTTTGTAGCATTAGCTAAATTTGGATTTGCTCTTATGATTTAAGAACTTTTCAGTTTGATGTCTTTTCAACACGCCATTGGTAGAAATAAGCTGTTATAAAGACAAAGGCTGAATTTTTCAAAACTATACAGGAAAAAAACTCCATTTTTTAAAAACTGCTCACTCTTAGGAGCAAAATTCTCCCTGAAGTTAAGGGGAGATGTAATTCATTTAGACACCTCTGGCTATCTTACAAACTCATTCAAATTAAAACGAGTGAAATTTCATTTAAATGCACAAGGCTTTGTAATTTTCATACTAAAATACGACAAAGATTACTTATTTTCTCTGACATGAAGCTTCTTGGTTGTGCTATGGTCAGTTTACAAATTGTGCCAAGAAACATAACCTAAGATGGCACAAATACTTAAAACTTCCAGTTTTTAAGTATTCAAACTGCTATTTATTTTGAATAGGTTACTTGACCTTTTCATTATTTAGGAAGTGCAATACATATTTTATAATATTATTTCCATTAAAAAGTTTTAGGAAAATGAAAGCATAAATTATGCCTGGTTTTGAAAAAGCTGTGTTGTGTTTTTTTTTTAAGGGAATTTGTCTGTTGGTCATAGGCTCCAAGGAGACCTTCATGACCAATGTTGCTGGAATTTCCTGTGCTGTTACCTAATAAACAGTGTTGCAGCCTAGAAACTATGACTTGTTCTTGGGGTTGTTCTTCGGAAGAAATACAGTATCACCACAACTGGGGAAAAAAAAAATACTTTTTTTTTTTTTTTTTTTTAATATTTTTAAGTGTTGTATGTCCACTGTACAGGGGGAGAGTTGGCCAGGTTTTACAAAATATTATCATTCCATCTCCTTGTTCTATTCAGCTATAAAGTACTTAAACCCTTTTTTGGTACTTCAGTCTATATCCTAAAGCATGTTTCAAGCATATTCACTGGGGTGTGGGACCTCTGAACACAGTGAATAGCTTATCCTAAAACTCTCTTTCATGTAAAAAAATACACCTATTACTATTGTCAGCTTAAAGACACTTCACAAAACTCCAGTTTCTCTGCTGATACTGTTGTTGAAATGTATGACTGCATATAAACAGAAGATAATTTAGCTGCAACATAAATCCCAATTCATGACCTATATGAAGATATTCTAGCACCCTAGAAACATGTCAGAGTATTAATACCTCCTAAATGGCCTCATTGTTGGAGTTTGTGCAGCATTTTCTGTTTCATTTCTTCATTTCCATGAAGGTCCAATAGAAAGTATGTTAGCCTGAACAAGAATACAGTATGGCAATAGTCAATGAGATCTTGAGAGACGGGCAGGAATCTTTTTCCATTCTGTTGAATAAATGAAATGCGTGGGTTTTTTTTGCATCTCAGCTCATAACGGTATTACTGTTTTAACTCTTCCCTCAATAATCTTCACTTCACCATTTAATTCTGTTTTCTTCTTGATTCTTTTCTTTCTGCAACATCTGTAATTTACAGTCTTTCACCCCCAAAGCAAAAGTTCTTTGTCTGTCTCCCCTTTTCTGGCAGGTCTAGTATTAGAAATCATAAGCAAATGGGAAGGATCATAATGACAACAACAGGCAGATGATTTATCATTAAGATTATATGCCAAAACGTGTAACAAAATGTACGACGCAATCTCTGTGTTAATGTTTTAGTGAGCTCAAATGTCACATTAGAAAAATTATGACAGGTGATAACTGACAGTATTAGAATGGTGATAAAATTAACTGTTTATAAGATGAGATTATACTTTAAAGGTTACAGAAGACGAAAAATGTGATTCACAGAAGATAACCAAGCCGTCTGGGACCAGTCAACACAACAAAATTCACCACAGCAATATTCACTAAAAAACAAGAAGTCCTACATCAGGTATTGTGGCAAGCAGGCAGGTGAGACTGTGGTGGTTTTACCTTGCTAGGCAGCTGAACCACTCTCTCATTCACCTCCACAGAAGAGGGGAAGAATCACAGAATCATAAAGGTTGGAAGAGACCTTCAAGATCATCTGGTTCAACCGTCATTCTACTACAAATGTCACCCACTAAACCATGTCCCTAAGCACCAAGTCCAACCTTATCTTGAATACCCCTAGAACAAGAAAAGGAAAGAAACAACTCGCAGGTTGAGATAAGAATAATTTAATTAAATGAAAAATAATTAAGGGAAAATTATTACTAATTAAATAATTTAACTAAAGGGAAAAGGAAAAAGGGAAAATAAAAAGGCAGAGGCTGTGTGGAAGCACAGAGGAAAGAAATTACTCTCTACTTCCCATCAATGAGCAATGTTTGACTACCTCCTTGAAGCAGGGCCTCAATGCATGTAGCCATTTTTCAGGAGGACAGTCTCCTAAAAGCCTGGCTGCTCCTTTTTTGTCTTTTGGGCTTAGATTTTCTTCATTTTTATTACTATCTTTACCTCTAAACACTGTACTCAATGCAAAATAAGAGAGGAAAATATATAGGTTAGACTTAAGTGTTAGGCATCTTCACCTCTGAAAGTATACAGAGACCACCCCCAAAAGGAAATCTTTTAATGCTTCAAATAGAGCTGAACTGACCAACACGTCCAAAAATCCTGCACTGAATCTGAAGTGGGAAATGGGAAGCTTTCACCCCTGAATATTATACTGCAGGTGTCTGGCCTTTATCCCCTGATTTTCTGGTAATTCCTAACAAAGGATTCATTGTTCTGTAAACCTAACTAAATGAACACTTAACTGGAGAGTATTTTCAGAAGCTTCACTTCAGAAAGATAATCATCTCCACAAGAAAGAACAGAACACTAAGCAGAGTAATTGCAATGTACATGAATGATGCCATGTTCTACTTCTTCAACTCTCTGAAGCCCAAGCTTATACTTCTATCAAAGAAGTTAGATCGTGAAGAGGAACATCTTACAGGCTTGAAAGCGCCACATTTGTAAGTCTAGCTCACCTCTCTAACGTCAGACTATTACCAGATTCAAAACTTTATCCTCTGTGAGATTTATCAGATCCCTGGGAAGAGAACTGAGATTTCCCCCCTTTGCAGCATAGCAAAATATTTTCCTAAAGTCACAGGGAAATCTCTCACCTAAACAGTAAGATGTCAATGCCCTAAGAGCTGTTAGCACTTGAGTCTGCATGGCACACAAGCAGGATAGCTTCTAGAAATCTGTTATGTTTAATATAGTACTATCATCCTCAACAGGTACACAGGAACGCAACATAAGAGATTAACAGAATCTATAGCTTTTCTTTCCTTCTCTCTCTCTCTCTCTCTTTTTTTTTTTTTTTCTCTTTTTCTTTCCCTCCCTTTTAAATGAGGCTATGAAAATGAGACTGGCACTGAGCCAGTGATCTGAACGGCTAGCCAGGAAAATGAGGCAACTGAATGGAGTAGAAGACAGTGACAGTTGTGCTCATGTTCAGCCTTCAGTTTGCAGAGCCAAGTGGCTTGAGCCCCTTATAGCCTTTAGAGGCAACAAGGAGTGTGAGATAACCCTTCCCTGCATTTATTGGACATTTGGTTCACTCCATTCTAGACCGAGATTGCATTTCAGGACATCAACAGTGTGTAGAGGGCTACCTTTAAGCTTTAGTCTCCACACTGCATTGTAGTATAAATGGCCTCCTGGGCTTGTGGAAATGGTGCATGGTACGATTACCACACAGAATATATATTAAGAAAGAAATAAAAGACCTGATAGTTAATAGTGATCTGAAAACAGAACAGAGAAGGGTAGTTATGTGTTCATTGATTTAATTTTCAGCTACCTTAAAAATAATTAACTTAAAATTGAACATCATATAACCCACAAACATAAGTGATGCAACTTATTTCTGGGATTCTAAAATGTTTCTGCTCAATAAAGAAAGGCTGATATGACTCATTTTTCTAATACACAGTATTCCATCCTTTTTGCTACTTTGATTTCAAGTACTCTTATTTTGGTATTTGGTGCTCACTACCTAGCTTAATATAAAGTCAAACTCCAGAAATATGGTTGAACCCATCAACCTTCTTGTTTTCATTTTTCTTAATATCTGAATTGAAAATTAATTAAATTCTGATTATATTAATTTAATGATTTCATAAAAGGGGATTAATTGTTTATCAGATTAATCTCCACTGAACTCATCTGCTGCCACATCATCAAGGCTTCAAGAGTTCATAAAAGCAGCTGAAAGTCCTTTGTAAATAATAGCTGTTCATAATAAGACCACATTAAGCTATTTCCCTAAATTAGGAAGCATGAAATAGTTTTAATGATAAAAGTTACAATTTAAACAAAAACTGTAATGCCAGCAGTTTCTCTATCAGGGATCTCTTTCATCTAGTTTCTGTTCCTACAGTCTATCTACCATATTAAGGAGAATCCTGATGTTCAAGAGGTGCAATATGAAAATGCAAGGCTTAGCAGAAATGAAGAAAGAATTAAAAAAAAAAAAAGTTGCTATCCTAAAAAAATAGATTGCAGAGAACTACCTCTCAAAAGCAATTGCAATACAGCATTCTAGTGATGAAATAAATTCAAGATAAACAGAATATAAAACAATTGCAATCACTGTCATTTATTGTTTTTAAGAATTTGTTTTGTTTTTAACCTCTATTCACTGATAAAACAGCTTTAATAAAAAAGAACAGTAAATCAAGGGTTGAGGCTGGCTACATAGCATCAAACATTTAATTGTAGCAATATTGTAAAATATATCTATATTGCAGTGACTGTATAAATGTATCCACAACACATAAAAGTCATTATGAGAAACAAGAATCTGTGAGAGAACACACCAGTGCATGATACTTCTGTGATGGGTGGATTGCTTGTGTATCTGCTGCAAAGCTTGCTGAGACTAGACCCCTTTTTGTCATGATTCCCCTGCTTTCTTACTAAAATCCTGTTATTTATTTGTTAATCAGTGATGAGAAGGATACAAATTAAAAGACAATATTTATTCTCAGGAGTTTACAAACTAAAAAGCTAACTAAAGTTATTGGAATAAAAATACATAGAATACAATTAGTATAGATGTTAAATACTAAAAGCTTTACATTCTTCATGTATTATGAATGGTTTTGAAGCACTTTTCATCAGGGGGCAGTAATCATCAGAATCTCATTACTCAGGCAGTCACCATCCTGATTACTATCATCCAACAATTTACTAAATCAGAAATTAACATTTAGTGAACCACTACCATGTAAGTGGGAACCCTCAGGGAAACTACCTATATTTACAATATACAGA
The DNA here is from genome assembly GCF_009819795.1 of Aythya fuligula. Classification (NCBI taxonomy): domain Eukaryota; kingdom Metazoa; phylum Chordata; class Aves; order Anseriformes; family Anatidae; genus Aythya; species Aythya fuligula. The sequence continues at coordinate 7,164,592 of NC_045567.1, forward strand.
AGATATTTTTCTTGTATAAAATATGCAATGGTTCTGAGCCATGGGTTTATAATGCATTACAATTTATAACCAATTGGGTTGGATGGCAGCTGCCAGAAAGATTAGACAGTTGCATAATCATAAGGAAAATCTTATTCACTCCCCAACTAGTATGAAGTAATTTCAGGAAGAGTTTAAGAAAAAAAAAATAACGTAAAGGATAAGATATCATAACAGAACAGTAAGTAAAAAGATCAGAGAAGACTGATGGTATCCTGAAAGACTGCTGATCTGAATCTGAAAGATTCTGCCCCCAGGAAGTGGTTTATAGGGTTTTCCCACTGCACCAGGGATTACTTGCTGTTGTCCTTACTAGGCAAGGCTTACGCTTATCTCTGTTTTTAAGTCACTCAGTTTTTAAGTCACTTTCTGCTATTCTTTAGGGCTCTAACTGCTCTGTAACTGTTTTCCTTCTAAAAGTGACTTAGTGCAACATCCAGCTAGCCCTTACGCAGCAGTCTTCTAGGGTAATTCTCTTTTTCTGTCACCCATCACCATTTACATATGTTTCAACTCTGTTAAGAAAATAGATACTGAAGTAAATGTACAGTATCACTTAAGAAGTTATCTAATCAAATGCAGTTATGCAAATGCCATTCTCTGAAGTCAGCATAATTTGAATAATAGGTCTTAATTGCCAAATTAAGGACAACATCCTTGTTACAAAGCCTGTAGTCTATAGTCTCATTACTGCCCATCCTGGAATACAAAACCTGGCTACTTGCCAGCCTGACAGAATCAGACATATCTCTGTTACTCACCAAATCTCAGGACACATACAAAAGAGTTAGTCTCATCCACTATCAGTGAAGAGCTTTTCAAAAACACCAAATTTTAACTTCCACCTAGAACCAAACCAGACTTCAACAATTACTATTTTCTGAAGGAGCTGACTGAAATGCAGACTGATATTGGGAGAAAGATTTCAGAATTATTGTGTCCTAGAAATTCAGCAAGGTGTTTCTCCATATTGTCTGACTTATTCACTGACAAATTCAGCTTATCAGATCAAAGTTGTAAAATTTGATCCATTTTGTCATCAAATGATGGACAGTATGAGGACCAAGGCAGCAGGCACTTACACTCTAGTCCTTGCTCAAATTAAGAGAGAATAAAGAATAGCTTGGAATTCAGGTAGACATATAAATGCCCTAATGTCAGGTTAAGTTCTCTGACACCCATATCAGCAGAAATCCCTGTATTTACATGAAGCAACATTTTAAATTGTGCAATAAGGAAAAATACACTGAAGTTTTCTGTGCTTTCTCTGCAATGACACTTTGTAAAATAATTCTCATGGATTGCCTTTTCCATGCTTATGGACAGTGCTATAACCCAGTGCCTTCTTTTTGGAAGAATTACTATTCTACCCCTCAGAGGAAAACCATTCACAGCCTAAACAAAATGTGGAGATGTGGTGGACCAACAAATACAGCATCTTTCAAATAGGATACCAAGAAGTTTCCACAGCTGAAAGACATAAAAATAAAGACGTTTTAAAATTCTGACACTTCAAAAATCAGCCCAGTGAAGCTGATACACTCAGTTACATGGAGCACTAAGAGCATGTCACACGGATGTTTTGTTCTGCCAGAAGTCCTCCTCTGAATACCTTTAAAAACAGCCTTTTCATATGTTATCTTCCTCAGAAAAATTATTATAAAATGTGTGAAGTCTTGAACCTACACATCAAATCACATTGAATACTTTGAGTGGCTCTGTGTGCATAGGAGTATCAAATAATGGGCAAGGCTGGGAGTAACTCAAGTTCAAGTAATCAAAAGCTCCTAACAAATCACTGCTTTACATGAGAGACAGCACAGGAATTTGATAATTTACCATCCTGAAATCAGCTGATTTCCAATCGTACACAAGTTAGATAAGTTTTACAGCAAGAATGAGCAATATTATCCCCATGATCCATTTCAGCGGAATGCCTGCCGCTCCTTCAGGACATGATTTGTACACACCTCTCAGTGAGGTTTCTAATTAAATAAAGATTGATGTAATCAAGAATGCGTGATTGGCCATGTTTGCTTGTTTCCCAAAAGAGAAATATGTCCTCTATTACAGGTTAGGGAATCTGATGTGATTTTGGGGGGTCAGCTTGGTGTTCTGCATTAGCACTAAGAAAGAGATGCAAGACTATATGGAAACTATAATTTCTAGAGAGCATTTTATTCTGTGAACAATTCATTAAATTGAAGAACTACTTATATTAGGTTGTATTCATCAATGAGAATAACACCCTACAGTGGTGCTACTCATAATGGTAGTGGTAATTCTCTCCTGTTTTTGACTTCCCTACACTCACAACTTTATTTAAAAGAAAAATGTGAAGGAGGATTTGTGTTGCTGTTTGCCCAGAGCTCAAGCAGCCAAGCAATTCCTAGCTTATGTAGCTGTTGAAACAATACTTAACCTGAAAGAATAATATAAGAATTTGAATGTATTGGGTTTTATTTTCCAACAACATACCATTTTTATAGGTTACAATGTAGCAGATTATCTTAATCCATTTGTGACCACATATGCAATCAGAATATCTTTTTATTGCAAACGCAAGTATTTCAAACATTTTTACTAAAACAGGTACAAAATCAAAACCTTTATTTAACTGGAAGGGAGAAAATGATTTTTCTATGGGTGCAGGAAACTTCCTCACCTAGAATTATTCTTACTAGGTATGACAAATTCATCAATAGTAGGTCCAGACCTGCACGGTTGCAACTAAATGCCGCAACCTAAAAATTATTTTTACATCACTAAAACATATCTAGAGTGTGTTCATATCAATATTGCAGCTTTCGTTTCTTAAAGGCTCACCATCTTTATTTCACCACAGCTCACCATCTTTATTTCATACTGAGAGGCGCTTATTATTGAGTACTGACAAAGCAGATTTATAATGCTTATTACTTTTTTCACATCTCATTCATATACTCACGTACAAATAAGCAGTGATACTGATTACTTAATGAAAGCACTTACGTGAATGTTCAGAACTGTCCTCCAGAGTCAAGAGCCTTAAATATACATAATTTCACGAGAATGTACTTATTTGTAAATCCATCTATATTACTTTGTATATTCAATAATTAAATTATGAACCAGTAATGCCAAAATTGCTATGTCAAATTTATAACAAGAATGAATATACATATTTAAAAACAAATACTTCCTGAAAACATTTTATTAAGCAAATAATCACACAAAGAGCAAATGCTAAGAATACCCGCAGAATCAAGTTCAATTTAAGTTGAACTTACTTCATTCTTTATGCTTAAGAAGGTGAAGTTCAGACTATATACAGGTATAGTCTGTTGACTATTTATGTTGCTTTTCTTTAATTATTCCTAAACTATAAACATACATATTAGTACCACCTACATTTAATGTTTCTTCTCTTCAGTACATTTCAAGCAGCAACTAACTCAACCTTGCCAAAGCTCTAAAAGTTCTATGACTAGGAAATTACAAAGATTTAAGTACAAAAATGAAGAAATACTATCTTGATTTTTATTTTTAATTCTAGCAAACTGATTCCAATCTATTCTGAATATTTTATATAGATGCGCAAGTTTAAAGATATGGAGCAAACAGCCTACAATAAAGTAGAGATAAGAGATGTCTGTAGTTTCAACTAACATATTGGAATAAATAAATAAAAAATAAAATAAAAAAGAAGAAGAAAAAATGGATGTTTAAAGCTTCTATTCTGCTTTAAGGCTTTCATTTTTCTATATATTAGCCATTTATTTCTAGCAGCATTACATTTATTAAGGATATTCATATTCTGCTCCTTATTTAAATGAAGAATAAAGCTTAATCATATTGCACTTTGATTAATATTTTTCAGGCTTTATTCTGTTGATTATTGTTTTCATATTTCGGCAGCTTGACAAATATTGCCATGTATATTTAAGGAAAAATAATGAACTAAATGAGCTTTTTTTCCCTTCAAGAACTAATTATGGTTATATGCTTGCTCCCTGCAAATCTTAGCCATAAATGGAAACATTGCATTTATCAAAAAATAAAAATAAATGTGGGCACTAGGAATTGTAAAATTAAATATTTAGATATTGTGGTAGAATGAATAAGATGTTAGCTCTGTCTTTTAATAACACAGATTCTTTAAAAGTACATTTGATAGTACAGTTCTTTTTTTCTTTTCTCCTAATGTGAAAAAAGCTGAGAAACAAACAAAAAAAAAATCCTAGAATATTGCTAAGTTGAAAACCATGTATAATTCAGCACCTACATTGATTTTTAATTTTTATAATGTCTGGCAAAATATTTTGTGGTTCTGAATACTAAGGGAGACAAAGAATATTACAAACAAAATTATTGATTTTATGTGCAGAGAGAAAGGACAAAATAGTTGACAGAAACTAGATCTTTGAATCAGTGGTAGGAATAGAAACACCTTGAACACTAGAGATTTGCATCTAAGTCTACAGGATTGGTCGAGGAAATGAAAAAGAAAAAAAAAAGAAAAAAGTGAGGAACTTGAGAAACGTTTGACCACAAAAGGGAACACAGAGCCCCTTTAAGACTTTAAATAGAGGAAGGATTGAAACAAGGTGTCACCCACCAGTAGATCTTGCTACATTTTCCTATCTTATTCCAGTGAACTACCTTATAACCGCATACATACATATATTTCTCTCTGCAAAGTAGTTGTGAATGCCTCTTACACTGCCTCACTTTTCAGAAGTCAGTTGACTCTAGTACAATAACATTTTCTTTCATACCAAGGACAAAGGGGATACTCAGTCTGAAAGATATAAGGGATAATATTCCAAAAATGCTGCCATTAGGCTTGGTAGGAGAACTAGCACAAAAACACCCAAACAAAATGCTTTACAGTTGGTAAAAATCCTGCAGAAAGAACCAAGACTGACATTGCATTCACACTGTGAAAACACAGCATTTCTTTGGCACTGTAATAAAGATGCCCTTCTTACAGTTGATGTTACAGATTCTGTAACATCAGCCAAACCACCACAGAACTATCCTAGTGTATTTATCAAGGACTATTCTATTCATGAGTAACCCTACACAATAAATTACTGCTTAATATGGCCTAACAGGTCTACTAGAATCTGTAATAAAAAAATAAAAAATAATAATAAAAAAAAAAAAGTTAAAGCTTTGTTATGGGAGGTAAATATACTCTCTTCTCCCCTGTCCTTCTAAATTTCATAACTTCGAATACGTACTTGTTCTCAGTTCCTTAGTTACTTTTGTACTGGAGTCATTCATTTATACCCAAAGCTATTCTTGAACAGATATGACAAGTCTTTAGCAGCAGCAACAGATCTCTCTCATTTTTTTCCAGTGACATAGGTATTTTGTGAGGTGTCTGATGTCCAAGCTAACATACTTCTGTATATTGTCTCTCTGGGAAGACCTGTGTTCTGTCTTTTGCAGTATAGCTTGCAGATGAATGTGATAAGTTCAAAATTTGTTAAACCTCACTACATACCAGCAATGAACTACAAAACCAGGATACCTAGTTGAATTAAGAGCATCCAAGATCTCCGTGCCACGTGGGTGCCATTCATCTTGACGCAAATCCCAACCCAGACTCTCTTGGATATTACCACTGGTTTCAGCAGATGGTTACCCATTCAGAAGAATCAGTCATGGTGTTAACAGAGAAGAAAATAGCACTGAATTTGCAAAGAACATATTTATTTCTCTTTTACTACTACTTTTGCTCATTCTCAGTTGCATTGGAGATACTATTCTCTTATCATTGATAAAGATTAGCTGTTTTGATCCAGCAGTAGATTTATTTTGCTATCACTGGATTTTGTTTCATATTCAATTTTTCAGTTGTTCAAGTGCTAGCAATTAGGAAGATAAGGCCTGTCAGGAAAGGACCCACATTTGCTGAGTACAGGAAGAAGGTTATGCATTAGAAATATACCATTTTTACAGAGGAGGCTGGAAAAAAGCCAAGGTGCTACTGTCTTCATTTCACTAGAAGAAATGACAACTAGATCCAGTGTTTGGGTTGTTATTACCAGAGCAGTAGGTTCAAATAGCTCTTTAATATTTTATTTTGTATGTATAATTTTAAAGCTATCACCCTTTTTGAAATTTGCTGTTTTAACAGTCATCTATTTGCTGCAATAACACAGCCACAACCATAAAACAGAAGATGCAGAGCTCTTCCAGCAAAACTGGAGAGGCAGAGAATGAGGTTGGGATTTTACCTCAGATTAAATGTTTAGTTGTTTATAATTCTCTGTAGTAGTTGGGTTGGTCAGATTTCCCCAACAACACTATTTTGTGTAATACTCCCCTTAATCAAAAGTGAGCATTGACATTTTATTTTTAAAATTTGCTAATGTTCTAAAACAAAATCTGTTCTGTCCCAGAAGAAAGAACTAAAATCTGATTTCCCAGGTCCTATTTCCCAGGCCCAGGTCCTATTTCCCAGGCCTAGTGGGCTCTATTTCCTCTAAAAGACAGTTACACATACATACGCTGGGTCAAAGAAGAAATTACAAGAATTTATAGTTTTTAGATTAGAGCAAGATAAAATAAGCATATGAGAAAACTGGCTGACAGGTGAGTTGTGAGGTACAAAAATAAGCAAGCAGATCATGGCCTTCCTAAGTCAATTCAAGTTTTTGTTGACAACTAATGGGAAGAGAGGGAAGGCTCTCCTCTTTCACTCCTTTTCTAAGTTGTTTCCATTGTCGTCAGCAAAAAAGCATGTAATGCCTTAAGTGCAGAATACTAAAATATTAATTCCTTTGCCCTAGTTTCATGCTCTGTGCACCATCCTGAAGTGTGATAAGTTACTTATTTTGGTAGCTTGATAAAAAATTGATTGATTCTGATCAGTGCAAACCTCTTAAAAAGCCTATTTTTACTCAAGTATAAACTTAAAAGCCAGCACAACAAAGGTGTAAAAAAAAAAAAAAAAAAAAAAAAAAAAATTCATAAGTTATATTGAATGGTAGCATATGAAGACTACCTCTGCATTCACAAAACTACCTGAAACATGCAATATCTATTCCCTTTTGTCTATTCAGACTTCTGCTTCATAAAGTTTACCTACTGACTTATCAACCTGAAAAAATAATTAAAAGTTAAAATCAGCACAGTTTTTCAGTGCCTTAAATTATTTCCCATTCCTTTTGGGAACAATGACTCAGTTTTCACTTATTTATTCAAAGCTAGACTTTCATTCATAAAGCTGCTTTCACTTCTCTTCTGTTTGGATTTTTGCATCTTTATTATAGGAATATCTTCAAATTCTCACACTTTCTTAATAAAATTAAGCCAAAATGATTTAAAAGTTATGATTTATTTATGATTTAGGCATATCATTTAAAGACAAGTCGGTATCCAAGATAACTTTTGTATGTCATGCCACACCGAATAAACAGATTACACACAGACTGTAGGAGAACAGTAATTATAACTTTTCTGCAGTGCTTTCACATGTAATACAAAAACTACAGTTTCCAGTAAGCAGTGTCTTCCTATTTGTATCTTGTAGATTGAAGCATAAGACTATTTCATTTTCTATACTATTTTCAACACTTACATCAGCTGAGTGTTCAGCCCTACACCCAACAGCCCTCAGTGACAACAGCAGCCTGCCATGCATGGTATATTCTATAGCAGCTCACCCCTAAAGGGGCTGGACCAAGATCACCATATCATTTTATAAAGGGCATTGAAAAGCTGACAGATGGCAACAGATGGGCCAAATCTGATTTGAAGAGAGACTTTTTAATCAAAAATTTTATACAAAGCTTAGGGGGCTTATTCTTTTTCACCACATATGATTTCTGCCTTTCATGATGCTGCTCCCAGTAAGGAGTTCCAAACACCAGCCAGTTTCTACAAATAAGACCAGCACTGTGCTTGCATAAATGGGCAAACGTCCATGGAAGCCAATAGAGCTGCAAAATTTTCCCCTTTGGCCTACATATCCTCTACTCAGACACCACAGGAGTGAAGCAACAGGCAAAGGGCCCATCCGAAGCACAGCCCTCCTCCTCCCCCCCCTCCAACCATAGAAGTTTTGCTGTCCTAAATACAAAGTTCTTGCCCAAAAGCACCTGGAAGTTGATGTTGATTTACTGTCATCATTTCAATTCTAGCATCCTCACTAATTGCAGAGTTATATTTCATGTAATTTCTGTAGTTCAGATTCCTCATCGAATGTTAACTGTTCTTGTCTTCATTCATAACTTTTTTCATTAGTGCACCTGGAACATCTCCAAGGCAAGCATCTCAGTAAGGAGCTCAAACCTTGTCAGAAATATCCATTAAATTTGTCAGACATACTAACAAATCAATCAGCCAACCAATAAGCCTTTCAAATATTTTATTTTTAGCAGCTGGTTAAAGAGGGATCCACCATGACTTTATTATAAAAGAAAACAAACAAACACCTAAGCCTAAAATATTGTGGTTTTTAGTTGTATCTACTACTTCAGAATAACATGCACTTACATGTCTTTGTAATGTGATAGAAATAAATTTAAATATCTAAATTACATTTATTTAAATAAATTTAAGGAATTAAAATTTATTTGAAATAATATACTAAATTGTAAAAGCAACTCTTACTGAGATGATTTCTATAATAGGCTGGTTATTGCTCCCATTCATCTATCCAAACTATTTCTCCTGTTTTGAAACTTATACAAAAAAGAAAACTATATATATTAGGATTTTTTTAAGTGAGTTAAAAATAAGAAATTGAAAACTCAATTCCCTCACATATTCAAAGATAATATAAAGCTGTTTTGCAGTAGGCATATCACCATGTTAATTTCATGCCAATAAGCTAGAGCTACACTCAATCAAGTAGCTAAAAAGTAATTGCTTCGCAGAACTAGTTATTTTTCCTCTCAATCCTTGTATTATTTTCTAATCTAAGCATATAAGGTAATGTTAAAAGTTAAGGAAACTAACCTGTGATCTGAATTACTATATTACCAAGACAGTGTAATGTGTGTGTGTGTATGTATTTTAAATGTATATGCTGGTTTAATTTTGTCCAAAGGAGAAAAAGAGAAATTTTAAAAATTATGTCTGTCATAAGCATGTGCAATGTACTTATCTATATTTTACTTATGCATGCTTTCATGGGTTTCCAGTACAAAGAGAATGTCCAAGTTATGGAAGTGTTATGGAAGCGCATAAAAAAGTCAAACCAATTTACAATCCATTAGACTGAAACAAGGAGACATCAAGAGGGAGATCAACTATCCAAAGAAATGGATTAGGGCATCAAAAAGATGACTGAAAGCTGCGTAAACAGTAGTGCTTAGCAATTTCACATCATTTCAATACACTAGCATCTCCTCCTAAATTACACTCTGCTGAGCCAATTAGCTGGGCAGCTCTTGTGTTTGACATCACAGCAGGAGCAGATGGCAATGAGGGCTCTGCAGCACCAGAGATGTGGCTGAGTGTAAAAGACTGCAGAAGACTAACACTAATGATATATTCACCAAATTTCTGTTTGACCCTCTCCCTCATGATGAAGGTGGCAACCAAATAGAAAAGCTAAAACTTCTATAATCAGGAGCGGAATTAGGACAATATAAAGCACTTCAAAAAAGCCTCCTGGCTAGTACTCCATACGAATCTTTCCTGCCTGAAAGATGTCTGTGATGTGAGTGTAAGGTATCATTCCTTATTCCAACCTACTTTCTTATTTTACCCGTTTATTATAAATTCTTGTTTAACAGAGCCTACATTATTGCTTTTCATTACATTAATGCTTGTGCAGCAATACCAAAGAAAAAAGGTGTTTCAATTTTGTATGCAGTTAGCCCTTACTCTTTATAGAAAATGATTTTGTAATAAGAAACGAGATGTACAGAAAACTTGCTCGGATATTGCTTTCTAACTTCTACATTCTTCACACAAAACACTTTTGTCTCTACTTGTCTTGCATAAGAGTATTTCAAGTAAATCAACAGAATACTTTCAGTATGAATAGCTGCTGACTCCAAGCAGCAGAAACATATGTTTGTGCTAAACATTTGTGTTTATCCCTGCTTAATTACTTCCAAGGTGTTTCTGAAACCCTGTTTGACTCTCATAAATTTTCATCAAGATGTAATTAAGTGTTCAATGCCTGTTAACTAGATAAGATATAGAGAAAACTATAAGATAAGAAGTTACAAGATAAGAGCTATATATTACCAAGTATTGTAATTCAGAATAATCTCTTCCATTGCCAAGAACAGTCTAGCAGATACAGATCTTCCTGGTGGCATAATCAGGTTTGCTGTAATCCTACTGCATTTCATTTATTTCTAATGGCACGGTATTAATGCCATGTTTTCCCTGCTCAGAATAGCAACAATGGTACATAATAAATGAACAAGTGACTTACTGGGTAAATATATTCTAGATTTTCTGCCCACTACAGGGTGAATAGGTATATTGCACATTGAACCAGTTATTGGCACAAAACAAACTGTAAAGAAAAATTTGCCTTTGAAGGGCAAACAAGAAGCACATAGAAGAGAGCTGAGGATTATGTTCAGCAGTGAGCATGTCTTAGAATAGAATAAATACATTCTCACAAAAAGAATTTAAGAGCTACAGATTCAAGCAAGGAATGCATCAAGGCTCAGGAACATTTGATGACTTGTCAGTACTGCAATAATTATCAATTACAAGAGAATTGCCACGTCCACATCAATTGTGAATAATGAAATTTTTTCCTCCCATACCTTAAAGTATTCTGATAGCAATTTAATTTTAAGTCGATTATATTTTAATTTTAGAAATAATTCATATATTTTTTATTTCATTCCTGTTATTCCTCCATGTAAATTCTCTTACCAGTTTTATGTAGTTAGATAGCAGTTGCTAGTTCATGAAAACATAATCTTCATTCAAATAAATTCCCCAAATTCCCAATACAACCACAACCAAAGGGAATCTTAAATCCAGTCCATTTTCTTCTGCGAAATGGTGAGTATTTAGGTCATTTAATTTTAGGTATCACATCAGAGAAGCTGTGAGGAGCTCACTTTCCCCACTCACTGAATGGAGCTCTCTCCAACACCCCACTGCCCAAAAACTGGTTAAGTTCCAGATCAGAAACTGTCCTCCCTACATCACCTTTTAGTCTGAGAAATAAGAGTCATGCTGACGTCAGAGAACATATTTAAAATGGCACAACAATTTGATCCATTTAATACAGATGCATCCATCTTCATTTATATGGAGAAGTTGATCCCAAATCATAAAGCAAAGTTTCCACACACTAGCCTATCACCACTGATAAGGTGCCCAACAGTGAAGACTAAGAGACTCTTTAGGTATCTAGGATAAGGTTAGGTATTTCTAATTGTGGGGTTCTTTTGGCTTTGAATTGTTTCTTCAGTTATACATTGGCTTAGATTTGATATTAAATTATATTGCTAGCCCATGTATAGCTTAATATCTGTTTGGAATTTTGAAACAAGGCTTGTCAGAGGCTAGTCTCAGCAACTCTGGAAACTAGCATCCTACAATTCTAGTGAAAAGCTTTTTTTTTTTTTTTTTTTTTTTTCCCTTTTGCTTTCAATTGCAAAACGTAAAAAGCAAAACAGATCAAGTCATAGTCCCAGCAGCAAGATTGTCAGCATTGGCTCCTTTGTTGTTTGTTTTGTGGTGGTCTTGTTTGTTGTATTTTTTAAACTTTTGCTGTTCTGCCACTTCATAATCTATAATTCCTGAAGATCAAAGGAATATGAAAAAGCCAGAAGGGAGAATATGTGCGGTAAAAAGTCCATTATATCTGGTAATAAAATCTTTCTTACCAAAGCTGTTTAAAATTAAAAGTAAATGAGTATATTGCAATTAACCTGAAACAAACACAGATGTCCAACAGCATGACAAGTTTGAATCCCTACCAATCTCTTTCATAATCTCACCTCTAAAAATTTGTTCACAAGAACAATTAACAAGAAAATTAAATCTCGCTGAGAATTGAAAGCCCTAAATGAATCAAAGGCAAACAATGCAGCTTCTTCCTAAAGTGGCATTAAACTATTTAAAGACTGTAATTTAAATATTTTAGCAAGTATAACTGTATTATATATGCAGATAGCATAAGTTGTCACATTTAAAAATAGAAAGAGAGGTCTGATATTAGTGTCTACTTATTTTTGATGTACTAAAAAAAACACTGAGATAATGACAAAAAAAAAAGTACTTAGCCGATATTCACTGTCAAGGTTCACAAGGGACATCTGGCCTTTCATGACTATTATGTGATTACAGTCAACACAGAACAAGGTAATGCAATCTGGATATGAACCACTGCCAAGGTGTTCACTCAATACAATCTGGACATTTTGCCATAAGAGTGAACTGTAAGAGCCAGTTTACTGTCAACTGTCTTCAATGTACTTTCTTCTGAATTTTATATGAGTCCATGACACACAAAGGGCATTTATGGCTCATAAAGAAGTTAAAAAATTGACATTAGGGATTTTTTTTTTTTTTTACCATATTTTTAGGCCTCCATTTTTGTGTGTATTCAATGTAGCCATACTAGATAAGAGTAAAAAGAACGGTTTACACAGAAAGCTATGGCTCCTTTTTAAAAGCATGTTATTTTGAAATAAAATTATCATTTCAAAACAAAGAAAGACTTACACAGTACAGTGAAGCTTGTTGCCCTCCTCTATAACTAAGTTAAGAACCAACTGTAAGGTAGAGAACATTGCTAGCTGACTTCAGCCAGGTCACTTTTATACAGATGTTCTGTTTCCTTTCCCTTACCAAGCAGCCTTGTCATTGCCAACACAGACATCCTCCACGAATCCAGAGAAAGTGAGCACCCTGTATTTTCAACAAAATGCTACCACAAGCTCCAATGTCTTCCCAAAGCCTGTCTAGCAATTTAATTTCTGAAAAAAAATAAAGTAAATTAAAGTAAAAAACATCCAGCATCATAAAATCACAAGACAATTCAGGCAGGAGGGTACTCAGAGGTCTCCAGACAGTATCCTGCTCAAGCAGGAGCAGCTAGGAGGTCAGTCCCTTCCTAAACAGGTGCTGGGGGGCTACTGCTATCTTCCCACAAAGCTGTCTGTTCTGCAGGCTGAACAAACCCTATTCCCTCAGTTTCTCCTCATGGGAAAGTGCTCCAGCCTCCTGACCAGCATCATTATGATGACTTCCATATAAAAGCAGGCCCAATTGCCTGTGTACATTTATATGTAACTTCTCTTTTCCAAATTAGGACACAATTTTTATCATGATTCATGATTCAACTTTCATTTTGCCTCTGTTCCTTTAAATTCTTGTTTGTTTGTTTGTTTGTTTGTTTTTACTAAGTTTGCATAGTGCAGTTACACAGTTACCTTCATCCAGGAAAAGTGGAATAAACAGAATAGTCTACAAGGAAAAAGCCTCAAAGTACAAAACAGAAAAAGAGAAAAGCAAACCTCACCTCAAGACTCTGGTTATCTACTACATTTTACTTGCAAACTACCTGCATTAAATGCGTATCTATTTTGTATACCATAACACCTAATGGGACATGATTTAATTTTTTTTTAAACCACTTTGAACAGTCTTTTATGTGGATAGTAAATTCAAGATGCACCACAAAAAATAATAGGAGCTAACCATTTAAGAGAAAAAGGCAGTTTACACCTCCTTTCTGCCAGGGTCCTTCTCATACCCAGCACAAGCAACATAATGGTGACTGAAACAGCTGAAATAAGGATCCCAACAAGTGAGCAGATCAGCTGTATTTTACCAGTGTTAGTATTTCCACATGCTGTGGCTACATTAGGATCATCCACCCTCTGTGAATTAGCAGGTATCTGCTGATATAGGCAATTTCTTTTTTTGAAGTCTCTTGAGCCCTCCTATAACAAAATCCCAGAAGCATGAAAAACTAGGTTTTATAGTAGTAGCCCCATTGTTCTTAATATGCGTTCTTAAAAAGAACAACAAATCCTTGCAATATTGCCGTCAGCTTCTTGCTGTCTCCCTGTATCTCAGCAGGATCAGTACCCTTCACAACATCCCGATGACACTTCCCTATGCATTTAACATGAGAAGAAAATACCTTGAAGACACTTTTTTTGTTTCTTTACATCATGAGCTGTGTTTTCATGGTAAATAAGCCTGTTCTAACTCTTTATATTAAATCTATAAAAGCCAAGAGTAGATATAAAACTACTCGATGAGTTTATCTTATTTATTCCATGTTTTCAGTAAAAACAAAAGAAACGATACAAACAAACGCACGCATACAGGAAGCTTATTTTCTTCTACACATTACAGAACCCCAAAACTAAGTGTTCGTGTAATGAAATTTCTTGGTAATTTGCCTACCTCACTGCCAGGGAGCTGCTGGTGCCCATGGCAGCCGTACAGACAGAGCTGTGCAGCCACGATGATATACATCTCTAACAGGATTGTTCAGCATCCATGCTAATCCAATTGCATGGGCTGCATCTACTCCAAACATGGTACATACATATCACAAAAGATTATGGGAGGAAAAAAGAGTGACATCTGAGGAGAGTAAATCCTTCTTGTGCTTGGTGTTGCAAAAGACTATGTTCAGTGCTGCATGGTTTTGTGACACAAGCATTTATAACTTTTTTAATAGTCTAAACACACAGTAGAAAGGACAGCAGCGGAAATCCTAGGTCAAGAGAACAAATGGGCTTGATCCATTTCACACAGCCAGAAGCAGGAGATTTGAGTAGAAAATCAATGCCCTAAACTACCTGCCCAGAGTTGAATTCTTTGTACTCTCCTTCCCCCTCTTGTTTCATAAAAGTAGCGTCACATGCATTTTTCAGGCTAGCAAGGATGGGAAGCAGCTGAGCTTACAGACTATTGTGAGCACTTATTCCAGTCCAGTAAAGCAACACTGATGGAGCTGTGATTGGAAAACGTCTGGGTTAAAGGAAAGATGGCTAGAACATCTGAGAAGGCCCAAAGCCAATTGCTGACCAATAAGCAAAATGAAGTCTAATGATTAAATAATGACCTACTTAGGCTGTTGGTTTTTTTTTGGTTTACTTTTAATATTTAGAAACCACTTTGGACAAACTGCATGTTCCTCTTCTGCACTGCATTACCTCCTGTAGTTCCACTCTGGGGAATACATTTTAACATGTAATTTTTCCAACTAATTTAGCCTATTGATTTCATTTTTAAAGCAAACTGGAATCCTGTAGTGCCAGTTTTGTTGTGGTAAACTTCTAAGTGGTGAAAATTCCAAATCCACTTTGTTATGTTACTGAAACTTCACTGTATTATAAAGACAATTCCAAGCCTGCATAACTAATACTTCATGCCTTTATAAATGATTGATTTTTTAATTCATAATTCTTCACTTAAGGATATGACAGCATAGGAAACACATAAAGAACTGAAGGAGGCAGATGTAATTGCATTATTGTTCCAACCAAGGAAGGAATGAAAGTGTAAAGAGAGATTCAAGTGGAAGTTGTATTATTAGACTCAGAGTAGTAGCTTATTCCTTCCCTTGGGCCCTCACACTACTTATTTCAGCCCTCCCTAAGAGTCCTTTATGTTATTGGAGTACTAGAAGGAAAGATGGCCACAAATTTTTAATGCCCAAGTTGACATACCCCTGAAAGCAAAAATGGAAGGATCAAGATGACTACTTGACTACTTAATTGAATACTAAATAATAAAGAAAAAAAATAACACTAGTAACATTCTTGTTTCTTTCAACCTTTTCATTGCCATGTTACATGACTCTGAGTTAATGTTTGCTATTGTCACTTTTCAAGTAACACAATTTATGTCAACAAATGCTTAAAAAATGCTTGTTTGCACCTGAAATTGTCACAACTTATTCAACTATGATATTCACTGCAAGCACAATAACAAAGACATCTAACTACAGTGGATTTTTGTAACTTTATTTCCATCTACTTACACATACTTGGCAAGCATCGATTTTAATAAGTTATGAGTCTTTTTTAACCCAAGGTAGCCCTCAGTGTCACTCATGCTATAACAACAAAATTATTCCTCAGCATTTTTACCCCAAAACAGAGAAATTAGAGGCCAATATTTATTTAACTGAATTATGTGTGCTGTAAATCAGCATGAGACTGTTACTACCAAATAGAAATTATATTCTTAAAATCGTAAGTTCGCTGACTTATCTGTTACATGAACTTAGGAGTGTCTTTAAATCTCAAAAGTCCCACTTTAAAATGTTTGAAGTCATTTGACATAGAAGGCAAAATGCTACATATTTTCTATGGTACTTTACATATGGTACTTCTCCTGAATCTAAATTCAGAGCTGAGAAAACACCACTGATTTTAGAGAGCTAGGGAAGCGTGTAAAATCCATGCTTAAGTACATAGCGAAAATTACTTTAAAAAGCAAGTCAATCTTAATTCACATTCTTGTGAAGGAAACATAGGTTAAAACAGTACCTCAATGAAATAAATGACTTTCTGCATCTTTTCTTTTCTTTTTTTTTAAAGGCATAATTCATTGAAATAACTTCATATTTCATCTGCAAATTTAGATGTATTGTTTTAATATATATAAATATAAGCAGATAATTGGATTGGTTACAGACATTGTATGTTCCTGTGTCCTTACAGATGGACACTGTCAGCACAGAAGACAAATTGCTACAGTACCACTGAGTTTAGCTCTACTAATTCAAGATTTAACATCTATTAGAAATGTCTCTTATAAAGGTGTTTTAGTGATATTTTTATATACCCTGTATTATCTTCAGAAGTTTGTTGAGATACAGCACATATTTTTATCAATTCAGAATTGTTGACAGTTTAAAAATTTCTTGATGTTTCCATTTAACTTTCTAATAGTCACATGAACACCTTTATAAATAGACAAGTAAAATGTAAACAAACTTTGACATTCCTGGAATTCCATAACTGAAGCATTGGCCAAAACATTTAGTATTAAATGCGAATGTTCCTGGATGGATACCTAGCTTTTCAAGTCACAGTCAAATTCTATGGTCACCGAAGAAAAAGAAAGTGCATTAAAATCCATGGCCCATTTCTAGAAAACATAAATTACTGTAATGTCAACAAGGTAAGTATACTATGACTAACAGTATAATTTCATAGAAATAATGGGTCATTGTGAATGTGGTTTTCTGGAATTTTCTATAAAATTTGTCTGATAAATTTTGTCTGATTAAGAAAGTTTATGATTCCTACATTAATGTTTTTTTTGTTTTGTTTTGTTTTGTTTGTTTGTTTTTTTGTGTGTGGGTTTTTTTTTTTTTGTTTGTTTGTTTTTGTTTTTTGTTTTAGGATTTAGGAACCTGCAAGGTGTTAGGAACAGCAGAAAGAAAACTGCATCTCTCAGTATCCTGTTATGGACAGGGCTGCAGGAAACAGTAATTCCCAAAATTCATTTGAATTTGACAGAGAACTTTGCTACTTTGAATAGAATTGTTTGGCTTTTTCTTTTTCTTTAAGGAAGTACTTTTTTGTTGTTGTTTGTTTGTGTTTTGTTTTGTTTTTTAACTGGATTATCTTGTAATCACTAGCCATAGTTCTGATGGTGACATTAACAAGCTGCTAAAATTTTGATTTTTTTGATTAAACCTAAAGGCATTCATACAACAAGGCTTCATTAGTTTCAAAGGAGGTGTGTGATAAAATCTATATCCATAGTTACAGCCTAACAGTACCTACCGATTTTGGGACCTACAGGTCTATTGGTTCTAGCCCAGAACTTTAATGACAGATGCTATTTTCCTGGCAACTTCACTAATAACCTGTTTTAATTAAATAGTCGATTAATTAGTTAGCATGACACTGCAGCATCAAAAAATGACAAATTCCTCCCCTGTCTTCATGTGCACATTTGCACATCCACTGTAATATTCTGCCCGAATTTTACAAAGATCAAGTTTTATTTATATTAAAAAGATATATATTCAAAACAGTTCCAATTTACTTCAAAGCAATAAGCATAAAAATTCTATTTCTATCCATAAGCCTAAAAGCCCAAGTGAATATGATCAAAGCATAATTACTTGGTTACTTTACTTGCTTCTTTCTGGCTTCACATAATTTATCATATTTAGGTATAGTAAATACAGTCTATTTCCACCATTCTCATTCATTACTGTTTTTGTCTGCCAGAAGCATCTTTCCTTACTGTCCATGCATTAAAGACTGAATTTCTTCCTAGCCACATACTTCTACAATGACAGACCACTCAGCAGCTACTAGGAGTTTTATCAAAACAGCCTGAGTTCTTGAACCTTTAGTCTTCATTTGAAACTTGTGACCTACTTTTTTCAGTACTGTCAAAATGAATATGAAAGGCTATCAAGCCTAATTGGCAAAAACTTCAAGAGGAAAAAACTTCAAGAGGAAAAAACAAAACTTTCACCTCTGAATTTCAGGGACTAACCAACAGAGGTCACTGTCAGAGTGATATTTTTTGGTGTGTTCTTAATCGGAGGTCTGAGCATCTATCACCCTCACTTTACTAGATGGCAAACAGCACCCTCAGGTCAAAGCTGAGCTGACTGTGCTGCTGCCAATCTTTTATTTTACCTTAGGTCATGATCACAATGATGAGATTCTATTTTTGCCTTTAAAGGCTAGAGTCTTAGCTAATTAAACTGCATTAATAAATCACCTGCTGAATTTTTAAACTTCTGTTTTTGAATTTTACATTCATTACAAATGACAGCAATAGTCCATGGGTTAACTTACAGTTCAGATTTTTTGATCATGCATCATCTTCACAGAGAAATATTTAACACCAACAAATTCTGGGCATTATGAAACTGACAGCATGCTTTACATCTTGCCAGTAGTGAGTTTTAAAAAAGACAGTATTCCAAGACACAATTTGAACAATAATTTCCCTATTTTTTTGTACCAAAAAGACTGTTTATGTTATCAATGCCACTGCTTATCAATAAAAGTAAATAAGCAAACAAGAAGAATGGACACTGCACATTTTCAATCAGAGAAAGAGGATTTTGCGTTCAAGCCCCTGGGTGTAAGCAGACTGATAACTAATGGATTTTGCTGTGGTGCTGTTCAGAATACACACTCCTATGAGCTGCTAAAATAAGAAGTATGATTCGGGAGAGTTCGTGGATGTAATCTGTAGCTTAGTGAATATTCAGACATCCTTCTTTGGTGGCTTTATTGTCTACTCATCCTTTACAGTGATTTTTAGCAAAGCCAAAATGGTTGTCAGAGACTGGGACTCCATCTGCAAAAGAAGTCTGATTTGCAATTGTTTCTGAGATAGAGTACCTGTGTTTGCAGAGCCAGTAAGACACACACTTGACCTTTTTTAAAAAGGCTATCTGTAAATCTATCTAGAATGTAAGAGCAGCTTCAGACTGAATGGGTCCAACTTACAGCGATGAAATTACCCAGTTTATACTTGGTGGAACACACTTCACTCATGCAATTGTATCAGCCTAATAATGGTGATACAGTGAAGAGTTAGGCTGTTCACTTTCAAGGTGAAAAGGGCATTCATCATCTCATTGCTCTCAAAGTCACCTCCTATTTCTCTGCTTCCCTTCTCTATCAGTAACACAATGGACAGCTGAAGCTCCTGTGCTGTTTAAGATGCTCACGGTGCTTTCAGGGAGTGACATAAAAGGTTGTTGCTGCACAAAAGAATGGCAATAATCTCCTCTGCCTATCCACGGTGGATAGGACAAAGACTAATGGGCTAAAATTGCAGCACAGAAAGTTCAGGTTAGGCGTCACAAAAAACTATGAGCACAGTAAAGTGTGGAAGAGACTGCCCAGAAAATCTGTTGCATTTCTGTCACTACAGATTTTTATGGTTAGGACAGAAAACTATCAGGAATGACACCGATATAATAGGTCCTGTCTTGGGTAGGAGGATGGACTGAAGACATCCTGAGGTTCCTTTCAGCTCCATTTTTGCACAATACTAATGAAACGGTGTTGCTGTAATTAAAACATAGACAGGTGCCCTTTCCAAATAGCCTTCCAAAATCCTCCAGCATTCTGTGAGTTTTTCTTACCATCACAAAAATGGACCACTGTCAAATCAGCTCAGCTGATCTCATGATCTCAGCATGATCTCATCCTTGTTTCTAGCTAAACCACTCCTAAGCCTGAAAGTCATATCCTAGAAGTGATTTCCAGCTGAACCTGCAGGTTGGTGCAAGTCTAATTAAATTTATGTTCCTTCTTTTTAAGAGTTCTGGTTTTTTTTTTTTCTTTCTTTTTTTTTTTTTTTGGTTTGTTTTACTTATTTTACGATTCATCCAATGGATTTTGCTAGAGAGTAAGGAAGCTCATTCTACAGTTAATGCTATACTGCTTAAGAAGACAGACTAGGCCTAACCTGTATCTACAGGACTTGCAGTTTATTCATGGTTATTTTGTCGTACCCTGCATAAGGCTGCGTCCCGGGTGTTAATGGCATTTAGACATTCACAACAGTATTTTAAAAATTCCCTTTAAAACTAGAATCCAGCAAAAATGTGCTTGCATTAAAAATAAAAATATGAAATAAAAAATGAGCATACTAATTCAATGAAAATTCCAAGAACTACAGTTTTACATGTACACTGATTATTGTGCAATTCACAATAAATTCTTAAGACCAAAGACAGTTCATTGCAATATTGTGAAACTCTTCATGCTCCAGTCATGAAAGAGGCTGATCATATCAGGTAGCCAGCATTTTCACAGGCCAGCTTAGGAATTTTCTAAATCTCCTGTTAGTCCTCCCTGGAAACACAGACCTGCTGAGGTGGCAACTACACAGATTTCTTTCTCCTGTCGTCACTCTTGATTTCAAAAATATGACAAAGGAGAAAAAAACTGTGCTGACTGAAGGGATTTTCTCTTGTGACCACTCTGTGAACAGGGACTTGACATGCATGATAATGTGTGTATTACCAGAATGGATTGACAAGATTTACCTCAGTAGCCTTGGAAAAAAAATTGTTAAAATGTGTTCTAACTAAGTTAAAGCTTCCATAAAAGAAAACAGAAAAAGACCAGGTCTATGCCACAACTAACATTTTAACTAAAAACTAAGAATATAAGAACTGGTATAGAAAGCAAACAAAAGCACTGGGGGGCAGATAAGAATCACAGATGAATATCAAATGTGTCTTAATAAATTAGTTCTGCTTTTGTTCCTAGTAACTCAGCAGCTATCAGGTGAAAGATACTTTGCTTAGATGCAACATATGAAGTGTGTAAACCACCTGTGCACCAGGGTAATGAACAGGAGCAATGCAATCTGTACTTTGCTCAAAGGATCCTTGATAATAAACAGCTCAGAACTGGAAAACCTGCACTATTTCCAGGCTCCTATTGCTGAACTAAGAGATCTTATACAGAGTGGTACAAACAGCCCTCCCTGGTTCCTTTAAGCCAGGGCAGTACAGTGGACCTGTGCTTTCTTTTGCAGAAAAAATAGCATAATCTCATTCTCCATTGGCACCTGTTATTGGTACCACAAATCTTTATATCATCATTATAATCTTAGACCACTGTGTTGGCATATCCACAGATATCCCATATAACTTTGTTTTATAAAGCAGAATGCAGATTTAATTTGGAGACAAAACTCAGCGAAGTTTATATTCTCTGACCTGTGGCCCCAGTGCACTCATTTTGAGGCAACACTTTCTGCCTCAACACTTGTGCACCTCTTTTCTGAAGCTGTCCTTACTTTGGCCATAAATGCAAGGACTTCCACACTTCCCTACTTCCACAGGTTTGGCATAGTCCCAAAGGACTATGCCCTCACTGGGAATATATATATATATATATATATATATAAAAATATGGAATATATCATAGAATCATATATATAAATTAAATAAATGTATAGAATAACTGTGCATTTTACTTACTCTGACCTGTCACCCTGTAGTGATAAACCCTGTAATTTGCCTGTCATTTATGGAAGATGAACACTTAAAAGAGAAAGCATGAAGAAAAGAAGAAAGATTATACTGTCCATATAACATCTGGCTATGCACCTACAGAGGTATTCCCTTGGAATATCAACTTGATGGCTAACAGAGCTTTTTTTTTTTTTTTTTTTTTTTTTTGTCATTAATTGAGTTTTATGTTTCTATTGAACTTATACCCGGATTAAATCTGAAAGGATAATATAGCAATTTGGTAGGCAGTTTGTTTCTTTACATACATACTGGTATTACTGAGAACAAATGCCTCCTTATATAAACCAACACAAGTACTGATGAACAGCCAAAAATCTGCAAGTAAACTACTGCAGCAGCTGTAGCTCTAAAGGAAGAAGACACATACATTTAGGCTTAATATAGTTTATCCAAGGAAGTCTAAGTAGGTATCCAAGCACAAAGGTCAGAAACTTTGCCCTGATATGATAAATTCTTGAATCTGAGACCATTTTTAAAAAACAATTCACGGAAAAGTCTTTTGAAAGATTAAAAATTTATAAATTTTTACAAAATAGGTGGATAAAATACAAAAAAAAAAAATACATTAGTAGGGCAATGGGGAAGGAACAGTTGGAGCTCTGATTCTCTTGCACCATTGAAGACCAATATATTACATTGTAGAAGTTTCCCACACCTAAGAAAGAAATATGGCCATAGAACAAACTCCACATTAAGATACTATCAAATGTAGAGCTAGTGAATACTGTTAATGTGTACAGCTGTGCGCATTTTCAGTTTGCTCCTACTAAACACATTACACAAATTGAATTTTACTTAAAGACCTATAATAATGTTATGGATGTTACGAAGCCAAATAAAATTACCTGATATTAAATAGTAAATTTAAAACAGAAATAAGAAGAAATGTTACTCGAACAATTAAAAAGGCAAGAACCTTTAAAACAAAAACACACAAAGGTATTTCAAAACAGACAGGGAATCCAGGTCCTTTGAGGAA
This sequence comes from Aythya fuligula, assembly GCF_009819795.1. Lineage (NCBI taxonomy): Eukaryota > Metazoa > Chordata > Aves > Anseriformes > Anatidae > Aythya > Aythya fuligula. Next base: position 7,187,553 of record NC_045567.1, read on the forward strand.
ATTAAGGGTTCAATAATTATTATAATGTTACAACTGGATTGCAGATCATGAGGTCAAAAGCACATTACTACCTGGAAATAAGTTGAAATATTAATGTCAGTAATACACACCAAGTATTTTCCATCCCAAATCCCATAGTGCTTCTTAAAATATGAATAGAATTAATAAATGAAGAAGTTAAATTAAAAAAAAAAAAAAAGAAGTCAGTAAACAGTTTGAAGAAGTATCACTGGAAACAGCACGATTAACATCTCTGTAAGGTTCCCAAAGGAATGCAAATGAAAGAAGCAAATGAGATGGACTGCAGACACACGAAAAGGATATCTTTTCATTATGAATTGATCTTTATTCCTAAATAACTGTAGCTGAAGATTTCACAATGAGATGAAATCCTTGCTGAAATAAACTTACATTTACTGCTGTTTCACACAAACATTTGGAAAAATGAATTGCATATAAATGTGAAAGTTAGCATTAAGGAAAATAAATAAAAAATTACTCAAATACATTATAGAGCAATAGAATCATCTAGGTGGGAAGAGACCTTCACAGAATGTTAGGAATAGGAAGGGACCATGACAGATCATCTAGTCCAATCCCCCTGCTGGCGCAGGAACGCCTAGATCAGGTCACAGGGAAACACATGGAACCCTATCATTGGATGTCACCACGAAGAGCCTCGCTCCATCCTCCTGACACTCACCCCTTACATATTTGTAAACATTAATAAGGTCACCCTTCAGTCTTTTCCAAGCTAAAGAGACCCGGCTCCTTCAGCCTTTCTTTGTAAGAGAGGTGCTTCACTTCTTTAATCATCTTTGTGGCTCTGCACTGGACTCTCTCAAGTAGTTCCCTGTCCTTGAACTGAGGGGCCCAGAACTGGACGCAATAGTCCAGACTGTGGAAAACAGCTTATCATTTGAAGTCCCATTCCACAGTTTTTGTTTTAAAATATGGTAGTTTCTTCATAAATGTATAAAAAAATATTTGGAAAAAAATATATTTTTTTTTCCCTTTGCTTAAAATAATAGTTACTGAATCAAGAATCAAGATATCTTATCCTGAGAATCTTTCTATGAAACACTCCTGTCCTAATTATAATTAGCATGTCCCAGATAGGGGCTTGTCTACTTACCTCTGAATACACATTGATTATGCATCCATTAGCAAGTAACTCGGTGTCATAGAAACTGATATGTGGACAAAAGTCTTTGGTGCTCAGGTTGTGTCCATGTATATATGCTACCTGAGGCTTTCATCTCTGACTGAATTTAGTTGAGTCCTCTGCACTGAATATCCCCCCTGCACATATGTTTGAGGAAAAAATGTTCTGCAAAACCAAGAACCTGGGGGGGGACGGGGGACGGGATGGGACCATGAGTCACGGGCCAATCTTGATATTAAAATTAGGTTAAGTATATAAAAACATTTGTGAATCCCTGTCTTGCATGGAATGAGTTTATGCCAGTATATGCTTTATTCCAGTATATGCCAGAAAATAGCTAATAACAATACTGAGATGCTGCTGTAAAATGCTTTTTGGACCAAGTATTGTGACTTACTGCTTACTGATTATAACTGTATTCCACAAGAGCATTCTAAGGATATTAATCTTCCTCAGTTCCTTTCCTTATACAAGATGAACATTCTTAAACAATTTATTTTTTTTTTTTTAAAAAAAGCATCATTTTAGGATCTCAGTACAGCTGTGAAGCATTAATATTTTCCCATCTCCTTAAAATAGATATTCTTAATGAAACAGGGAATTTAAGAGAAAATCTGTTTGATGTGCAAAAGTACTCTTTGCTGCTTAAGTATATAGTATGACAGAATAAGTATCAGGAAAATAGGCTTTATAAATGTAAAACGTCTGTAAGACATTCATCTAGCATGCAGTAATCTTCATACAAATCTTCAAAATCTCCTTTAAATTTTCTGCCCAAGTCTTGACAGTTATAAAGTACTAATGTAGTTAACATAAGTTTTCAGCATCTTTAAATAATTTTCACATAATTTGCCTATAGCCAGGTTTAGGTCATGGAGTGGAACAGGAAGAGAAGAACAAATGCTGTTATTTCTAAACAGAACTAAATACATATTATTACTTTAGGCAATTGTAATGATTAGTTTCTATAAAAGTGAATTCAAATTTCATTATATGATTCCTGTGTTTTCATTAAAAAATGTTGATAGTGCATGCCTGCTGTTTTACGCTGTTTATAATCACTTCTACTTAACAACAAATGAGCAGACACATTCATTGTAAAAGACATCTCATTGCAGGGTCTATGGTTAAGTCCTGAGTACTCAAATACAGCCTCTAAACACATCCTTCAGATTACATTCTTCCTGCACCACAGATTAATTCCTTAACGCTAATAACTTTATAATGCAGTCCATAAGCTTAAATGCTACTGCTAATGCATATTCCTACCTGCAAAGGGAACAGGTGCGTCTTTATCCAAAGCAACAAGAGGAGGATCCAAAATTACAGTGTCATTATTTTCGGTTATGATTCCATGGTATGATGTCTCAATCCAGGGTTTATGTTTGTTCACTAGAGAAGAAAAAATAGTATGCCTAATTAATTTGATTAATATTCACATACAATTAGTTTATTATTTTTTAAAAGAGAAATCATTTAATATATATCCAATATTACTCTAAATCTGCTTACTAGATCCCAAGATTTTAAAAACATTCAAATATGAAAACAAAATGATACGTATATTGTACCACAATTCACTGACAAGAAAACAACACTTACAGACGTCCCTCCAATTAAGACATCAAAAATAAAAAGCCAATTTTCAAAATATTTTTAATGTGTTCCCAAGTGTCAGACATAATTAGGGTCAGAGACACTTTTGACGGAATTGTTTTCAGCTGCAAAACTAATGCAAGAGAAAGGATGTCCAAAGAAACATAACTCTTGTCAAGAATCAAGAGGTAAGCAGAACGGAGGTGAGAATATTGTACTCCCAGTCGACTTCTCATTTAATGTTTGTGGAAAAAAAATCTAAAATGACCTGCATCTTGTAGAGAAAAAAAAAAAAAAGTTTATTAATTTTAATCACTAATCAAAGTAACCACCTCTTTTCCCTTCAACCAGCTCTAGTGATACTTAAATGGGATCTGAATTTTAACTGGGACACCTGTCCCTCAAACATTGCTGTTGAATGTTAGGTTTTCTAGTTCTGAAGTACATAATAGGATCGCACAATAAATACCTTCAAATAGGGGATACACCATGTATCATCAGATTGTCTTATTCCTGAACCCGTTCATCATGCCTCCCTCTCACCAACTATCTACTACTTATTGCATAGTAACAAGATGATAATGCAGTTTGCTTTCCTGTTTTATTTTCTAACAGGCACAGCTTCATCATGCTTATAAATAGCATTTTGTCCCAACAGCCATAATCTGAATTCTATGTTTTTGGAGCTCCTACAGAAGTAATACAATTGTGCTCACCTTAACAAATTGCAATTTAAAGAAAGTTCTACACACTGCACTGTCAAACACATTTCCACCGAGTCCGAATGCAAGATAATTTTTGTACATATTTTTCAGGTGTGTGTAGCAGATGCTGATGAAAATATCTGGTGAAGTAACAGAAATCACCTCAACAAAAGACAGAGGGTTGACACTTAAAATCAAATAGGACCAAGTGGGATTGTTTACAGTAATGCCATTTAAAAAACAAACAAAAACACACAACCTCCCCACACACACACAACCCCTACCATAAACTTTGTCTTCTGCAGAAGCCCTCAGACAAGAACGAGCAAAAATATTCTATATTACAACAACTAAAATGAGAACTTTCAGTTAATTTATATGTTGGTGTATATATTGTTCCAGAGGAAGGTATACTCATCTTCCCAGTGTTTCTGCCCATTTTTGCAATAACTAGGCAATGGGAAGATTAAACTGGGGATGTGTCACTGAAAGGTGAAATGGAAAACAGGGAACTCAAATCTCTTCATTTTTGTAACGACTATACAGCCAAAAGAGAGATTGGCAAGCTTATGTAATGGGATGAAGGTCAAAAGTCTTGATGTTGAAATATGAGAAGTGATGGACACAATTTAAGAGCTTTGTATGGGATGTGGGATTCCAGTTTGCAGGGCAGTTGAAGTATTCTGTATCTGTTATAGGCGAATTTCTTAACAGAAACATTCACACACAAATATGCTCCACTTGTATTCTGATATGACTGAGTTTGATTGATATATGCAGAACAAAATAACAATCCATCTCTTGATTGAACACAGATACAATTTAACAATAAATGAATGAGTAAATAGGAGTTTATTAAAAGCAAAGTCCTTATGCAACTAAAAGAACCAAATCCAGATTTTCTTTCCTGCTGGTTTTGTTAATTGCCTAAGATCTTACAAAACAACAAGAAAAAACTCTTTGCTCCTGCAACATATTCTGCAGAATAATTTCATTGACACTTTTGCTTAAGGAAGAGTCACAGTATTCAGCAACTGAAATTCTGCAAGTCTTTTTTCCATTAGTATCCCATGAGCAATAACAACAGTCAAGGGAATGACAGCAATATAATTCCATAGATGATGTTGGGGTAGGAAGAGGAGAAAGTACATTAGGAACAATTGCTACAATTTAGTCCTACACCCTGCGGAGCAGTTCAGCAGGAAAAAAAAAAAAAAAAAAAAAAAAGAACAATAAAATAAAAGGAAAATACAATGGAAGTTATAATTATTTACAAGCTTTTACTATAAGCATCTCTAAATGAACAGTTATGACTACACAAGCTACGTGTATCGTGTGGTAACTGGATTTTTTAAGTGTTTCGTCCTGTCCTGTTCTAGCTACTTAGTCAGACTTCAGGATACTTTAGAATTAAATGCATTAAAATACAAATTAGATATTTTTCTAGCAATACCTGCTTTATAAACACGAAATTTCTCCTCTTTCTCTACTTTCATAATGTTGGCTTACTGAAAAAAAAACAGCACATGCAACTCAACCACTTAATAATTCTTCCTTAGAGCAGGATCTGTTCAAAACAGGACTTCCTGTAAACCTAAGCAGAATTTTCTTTTACCTTCCAATTTTCTAGCTCTGACCTTCAAATAATTATTTTTAGTATTGTAGGAAAAAGAGTTTAAGAAATTTGAGATAGGCAGGCATTCATAACCAGGCTGTATTCATGTTTAGGGGAAGAATTTGTTTTAGACAACGTATATAAAATAGGTAGAAAATTACAGAAAGCCCATGAGACAAATGGATCATTTAAGAATTTTACCTTTATTACAGACACACAAAGCCATTATCTGAATATGTTTTTATATGCGTACACACACACACACAGAGTTACACCTTTCCTTTTGATCCACGTTTAGTTTAAAGTGTCCCCCAATCTATGTTAAAAGTCCATTCTTTTCTCAGTTAATGTAATATAGCCAAAATTTTAGGTTAAAGTTACAGCAATGCCACACTCCATTTACTTAAAAAACAGAGCAAAAACATTTTAGCATGCTGTCTACTTTACAATACATGAAATAGCATGTTTAAATAGAAATTTAAAAGAAAAATGAAATTCTTATCATGTAAGAGATTATATAATCCCTATTATACAAGGTGTTTATTAGAGACACAGATTAACATCAGCATTTTTGCAATGTTTATAAACTTTATAAACTAAAGGGAATTTTGCATTTTATCTTAAAAACGGAAGCGGTAACAATTGTTACCAAAATAAAATATTTCAGTGTTTCTCAATAGTGCATACAGTTAGCAGCTATCTATAAAAGAAAGTGACAGGGAAACTGAATTTTTGGATTTGCGTTTGCTAAAGATGATTGCAGAAATTTATATACAGGTTCATATGCGAAAACTTAAAGAACTGTGAGAGCAGTGTACTCTATAGCAAGCACAACTCATGAGCAAACAAGTGAAAAATTCAGCAGATAAGAGCTAGAAAGAAAATCACTTTTCCTTCTAAGCTCTATTAAGTTGCAGCACACCCTTAAAATAACTCTAAAAATATATATATATATATATGTTTGTCTTTTATTCATTTATTTGTTGTTGTTTTAAAACAAAAGATCTGCAATCAAAAAATGAAAGTATTTGACTGATATATGCAGTACTTTTTAAGAAGTTCTCTCTTGATCAGGTATCTTTTCCTTGCATTTGTCTACTTGGGTAAAAGGCGAAATCAGTACCATGCTTTCATGTATTCATACAGATATTTAAGACATACAGATGAAATATACCAAAGCTGTGTTTGTTTTTTTTTAAAACTTGCTTCCTCTTCCTATACTTTGTTAGTCATCCATATAAAATAGTAATGTAAATAATTTGTAGCATCTAGGATAACACAATTATCTTTTTGCTTAATTACAGTTAGAGGTCACTTCATTAAAATTTGCATGCACCATTTACACTGCATTTTCATAGTCTGTCCCACCAAAGCTTGTGATTACAAGCTTTTAGATTTAATTAAACCCATCTTGGTAGAAAACTGCCACTCTGTGCTGCATCTGCAAATGCAGGTGGCTTGAAAAAGAACAAAGCAAAGAAAGGCAAAAGAAAAACAAACTCCTGAGTCTGCAGGAACTTCCATGCCCCCAGAAACATGGTCTTGAAAGTCAACTCAAGGACAAAAGCCAAAACAGAGGAACACAGAGAACACCTGGAAGACACAAAGAATCTGAAAAAATATGCCGAACCCCCTCATTCTACTTTGGTGCCTTTTTGCCATGCTCTGTGAAGTGCCCTGGGTGTGGGCCCCTACAGGTAGCCCACTCAAAAACCCACCCTGCTACTTGCCACCTGACGTCTAGTAAAAAGAACAGCCAGCACCATGTGCCAAAATCACTCACAAATGATTCCATCCGAGTACTTAACATCTGCACCAAACGTTGGCCAGGAAGCTCTGCAGCAGAACCCAAGAGAACAAAATTACAGATAAAACATTGATACATCAGCAGTAGGAAAAACTAATACCAAGTGCCTTCCTCAAGCTCTTTTGCAACCTGCCTAAAGACCTTTCCTATGGGTATGACTCCAGGTACACAAACTCCACCCTTGCGCACCTACAGAGCTGAAAGACAACTACCTAGTTTATCACACAGCAAGACGTGTGCAGGGATTTCTAAAGGCAATCATAGTCTCTAATAATCAAATCTTCCAAGTCACAATGCCTGTGAACAGAGCTGCAATTTGTCTGTGCAGAAGTATTATTAACTGAATCATAATATGGACAAAATGTGTATCTTACAAGAGCTATACCCCAAAATAGGCACTTCTGGCATGGGGGGAAGAAGATAGCAAGAGTACACAGAATGCAGTACAACGATGTTTCCAAATTTTAGATGATTCCTAACTTACAATACTCAGAAAACATCACTGATCCAAAATAACACCTTAAAAAAGAACTATGACAGGAAAAAAAGTGAAGACTAGTAGCTACAACTACTGACACTAAGGTAGAGTCAATATTGTCTAGCTGAATTAAATGCTGATTTCCAAACTTTAGGAGGCTAAACCTTGAGGAAGCGAATTATATGCTTTAAAAACTGTTTTATTAATGCAAATGTTTTCTTTTTTCCAAAACAGCAGACTTATTTTCCATACATTTAAATGTACCAATGTGTTCTCTCATCTCTATCTTTAGCTTAGAGTTTATTGATTACATTAAAATCAGCAGAAAACTTACACTTTCTTATCACTCAGATCAGTTTTTTTTTTTTAATTCTTTCATCTGCTATCTTCAATGAGCTTTACCTCAGCCCGCTGGAATCCTGTGTGACAAAAGCCTTCCTCTAAAATCAGCCAAAGTTGAGGAAACTTCCAAAGCCTTTTAAATGTATACTTAAAATCCCATTAATCTTTCATGCCTTATGGAATCTGCACTACAAGCCCTTATCTTGTACAGCAAAACAGAGTGCTTCTAACGCCCTATTAAGAAAATACTGAATAACAAAAGTTCCTAACGATGCAGATGACATACTGGCATCTGCAATGAGCAATTATACCCAAAAACCCTCCTTCCCAAGTCTGAATGCCATGAGTTTTGTATTCCACTCCTCCTGCAGGGTTATAATTTGCTGTGTAAACACCTCAGGAAGACTTGTGGGGTAATAAGGGCCAGAGGTCTCGCTCACTATTTCTGTTTCACATAGTTCAGATATCAGACTGGATTGTGCACATGTAAATTCATACTGTGGCATACAGAATGGGCTGGAAACAAAATCAAAAATCTCACACAGTAGCAGATGAGGACAAATCGTTTAGAAAATATGCAGATTTGTGGGATTGGGTCAGTGAACAAATGGGGATTAGTAATTTGGTAAAGATTTGAATTAAGTCTTCCTCTAGAAGGCAGAGAAGGCAGGGAGATGGATTAATGTGCTCTGAAGGAAAAGAAATTAAGTTAAATACTGAAAATCACTGGGAAGTAGGAGAAGTAAATGTTTGTGATTCCCAGGGTTAAATCTTCCTCAGCATTAGAGAATGAAACACTGACTGGTTATTTCAACAGAAAAACAGAATGCTATGGGTCCCTTACAAACAAAAGAGACTCAACATAGGTACACTTTCTGTATGTTTTGCCAATGATAAATTGTAAAGAAAAAAATTCTTCAGTCTCACAACATGCCTAGTTCTCTGTGTGATGCCACTGCCTGAATTACTCAAACCCCAGTAGTTACATTCATGATTTACTTTTTGATAGGTTTAAATTATACTGTTCTATGTGTTTCTACATAAAATAATAATGTGAAATTCCTACCCTAATTAAGGCAATGTGAGTTTTGACACTAAATTCAGTTAAAGCAGGATTTATGTAATCTATAAGACATGATTCCCCCAGAACTCTTTGTGGAACATTTTAACTAAAGAATACATTAACAGTGCATCTCAGCAACATTACATTACTCATTGGAGATCCAAAGATAAGTGGCATTCGTTTGATCATACTGCACAACAAAAGCCTAATTTGCACCAAAGACTGCACAAGAAAGTATTCTGCGATTAGCACATCTTCTGGCCCCCCAGTGAAGGCCTTCCAGTAATAAGTCCCATTAGAAAAAATTGTTCTTACATAAAAACCTGAGGTAGAACATTCTTTTGTTAGCAGCTCATTCCTGTTACAAACTTATTTGACCAAAAGCTGCACGATGGTATCAGGCTGTAGTCTATACACTATTTCTAAAGTAAAATAATGTATTCTGTATTTATTTTGACATGCTATTTTTTATTATTATTATTAATTATACATTATTCTTAAATACACATGCTTTTTGGGTTGCAGGAGGACTATTCTTTTTAATACTGACCACATCAATATAAACATTTAATAGGAACTTAATGAAATGCGTTGGTCAACCCCAAACTCTACATGGAAAAAAAATATTTTAAGCTACAGATTTCATAAAACTCTACCCACAATATTGATATATAAAACTATAATCAATATTTTTACTTGTGATCACTATTTCTGAAAAACAGGTTTGGAATTTACATATGCATATACAAATAAAATTTTACACTGTGCCTTACCATTGTCTTTTAGGTAATGGACCACACCATTGCGCTCTCTGTGCCTTAAGCTACTTCTAAGCTTACAAGTTCTTTTTTATTAATAAAAGAGAAATTTCATCTCCTTGATTTAGATGTCCAGTCCTTACACATTTATCTATTAATATGTGTCATGACAAATAGATTAGTGTGCAAAACTGAATTCTGAATCACTGTCTGTATGTCTAAGTGTTCAGACCAGGGAGTTGCCTGTGTACCACATATGCAGGAGCAGGACTAGAATCACACAAGCCTGTCCCACAATGAGCCATGGCAACTCCAATAGCACACATACTATTAAAGCCTTACACATGGAGTTAAAAATCTTGAAGAAAGTATATAATAACATAAAAATGTTTTCTCTAGTGTTACAAGGAGAGAAAAGGTCATAAACAAATTAAGCTGTGTCTTTCTATGTATTTAGTTGTACTAAAAAAAAACACATCTAATATATCTTGCTTAACAGTGTTGACCTTTCATTCAACATTATTCTGAGCAGCCAAATTCTCACTTAAACATATAAAACTTGAGATTCACAATATTGTAAATATTTTTATTTAACCCTTCTTTATTATTAACTTTCTTTAGTATTCAATGACTCCACCTTTCCCTCACTCTTACATGTTTTACCTTTCATTTGGACTGCAAGATCTTCAGAATATGGATCTATTTTTCTGTTATGAGTTTACAGCAAACATTTTGATTACACCTGACACTAGTCCTTATTCTTGAAATAAACAGTAAATGTCCACTGAAGATTTTTCTCAGATGATACCATCTGAACAAGGACTCAAACACAGTTGTGTCATGGCCTGGACATCAATGCAAGTAATCCAGCAATGCAAAGAAACATGAATCACTAGTAAACAGGTGTTTTGGTTGATTGGTTTGTTTCATTTTCGTTGTGTTGTTTTGTGTTTGTTTGTTTTTTTTCTTTTGCTTTTTGTTGTTTTTTTTTGTTTGTTTGTTTTGCGGGGGAGCAGATTAATCTAGACAGTGTGTTTCCAGCATAACCCCCAACAGCACCAAAGATAGATCACTGAGGAGTTACAGATCTGCAGGGTGCCCTGGTTAACTAAAGAACAAATTTGCATATTTAATGCCTCTTCCAAGGCCTGTAATATTAAAACGAAGGAACTCTGACTGTTGGCATTTCTTCCTATGGTCTCAATTATGACATCTCTAAAATGAACGCTGTAAGCACACATTATAACATTTCCTGAGCAAATTTTCAAAGATACTAGTTTTTCTGCACCTTATCATTTAGGCAAGGAACAGTTTTTCTTAGTAAATAGTGACTCAGTTACATGTATGTCTGCATAATTTCAGAGAGAACTTCAGAACTGCATCAAAGTTCAAAATGGTGTTTTGAAAAATTCAAAATTAAAACAATTTTTCATGAGGCTAAAATAAACAAAAAAATAAGTCTATTAAGAAATTGTAACCTTTACAAAATACATTCATTTTGTGTCACACTATTTTGATAGCACAGATTCTTGAGTGTTATATAATTTAAGCTCACTGAAATGTCATGCTCCAGCACATAAACCTACACATTTGAGACCCTGGAAAATGAGCTAAATCATAATGCTTTCGATTTTAAGGGAGCATTTAAAAAGAGCATACTCTTTTTAAACACAGAAGAGAGTGTCAATGTTCATCTTTCCATTATTTGTTCAAAACTACATATTTTCATGCAGCAGGGTCTGAACGTTATTCCAGTAGAGAGAACCTCAATATGTAAAGGACAGGTATTGTTTCAAAGCACCTGTCCTTTATTTAATCCAGGAGGACGATGGTCCAGGCTTATTAGCTTTTATTCATTATGGACACCACTCTTTCCCAAATTAGCCATGTTGGCTTTGAAGTAGTGATTGCATTTTTGAAAGAAAAGCCTTTGTTATGAAAACCAAGGAACTCGAATTCCTCAACAGAACAGGGAAAAATAGGAAGAAAGCAAGAAACTGGGAGATGCTGATAAATCCCGTTTACGTTTATGTAAGCAAAGGCTTGCGAAGCTGAAAGGTTAAGGGAAAGATAAAACCATGCAGAGAATCAGAGGCTGGAAGCATAAATAAGAAACTTTTACAATGGCTCTGTTTGCTGCTTGGTACTGTTTTAGGATTATGGTTAAACCATGAATGGATTACACTATGTCAGAATCACTTTTACACTGCAATAGTAAACACATGTAAGATTGTACACATCTGTTATACACAAATCACAGTTTCACATTACGACTTCCTGTCTAATATTTATGTACTGAAAACCATGAATGAAACATTTAAGCATAAGAATATCAATAGGGTAGGCAGAATAGTTCAACAGAGAAAAACTGAATAAAGTTCATTTGCAAGTATTACCATATTTTGTGTTAAGATGTTTCTTAAATTTAAATATATAAAAATAATCTATCATCTGATTCTCTGTCCTCACCTCAAACCTTTCTCCAGAATGCGCACTAAAATATTTACATTACATAATTCTATGGTCTAAAATATACTGATTACATAACTTTTACTACCATGAATGCACCATACAAATAATAATCAATGATGCTGCCTGTCTCACAGGAGAAGGGAGAAATGCAGTAAATAATGCACAGGGAGTAAACAACAAAGAAGTATCTTCTGATTTGTACAGTGAGGTTGTATTCATGACTGTGATTTGTTACAGATTGTCTACTTTTCTTTTCTTCTTTTCACTTTTGTACAGTGCCATTTATTAGTTTGTGGTCCTTGGCTTCTTCACTCTCCAAAATAGAACAAGAAATCCATCTCCCAAACAAAATTAATATGAATGTGGGAGTTCCAAAAATTGTAATAGTCAAGACCTATGTGTTTCAGTTATCCAAGACGGAAGAATGAATATAATTACACAGACTCTATAATCGGTATGTCAAGCACAAACACATCCTAGTTTTCAACAATGCTGTATTTTTCAGCCATATTCTATTTATGCATAATTTTTTTCTAGTTCATTTTTCTTTTAACAGCATAGTTTAGACCTAGGAACTGCCTGAAATAAATATTTCTTTAAAGCTTTAAGACTGTTCCTGATTATAAGCAGCTCTGCCATTATACTGCAATGTTTGATGTAATTCGGTCTTTTATGCTCCTGCTCATTATCAATATAGCCTTCTTTTTTTTTTCAAGGCAATCTTCTTTCTCGGTGTATTGCCGACAGTTTTAAAACAAAAGTTATCACTTATCCTACTTTAACGTTTTATTCCTTCCTCAAAACTCTCTCATCTCTGTTTTTTACATTTCAACCTGGAAACGGCCTCTCATTTTTCTTTCTCTTCTTTCCCTCAACTTCCTCAGCATGTCTCCTAACTTCTAGGTGATTTCAAACAGATCAGTTTATTTACATAGAAATTAGGTTGCCAACAGCCTCATTTTAAAATGCAACATACACACGAGCAAATACTTCCTCCTCGCTTTTGCATTTATGGATTTAAAAAATAAGTTTTGAGTACCGTTAGTGCTCACAGTGAGGAAAGTGGAGAAAATTGCTTGTATTAGGAATCAGAATTATCCAACTCTGAGCCCTGTTCTGGTTAGAGCTAGCCATGTGGTTGCACCAAGTAACATATTTCTGGCCCCATGTCTCTCCAACCATAGCACCAATAGGCTTTTTAGGAATGACTGCAATCTAGCAACTTCCACAATGAATTAAGACAGCTTTCCTCCCCTGTACAATTGTCTCTATTGCTTCAGCCTCATAATACAAATGAGTGAGGAAGGAGATATCCAAATACAGGAGGAAACTTCTAGATCACCTGAATATGTGCATTTCCTTTTTTCCTCTGTTATTAAACAATGGAAGTCAGTATTCTGGGCTTTGCAAAGCTTTTCAGATGCAAAATATATATATATATATTCAAAGATTTTCCTTTTTTTTTTTTTTTCTCTCTCTCTCAAATATCATTAATTTCTATTTCTGTCCTACACATACAATGCCAAAGTGCTTTCAGACTTGAAGTACACTGAACAAGGAACCTCATGGACCAACCTTCCTGACTGTACAGCATACACAGTAAAACCACCTCACCGGTCCAAACTACAGAGGGTCACCTATGGGAGGTGACAATGTGAGCATGGTCCTCTTCCCTGCTGTGGGATGGGAGGTTCACTCACTTCCATGGCAACCAAATGACATCTGCCACAGCGACTCCTGCTTGGCACTTTTTCCCAACAACAGGCATTACAATCAGCCACCTCTGCCTTTTCTGGCACAGCCCTGCTGCTTGGCGTTTGATAAATGCGCTCTGGGAGCAGGAGTCTTACACATTCCATGGAAGTCGCATGTGGCTCATGAGTTACAGGCCAGCCACTGGAAGGTCTGCTGACAGGACTGAAACAAATTAACGGAAATGAAAATGACACTAGAAAACTGCTGTTCTAAAATTTTGACCTAAAATATCATATTAGGTCAAGATCCATAACAGAGGCCCACCAAGCTGACAAACAAAATAATCACTGGGCATCCAGCCCTCGGTCACCCTAGCCCCCTCATCTGCATAATATTTAGAAGTTGACAGCTCAGCTATATTTCTTCACCAAAACCAAAACATGCTTCTCAGGGAAAACACATTTAATATTGAGAAATATAGAAAGACTGAAATCAATCAATATTTTTCCCTCCAGATAGGTTATAATAAATTGTTCCAGAATAAATTGCTCAGAACAGTTTGACATGAGGACTTCCATATGATATTCTCTTTATGACTACAAATTCATTGAGCATACATTTCTGTCTACCTAATCTTAAAAACAGATAAACTTCAATTCATTAGTTATTAGTATTCCTCGAGAATATCATGGATTATCTCAATTACTGCTAACTATTGTAAAATGAGTTAATAACCCAGGGTTTTGGCCAGCATAGAAAACTTGCTTATGCAACAGAATACAAAATACTGGAAAAAGTAAGAAACAAGATCTTCTGCACACATATATACACTTTAAGATAATTTTTTAAGTCTCCTATCTAAGTACAAAACACTACTTTTTCAAGCGTCATCACTTTGTCTTTAATTATTAACAAGATGTATGAATTGTTAATAGGGAAGACTGATTTCAACTCATGACATATCAACCTTTGTCCTACAGTGATGCAGACCGAACACATTTTATTGTAAATTTCATTTTATACTTTTTCTTGCAAAAGGCATGGAATGGTGAATGATTGTCTATCTTACAGTTCATTCAGTTCAAACAATCCTTTTATATTCATTACTCCAGTGACAGACACATCCTGTCAGTTTTACCCCTCATTATGCATATAATATCTGCATTTGAGCAGGCAATAGAGTTTTGAAAAGAGACTTCAACTAAGTTTCCACTTAGAAAAAGAAAGACGAGAAGCCAGTTTAACTTGTTACATTAACTTTACTGGCTGCTGTCAAAAGAATAGTTGACTAAAATCACATTTCTGACATTTCCTATAACCTGGTTGGAAAACTACGTTTGGGCATAAAAAGAGATAAATATATAAATCATTCCTATGAAAACTGAAGAAAAGGTTAAAAGCACCCAGACATGTTTTCAAGAAATAAACTTTGACTTCAATTTTCCCCAGTTATTTCAGATCTTACAGATTTTACAACACAGAAATCATTATTTTTGGTATTTCAAAAGGTTGCCCTGGTGATAGCCAATGATTACTTGAAAAGGTAGGTAACAAATGATTACTTTTTTCCTGGCCTTCCTAAAGCAACAGCTACAGTCAGTTTCTACTTACTGGTTTCAAGTAAGAGCTACAGGATACTCTTCTTCTGCAGATCCTTTCCTCAGAAATAAGCACTGATAATCAGAATTTCTTTTTCCATTGCTTGCATGTTCAACAATAGAAACAAATGTCACCCTGCCCTTGAGCTGCCAATAGTAAAGTCTGATCTTGTTTTTAATTTTAGTATCCATCTGAACAGGTTATCGCTCCACACGTTATAATAAAAAGTAAGAAATATGACATGTTAAATATAAAATACCTGGAACAAGTGAGTTCAAAGGCAAGCACACATAAAAAGCTATACCAGTGAATATACTTCAGTACCAAGCAATGGAGGATAAAATGAAGCTTTCTGATAAGCACAGATGAATCCTATCAATAAATGAGCTTATATCCTGGATGCCAATAAAAGGGAAATGATAAAGATAATACTTAAGCTTACTAGCCTTATAAGATAATAAACTCCTCTCTACTCATTTATGCAGAACAGGCTATGGTGGGCACCCATCAGATCAGTCATGTTTTCCTAACAGGAATCAAGACCGCTAGGGAATAAATAAGCAGCAATGCAGCAGAAACTGTCAGCGTAAACACAGAAATGATACTACATCATAAACAGGAAGGCATTGAAAGACACTTTTTTCTGAGTCAACACTGATAGTTGGGTATTGCCCAATTCAGAGAGGCCATTGTTTGAAAGGAAGAGAAGGAATGAAGTAAATTACAAGTATTAACTTTTTTTTTACCTCTCCCTGGATGTACTGTCCACCATGCAAAGGCAGAAATGTCTGAATACACTCATGTGAAGTGTACAAGTTTTATTTCAATAAGAAACGACCTTGTAGCTGTCCAGATTTGTAGCTAAAAACCATGCAACTCCGTTTTTTTGTTTGTTTGTTTGTTTGTTTTTTGGTGACTTTAAAACTTCAAGATCCACACACAGTAACTTGACAGTGAAACTTCAAAGTACTGAAATTATCTGTAAAGGTATAACAAGAACAGCAGAATTAATTGAATGTTTGCATCAAGCTTGGGAACCCAGGAAACTGCCTGCAGCTACATAAATGTGGAAATCACACCACATCATTACATAAACATGTATTGAACAAGGCTGATGCAGTGATCTAGCAATTGTCTGTGTTTACATCAGCACATCTTCAACACTGCTCATCAACCTTTACTGCTATTGCACAGACAAAAAAAAAAAAAAAAAAAAAGGCAAAGAATTAGAAGAATGCAATTAAAGGGGTAGTTCATGTTTCCTAAAGCAAATAGAGTGAAAAAAGTCATCTCTGTTTTTCCCCTAGGAGATTAGGTTAAGTGAGGAAAAAAGAAAAAAGACTAACTTGGCTCTATAAAATAATATATTTACAGAACTGGTATCAGGAATAATATCTACAAGCTCTATTCACTTCATGTTTAAAGTAACTGAAGACAGCTGCCTGGCAAAGGTGAAAGGCCAGCTATGTTTCAACCAGAACAGGCAAAAGAGGACCACTTATACTTGAGTAGCCTCATATATCATTAGTCTCCAAGTGCAGAGGAGAAAAAAATGACTGTCAAAAGCCACACGTAATCTAGAGCTGGGCTTGGCAACCTTTCAAAAATATCTTATTTTTCAAAGCAAAATTGAGTGCCTTTACATCAAGGATGCCAAATTGAATCTACCAACGGCAGCAGTAGCTCAGTGCTCCTAGCCCCTTCTGGGTTTGATAGGGCTTGGAAAACAGCTCTCACAGATCATGGAGGGCAAACAGCAGGGCTCACATATGTGAGATCTTAAAGGAGCTCTGCAGAAACAGGGCGCTGGGAGACCATGCCTCTCACAGATACACATCAAACAAGATTATTCAAACGTACAAAGCGTCTTCATACATTTTAACAAGATGCACATGACAGAGGGAAATGATGACAAGCAAGCTGCCCTAACAAATGCTGCACATATTTTCATCAGTCTTACCACTAATATTAGAGAGCACATTTGCATAACAAAGTGGTAAAAACACATGGGTCTTATGTTTATATCATTGTGGAGGAGTACAAAAAAAAAATTAAAAAATCTCTGAAGTTCCTAAGCACAGCCCTTTCTTGTTAAATACTACTATAAATCAGAGACATGTTAACAAAGTAACTCAGCAGCTCTCTGCTACCTCACACCAGCAATAATAATTCTGCCTTCCACTGCCTTTTGCTAAAAGTAAAGCTGAAGAAAAAAGAAAATGCTAAGATGACTGTGCAGATCATATTTTTTCTGTCGAAACACTACGTAAAATCTCAAGAGTTTAAGCTACTAATTTAAAAGTGACAAATCCATAGGCACTATAAGCTCGAAGGTTTACCGTACTTACAGGGCTAGGTTGCAACTGAATGGCTGAAAGTTCTTGTGCCCTGCCATTTGTCCACTTTTCTGCCAGATACCTTTGCTGCTCCAAGGCAAGGGCTTGGTTTCCATTCATGGATCAGTTCCTGAACTACTTCAGCTTTCTTTTCAGCGCATCAAGGCAAACAACATCTCTGTAGGAAGCGGGTGTTTCAGCTGCTCTCCCCATTCCTCCCCTTGACCACAACCACCCTATACTACCACTCATTTTGCTACCTGATTTTTTTTAAAACACTCCGAGACCTCCCTGGACAAAATCTTTTTTTTTTTTTTTTCTTTGATACTGTTTGGTTTGTTTTTGTCTGCTAAGCACTGCTCGCACTAACAAAGCTTGTCTAGAAGCCCTAATGGGGTAGTTTATAAGCAGAAGCACCATTCTTTCACAAAATCCTTAAGGAGTAAAGTGCAAATTCAACTGCTTTGATCATGCCTGGCACACTTGCAGGGGAAGCACTGCCAAAGGAAAGTTATCCTCTGGCAAAACCTTATGAGGTTCATCACCATATAATCATTCACATGGCATTGTGCAAAGGTGGTGCCTTACCAGTGGAGAGATCCATGAGTACCAAGCAAAATCTGAGGACAGAGGACTAGGGGGAAAAGCACATCATTTTTTCCACACAGGCAGTTTTCAATCTTTGATGCCCATGAGCAAAGGACATTGTCAAAAAAAATGGGTTTAAAGGAAGACAATGAATGTCATGCATGTCAAAACAATTCTAACCCCCTGGATTTAACAAAGAAAAAAAAAAAAAAAAAAAAAAAGAATTGATCTGTAAAACTTATATATGGGGGCTTCTAAAAAAAACAGTTATATTCTATAGAGATTTGTTTTAGTCATTTTTAGTCTCATCTTAGTCATTTTTTTCTCTTTTTTTGTTTAGTTTTGATTTTTAATGTAGAATGAAGTCAGATGATCAATTTAAGATGAATTTGGTTTTATTTAAAAAATACCCAAATTTATTGATGAAATGCAAATTCCTGAATATCCAAAAATCACTGATATAACACCAACTGATATGGCATAACTCAGTAATGCACAAACATTCTCATGTAAAAATATTATGCTGTTAACATGAACTATTAAAAAATGCTTAACTAGAAAATCTCAGTAATTTCCATGTCAAATAACTTCTGTGTTGTACTTATTTTTAACCTTTTCTAAGGAGTTTTCAGCTAGCTTTTGAGTTTTTCACCAAAAGTAGGAAGAATAACACCATGCAAGTCACAATTTCATGGATACTTGAAACCAATGCAAGTCAAACCACTGTCAAAGAAAGCACTTCACTCTCCTGTTGACATTCATTCAAACCCTCTCCCCTAGGCTGGCAAGGCCGTTCTGCAGTGACAAACTGTTTTGTTCCTGAGCTGGCTTGAACAAGATGTGTTTTCCCTTGCTAACATGAAGATGGGCTGCATGACATAAGGAGCGCGTGGCTGCAGGGAGAGGGGCAGAACTACGGCTTCCTTGTGGCTGTAGTGCTTGCGCAGCTACTGTTTTGCACCAACACTGCACCCCAAATGCAGGGTAAGGGACTGACAGAAATCTGAAGTCTCAAACACACTCTAATGATGTGTCTGAGGAGTCTGACTTCATCTGAAGGGTGTAACCTAACAAGTACCTGGAGAATCCAGAAAGCTTCTGTGCAACAAGCAGTGCCTCAAATTCCACATTTCAACTAAATTAGAACAATCTAAAATAGTATCACAGATTTCAAAGCAATTCCTCTAGTTCTAGGCCAGTATACCAGCCTTGGTCATGTTTTCACACAGCTAAGCAATATGACTGAAATCTTTCATGAATTAATCCTACTAAGACCCCAAGACAATGTCTAAATTAATTTGCACATTCAAATCTGTGTTCCTCCACCTTCTAATAAAAATTCTGGTTTTATCCTATGGTCAGCTTGCTCTGTTTGCAGTGGGAACAGCAATAAGAAGCAGTCCACAAAAACCTTCACCCCAAGTACCCTATTTCTGCTGTATGCTTTCAGAACAGATTGCCGTCTTGTTCCACAAATGTTCTCCAGATTGAACAGGAACAGCGGTTCAGCAGCTTCCTCTCCAGAAGACAGCACAAACAGAAAGCAGGTATCATTTTATATTTTTCTTTTTACAGGCCTCCCTTTAGCAGCTGGAGAAACAGCATACACATGCCTAGTAAGAATGCGCAAGGAAATAGTTTTACAATTCTTTCTCAGAATCTGGCACTAAATACATTATGGTAATTCTTCTAGTCCTTGGACACAAAATCATTAGGTATGGGCTATTACTTGCATTATCACTACATTACTAGATCATTATGAAAAATAAAAGTTTTAATCAGCATGCATGTTTATGAAGCACAGTGATTTGAAACTACCCCCCTACAACAGCTTTAGCATTAGCGCTAACCAAAAAAGTAGAACATTTTGCTAGCAGAGACCAGCACACAGAAAAAAAATTACTACTACAGTGAGTCTCGCAGGGCTGATTGTATGGTGCACTGCCACGCTGGGATTTGTCATTAACCAGCATTTACATAAAGCTATTAGGCAAGTTAAAAATCTAGTGAGCTTCAGGTGGCTGTTAGATGTTTTATTTTTTCTCCTCATCCTCCCTCCCCCCTTTTTTTAAACCTTTCCCTATGTAACATTCTGATTGTAAATGCAGCATTTTTTTCCCTTTATATCTGTCATTGTTTGCGTTTATTTCTGCTCTGTTTCTGATATTGATCACAGCATACTGTCCTCTATTATTTTTTAGATCCATATTTACAATTGTTGCCTCTTTTTTTTTTTTTTTTTTGTATCAGTTTTGGCATAATTTTATATAATGACCACAATGCATCAATAGAAATTTACTTCTTCACGAGGGATGGTGTACACACAGATGGTTCAGGCTGACACATGCTCGGAGCTACATTCAAAATACAAATTGGACAGCCAACAGCTATGAGTAAAATTTGTATGCTTTTAAAGTACCTCCAGTAATCTGTCTCTGAAACAGCAGTTGCCACCGGTGTCCATGTGCAGACAGAAGAAACCATGTTTAGAGTCTCCTCCAGTTTCTTCGGTGGACATTTTCTGAACACTTCCCAACACACAGGTATATAAGCACGTCATAACAAGCTTGCAGTAAGCTAACACACCAAGCATTCTCATGGCAAATACTGAAATGAATAATGCAATCCTGCTTTCATGAATACGTATGCTTCTAAATATGACTACAGTTAAGAGCCAATTACGGTTCTCAGATTATATTGTACAATTTATGGCATCCAAGCAGGAAGGATCTGAGCTGTAACTTAGGTTCTGAACAGTCCCAGCCCGTTCCAGTGCAAAGTAAAACCTTTATCACAGCCAGTTTAACCATGAATATTCCTGTGGTCACTTAGGTCTCAGTATGGAGGCAGTAACTGCAACTGAAAGGCAGAAGTTTCTAAACTACTCCCAGATTTAGTGCTCCCAATTTTGGCAGATAACAGTACAGCTATGGACTTGAAAACATGCAGAGCAAGGGGAGAGATGCTCTAGACTAAGCAGAAGCCATCTCTCAATGGAATAGACCAAATGCATCACCTAATGTGGATTTCACAACAGCCTAACATTTGGCAAACCTCCCCTAATCCTGTAACAGGAGTGTGGTTGTTTATGTGGTTTCAGACTTGAACCCCGTCTGTTTTGAAATAGGCAAAAATCTGTACCAAATAAAAATTCTGAAAAAAAAATAAAAATGATAAAAAAATCTGATGCCTCACAGCCCTCATGGCATGCCCAGGTGCCCATCACATCTGGCACAGGGAACCCTTTGCAGGTTTTGTTCTGTTTTAAAGCTCTTTAATGGCTTACAGGTGCTCTCTATATACTCTCTATCCTCAAAGCCCATAACTACATCTGGCCCAAGCAATATGAAAAAAATTGACTCTTTCTATTTAAGCATCACAATACAAATATTTTGGACGAAAAGTGATCAGATCCTAACCTTTGGAAATCCTACTTACAAAACAAAGCTGCTACAGATCTTCCTCACCTCTTTGCTAGCCCCGTGCTCCCCACTTTCAGGTCTCAAGCTGGCATTTAACCCTTGCACAAATCCACAGTAAACTGCAGCTCTGGAATGTAGGAAAGTCATTAAAATTAATCCACCACAAACCACCACTACATTATTTCCTTCTTAAATTGAACTGTGGCAAAACCTTTCCTAGGAAGGTGCCACAGACGTGCTACAAGGAATCGTGGAAACTCCACCTGCAAAGGCGCGAGGCGGAGCTGCCCTGAGGCAGCGCCTCACCGGTGAGCAACACAGCACAAAGCAGGCACGGAGAAACGCACCTTCCTCCTCACCTCTCCCTCAGTTTTACCTTTATTTTCAAACGTAAATTTCAGGTCCAACCACTATTACTACTGAAGAAGCCCAATATTGATTTTTTTTTTAATTAAAAATAACGTAAGAACAATAGGTAGTTGCATTGGGTGCGCGTGGCAAGCTGCCAGCAGCACGGGCTGCAGAGGTGTCGGGGAGGAGAGGGCGTGGCTGCCCCAAGCCAGTTCCAGCCAGTTCCAGCCCCTTCTGGAAGGTTCTGGACAGTTCCTGAAGGTTCTGTCCGTTTCTTCTGTCCGGTTCCAGAAGGTTCCGCAGCAGGGCAGGGCTCAGCCAGTCACAGGCCGTGGCACCTCATAGGAACAGATGTAGGGAGAAGCAGAAGCCCCCTGCCTGTGAGGGAACGAAGTCGAGCAGTGGCAATTCCGGCACCCCAACCAGCCGTCCTGCTCAGCTGGGAGGGTGAGGCGGGTCCCCTGGTGACACAGACAGCCTGCTCCACTGAAATAGTCCCAGACTGCAAATTCGGGTGTCATCATGCCCCATTATCCCAGCTTCAGAATTAGCTGGCATTCTTTATTATGAAAATTCAAACGCTAGCAACGTTCCTGGTAAAACTAGGACTGTGACGTCTGTATTTAAAAATGTCAATAAAATCATGTCCATGCAGGTGTTCCTTTTATGCTCAGGAAAAACACGTAAGAAAACACACCAAAAAGTCTAAAACGTGATACTGGTTTTCAGCTTTTCCTGGAAGTGTCCAACCAGTGTCTATCCCCCGCTCAGTCCTGCTGGCAGTCACAGCAGGTGTGTGCTTCCACAGAGAATGGGAGGAGACAAATAAGTGTATAATAATAATAGTAACTTCAATACTATTATTACTGTTAAATTTATAACTGTTATTCTGACAGTTTAAAATGAACAAATTGTGGATATAAAATCATGTTTAATATTCTTTCTCTGCATAGCCACCTGATTTGAACTCAAGCATACTGTCAATGTTCTTTCATTTAAAAGCAGTTTAAGTAGCTTTGTAGCTCCAGTTCTTGCTATTCTCAGTATTTTGCAAATCTCCTCAAAGCCCTATATTTCAAATATTGTTCTTTGCACCTTTAGTAATAGTGAAACCAGAATTCTGAGCAACACTTCCAATTGTGCACTAATTAACCCCCAAATACTCATTTAAAATTATTTTATTCACACACAATATATTGTATTTATAACAGGAAATGTTACAGTCATAATTCTATTCCTCTAAGCGTTACGTATTGCCATTTCCTTGATTTCCAAGCAGGCGTTATCAAATGATGTTTTGAAAATTAGAAGTACAATGCCAATCAGGTTCCTAAGATCTAAACTATTCTGTATCTATGACAACATATTATGCATATAAATATGTATTTTTCATACTGACTTCTTTTATACATTAAGCAGCTGGAAAAACTAATTCTCCTACTTGCAATAACATTGGCATTAAAAAACAAAACAAAACAAACTTCTAAAATTAAAAAGGATAGAGAATAGATTTGTCCACTTGTATTCATTTCTATCAATAGGAAAAGAGGTAGAGCTGTCACTAGTGAAGAAAAAATCTATTAAGATGTCAGTTATGGTATCATTTACATTAATAATGTGTAGCAGCTGCAAGCTCAAAAAATGAACAGTGCAAAGATTTGTCACAAATTAACCACAGAATGGTAATTAGCATGGAATAAAAGTACTTAGAGTTGAAAATGAAGAGAGGGATCAAATCTCTCATATATACATACATGCTCTATGTACATGTAACAGACAACACTAGAAACGATTGTGGATGATTTTGTAACCATTGTTTTGCCAGTAGGTAAAGAACCTGCCTGCTTATTCCATACCACAGACAAACTACTCTGCTCTTAGGAGGGCCCACCTGCAGTGCTGTGTTCAGCTCTGAGGCCCCCAGTGCAAGGAAGGCATGGACAAGTTGGAGTGGGTACAAGTTGGAGTGTGGAAAGGCCACAAGGATGATCAGGGGGCTGGGGCACCTCTCCTATGAAGACAGGCTGAGGGAGTTGTTCAGCCTGGAGAAGAGAAGGCTCTGAGGAGACCACACCATGGCCTTCCAATACATAAAGGACGCCTACAGGAAATCTGGGGAGGGACTCTTTGTCAGGGAGAACAGTGATAGGACAAGGGGTAATGGCTTTAAACTAAAAAAGGGTAGATTTAGATTAGAAATTAGGAAGAAATTCTTTACTGTGAGGGTTATGAGGCCCTGGTTGCCCAGAGAAGCTGTAGAGGCCACATCTGTGGAAGTACTCAAAGACATGCTGGATGGAGCTTTGGGCAACCTGGTCTGATGGGAGGTGTCCCTACTCGTGGCAAGAGGGTTGGAATTACATGATCTTTAAGGTCCCTTCCAACCCAAACCAGTCTTTGATTCTATGACAAATATGAGCCTTTGGACTCCTCATGCTATTTCCTGATAAGGATGGTGTTATTTTCAGCCCATGGCAGCAAAGTAACATAGAGGAACTAGATAGACAGTAGCCAGTTTGCTCCTGGAAGAGTCCAGTCACACCCTCCTGGAAGGAGGAAAAGGTTTCTAAATAGCACCGTGTATTGAAATTGTATGCATAATCAATTCTTGCTGGGACTATGAGTCCTTTCTTTTCGCATTCAGGGTGACAATCATGAGTGCATTCACAGTAGAAGCTTTTGCTTTCAAAAGTAACTTGACAATTATGCAATAAATGAGAAAACAAATACTATTATCTCTGTTAACCTTATTATAACATCTCTGAAATGTGTGAATGACAGAAATAAAAATAATAGCTTGCCTTTGCAGGAAATTTTTAATCGAAGTTAAGAGGCAAGAATAATGGTGTGTCAGCGTTAGGTTTCATCAGCCTCTAAGCTAAGTCTTTCCTTAGAAAATGTAATCAAAGTAGAATGAAATGTCTAACTGACAAGATCTGACATCCCCTTAAAAGACAGGAAACATCTCAGCTAGAGGAAAAAATGACCACAGCATTTACCTTCTTCTGAAATTAGTACAACTGTCCCACTCATTTTGAACTTACTGATGAATAGAAAATATTCAATCTTAAATGTACAATATAATACAAAATATTGACATTTTTAAAAGTTATCATTAAATTGCTAGTTTGAAAATTAGCACCAGGCTAAGTTGAAGAACAGTGAGACAACAGAACAATCCCCGTATCTGCTACACATTCCTAATGGAACTGACAAAACAGTAGTATTTGGGGGGAAAATAAGGAAAATAATGAATCTTATCTAGGGTCTATACAACAAGCATTAGTTGCCATTAAATAAAATAGATGCATATTTAAACAGCGTTGGCCAAAGGGTATAGAACAGAGTCAGTACCGAATGTTCCAGTCTAAAGTCTTTTGTATGAGTTAATTGACTTATGGGCACACATCTGTTTCTTCTTCCTGTAGATTTTCCACATATTAAGACAGATGAATTTGCTGGATCGGTATCTCTGCAGACTATCTGCTATGTAAAGTGCCTGTCTGCCAACTGCATAAGATAAGCCTGTCAGAGGCAGCTCTACTTGCATCAAGGGTAGATACAGAAATGTCATTTGCAATCCTTCATACTGGTTGTCCTTTTTGCTAGAATTGTTTTTCTTTTTTCTTTTACTGAAGTCTAAAAAAAAAAAAAGACACAAGGAGCATGCTGAGATACTGAGGGAACTTTTGAAATAGAGATGAGATGGACATACAAAACATTAAGGCTGTACCAGTCGGTATTTCAAATTGCTGGCGGTATCCTGTACATTCAAAATTACATAATAACTTTTTTTTTTTTTAACCTAAGTTGTGGTGGATCAAAATACACACTTATAGCTGGACAAAAAAAAAAAAAAGAAACAAATGATTACCACAAATTAATACTTATGATGAGTTGTGTCAGAATATACACTGGTTACTTCAATTCTCTTTCAAATGCATTAGTCCAGCTGCTCAGATCTTGTCATACGAGATGTGATCCTAGTGCTGTACCAATATAAAAGATGACCATAGCCACGGTAAAACCTACTTCTATGTAACTACAGTGGTAATGGGATGACCTGAGGACGTTTACAAAAATGATTGCTTCTAAAAAAGGAAGTTCTTTTGTCCTCAGTAATGAGCAAACACTATTATTGCAATCACCTTTAGTAATAGAATGAATTGTCCATTCAATTATTCAATTAGATGCAGTCGCACTTCATTGTTATATTTCCTCAAGCAGGGTGATGTTGGTTTTGACTAAATGTACTCCACATTCACTTATTTTTCCCCAGTGACAGAACCAAGTGCGTATCATACTCACTGTTTGCTCACCCCAACAGTGAACTGTTTATCATGCTCTATTTGCAAGGTCACAGTGTAACATGATCACTGAAATCTTTCTTGGGGGGGGAAAACATGGTGGGTAGAAGTGTTATTTTCACCTGCAGCATTTTAGAATCAAATGGAGAACACAATTTTGTGTTGTATTTGTAAAACAGGTAATTCAAGAAAAAAATTAAAAAAAAAAAAAAAATATATATATATATATATAATTTGAAATAGCAATGGCCAGGAAAAAAAAAAAAAAACAGTTCATTATCAAATGTTAGAACAACCCAATGAGGTTGTACAATGAGGAACAGCAAAGTGATGAAATGCAGGGGCATGAAGTACCTGCCCAGGATGGGAACCTTCTTAAGCTATACTGACAAAACATGACAGAATTATTTCTTGTGTAGATGTTGTGCCCTCATTACCATTTATACTCAGTCTGAGGAGACCAACTGATTACAACACCTTACTGCCAAGACTTTATGTCACAGGCTCTTTGGCACCCAGGTAAATCTCTCATATACCATCCTTAGACCATGGCTATTGACCAAACAGCATCAGATATTCTCTCATTCCTATTAAGCATGCTACTGAGAGCTGCTGTATATCCATCATCTTGCTTCCTTTTTTTCTTCAAAAACAAAGAATGTAGATATTTACATATTTTTTTTTGTTGTGTGCTTTTTTTTGTTTGTTTGTTTTGTTTTGTTTTTCCTTAACACAAGGTCCAGGGCAGAAAATCAAAACATTTTATAGTCATAAGTAATTTTAACATAAAAAACATGCATTTTTTTTTTTGAGATAATACTAAACACAACTGGTTACAATTTTATGATCAGCTTAATGCCAGTGGTCTATTAATTCAACAGAGCCAGAGGTAGAGATACAACTAGACAATCATTGTAGTACTTGTCTCCCACAAGCACCTTAGTTCCTCCCAGCGACATTCCCTGTACATTCATTTTACACCTATCTGCAAGAACTACATTTAATGAAAACTCTAGTTAATCAATCTTGGGTGAAAGACCTACCTCTCAAATCCCCACTTCTTTATTCTAGTGAATAACTTCCTCTAATATATAAGCTATGACATGCTCTCTTGCTGAGACTGGTTGAGAGCACCTTTTGACATCTAAGGCACCTTTACAGTGCATACATTATTGTGTTCATATCAATATGACTTGATGCCTACACACCAAAGCTGAAAATGCACAGTACTGAGATTATCTGTATCTAAGAGCAGTCCTTCAAAATAACGGGTGTCATACATCATCCTAACGATAGATCCATAAGGAACTGTCATTCAGACAAACACTTAATTGGAGGGGATAAAGATTTACTCTTCTCTTGTTTGAGGTACTGCTTACTGTGCTTACCATAAAGACTAGTTTGTCTTCTCATTTTACTGTTTCCTGCATAGAGATGGAAGTGTCAGACAGACAAATCCCTTCCCTGTCATGCTAAACTGTCAGTCCAAGAAACCCTGAGCACACTGACCAGGGGAAGAAAAGTCTTTATTCTCCACAGCTATGGGATGGAAACCCTGGAAGTGCACAAGCAGCATGTGAAATAAGAGCCGTAAAAAGATGGAAAAGAAATTGTTTCTTGGCGTTGGAAAACATTCAGAAATATTTTCCGTTTTGTATCACGATGAAACTGAGATATCTCAAGATTATGTGAGTTATTTTATTTTTTAAATAAACAGCAGGTAACATTGGGAAGACAGTTTTGGTGTGAATGCATCTCCAGAAAAAATATTTGGGATATGAACAATTCAGATAAGCCTCCAGGTCATATAAGGCTCCACATATAAGGCTAATATATTAACCTCTGGGCTATGAGTTTGATGAAAATCTCTCTTTCAAGTTATCACTTTCATCAGAGACCTGAGAAAATGCTCTTGACAAAAGGCTCGTTGAAGCTGGAATACTTCCTTGTAAATTTTAAGAGTTAATAAATCAGTTTCTGATAAAACACATCTTGCTGAAAAATTGTAGCCTACACTTATGAAACAATATTTTTGCTTCCTGCTAAGAAAAGGATCTTTTTTTTTTCTCCTATAGAAAAGGACTCTCTCTTTATGTGTACATAATTTTAATAGAACAATGCTTCCAGAGGTACTAGAAGGTGCTAGAAAGTTATAGGGTGCCAGAAGCCTAGCACCAGCATAGCACACAATCACCTGAGTACTAGTTTTGTGAACGGCAAAACAAAACATTTAAAATACTGAATATTCAAATTCAAGATACATATTTAATGATTCTGGTATGCAAGAGAGATATGGATAGCATGGTTCTGCAGGCTCA
The DNA here is from genome assembly GCF_009819795.1 of Aythya fuligula. Lineage (NCBI taxonomy): Eukaryota > Metazoa > Chordata > Aves > Anseriformes > Anatidae > Aythya > Aythya fuligula. Next base: position 7,216,169 of record NC_045567.1, read on the forward strand.
CAAGTGAAAGTGTAAATGAAGACAATCATTCTCCCAGAGTAACCACTGCATTCAGGTAACTGTACATTATGGATGAGCGGGCTCCAGTTTAAAAACATCCCCACCTTTCCTTAGGCCCACTATTTTAAGAGCCAAAAATCTCAAAGCATTGAATTCTATTGCTGACAAAGTCTAAGTTATTGCCCACCTGCCTGCACTCTTGATTAATGGCTCAACCACAGCAGTTAAAAACTGGCAATGGAAAGAGTTGCATGAAAATTGAAAGTGATATTAAAAATGTTTCTTGAGAAAGGAGGCTGTGTTTGCAAACAGGTAATTTAATTTCCTTGCACTGCCTTGTACACTTAAGTTCCTTAAATTAAAGTGAGATTTGTTTTCATGCTAGAATCCACTGGGAAGATGATTATGCTGAAACACACTTCGCTAAGTGTTGGAGGTACAAAGAGGAATGCAGAGAATGTTTCAATATATGAAAACTGCATATTAAGTAACTCCATGATTTTCCTAAATGAATACACTAAAATGAAGAATATTTCTTATATATTCAAATGAAGATTTACCACAGAGTAACAAGTAACTGTAGGCAAAATTATAGCTCTTTAGCTAGCTCACTTTATTTTAATTTTATTGCTAAATACTTTGAGGAGGATTTCTTATGTAAGAATTGTATTACTGTCCTCCAGAAACGTAGGAGCAGGTAGATTCATGCTGCGGACCATGCACGAGTCCCAGATAAATTCTTATTTTTATTTCCACAGTAACTTGCTATTTTCCTTTCACCAGTTCTCACCCCAGTCATTTCTCTTTCACCAGTTTCATCCATGGATATAAACTGTCATTGATCAGATGACAGAGACTCTTGAATCTGGATTACAAAGGACCTATCAATATTAAAATGACCAAGTTTCAAAGATTTCTCCCCATTTTTGCTTCACACAAAAACAAGAAAGGGAGATAGGAAAATAAATAGCAAGTACATGTTTCTCATGAGTCTGTGCAAGTCTTCTCTATTATAAAGGTATGCAAGGTTCTGCCACTGAAGTGTCAGGGAACGGCTGTTCTTCCAGTACCATCTTAACATCTGTCCTCAGAAAGTTCCACGTGGAGATCAGTGCCAAATCAGGTGCCCTGAAACACCTAAATGAGGACGCTGGCCAAGTGCAGAACATCCCCTGACAGCAGGAAGATGCATAAGTATTGGCACAGAAAGGTTCTTTGCAATTTTGATCTGCATGACTGCAACACTTTTCCTTTGGAGAAGCACTGTTGATATTTTTGCCCCTGAATTCAAGGATATCATGAGAGATTGTCTTTTCATGAGCTGATATTCTAGCTGATTGCAAGTATCAGCCCTCTCCTGATGAGCAGGACATAGTTTAAGACTGAATGGAGCCAAGTGAGTCATGAAATCTAAACTGCCAGAGGTCAGGCAGTATTACACCCTCAATATTGACAGAGATCAGGCAATATCACAACACACTTCAACAGAAAGCTCTGCAAAGTTGATACTGCACGTACCCATCCTTAGAGCTCAAGACAAACTATTGCCCAGTTGCCTCTAACAGCTGGTAGCCCTAGTAGTAACCCCCCCACCCTGGCACCATACCAATAACTACTCCATAGCACGTGAAGAAAGCAGAACAGCTCTGAAATCACCATCATGCTACATTGCTTCGTGATAGGCAATTTGTTACGAGACTCCAAATTAATCCTAGAACTTCAGTGCTACAGGACCAAAACACCACAAGATTCTTTGCTAATCAGACTCATGAACATTTCCTTGCTGACCCCAAATAATTAATATTGTGCTTTAACTCTGAGTAAGAAAAATACACCAACTGGGCATCTACAATGAGTTAGTAATGCTGCAGTAGTGTATCCTTACTTCAGTAGTGTGTCCTGTGTGGAGCTATGGATAGTTCTCATCATGTGGCCAAGCCCATCCTGGCCAAAGCCCTTTTTCCCCCTCCATCTTTCTATTACAAAGAAGAAAAAATGATCTTTCCTGATCTCTTAAGCATGTACTAAAATCATATCTACATCAGTGTATAACAACCCTACACGATCTGAGTTACTTATTAAAGACATTTTTTTTTTTTTTTTTTTTATAAAAGTTTTATTAGTAGTTTTAGTACAGTACATTTAATTTTTTTCCAGGAAAATTGTCATCAAGAAATGTTTATAGGCAGTTCAAATAACAAAATAGCAGGGATGTCTCACCCTCACAGAGCTGCAAGAGCTTCAGTTGAGGGTATTTACTTTTAGAAATTTTATAAATTTTAAATGAATTAACAGGAAAATGGTACAAGCATAAACCTGCTGGAATTCTGCACTGCTTAGGTGCTTCCAACATGTCTGCAAAGCCTGCCCTTAGGAATCTTGTCACAGCAGATGGATTTCACTCAAATGGCCCCATCTGTCATTTTCCATTCGTATGGCTGTAGCTTGAACTCCAAGAACACCTAGGGCACATTTTCATCAAAACGCCTTGCTAAGCAATCCAAGAGATGAAAGAGATAAAGAAGATAATGCTCCAAATCTTGCACTGGGCAGAGAATGTGACCCAAACAAAATGAAAATCTGGCAGATTCTTTCAAGTTAAGAGATGGGAATAAAATACTGCCTACCACCACCCAATGAGCTCCAGAGGTATTTAGCAGAGTGAGCATTTCCCTTTCCATCTTTTTTTTTTCCTCCAGTGTTTTGCCATCTGTCCACTTTTACATCCCTTTGAATGAAAAAACAGTTTGGAAGAATAGAGCCATTTTCATAACTGTTCTCTTGCAGGGCAGATAAGGACAGAAAGGGATGATTAAAACTTTTACTGGTTAAACAAAGCAGGAGAAGAAAAAAAAAAGATGATCTGAGTCTTGTATGATGGAAGCCAGTTTCAAACTACTGTTGTACATAATTAGTATATCCAGAGGAACAAAATCTATCCCTCACTTGGCAGCACAGCAGCTTAATTTTGTATTTACAATACCTGGGGCTATTAAAATATTACCATTTAAAGCACATGCAAGTCAGAATCAGAAGTTCAATTTCCAGTAAGCGCAGGTGAATAATACAGATGCATTAGCAGGTGATGGTGCACTCAGCTATGGCCGACAGATCTCTATCTTTTGCTAATAGGGCACTTGGTGCTTGTATCTCCTGCAGCATTCTCCTCTTTGAGATGCAATACACTTGTATCTAGCATAGAGCTGTTCCCCATCCCCCTCCCCGTTTTTTTTTTTTTTTTTTTTTTTTTTTTTTAATTTTTCTTCCTCTCCTGAGAGTTTCATCAATATCAGTGGAGATATTTATCAAATAAAGATGTAGGGAAGAATAATGTAAGTTTTCTGATAAGGCAATAGTCACATTGTCTGTATCAGGATGGCCTCTGGATCAAAAATGTATTGCACTAGTGTAATGGGGAAAAAAAAAAAAAACACACACAAAAAAAACATTTGACTGAAATAAATGCTGTGCTTTTTGAAAAGACATGAAAGACCTAAAAAACTGTTCAAAAACATGTAATTCAGAGCTCATCTGACAATCAGATTTGTGAGTTGTCAGCATTACCTGACCAAACTGTGCATCTCCATAAATTGAAAGTAAACCTCCATTGTCCAATATGTGTCACAGCAATCTGCAAGATATGGAAATACATCAACGGGTAGGAACTCCAGGAAGTGGTTTGTGAAGCAAGCTAACCCTAAAGGAGCCCCGCTCTCTTCCTGTGCAAAAGGGTTGGCAAAGAGTAAGACAAGGAGCGTAGGTGCTGAATTTGCACATAACAGGAGAGAGCTCTCTCCTATTCGATTCTGAGAAGTTGGACATGGCACGTTTCAGTTTATTTTCTTTGCAAAGGTCAACAAATTCTGAACAATTTCCTAGTGTCTCTCATGCTTCCCCACAGCTCTGAGCCCCCTTTTTCCTCAGAAAAGGGCCAGTTCAGATGCACAAGATACATTTTGACACCATTCTCTACCACTCTTTTCTCCTTGAGCATTTCAGACCTGTGTCTTAATCACCGCCTCAGATCTGCATCTGCACATTAAAAAAATTAAAAAAAAAAAATAAAAAAAAATCAGTGGGACGGTGCAAAAGTAAGTTCAGCGTTTGTAAAGTACTTAAACTTTATGGCTGTAAGGAAGTTGTACCTTGGAGCATAAACAATTAAAAGAAATTTATAAGAGCTATCAGTGGAACAATACTCTCACAGAAAGCAATTCCAAATCCACTGTATTAATGGGGAGAATTGCTTCCAATAATGACATTTCTGTTGGCATTTGAAAGCTATTTTTAATGTAGACAATTTTATAGAGCCAGATATTAGACTACAGTCAAACCAATGCCAGTAATACTTTAGCCTGCCAAGATCAATCACAGGGATCCAACAGCTCGAGCAACCATTCTGCTGACTCCAAAGAACCGAAGAACTTGATGGCCGCACTTCTGTCCAGCTTTTTATCTCTACGCCACAACAAAATGCAAAATATCTTTAAATGCCTGTTGGAAATAACTTATTTATAAATGGGAGAAGCTAGCTCAAGAATGGGTAGAGCGAGAATTAGGAATAGGAGATCACAGGGTACCACTGGAACTGTGCAGAAAAGCTTGCATAGCATTTGTCTGTACTAGGCCTAATGCCAGCTAGTGGTATCTCAGGTATATGAATAGTAAATTCCCTCGCACAGAGGAGAAAAAATTACACAAGTCAATTAAATACATCACTCTAAATTATGTCTATATATACAGATGCAGTATATGTGTGTATTTTATATTTAAAGAGATCACTGACGACAGTGAGAGGCATGAAACAGAACAGAGGCATTCAGAACACAGACTAAGGTGAACCACTTTACAAGATACACTTATGCGAGCCCAACAGGGAATACCAAGCGGTAGGTAATTGCTTGTTCCTTCAGTAGTGCTGAATTTAGAAATGAACAGCAGTAATAACATTCATAATGAAAACCCCATAACTGTTTAGAGACCACAAATCTAGGTAATACTATATGCTGAATACAGTATTAGTGATTTTTCATAAGACAGGGGATTCCACAAGCATAATTTGTAAGAAATGCTGCAGTGCTTAACCACTCAAAGGCTGTTTTCCTGTCCTCTGAAGAGTGAAATCTGGAAAAAGATCCTATGGAAAAGTTATGCTAGATGCAAATTCATTCACCATCCTTTTTTGTCGTAACACTTTCACACCTAGCGCACCATTTAAGACCTTAGTAAGAAAAGACAAATTGAACAGTTGAAAATTCTGGGCTGCGACTGAAGTTATTGGACAGATTCAAAGCAGCACTGAGACAGGGATAAATTGCGGACAAATTTTGCAGACTTTTCTGCAAATTCTTATTTTTACTTGGGGGAAATAAATCACCAGACGTATATGAGTTATACTATGTGTTTCTTTACATTCAGCCTAGGAATTACAAAGCCCAGACACAAAATTTATTCCCATTCCATGTGCCTACAAAGGAATGCCAGCTCAACTTAGCTCTTGTAGAAAACAGAGCTTGCTCTTAATGTTAGCAAATACCAGGAAGAAAAAAAATAAAAATAAAAAATAAATAAAAGGTTTTTCCCTCTTTTGGGGCCGATTTAAAGTTTACTGCAGTCAAAATTACCTTTCCCACTGACTTCAGTGGACTATAGGCTAGGCCTTCTCCCTTGTTCACTCCACTCATTAATATGAAGATTTTAACTGAGTCCTAGGCACAGAATTTAGAATCTTCATTGATTGCAGAATCCAGAGCCATTTGAATTAGGACTCATGAGACAAATTTATGTTAGTACAACTATTTGAGCTAGGGTGAAAAGGCTTGGCTGAGGGTAAAGTTTGTGCCTTCCTGATTCTCAGTCCAGAATTCCATGTCCAAGGCGATTCTTGAGGAAAAACAGGTCTAGGCGAGCAGCATGTTAGCACAATAAGGTTTGTTCCAGAAACTGCATGACTTTGTGATCCAACCTTATTTTGAATTTTTGCTTCCTACTTTGTACATATTTTTAAGCCTACATAAAAGTTATAGATAAGCCAAGGCTCCACGTATGCACTTCGCAAAGAAGTCTGCAGCCACCCTCAACAGGATACAAAATCTATCATTCAGGACTAGCTGTACAGAATGATATATTGCTATTTCCTTTATCATACTTTGAAAACCACCATTTCAATCCCTCATGTAAATGTATTTTGATTCTCATTTATCAAACAGCAGCAATGTCCTCTTCTGCTAACTAAACCGCCTAACATGCAGTGGATATCAGCTCTCCTCACTGCATACTGAGCAACCAAGTGAACAAACTCTAAAAGACCTGATCGCAAGAAGGATAAAGTGTTTACCTCTGACGTTATCAAGGTAAGACTGTTTTACATTACACTCTGAGCTATAGTAAATGGATAGTTTTGCTTATACTGTTTGTTGTCTCCTTAACTTTTCTATGGACAAGATGCAGAACAAAGCATATGTTAATTGGAAAGGAAATGATTGAATGCAAAACAAAATATAACATTTTAAAGCAGATGCAATTTCAAAGACTTCAGGATACTGGTCTAAGTTTTATGCAAGTCTTGCTATGTAAATAAAAGTAATACTGTATTATTAGAGGTCGATATAAAGCAGCTTGAAATCATTTTCATTAGCACAATACTAAGCTGCTATCAATACACTTTTTTCAATAAACATCTCTTTCATATTCACTCTCTCTGTCTTAGAGGCATTTAGATGATTTCTTTCAATAAAACAATTTCATTTAAAGGATTTTATCCACATTTCACAGTCTGCTCGTGACCTACTTCTTTGTATTTGAACGAAAACTAATCATATTTCCCATGCGCTTTACAAGATCAGGAATAGCATTTTGGAGAGAATGGAAAAATATCTCAGAAGATGCTTCCCCACCCCTTCAGACAACCATGAAACAACCCCTACCCTAGTATTTCAGCCTGAAATACTGAGTTTATGCTTTGGTGTCATTTGTACCTACACTGTATACCTCTAAGAATGAGCTTAAGCTGAGAAAGACTGAAGCCTTTTCAATACCTACCCAAGGGTATGTCTACCCCAAACAGCACAGTGAGATGCCCCAGTTAGTTTATTAATGCAGTTCAGCAGAATGCACTGCAAAGAAACAGCCTTGAGTTTTGAAAAACTGCACAGTTTAATTAAAACAGAGCTGTGCCTAAGCAAATAAGGCTGCCAGCCATAGGAAAGCAGAAAGCATTTTGTAAATATCATCACTTGTAATCAAAACAAATGGAGGAGGCAGAGCCTTGTTAGCCTTGTGCAGTCCCGCACTGCGTTCCCAGCACCTCTCCCAAGGCTGGCTCTGTGCTCCGGGCAGTGCCAGTCCCTGGCAGCACACGCCTGAACTCCTGAATTTGTTCTTAAATAAACTCAAAGAGTGAGGACTGAGCATCTGCACCAGATGCACCATTTGCATTCTATCCATGATATTTATAATCTAACCATGCTATCTTGTGATTCATTTTCCTTATTTACCCAGTCAGGCCTCTGCACAAAGTATTACACTCTCCCACTTTCCAGAGAGTTCAGTAGTCAGAAAAATTAATCCTAGGAGTACAGTCTATTACAGAGAAAGATAATTTGAGACTAAAATCTTGCGAGGAATGAAACAGCATTTCCCAGTAGGGTACACTGTAACAGCAGTTTCTGTGTTAAATATTTAAGTAAAATAAATTATGCAATTATGTTAGAAAAAGTAGGAAAGATGCAAGAAATATAATTTACAATGCAGTTTTTTTCAAAAATAATGTCAGTGGGGAAGTGCTCAGCTGAGCACCTTAGTTTCACTAACATGAATACAAGGACAAAAATAAAAATGCCTCTAAAGAACTGTCACTTTCAAAAAAAAAAGCATCCCTTTTTTTTTTTTTTTCTTTAAAGTAAACAAAGCAGCAAGCAACAAAATTTAGATATAGCTTGTGCCAAGTTGAGAAGAAAAATCATCCAGTTTTTGGTACTTAGTACCACTTTTGACATATTAAAGTGGTATGTGCTGAAGCCCCTTTGAAAGACTGTCCAAACTTTAGACCTTTAAAAAGAATTATCAGACATTTAATCTTCATTTTGTACATTTTTCAAGACAAGAATGCAGGAATTCTTGATTCTTTCAAACTTTTTACTCATGGGAAGTCATACTACTAGCCTTTTAGTGCTATGGTGTTACAAACTACTGCACAAAACCACAGTGGACTGAATGATTTATTAATACCCCAGGCTCTCTTTTTTGTCCTGTATCTGGCCACAACCCAATCTATACTGGACTGCAAATCATAATGACCAATAAACAAAACTCAAGGGCAATCCTGTCACTTCTAAAGATACCTAAATGAGTAATATCTGAAAAAAAATAATAAAGAAACACATCCATTACTTGCTATATTAACTCATCTTTCTAACAAATGTTCTATTTCAGGGTGGGACATGTAAAATCACAGAAGAATACACAGATCTCAGCCTGGAATTTCTGCAACTGCAGTGCAGAATGACAGCCCACAGACCCGCACACTCATGGCCACCACACACATTCCCATTTTCACCAGGCAAAAGGAACAAATCCTACACTCTCCTTCACAAATATCTTCTCCTGCAAAACAAGATTCTTAGTAAGAAAACTAACAATTTGGTTAACTAGAAGTTAAATGCTTAATGAGGTTAAAAACCTATTGTCTCAAATCATATAAGCCACCTTCTGGCTATGCAAAAATACATTGCTCTCCATCTCTATTTCACTTTTATTATTACGAGCCTGATTTTGTCTGGAAAAGTAAATTATGTGCTGTATCCATGAGCCAGGGAGCACCTCCTGTCTTTTTAGATCAGCACAGATGTGACAGCTACACTGCTGGAGGAAGTTATGCCATCAGGGTTCCCTATTTAGAACCACTGTGTGTCATTCCTTAACAGATTGTACAATACTAGCATAAAGCAGTGCATTCAAACCATTTTCAAAATTTCTTAGTATTCACAATGATTTGTAAGTTATTTCTCCCGGTTCTGTTTCAACTTTGTGTTCAAACAGCAGAGAGCTAACAACACAGAGCTACACTGGTAGGTTTTTATACTGCAGTATGCTACCAGGATGCCTACACAGCTGCACAACTTTTATACCTGCAGTACAGAAGTCTGAGCTGTTCCATGTAAAGTGCTACCTCTTGAAATCATGAATACGTATTTAAATCTTCTTATGGCAACACTGCTTTCAAACAACGCAGGTATTCTATTCTGCACAGTTTATTCAGTGTAGGCATGCAGGTACACAAATTCTTCAACAAAATCAAAGAAACCCAACAACATCAAATGGTCCAAATTGCCAAGTTCAAATGTTCAAAACCACATTTTCCTGGAAAATATGACTGATATGGAAACAGAAAAGAACTTCAATTTTTAATCACTTCTGTTCGGGTGATAACTGACAACAGTCTTTACCACTCCTGCAACAGATAACGTGGCACTTGCTGGGCTACTTCATTACAGTTTTCTCCAGACTCAGCACAGGCTACCTTCAGCAATAAATTGTAGAGCTCGCATCCTGCCGTTCACAGGCGGGGACTGGGGAGCAGCATTTACACAGAACAGAAGATGCATGAGCTGTCGCTCCACTAATCAGTGCAGGAACATCATATTAATCAAAAGATCAGCAACAAAACATGCATCAGACAAGTATCCAGATGGTAACTCTGCAAAATTTCCAAAATGCATTACCTGTTTACAGGATAATAGTGCAGTATTACATTCAGACACACAATTCATTAAGGACAAACGTGTAATTCTATGCCAAGATGGATTAAAAAAATAAATAAAAGAATTTCAGGGAAATTTCTTGTTTTCTTTGAAAGTAGGAAGACAAACAGAACAGTGGATTTACACTTGCCAGTCCTGCTCTTTCTTCTGTACTACCCCCAGCTCTTCTACCCTGGAAGAAAAATCAATTCAATCCTACAGTGTGGCGTCACCAGCCAGGTATGAAGAGATTAAGGCTACTATCTTCATTTTCTCCAAATATCAATTAGCCTCACCTCCAACTGTAAACCCCGAACAGTAAATGTAGTTAGGAAAAACAAAATAACAACCTCATGTGACATGGGAGGAGATGGAGAGAACAAATGTAAATAAAAATCACTAACAATCTCTTCTCAATCCCCTTTAGCTTTCTAGAAGGTCATTGAATGAAAGAAGACAAGAAGGAATAGGGAAAAAAAAAAAAAAAAAGAAGAAGAAGAAGAAAAAAAGGAAAATCCATCCTACCCAGCCATGTGACTTTAGGAGCCCCTTTCCCCAGTACAGCCAGGAGGGTGGGCTGTATTGCACTCCTTATCACATGAAGGACTTGGCCTTTGCAGAGCCCTGCAACCATCTAGGGAAAAATTAGTGATTGTAAGGTGCTTCTAAGATTTTGTCTGGGAATGCCCATCTGCTCAGAAACTCTCTCTGCAAAGCTGCTCTGACTCCTTCAGCAACTGACAGGGGATCCCCCATGTGCACACCATACCCCCATTGGCTCCACATGATGCTGCATGCTCTTTGAGCACAGTCCTCTTTCAAAAGCTTCTTGCTGTTTCTCAGAAGTGTTTCCTCAATGAATTCTACCTACTTCAGAGCAACAATGCCACCCTTGCCTTTTGCAGCTATGACTTCCCAGGACAGTGATATTCCACAAAATAGAGACGATTCTGATTTCAAAGGACTGAAGTTTCAAAAGTACTAGCTTAAGACAGCAAAGTTCAGTCCCAGATGGGATACAAACAAGCTGAGCCAAATTCTGAAGCTAAACTGGAAGTCCACCACTCTCTCCTCCAGCCCCCACTCCCCTCCCCCTCCCCTCCCCCCCCCCCCAAAAAAAAAAAAAAAGGGAAAAAACACTGTACAGGAAAACACAAGCATATGAAATTGTCCCTCATCTGACATCAGCTTCCTGCTGTTTTCTACACTTAGCTCTGCAAGATATGGTAGGAGACTCATTCTACCCCGTGCATTTGTGACTGGCAATTTAAAGATCATCACAATGACAGCAGGAGGTTCTACTGGAGACCTCAGGCTCAACTACTGTGTTTTTGTAGGTATTAAATCATCTGTTACCAATACCATCCTTTGTACTTCTTTAACATAGCATAAAAACACAGTGACACTCTTTCCTGCAAAATGTGGATAAAAGACAAATCCTTTTCAAAATGACCACAGTCATACATATCAGTGATTAAGTGATAACAGCACTCACAACCTATCTTGGATGGGATGTTCGGAAGGAGAATTTTAGAAAGAAAAAGCTGTTTCCACTCAGTGGAAATGGATGAAGTTTCAGAGTGCCGAGAAACACAGCCCTCACAATCAAACGCTTCTCTAATATTTCACTTTGAGCAGGAATGCTGGAAGTTCATTTATCCCCCTGAAAACCTGATCCCTTGTGTGCATGCTTGTCTCACTAAATTAATTCTAGCTCTCCCAAGGTTAGTACAAAGTTGCGTGGTACATTTACATATACGGTTTCAAATATACAAAAACTGTACTTTCTCTTAAACAGGAGTAGAATGTGTAATTTTAAGTCACTCTTCCCACATTGACACTGACTAGCCAATATCAGAAATACTTCATTAGTACACGAGATTGCTCTAATTGTGCTTTTCTAAAATAATTAAATGAGTAAAACAAATAAGGCCCTAAAAATTGATGTTAGTACTTGCTTAACATTCCATCACCACTAATAAGAAAAAATTTCGAAAATAGATCAGAACTAGAGACACTTGACAGCTTACCTTTCCACTCAAACAAAACACTAAGTATTCACTTTATTTTCATCAGTCATTTCTAGTCATTTCTAGTTGATGCAAAAATTTTTAAAAGCAATGTAAAAAGTGCATTTTTCATACAACTATCAAATGAGACATTTTGCTACCTGACAAATATGTCTATTTTCAGAGTCTTTAGTGCACAGACTTTCCCCTCAAGTGGGAAGACAGAGCTGTGCACAATTTGCACCTACAGATCAGGTTCCCAAATGCCTCCAAGCTAAACAGCTGACACCAATAAATAGTAGTCGTATCAGAAAAACAAACAGATTTCTCCTCCCAAACAGTTGTCACAATCTGTGTATGCATACATATGGCATTATCCTGATGAAAACCATTACGGGTACATGAGGCTGTTTATCCTATACTAAAGGGCTAAAAAAGGAAACTGGAACCTTTATATGGAGCAATTTACTCACATGAAGAAGTCATAGTGGAGTACGCAAAATGCTTTTATTAGATGAAACTATATGCTATAGCCTGTATTATAACCAGTAAAGAATTACTAAGTTTATAATGTGCTTTTTAAAATTACAGAATTAAAACAACCAAACAAAAAATCATTATCTACTGATTGCTCCTTAGTCTATCCACCCAACCATACCAAGTGTGCTGCTGTAGAATTTATTATTATTGTTCAAATAAATGGAAGATGATTTCTCCAGATCAATCCCACATCTATTATATGGTGCTTCAAATAGTTCTATTACACAAATTACACATAATGCAAAGCTTTAAGCACCTGTTTTTGTTGTTGTTGTTTGTTACGTAGTCAAAACAATGCATGTATCCTCATAGCATCGGGATTTTAAATACTATACAGAATAAAGCGTCCCCTTTATACTCTCCTCATCTGCTTATTTTACACAAATGAATGTACTCCTCTGACATACAATGTGTGGCCATCCCAGAGGAGCACATGTAATTCAAGACAAAATGCTGATAGCTGGTGTTTCCACAACAAAATCGCCCTTTGCATTGTTTTTTGCAACCACCCTTCTTGTGTCTGCCAGCATGCTCTGAACTGAGCACACAAAGAACATAGCATTGCAGACCAAGGAGTTTCAGTCCCATGCTCAACTGGGAAAGATGTCATAGTCATGTCCTATGTAACCTGAAATTGCTTGTTTTCTATTTCAGACACTGACATAAAGGAGTTAGTCGCATGTTGGGCTGCCAAAAAATTCAGGAGGTAGATGAACAGACCTATAAAAAGCAGCTCAGAGAGATGGGTTTGGTCAGGCTTGAGAAGAGAAGGTTGAGGGGGAAAAAAGCAGAAAATACACTTCAGTGCTATCACTCACAGTCCTCATTCATACTTTTAATATAAACATGACATATGAATTTTATATAAGCTATAGCAATACCTTCAGATCTCGATCCTACAATGAATATTCTTACAATTTTTGCAGGACTGGAGATTTGCATAAAACATCCAAAAGTGCTAATCTATTTTAAAAGCCTAAGAGTCATCACTGAAAGATATTGTGACACTTGCAAAACCCATTAAGAAACTTAGGGATCATTATAAGTCATCAACATATGCCTGGAGTTTAGTATTTACTTACACTACACAGACCTTAGTTTTTCACATTTGCATTTTTCCTTCACTCCCAAAGAAATGAAATGTATGCTTTCAAACCTCTGATCATTTATAATTCAAATGATTCAGAGTGTGCCAATAATAAAATTAGGCTGTGATTTGCAAAGATGCTTAGCTCAAAGGCACAAAAATGCAGCATTTGCAATGATTACTTCTTTAATTTAAAGAAGAGTTTTGCAGAATTGGAAGTTGCCATGAGATGGGAAAGCCTTTCACATCAAACAATTTAAAAAGATAACAGAAAGAAAGGATTCTGTGAACAGTTAATAGTGCAGGGTAATCACCACTAATGAGTAATCATGAGAAGATGCATTCTAGCATCTTGATGGATCTCAAGCATCATGAACAGAAGGAATGAAGTGGAAAGAAGGTATTCATGGAATATAGATATTCCTAGGAATAAAGAAGTTTAGATACCTCAATAACAGGTTTCTTTGTATAGAAAAGTTGTCATTTCCCTTTCCATCTTTAATTATAGGCTTCTGAAATGCTTTTAGTACAGCTAGCCTACAAAAATATAGCAAACAGAAAATGTATGCCTTTGCAAGTTTCATCATGAACTAGCTTTTATGCATATATTATGACTGGAGCATGCTATATCAGCTGACATTTGTATGAACCAGATCCGTATGCCTTAAAGTAAAAATATCTGACCATCTCCAAAACCTGCATTGACTTGCAATACAATGCTAGTGGCTCTTATGAAGTGTCCTTTATATTGTGCGTTGGCATGAGAGATTTGTGCGAAAAAACAGATTTAGGTTAATTAATACCAAGGTCAAATGAGCAGCGTTCCTAGTTTCTTTTTATAAGTAGGTATTACACCAAATTTCCTAATATCAACTTTGATAAAATTTGAGCTGCAAAATTAAATTAACCCAAAGTTTACAATTATTCAGTGTCACAGAGAGGTTAATATCTATTTAAAGGAATGAGAAAGTAATAGCTGCTGCTCCTCCTGAACTTCCTACACAATATTTGAGGTTTCACAGCTTCCTTAGCACGTTGTTTTTTTCCCTCCATTTGTAACAAGAATTGCTGATCGCTAACAGGAAAAAAATATTTATAGAAAACCATACCATGAAGACAGACCAAAAAGTAAAATATTTACATTTTTTTTCCTCATCTTGAAATACTTGAAATAATTACTAAGCAGGAGTATGCTCCAACATACTTACATACAGCAATACATACATACATACATACAGCAATGCTCCAACATACATACATACAGCAATGCTCCAACAAAACTAACGTAAGGTGACTGGCTGCTTCTAACCTCACCATGCAAGAAGCATTTATACTTTACAGCCTGGTTTTATTTCTTATTCTGGGAGTAAGGGCCCGCAAGTCAACCGAAGGTATGCGAAGTTCTTAAATGGCCTGATCGCCGTGGGCATCATGCCACCTTTATCGTGTCATGTTCTTACTGAGATAGCACTGAATAACCCCAAACTAATGAATTTCGGAATTTGGGGAAACTATCTCTCCTTTAATAGATTTCACTTAATACAGATATGTCAATTTACATCTCTTTGAATTTGCTATGGATATTTCCAAAATCACCTCAGTTTTGATATACTTGTACCAAACCCCATTAATGTGTTTCCCACCTACAATTTTAAGAGCTTGATCCAGGCAATATTTGCAAAGAACATTTAAAACTTTTCTTCCATTACCTACAATAACAGTCTCCAGCCAAAATATCAGCAGTTGCTGCAATTTCCATATATTTGAGTAAAATAAGCTTCTTTGAGGCATCCAAATATAAGAAAGAACTTAAAAATTACTTGCTTTCATATTATACTCAATTAGGGAAAGAAAAGAATTATGGCCTCTGCCACTTTTCTGACTGAGACTTGCTTTATTAGCATTAACGAATGATATTTAACCAAGACATCTACAAAAAGAAAAAACAGCATATTTTTCTAAGAGAATGCCCTTAGTGACCCATTTTGGAAAGATCTTCAATATCCTTAACTTAAAATCTGTAATTATAAAAATAATGGTCCTTTGGGGACTACAAACCTGGCAAATGTATTACATTTGTCTTAAGCAAATGCTCATGATATGCTAAACACTCACAGCAAAGAATGTTCCTCCAGCTGTATCTACATTATCCTTGGGAGGTTGCCGGACTTGTCATTTCAGGGAAGCCAAGATAGTTGACCTGTATTCCAGTCTAGGATACTTATAACAGTTTCAAAACTGAGTTTTCTATCCTTCCTCAAATCTTTCTTAACCACCTTCCTTTCTTTCTGCTTTAAAGGTTTGTCTATAGCTTATCGTCTCTCCCTTAGCCCATTTGAAACTCCTGCAATCCTAAAAATATCAAAAAAGACACAATTTGCTCTCTACCTCACATCTCAACTTTTATATATATTTATTCTTCCCCCAGAAAAACTGACAAGTTGGTTTTGAGGTGCTGTTCTCAAAAATGAGGCATGGATCTTTGTTATCATTCAACACAATTCCCTAAATTCACAGTCCAAGGCAGATGAATATGAATATATTGTTATATGAATAATCTGTCAATGTTCCCCATTTGAAACTCATCATTCCCAAGTCATATTGAAACCCTCATTCTATGAGGGTTCTTCATGGCTCTTCACTGACTTTGATTACACCAGTGTTTGGTTTCATCTCTCACAATTTTTCCATAATCAGGTTACTTTCCGAAGTAGGCATCAGATTTCTCTTCTAAATACATAATCCTACATAAGGCTCCACATTCAGAGCTGAGGCTTTAACTAGAAGAGAAGCCTCAGTCTGAAGGTATTCCAGAAATTAGAATAATCATGAACAACTTTCACTTAGTCTTCAGAATAAGTGATCACACAGCAAAAGCTGTCAAAGTATACTGTGACCTATTACATCCACTCTGTCTGTGGATGTGACCTTGATAAACAGGCAGAGCTTTCTGATAACATTTATCTTTGCTTTAATTAGAAAAATTGAAGAACAAGAATAGGCATGGATGTGTGACTGTTCCTGAACACCTACTTAAAACAAGAGCAGCTGATAGCATTGCATAAGGCAGATGTCACACCTAGGAGACTGCTTTACATTTCCTAACCCTGATTCTTTGGTTGGAACTTGCTGCTGTGTTCAGCATCAATGTTCATATTTGGTAAGCCAGGAAACAGATGCAAGTTATATATGATTTAATATTAATTAATAACAATATCATAAAACAACACTCAGAAGACCAGCAAAAGTATACATGTGCAAATTAAATTCATTGAAGTCACTGGGCAAAATTAAACCTCTGAGCATTCTCAGTACTACAATAACTGATCATTAAGCCAAGCCACGTGCACACGTTGAGCATCACTTTACTGGGCATAAACTCATCCATGGCAGCCAGCAGAGCCATTGGCACTAATCCTCTTAGCCCACAGCAAACACAAGATGACCTGAATGAAAAGGCCAAACTCAGATTACTCTGTGTGTCTTACTGCTCAGGGCATCACATCAACAGCTGCCAGTACTAGGAAGGTATTTGTTTGCATACTTGCATCCACTGCCCTCAATGATACAATGATGTGGAGTTCCAGATTGGGATCTTCCACAGCTGAGCTTAGTAGGGCTTTGAAATCCTCTCTTTTACTCTCTGTGGAAGGACAAGGAAAAGGACAAGGATGTCTAGAAACAGTAGGTACATAACAAATATTTTGCTTTTGGTCATCTGAGTAACTGAAGTCAGTACTGTTACGCTGCGTAATAGATGTTCAGCAACAGCTACAAAAGTCATTTTATTCAGTACATCAGAATCTACCTTCAAAATTAAAGAATTCAGAAACCAAATTCATCTTCAAAAATGGAAATAAGTTTTTTTGTCAATTTGACCTATTCTTACTTTTTAAAAGTGTCTAGTCTAGTCTGTCAAAGTGTATACCTTTTCAGTGTAAGTGAATAGTCTCACTGCCTTCAATGTATAAAGCTAATAACATAATTAATCCTTTACAGAATCAGAAAGTCAATTCTAAATTTAGATTTCAATTTAAACACTCTAGTACTCTGTTACACAAAAGAGATGCAAGGTATATAGCCAGATACAGCATTCAAATTAACGTCAAAGTAGAGTGTCTTCAAATCTTTGTTTTTTGCTTCTCTGGTATGATCTTGTATTTCTGTAGTTATATAATTGGATTTATTGGACTGAATTACTGAAGTGTAAAATATGAAATTGTCTGCAACTGTAACATTCTTCAAAAAACAAGTGTTATAAATTAATTGTTAATAAAATGTGTTTAAAATGCGTTTGTACCGTGAAAATGTTAACAAAAACTATACCAAAACCACAAAAATCTTCTTCCTCAGTAGGTAAGAGCCACCAAGAGTGACAAGGAAGCATCTCAAAGATGTATGCATAGTGGTAGTATGGTACTTCTACTGAGAGAGTGAACACAGATTTGGAGAAAAAAAAAAAGAAATACTAAACTGGAAAGCTTCCTGATATTATTATATACTTAAATGAAACAATATTTTTCCCTACATGCACGTCTTTCCTGATAGGAAAGAAGCACTGTCCCTTCCTAAGCCCTCCTTTGTCAAAACTTAAATGTAGATTTAAGAAACAAAGAAAGTATACAGTGTTTCTTGTCACCCACATGAGCCATGGGGTGGATACTGAATTTTCTAAGACTGTCAAGGATATACTGCCCATTTTCATACTGACTGACTATGCTTGTCCATAATACTGAGAAAATCAGTTGTTACCTGGCTAATGCAGGTAACCCTAAAAGTAACATTTCACTAATTATTCACATACAATCCCAAGTACTATGTATTTTAAAAAGACTTCTTCCAGTACTGACAGCACTAAGCACATCAGTTAAAGCCAAGACCTTTGTCCAGCACTACTCTTGTTTGTACCCATATGTGCAAACAAGGTTTATGAATTGGAAGTATTTGATGTGTACGTACCACTTGACCACCCATTGATACACTTTATGAAGAGGAAAGTCTGCTTTTGTATGAGAATTAACATTCAGAGGTATCCCCAAACCTGTGTTTCTTTTGAAACATTTTTCAGACTGGATTCTCAAATAACTAGAGAGTCTTCGTGTCTCACAAGCTACCTCAGCTTATACTGCCTATTTTTCTAATGGAAACAGGGTATGTGACTGAACCTGGTACTAGTTTTGAACATCACCTTTTGGAATGATCAGTCCTTACGGTTTGTAGGTCAAAGCACATTTTGTATGCATCTGTCTTTTCTTGTTGTCAGCAATTTGAAACGACAAGTGACAAATGCAGAGAACCAGGAAGGATTCAGCTTGCAGCAGATGCCCAGGCTACATAAGTAAAGGATAGACTTGTGAAAGCTTTGTTTCCTTTAAGGGATAAGATGTAACATACCTGCAGGTTATTAAGATGAAAGCCATGTTGCTGACAGACTGGTGTACTGTAGTTCTCCCAGAATCTCAGGAAGATTAAGAGGTTTTCAGGAAGATACCATGGAGTTGTTTTCTTTGATAAAGATTTTACAGTTTGGCTAGGTTGAAAGAAATATCTACCATAAAAGAAGTCAGTGTTGTTCAATATCAATTCACACTGTTTAGCAGCCTGCTTAGTCTCTAAAAATAAAGGTAAGCAGCTTAATTCATCTTTGTAAAGTGCCAAGCAAACATTCTTTGACAGTATACTAATTACAAAGTTTTTAGAGCTATTAAAAATGAATCTATGAAGATACACAGCCTGAAAATGTAAGTTATTTTCACATACTAAGTAGTTTGGCACATTTATGCTGAGTTCAACCAAAAAAAAAATAAATAAATAAAATAAAAAATAATACAAGAATTGGTTAAAAACTTTGCAAGTTATTTTCATCAAATAACTGATGAATGCCTATGAACCTTTAAAACATTTATCTTTACTTCTTCAGTATACAGTCAGATAATGCGTAACAAATGCATTGTCTGAAAAGAGAAAAGCTCTTATAAATCATCCATGAAGCTAGATCTATCTAAAAACTCAGATGCTCGTGCATTTAGGACCAGAATGCTATGCCTTTACCACGTCACCTTCTATCAAAAGCGATCTTCACAATAACAACTCGGGTAGGGATCACTATGTACTCTTAATAATGTGTTTTCTAATATTTAGAGGGTTTTTTCTTACTGAAACTTCATGGAAATACACAATTAACGACAGTGGAAGTTTTGAAAGATGTAGTAGAGAATATAGCAGAGGATGTGATAAATCTGCAGTCACATTTTGGTGTTGGTTTTTGTTTGTTTAATTTTTTTCCCAAAGTATACCCCACCTTGACAGCATGTAGGACAGGATTGGTCTTTGGAATGACCCAGTACATTTTCGTGTCAGAGCAAAGCAAGAAAATTCCTCAAAGGAATGAGAAGAAGGTTCAGTATTTATGAACAGGTAAGTACAGACTGTCGTCCTTCATACACACTCCTGAGGTACATGCTTGAAGTGCCAGCAGACTTCAAGAAAAGAAAAAAGAAAAACATTAAGCCTAAAGCTACAATAGTGAAAATCAGCTCTAACAAATGCACAGGAGGATTGTGTTCTTAACTGATTGAGAACACAGACATAAGTGGATGAGACTCCACTATAAGCATAGTCACTGCTCAAACACTAATATAAAAATATTGGGAAAGGTGGTGGGCTCCACTTCTTTCAAACTCATGCTCTACATTCACTATTTCTAACTTTCAGTTCTTTATATGCACACTGTTATCAGTAAGAACCTGACTTAATTCAAACCCCTCCCAGTAAACGTTAGTTATAAAACAGCCAAATTCAAAACTCATTTATAGCAAGATCTTCCCTGCTGCTAAACCATACAGCTTAAAATCCCTAGGGTGAAATTTGGCCCCACATATGCTTCTGTGGAAAGAAGAGGACTTTAAGAGTCATCTGTTGAATGAAGGAGACTTGTTTGAATATCTGAGCAATAGTTGTTCATAAATTTCATGCAAACAGCTCAGAACCTACTGTCTACAACCAGTGCTGTGCAGAATATAACTAAACCAAAAACTAATAATTTCAGCAACGCAGAAATAACATTTTACTTCTTTTGGAATCCTCTCTCTCTTTTTTTCTTCTTTTTTTTTTTTTTTTCTTTTTTTTTACAGTTAAATTTAGGTTAGTTCTAAACTTGCATCGGGATGTGTTCTTATCTTTCAGTGCTGACTGCTGAGAGGGCCAGATACTAAGGCTAACTAAACCATAAGCAACAAGTAAATACTTGAGAAGCACCCCATTTGGATATTCGGCATTGCACGTCTATTCCTGTTTGAAGTGCCCACTGCTGAGTCAACCATGCAACCATGTGAACTGGGAGAGAAAAAGAAGAGGGCTGGAGAGGAGCCATACCACCCCAACCCATAGATGGCCAACATCTGTTACCATCAGTGTCCCTTCCTCCACCTAGCACCTCTCCTGGCTACATTACAAGGAACACAGACTCCCCGATTACTCCCTTCCCCTTCATACAAGGTCTGTGTCTTTTAGCAGCCCCTCTAAAACTTCACATTCACACATGAAACTACTTTACAATTCCAGATGTCCTCCCACTTGCTTGCTGGGTGCAATTTAGTTTGTCAATGTCTGCCTGGGAGCCCAAGAGAAGGTGCAAGTTCTTACCGTGCGAACACTTCATTTCTCAGTTTGACTTTTAACCTCTTGATTTTGTCAAAATATTGTTAACCAGTGCAAGATTCCTAGTTTTTTAATAAAACTAATTCTTCGACAAGTACTTGGAAAATCAAATTAGTGTTTCCAGCTTATATTCAAAACCAATTTTTTTTCTTGCTAAATGCAGTATCAAGTAGGAAAGAGGCAGCACCCTATTCAACTGCTTTCATCTTACATGTAACAAGGAGCTGATTAAAACCAGTTTAATGGCTCTGTAAGAAGGGAACCTGAAGTCATTTCTTCTGAATCATGCTATTTAAATGACAAGAGATGTGCAGACCTTTCAGCCTAGGAGCTGCAACAGAAGAGTCCTACTTACACAATCATTAATAGGTTCCCAGGTTGTAAACAGAAATAAGATGTTATCAGTGTAAATTGCTTGTCTTTTCTTTTCCTTTTTTTTTTTTTTTTCTCCTGCTGCTGCTAAGACACCTAATGGATGCTCAAAAGGAGCAAAGAGCTTTCAGAGGGAATTGGAATGTTTTCTAACACTGAAGATGATTCACAACATGGTTAATCACAAAATACACAAATGTTTTGCTTTAATATCTTACAGACCAAGAGTCTTTATGCTAACTATACCCTATGCTAATTACAAATCAGCATTATGAATTTAAAATCTTGATATTCAAACTACTTGTTTGTCGCACACATTTACATGATTATGAAAAGTGTATTTATGTCTCACAAGGCAAGTAGGTTTGGGAGAAATTGTGTTTAAAAGCATATTCAAATTTATGCACACAAAATGCTGCAATTCTCCATGTACTAACTATCCCACATAGGTCAGAAAGCCTCACTTTGAAACACTATTAAGAAAAATCTCACATCAAATAAAAAAACAGCACTGCTGTTTGTTAGTCAACAGCAAAAATATGATTGCAAATGCAGTATCTTATTATTTACCATTTATAGTTTTATGCTAAAATCCCATGATTAAGACAGCCACTTTGAAAATGATCCCCTATACGGTGAGGAAGAGTACTTTCTGAAGCTAGAGACTCTTCAATCTTCTGTAAGACATGAGCATTTGGCTCAGTGACCTTTTGCAACATTGTCTTCATCAGCTGTAGAATTACTATTCTGTTTTCTCTAATATACTCTTCTATGTTATAACTTCTGAAAAAATTAAACAATGAAGTGAGTTCGAAAAAAGGAATGTACTACCACCTCTAAATATCCTTATTATTCTTATCATGTTGAAGAACCGCTGCTTTCACAATTACCATACTGGAGCAACCACAGCTACACTTGAGTATTTCTTTTCAACATAAAATAAGGAACAAAAAAAGCTCTGGTTCTATAAAATTCAAGTTTAGCTCTGAGTGTTCAGATTGGACAGAAATCTGCACAATTTGTTGATATGTTTAAGCATTTCATTTTCAGAGTTACAAATCTGAAAACAGGGAGGAAGCTAAGATCCCTGGTTGCCCAGGTCTACAACACTGCTAACCAGGGAGAAACCCTTCAGGTTTCCAGAGGATGCTTTTATGAATAAGCCCCGATAGAATGCTGGGTCAGCATCTCTCATGGAATAAGACGGTAATAGAAAAATTCTACATAATTCTATTAGCTGGTTCTAATACGCCTTCCTCATTTGAATTTCTGTAACTTCAGCTTCTAATAACTGAAACTTCTTTTTTTGTTTGTTTGGTTGGTTTTGTTGTGTTTTTTTTTTTTTTTTTTTTGGTAGATTAAAGAGTTGTCTGCTATCATGAATCTCTCCATCTCTCCCTTGCGTTGGCACTTGTATAATCAAGTCAACCCTTAGCTTTCCATGGAACAGAACACCCAAACCATGATGATTATACATTTCAGTGTGAAGGATTTTCCCCACATCATCTTCATAACTGCAAGGACGTTAGGTCTGTGCTCTGTTTTACAGGAGAATTGTTTATCTGGATAGCTTATGGGATCTAGCCACAAAATGAAAAACAGAAGGTTAAGGACTCAACATAAGAAAACTTT
Organism: Aythya fuligula; assembly: GCF_009819795.1. Classification (NCBI taxonomy): domain Eukaryota; kingdom Metazoa; phylum Chordata; class Aves; order Anseriformes; family Anatidae; genus Aythya; species Aythya fuligula. The sequence continues at coordinate 7,239,208 of NC_045567.1, forward strand.
AAAATGCTTATATTTTTGTAAAGTCTTCTGTGAAATGGAATAAAGTTCAAACCATGCATCATGCAAGTCAAGAAATCTTTATGCTGATAACTGAATCAGCTATTAACCCTCAGGAAACTGATCCTGATATATTTTTCTACCTTCAGTTAATATGTACTACAGTTAAAAACAAAAAACAAAACAAAAAAAAATCAAAAACAACCAACACGTTAGAGGCTTAAATGATACTTTTCCTATGAAGTGACTTGAAACACTGTTCATGCACCAAGTATACCTTAGCTCGCCCCAAAGGTGCCTGAAATAGGGTATTTTGGAATGCAGTTCACATGTATATAAAGTACCCCAACAGCTCTTACAATCTCTGAACATTTTTGTTGCTCGGTTCTGTGATCCCTTACTGCCATCCAGCAGAACATGACACAGATGCAGAATCAGGAACATTTATTACTTTCTTGTTGCATCACATCAAGTTTAATTCAATCCCTCTTTTTTCCTTCCCTCACCAAAAAAAATAAATAAATAAATAAAAATGCATACCATCAAAAAGCACTTTTTGGAACAATCCTTTTTAAATTCATTGAATGCCTGCAGGCAGCTCAGTGCACTGTGTTAGGTGTGGATGTTGTGGGCCATATTCTACATAGGTTTAAGTTTGCATGCTTCCAAATGCTGATTTATTATAGATTAAATGAGCAACTGAAAGCACATGTACTTCCAGTTATTCCTGCAACTTTTATCATGTATCTTGAAAATGAAAAAATAATATTAGTCTTTTCACAGAGCAGTTGCTGGTAAAAACAGGCTACTGGCAGGGAACTGTTTTATACTTCTCCAAAGATCACCAAGTGTTATCAAGAAGTCTTAATTTTTTATTTTTTTTTTGTTCACTGGCTTTTTTTTTTTTTTTCTGTAGAGAAATTAAGGAAATGCTTGATTGTGAGGAAAGCTTAATTTGCAAAACGTAATACATATTTCATGAAAGCTCTGATAAAGTGCTTCTAACTTCAGAAATCATATAATCTCCAATAAGTGCTGTACTTTTTTTTTTTTTTTGGGGGGGTGGGGGGGAGTGATAGATTTTTCCATACGCTAAATACCCATCTCTGTTGAACTAACTGGCTGATGATACAAGAAATTAGATTCCACCCGTCAGGTATCTACTCTCAAAAAATAAAAAAAAATCTGCCATGCTATGCTACCTCACAAAAAATAACTCAAATATAACTCATTGCATTTCAGTAAATTATGGCCTTGAGACCAGTAAATTAGTCATTAAATTACTAGACTATATGTATTCTATCCATTTATGAAACTTAGGAAATGCTGAAACACTGAAGGGGTCCCCTGTTCAGGCTTTTTCTATATTATTAACAAATAAATGGATAACAAATAGCAGGTGGATGACCTGGTCCGCATGGTGGCGGAGCTCAAGGAGGAGGTGGAGAGGTTGAGGGCCATCAGGGAGTGTGAGCGGGAGATAGACTTGTGGAGTAACTCCCTGCAGGGCCTCAAGGGGAGGTGCCGAGGTGAGACTCCTCAAATGGGGGCGGACCCCCCGCCCTGTCCCCGTCGGGCAGAGGGAGGGGATCTGGGAGCTGAGGAGGAATGGAAACAGGTCCCTGCTCGACATCGCAGGCGATGCTCTCCCCTTCCAGCCCCACCTTCCCAGGTGCCCTTACACAACAGGTTTGAGGCCCTAGAGATTGAGAGGCCGGTGTGTGAGGAAGAGGTAGCAAATGTTCCCAGGAGGATGCCTGGGGCGAGGAGGTCGACTCCACGCCTCAGGACTGCCTCCACCAAGAAAGACAGGAGGGTTATTGTTGTTGGTGACTCGATTCTTAGGGGAACAGAGGGCCCTATTTGTCGGCCTGACCCTACCCGTAGGGAAGTCTGCTGTCTCCCTGGGGCCAGGGTCAGGGACGTTGCCAGGAAGCTTCCTAACCTGGTACGCCCCTCTGACTATTACCCCCTTTTGATAGTCCAGGCGGGCAGTGATAACATCGAAGAGAGAAGCCTCAAGGCTATCAAAAGGGACTTTAGGGGACTGGGTCGGTTAGTGGATCGAGCGGGAGTGCAGGTGGTGTTTTCGTCCATCCCTATGGTGGCAGGGAGGGGTTCAGAGAGGACACGGAAAGCCCACCTGTTAAACACGTGGCTCCGGGGCTGGTGCCAACGCAGAAATCTTGGGTTTTTTGATTATGGGGCACTTTACTCAGCACCTGGCCTGATGGCCGCAGACGGGTCCCTATCTTTTAGGGGAAAAAGGATCCTGGGCCAGGAACTGGCAGGGCTCATTGAGAGGGCTTTAAACTAGGTAGGAAGGGGGATGGGGCTGAGGCTAGGATTGTTGGGGCTGTGCCAGGGGGAACAATGGCAAGGCCGGAGGATAAGGCAATGGCCCAGCTGAAGTGCATCTACACCAATGCACGCAGCATGGGTAACAAACAGGAGGAGCTGGAAGCCATCGTGCGGCAGGCAGGCTACGACTTGGTTGCCATCACGGAGACGTGGTGGGACCAGTCTCATGACTGGAGTGCTGCAATGCCTGGCTATAAGCTCTATAGAAGGGACAGGCAGCATAGAAGGGGTGGTGGTGTGGCTCTCTATATTAGAGAGTCTTTCGAGGTTGTAGAACTCGAGGTTGGGAATGACAAGGTCGAGTCCCTTTGGGTTAGGATCGGCAGGGACAACAAGGCTAGTGTCCTGGTCGGGGTCTGCTATAGACCGCCGAACCAGGATGAGGAGACGGATGAGGAATTCTACAGGCAGCTGACAGAGGTTGCAAAATCATCAGCTCTTGTACTCGTGGGGGTCTTCAACTTCCCTGACATATCCTGGAAGCACAACACAGCCCTGAGAAAGCAGTCTAGGAGGTTTCTGGAGAGCGTGGAAGATAGCTTCCTGACGCAGCTGGTTAGTGAACCTACCAGGGGTGGTGCCCCGCTAGACCTTCTCTTCACAAACAGAGAAGGACTGGTGGAGGATGTGATTGTCGGGAGCTGTCTTGGGCAGAGTGACCACGCAATGGTGGAGTTCACTATTCTTGGCGAGGCCAGGAAGGGGACCAGTAAAACCGCTGTATTGGACTTTCGGAGGGCTGACTTTGAGCTGCTCAGGACACTGGTTGGTGGAGTCCCTTGGGAGGCGGTTCTGAAGGGCAGAGGGGTCCAGGAAGGCTGGGCGCTCTTCAAGAGGGAAGTCTTAATGGCGCAGGAACGGTCTGTTCCCACGTGCCCAAAGACGAGCTGGCGGGGAAGAAGACCGGCCTGGCTCAACAGAGAATTGTGGCTTGATCTTAGGAGGAAAAAGAGGGTTTATAAGCTTTGGAAAAGTGGGCAGGCCACTAAGGAGGACTTTAAAGAAGTAGCGAGGCTGTGCAGGGACAAAATTAGGAAGGCCAAAGCTCATCTGGAGCTCAATCTGGCTACTGCCGTTAAAGATAACAAAAAACGTTTCTATAAATACATCAACACAAAAAGGAGGACTAAGGAGAATCTCCATCCTTTACTGGATGCGGGGGGAAACTTAGTTACAAGAGATGAGGAAAAGGCGGAGGTGCTCAATGCCTTCTTTGCCTCAGTCTTTAGCGGCAATACCGGATGTTCTCTGGATACCCAGTACCCTGAGCTGGTGGAAGGGGATGGCGAACAGGATGTGGCACTCATTATCCATGAAGAACTGGTTGGTGACCTGCTACGGCACTTAGATGTGCACAAGTCGATGGGGCCGGATGGGATCCACCCAAGGGTACTGAGGGAACTGGCAGAGGAGCTGGCCAAGCCACTGCCCATCATTTATCAACAGTCCTGGCTATTGGGGGAGGTCCCAATCGACTGGCGGCTAGCAAACGTGACGCCCATCTACAAGAAGGGCCGGAGGGCAGACCCGGGAAACTACAGGCCTGTCAGTTTGACCTCAGTGCCAGGAAAGCTCATGGAGCAGATCCTCCTGAGAGTCATCATGCAGCACTTGCAGGGGAAGCAGGCGATCAGGCCCAGTCAGCATGGCTTTATGAAAGGCAGGTCATGCCTGACGAACCTGATCTCCTTCTATGACAGAGTGACGCGCTGGGTGGACGAGGGAAAGGCTGTGGATGTGGTCTACCTTGACTTCAGCAAGGCTTTTGACACCGTCTCCCACAGCATTCTCCTCAAGAAACTGGCTGCTCTTGGCTTGGACTGGCGCACGCTTCGTTGGGTTAGAAACTGGCTGGATAGCCGGGCCCAAAGAGTCGTGGTGAATGGAGCCAAGTCCAGTTGGAGGCCAGTCACTAGTGGCGTCCCCCAGGGCTCGGTGCTGGGGCCGGTCCTCTTTAATATCTTCATCGATGATCTGGACGAGGGCATCGAGTGCACCCTCAGTAAGTTCGCAGATGACACCAAGTTAGGTGCGTGTGTCGATCTGCTTGAGGGTAGGAAAGCTCTGCAGGAGGATCTGGATAGGCTGCACCGATGGGCTGAGGTCAACTGCATGAAGTTTAACAAGACCAAGTGCCGGGTCCTGCACCTGGGGCGCAATAACCCCAAGCAGAGCTACAGGCTGGGAGAGGAATGGTTGGAGAGCTGCCAGGCAGAGAAGGACCTGGGAGTGATGGTGGATAGTCGGCTGAATATGAGCCAGCAGTGTGCTCAGGTGGCCAAGAAGGCCAACGGCATCCTGGCTTGTATCAGGAACAGCGTGACCAGCAGGGCTAGGGAGGTGATCGTCCCCCTGTACTCAGCTCTGGTGAGGCCGCACCTCGAGTACTGTGTTCAGTTTTGGGCCCCTCGCTACAAGAAGGACATCGAGGTGCTTGAGCGGGTGCAGAGAAGGGCGACAAAGCTGGTGAGGGGCCTGGAGAACAAGTCCTACGAGGAGCGGCTGAGGGAGCTGGGCTTGTTCAGCCTGGAGAAGAGGAGGCTCAGGGGCGACCTTATCGCTCTCTATAGGTACCTCAAGGGAGGCTGTAGCGAGGTGGGGGTTGGCCTGTTCTCCCACGTGCCTGGTGACAGGACGAGGGGGAATGGGCTTAAGTTGAGCCAGGGGAGTTTTAGGTTAGATGTTAGGAAGAACTTCTTCACTGAAAGGGTTGTGAGACATTGGAACAGGCTGCCCAGGGAAGTGGTGGAGTCACCATCCCTGGAAGTCTTCAAAAGATGCTTAGATGTAGAGCTTAGGGATATGGTTTAGTGGAGGGCTGTTAGCGTTAGGTTGGAGGTTGGACTCGATGACCTTGAGGTCTCTTCCAACCTAGAAAATTCTGTGATTCTGTGATAATTCTGTGGTAAATGTTTGTTTTGAATTTGAAATTAGATAACAATTACCACAGTAATTTTTACAGATTTCTAGTGACATGTTAAAGAAAATTATTTAACAGAGAAGTGAGCTGGCATTTGGCTTTGGTTTGAACTAGGGAGTACATTAATTCCACTGCAAACATCCTGAGACTACAAAGGCTTATGCTATTGTTCCTGAATTATCCTCAAGCTTTGAATTAGCACACAGGGGACCTCCCAGAGGGCTCCAGAGCATCGATTGTGCCCAGACTATTCTTCAGTGTGTTGATCAATAAGAGACATGTTCAGAAGGTCTCAAAGTATTGTAAATGTGTAATCTCTATAGCAGCATATAAAAATATAAGAGTCAGGAGGGATTTTAAAACAGCACTCTAGCTTCAGCTTCTCAAGACTTCTGTTCAGAAACATCTTCCTTCATCATTGGTAGCTGGCAATTCCATCCAGAATTTTCCAAATAAAATTACTTGAGGATATGGATATTCAAGACTTGAAAATACATTTGTGAATATCTCTATTTCAGGGATAGAAAATTGAAATAAAGAATATGCTTTAAAGATATATTTTTTTTCAGAACTGGCAAATTTCAAAGTAAGAACAGGTCTGTACAAATGAGATTACATATTTCATACAACACATCCTGATCTTACTGAGGAATAAGAGTTTTTAGAGGAATAAATTTTCCTGCCACTGCTTTCTCAACATTAGGAGTTTATCAAAAACTTGAGCTTCATTCAGATGGCATACAGGATATGCCGCTAATGTCAAAGGGTGGCAGGGAGCTGAACCCCTACTTCCACACCAGCCTGTGCCACTACCAAAACTGCTAGGATGCTAAAAACGAGTGTTTTGGTGGAAAGATGAGCTGCTTCTGAGTTGATAGCCAGTTTTCAGAACAAACTGTACAGGTCCCACCAATGCTGGGATGACATGCCATTCAGTCTCATTACATCTCCGCACTGTTTCTACACAAGGAAGAAAAAAAGGTGTGGGGAGGAGATTGACATTTTGTTTTCTGGATTTACTACTGGCTGTAGTTTTGACAAGAATATCTCCTGTCAGCCTCACTTAAAATACTGCTATTCAGCATCTTTTTGTTGCTGTTGTTAGAGCCTCAATTCTTTCTCAAGCAGATCAGGCTACTGTCATTTGCTTGAATACAGACCTTGATTTGAAGTGGGGATTAATTGCCAACGAAAAGACTGCACACTAAGATGTCTCGTTACATGTTGAAGCAGTCTGACAGGAGAAAGAAAAATCTTCCATCAGAGTGCTAAGCAGAGGATGGATCAGGTTTTATGATCTGTCACAGTGATGAATTAATATTTTTTTCTGTCCAAGATGTGTCATCAGAAGTTAGAGTACTAAAAATTACACAATATACTTGCTTTCCCAAAATACTTCCTGTACAAAATGATGCTCTTCTTCAATTGCAAATCCATGCTGGTAAGAAAATGAAGGAGGTTACAGCTGCTACCATGAGCAGCCACCACACTGACCCCTCTGCCAGGGCTGCACTTGTAGTCAAGGGCCTGGAGGGCAGCTGGGGGAGGAAAATGCTTCGCACCCTGCACTGGGAGGAGCAGAATCTGTGTGGGAGGGGCATCATCTGCAGGGGGGTATGTTTCTTCACGGTTAATTTATACCTTAATGAGCAAGGGGAAAGCTCAGCTGCAGCATGGTGCAGCACCCTGCCCTGTGAGAAAAGTGGTGCAAGTGGTCTGGTCTGAAAGCCTTTTCTAAGCTCCCATCACAGAAGGTCATAAAGCTCTGATTTGTATTTAGGAATAAGGTTTTTACATAAGAAAAAAAAAATACAAAAAAAAAAAAAAAAGAACATTCATCCCTCCATACAAATAGGAGCACAGGATTGAAACACTGGGTACCACAGCACAGGGGCTTTAAGCCCTTGATAAATAAAGCTTTCTACAAGAGTCCATGGAGTGGGCAAACTGCACTCCAAGGAACTATATACAAGAGCTATATGCTAACTTCTTATCCACCAAAACAAATTTGGGACTTTATTCTGTCACTCATACTGAAAAATGGATTGCTCCCACAATCCCACATAAAATAAAACAATTGTAATGCTGCAGGGTATTAGTCTATTTTGTGGTAAGCATATTTCTGTTTTGATAAGAGATTACACTAGATTAATATTATACACGGAAAAAGTATACCTTGGGATTCATGAAACACCAGCCTCAAAAAGAAGGTCCAAGTGCGGTTTTCTTTTGAAGGTTTCTGAGTTTTGAAAAGTATTTTCAAGAGCCTGAAAATTTTTCCCATTAGCAGAAATTACCTTTGACAGAGAAGTGTATGAGGGAGAAAGAAATAGCTTTTCAGAAATGTAACTTCTTTCACAACCCATTCAGAAATTTAAGTGTTACTTAAAAATAAACAAATCCATATTTCTGGTTATCTTCATTCACATCACTCTTCTACCACTTGAGCTGCTGATAAGCCACCCTTTCTAAAAAAGGTTGCGTCAAACTTGCAACATATTCTACCCCATTCTAGCAGTAGGACTCCAGAGTATTTTTAAAAGGGGCCCCAAAACAGACAAGCACTTCCAAAATCCCCAGAAAGAGGAAAAACAATCCATCATCTTCAAAGTTGTTAAATGTTAGACCTAATTGCATTATTATTTATTTATTTTTAGAACTAACCCTCTGGAAATGGCATTTCTATGAGCTGAAATGAACAGCTTAAAACACAAATACTGACAACCAGTACTCCTGAATGTTTAACCATCCTAAAGTATGAAGCAGTCAATAATGCCAAGTCAGTGAGTCTTGCAATAAGAAGGAAAAGAGAATTGGAACAGGTACCAAAAAAGTCAAAGGAAATACCACCTTTTTAATGCAACTATGAAGATTCATTTTTAAATATTTATCAATAAAAGGGTAAAGAATATATATAGTCCAGTTTTAAGTTATCTTTGAAACTGCATACACATAATACCTTTGTATTTCCCAACAAAAATTTTATTTAGCCACTCTAATGTCATTTTACGGCTTTGCTCTCTTTGATAGCTTTCAATGCCAAGCTATTTAACTGTGACAGCTGTCAAGAAATCAGCTTTTAGTTTTCTCATTAAAAGTAATGCTGCATTAGTAGCCAAATACGTGAAAATGTGAAATGTTAAAATTTAATGATGGGGAAAAGACTTGGTTTAACTTTAAAAAAAAAAAAAAAGTCAAAATTTTCTGAAGTTGCTAGAAATTGCAGTTTGTTACTATTTAGAAAACAAAAAGTTGTAGGTGTTAACACATTTATTGGAGGTTTAATTAATTACCAAGAAGCTGAAGGATTTAAAATTGACATTGATTTGCACTCGTTTACTCTTCAACACTCAGGACAGACTTAATGTGGGGGCAATGGGTGCAGAAGGATGTTAGACAAATAAAAACACACTCATACCATACCATGTGAAAATATTATGACAAAGTTTATGACAAAAAAAAAAAAAAAGTGACTGAATATTGGTTCCTTTAAAAAAGAAAAATGCAAGAAGCTTTCATTGCAGGCAATACCACAAGCCTACAATGCCTGTGCAAGGAACAGCTGAGATGATCAGATCATCATTAAAGCCACTGCTGTGTGGTATTATCTAAAATATGTGGAAGCTTAAACCTACCAGCCAGTTCAATCTCCTAGCGCATCTACCATAACAGTTAGCAATCATGCTCTATACCTTTCAATAATGGAAGTTATTTTATGAATGAAATAAATCTCTCTCTGCCCAGGTCATTAGATGAGGCCATAACTCAGGTATGCAAGGTAATCTGAGGATAAAGAAGGGGCTGCAATAGACACTCTCTGACACAATCTAGCCACTTAATTCGGAAAAAGGAAAAAAAGTAATCTAGATGTCAATTTTACATCAAATCAAAATTGGAACAAGTGAAGCAGGCATCTTGAACACTTTACAACAGGCAGGTAAAGAAAAACAAAGAAATGAGCCTGATATTTTCATAAAAACAACACCCTTGTTAGCCAACATCTCCCTTTCCATTTCTAAGAATCTTCAATAAAACAACATGAACAAGGAAGTAGCAGTATTTTGAATTTCACTATTTCTGAAAACAAGCTGCCATTTGTAAGTTGATCAAAAACCTTCCAAACAATCTTATACTACAAGTAGACAGAGGTGTAAATTCAACTAGATTCAAGATTAGAAAAGCAAGTTTCTGAGAAAAAAAAGTCATGAAAGACATACTGAAGTTTGTACACATATAAGAAAAGTATTTGCTTCAAGTATTTGCTTTGTAAAAGACTTGTGAGTATAAACGTGCCTGGAACTCACTGCCTATCTATTACCGGAAGGTATCCCATCCTAACATGCATTCACTACATCTTTCACTCTTAATGGAAAACACTGCCTATGGGGAGGACACTTTTATGACAACAGTATCTCTTCAGAGATAAAAGACATCTCATTCTTACTTTAACAAAGCAATTTCACTTGTCTGATTTTCTTCCGGGAAAAGAAATAAAAGGCTGTGAATAGGCTACTAAAATATCCAAATCAGTAGGAACAACTTGGTGCAATTAGTGCTAATGAGACATACACCAACCCATGCAATGTTCCTTATCTACCCACCATAAGTAAGATCATCCTGTATTAACTATGCCTCTTGCATCCAATATTAAGAAGCAAGAATCAGGGGAAAGCAGGACACAACTCAGGTGACCTGAATTCAGGTGGCAGAGTCAATAGGTAATATTTACTGGTCAGCACAGTATCAGCCTTCACTTTAGGACCAAAATCAAAATTATTGACAGCAGCAATTCCAATTATTTCACACCTCCCAAGCATTACCAGAACTTTCTCTACATTTGCATCAATTTCTTTAACGGGAGCTTTGGGAGCTCTCAAATCCAGATGGCTTACTTAGGTGTTTAATTTTATGCACCTGAACTTGCTGTGATGCAAGTTTTGAGATAGATTTATTCATGTTTTTCCCAGTTCACTGAACCTACCCAGAGTAACAAGAATACTTTCCAGCAAGTGTTTATAGGGATGAGCTTTGCACAAATATATTCTTACTCTGCTTTTAAAAGCTGAAGTTGCCTGCATAATTGCCTCAGTACAGTAATCTCAAATGATGATAAGATGATCTTCATTACATAGACATCAGGATTTTAAATTGAGTTTAAGTGAAAGACATTTGTTAGGAGATTCTCAGTGCCCCATCTACATTTTTTCTCCGTTTCTGATTTAACCCCAGTCCTAGTGTGGTTTTACCATCAATAAGCCTTCAGAGAATGCTATCAGACATCACGCTTGCATTGAGTTACTGATGCACGTGATTTCAGCAAATCCATCACTGATGCAGAAAGGTTGCCTTTAATTTTCCAATGTCTCTAAGTTTATCTACTATTGCACCTACATGACTGAAACTGCTTCTGCTTTTTTTTTTTCTCCTTCCTCTTTTGCTTAGTACATACCCACTCCCATATGCCTCCTTTTACAAAAATGGCATTACTTTCATGTACTCTGGATAACAGAGCATTCATTCAGAAGGTTCTATGTTCAGATGCAGGCACAACAGTTATGCATCTCAACAGAAGCTTGATTATGTTACTCTTCTTGCAAGTTTTGTTTCCCGGAATTCATTTACCTGTATTGGATTACAAGAAATAAAACTTGCAACAAGCATAAGGTAAATGGACTCAGATCACTCTCACCAAGAAACTACATTGTTCTTGCTGTGAAGAAGTTCCCAGGTCTTGAAAAAGGAAATATTCATTTTGAATACTTCATCCCATTCTTTGCCACTCTTTCCCTTATGGCACATCCTTCTTCAAAGCACTTTCAGGTGATTATGTCCTCCCCACAATTCTCTCCATTACTGAGTCAGAGTTCACAAAAACACACATGCCTATCTGTCTTCATTTTTACTCCAAGGTGTTTTTTGTTGTTTTATTGTTTTAAGATTTCCATCTACATCATATCACAAATTAATTATATAACAATAATTAAACTATAGAATTTTCCAAGTATTATCCTGATTAGAATCCTCCTTGGTGGTATCAAGATGCATATATTTCCTTAGCTTCTTAATTAACTGTGCTCACAAACCATTACTCCTACAGGAAAACACAATATAGTTTGGATTTTATACACTTTATTACTCAACAGCATTACTTTAAGCTATTTTTAGACTAACAAATTCTGTATAATGCTACATAGGAACTCCTACCCCATATCGATGGGTAAGTGTAGAGCCCCATAAGTCCAAGATCACCAGAAATGGATATTTCACCAGGATGAGGCCCTTTGAGGAATATTTAATTTTATGCGCCACGACATACTGCAGAGCCGTAGTATAATATCTTCCTTTGAGCTTGCACTTTAAAAATAAAGCTAAATAACACAACAACAACAACAACAAATAAACTAAACACAATGACCTAGGTGTCTGGCTAGGTACTACTAAGCTCTACTGCTGCATTTTGACATATTCCATACACACAGCTTGCCACTGACTACAGCTATATAAAATACATGGGATGGAAAGAGAGGGCATCAAATTTCCCTGCAGTTCAAAAGCCTACAGAGGATCTTCAGTGCTTCACAAACCTTTTCCTGCCACACAAACAGTTATGGATCCTCTCAAACCATTCACAGCAATAAACTTAAGTTTTGTGGACTGTGGTATGATTTGTTGCTGCTGCTGGTGCTGAAGAAAAATGTAGCTGTTATGGAAAAGGATGTAAGGCTCATGAAGCTGAAGTTTGTGCTGAGTACCACATTTCAGCTGTAAGTGAACTTTCTGACAGCAGTTCCTGAAGCCAGTTACTTCCCCTGGAAGAAGGATCACAGCACTGTCTAAAACCCACCAGACTACTCTTTGTAAAGGGCACTACCAAAAACAAAGCAAGGAAGAAGAGAAACAACCAAATTCATAAGAAAAAGAAAAAAATATGACAACAAAATTCCTCTGCCCCTGGGAGACTCATGTCCTCACTGACACCTTTCCTTCAGCATTTTGGGTTTGGGACACATTCCACTACTTGTTGAGATTTCACACTTCTACACTAGAGATTGTACATTGAGGTGCAAAGGCATACGGTGAAAAAATAGAAGGATCACAGCTGTTCTTCCAATAAGGGCGTATGTCTTGGGCTGGGAAGCTGGATCCCAAATCCTGTAATTTGAATTAGCCAATCATCAGATAAACGCAGGAAAAACTACTGCGATTTACAAAAAGGGAATCAATGCAACAAAAGCAGAATTCTAAAGTGCTCAACACTTCTATCACAAGTCCTCAAAAGGTGTTTTGAATGCTCAGCAAGCCTAGGAGAAAAAAATAAAAAAATTAAAAAAAAGTTCATCGACTGGTTTAAAGAAGGACATGAACTTGTGCAGGAAGTAACAAAGCCCAAATTCCAACCATAAGTTTTAACCATGAGAAAATCATTAGTCCTTAGTACACAATGCCATAGTCGCTGCTACTTTCAATCATGATTTGCAAGCATTTTCTTATTGTTAAATTAACACTCTGTGCAGCGTGCCAATGTGCACACATGGCAATGCAAAACTTAAAACAGCTTTGAGCAGTCTGCACAATTATGAGATGAAGTGCTGATTATGTTTTACTGTAATTGCTCTTTCTAGCAAATGCTTCAGCAAACCGCAGTCGTGCAATTACAGTATGTTGATGATCAAGTCTATAGCTGCAACCCTACCTTTTAGGAAGACTCACCCGTTCTTATTTATTCTGTAAGGAAAAATTTGAATAACGTGATTATTTTCCTTCCTTTTGTCACTTCAATATCAAATCAACCTTTCACCCCTTAAAGAGTCCCAAAGACACACTTCAACAAAGAGAAGGTCTATGCATCGTGCTTTCTTGTTTTCCCACTCTTCAGCTCTAACTGATGAGAGATCCCACAAAGAATCATCTTCATTTCAAGAGAACAGTAAGACAATCAAACTAACTCCACAGAATACACTTTCATATCGGCTTCCACTAGATATTAGTGTTATAGATTTGATCTTGCCAGCTTTAAGTGTAAATGGCAAGAGGCTACATCAATTCGACATGAAGACATGCTGTGGGAGTTGGGGTTGTTCAGCCTGTAGAAGAGAGGGCTCTGAGGAGACCTTACAGCAGCGTTCCAGTTTCTAAAGGGGGCCTACAGGAAAGCTGGGGAGGGACTCTTTGTCAGGGAGAGCAGTGGTAAGAGCTTTAAACTAAAATAGGCTAGGTTTAGGTTAGCTATTGGAAGGAAATTCTTCACTCAGAGGCAGTGAGGCCCTGGCCCAGGCTGCCCAGGGGAGCTGTGGCTGCCCCATCCCTGGCAGTGCCCAAGGCCAGGCTGGATGGGGCCGGGGGCAGCCTGGGCTGGGGGCAGGGGTCCTTTCCCATGGCAGGGGGGTGGAACCAGATGGTTCCTGAGGTCCCTTCCAACCCAAATCATGCTGTGATATATAGGATATATCCAAAGGTATAGGATATAGCTAAGGCAAGTTTGTAAAGGAATACAATTTCAGCTGGTAGTATTTTACTCACAGGATCACAGAGTTATAGAATAATTTAGGTTGCAAAGAGCCTTTGGAGGCCATCTGGTGCAACCACCTCTTCAAGTTAGGACCAAATCTGTGTTAAGTCTGCTTGCTCAGGGCCTCACACAACCTAGTTTTAAAGATCTCAAAAGGATGGGGACTCCACAGCCTACTTCTTCCATCTCTATTGCAGACTATGTCATGCCCCCCCCCTTTGGCTTTACTTTCCTATTAAATACTTACACACTCTTTTGGCCTAGGACTGTATGTTAGAGGCCCATGAAATGCTTGAAACTGCTTACCACTACAGACTGCCACTGCTTTGATTCTGTTTCAACACACGACTGCTTAAAAGTTGCTTTAAAGTTTGATTGCAACCTTAAATCCCCAAACCAAGGAAAACGCTTACGGTAAATAGAGCAGAAAATAGATACCTGTGCAGTAATAAGGAAGACATAAACAATAGTAGTACAGTTGACAATCACAGAATCATCTAGGTTGGAAGAGACCTCCAAGATCATCTAGTTCAGCCTCTGACCTAACATTACCAGGCCCTCCACTAAACCATATCACTGAAATCTGCATCTAAACGTCTTTTAAAGACCTCCAGGGATGGTGACTCCACCACTTCCCTGGGCATCCCGTCCCAATGCCTCACAACCCTTTCAGTGAAGAAGTTCTTCCTAACATCCAACCTAAACTTCCCCTGGCGCAACTTTAGCCCATTCCCCCTTGTCCTGTCACCAGGCACGTGGGAGAACAGGCCAACCCCCACCTCGCTACAGCCTCCTTTAAGGCACCTGTAGAGAGCAATAAGGTCGCCCCTGAGCCTCCTCTTCTCCAGGCTGAACAAGCCCAGCTCCCTCAGCTGCTCCTTGTAAGACTGATTTCAAATGCATTAAAAAGAAAACTTCATTGTATTTTCCAAAAGCAGTTTATATTCAGCCTTTTTAAATTAGCACACTGGCTCAAAAATTTCTACAAAGGCTGGAAAAGAAAGTTTCAGCATAATTTTCCCCACAGCTTTACTATGTCTTACTCATCTTCCAATGCTGAAAACACACTATATTGTAGTTACAGAACAAGATTTTGTGCATCTCTATAAAGCTATTGGATCTCGTCACCTCTCTTCTCTGTCTGGTGGAGCATATCCAGCTAGTAATGGATGTGTGGAGGGAAGTATCTACAGGCTTAGGAATGAAGCATACATCAAAGTGACTCAGTATGAAGGTGAAGGGAATTAAGATACTAAAACAGATTCAAAATCTCAATAAATCCACAGAAGTTCTTACACTTTGATGTTACTCACTGTGGAATTCTGAGGACCTAATCTTCAGTTCAAGAGACCAAAAAAAAGGACCTACTCCAATTAATATGGGCCTGTAACATGTAGCAACTATTATTTCTGCAGCATCCTGGACCTTAATTCTATGGCAACAGATAATTCAGATAATCTCAGATAATCCTGAGATTACACCTTTTTTAGAGGATACTGAAGTCAAAAATACAAGCCAAGATTTACACTGGTTTTCATTTTCTTCTCTTTCCTCAAAGCTTTTTTTGTTTTGTTTTGCTTTTCATGTGCAGCACCTTTCCACACCATCTTAGATTTCATAGCCCTTTTTTTCAGATGCATGAGTAAACATAGTTTGTAATCTGTCCCACTACAAACACTTTATATATGTTTATATATGTATATGTATACATATATATGTATATATATGTGTATGTGTATATATATATATATACATATATAAATATATGTAATCTTATATCCTCTAGGATATAAGATGTATCCTCTATGGCAAACCTCCAAACAACTGTCTTAGTCTGTCACGTCCAATGACATGATGCACAGGAACGGCACAGAGTTGCACCAGGAAAGGTTTAAACCAGATATTAAGAAAAATTTCTTTACTGTAAGAGTGGTCAAACATGGAACAAGTATCCTAGAGAGGTGATTGATGCCCATACTTGTCCGTGTTCAAGAGGCACTTGGATAATGCCATTAATTATATGCTTTAACTTTTGGGGAGCCCTCCAGTGCTCAGTTGGACTTGATGAGCTTTGTAGGTCTCTTCCAACTGAACTAGTCTACTCTATTCTACATACTACCTCTTCTTGCATCCCCTATGTTGCCACAATCCAAACCATATGGATGAGTTCAATTTATGCTGCACCACATTTTGAGTTTACAATTTCTCTCAGATCCCTTTAGTGATTCTGAAGTGGAGGACTCAATAACTGTATAAGGTCTGGCTGGACTAAGGAAGGTTGGATCTAAGTTCTAATTTTGTTTTATTTATGTCTATTAGTCTGTCAACAAATACAAAAACCTGATGCCAATTTGAATGTGCATATTTAAAGAACAGATGGCAAAACAACCCGAATACTTGAGATTTTTAATTCTGAGCTGCATATTGTTGCCTTTTGCTTTTCAAAATAATCTTCAGACTGGATCAGTTTGTACAAAACAAACAATTCATATGCATCAGTTTACCATATGGATTGATCACAGCTGGAGTTCTATGTTAAACTATAAACACTCAAAATCTATTTTTTTCCTCCCTCATGCATAAAATTCTAGGATCTGCACCACAATTCCACTGCAATAGAATGTTTAATTACATAGAAAGCCAGGAGCCTCAATCATTACACCTTCTTGCAATAAATCCAAGCAAGTTTTATTAATATTTCTCAGTAAAACAGCAGCAAACAGCACCTAAAATTAAAAAATCATCATTCTATTCAAATGCATGAAACAAAATTACTTGAGTTCTTCACGTTCATAATTTTAGTTTTAAAAACTCAATAGTCCATTTCCTTCCACCTCATCACCACCAAAACCAGGATGAACATTTTTAGATAGAAGCTAATTTAGTCTTATATTAGAAAGGTTATTTTCTTTTTCTAATAAGCTATTTTTAGAAGTCTTGGTAATAGAGAAAAAAAGAATACTTAAATCTTCCTTCAGCTGAACAAGTGCAGACTGGTATGATAACAAGTAAAAAATAAGTAAAACTACTTCAGCTGAAGCAAGTCCTAGTATGATAAAACCTTGAAACATAAGCGAATCATTTTCATCATGCAGTTGTAGCAGGATTTTCTACATTTAGAACTCAGTTGTTAAAAAGAATGAGGCTCTTCAACGTCAGTCTTCCACAAGTCATCATTTCTATACATTACATAGTCGCTCATATCAAGAATAACTATCCATGACATATTTGTCTGAATTATTTGGAGTTATTATGAGAAGAATTCCTGTTACACCTGCTTAGCGATATTTTTCCAGGCCATATGCTCTCAAAATAGCCTCTTCTGTGTCAAGACAAGTATAGCATAATGATTCAATAGAAAAGTGAATCAATGTCTACTTGAAATTTGCTGTGCACATGTCCTCCAACCATCAGGATCTCTCTATTTTGGAAATATTAATTTATACAACTTCCTAGGTAGGACAATAGTGACCAAAAGAAGAGTCTCTTTTGACTAAAGTTGTTTTGAATTTTAAAATTCAAAATTTAAAAAAATTACAGTATTCATTGCAATGCTTTCTTTAGTGTAAGGCTCAAAGTATATAACATACCTGTTCACGTGACCATAATAAACAAAAGCAGACTCCCAGATACCAAAAACTATTGTTGCTTAGCTAGGCAAATGTAACAGACAGCATTTCCTTCAAACATTGGATTTGGGTAGCCCATTAAGAGTCAGGCAAAAAATTAAAAAATAAAAAAAAATATAATCATCAAAATCAGGTTTATCAGGACTTCATTAGTGCTGGTTATAATAGCTTTCCCCCAGCCTTGGAAAACCAACAAAATCAAAACTAACAAAATGCTTCAAGTACAGAAATGTGATGTCTGTAACACAGATCTTCCCCCCTCTTGTTTAAATGGGTGTTGAAATCCCTCAGTTTCAGAAATAGGCAGTTAACACATCTGCAGCACTGTTTTGAACCTTCTAAAATTCTGGGAACAGCCCTTTATTGGATTATTTTTCATTTTTTGATTATTACAGCAGTCTTGTTTACTTGGTAAAAGCTAAGATTCAGAAGAACGAGTAATATTAATCTGTCAACTCTGTCAATTGTTCCCCTGATAAGAAATGTTGGATTAAAATTTACTGGGTCAGTTTGTTTATTGTTACTTCTTATTTGAAATGGAAAAACAGACACAGATTACTACTTACTGAAATTCATCTCAGCTGTGAAATAAAGTGCATTTTACTTGCCCTTGCAAACTGTGAATTATCTGATTGAGGGTTTCTTGCAGTCAAGATAATAGATATAACCATAAAAAGTGGCAACATTCACATTCTTATCTGGCTTAGCACAAGCCAGATGTGCAACAGCAGAAGTTTTAAGTAGTTGACACTCTCATAGCAAATGTGAAATTGAGAAAATTCCTGGTACAGTTAGCAGATAAGCATTTTCATGTTTGCCTGCGCCTCTCTGTCCCCCAATGACCAACACGGTCCCATATCTGGATTTGGGCTGGCATAGTGACCAAAGGAAATTACACAAATTTTTCCACTACTGGGACATGCTTTAGGTTACAGCTTCTTTTATATCTACTATTTTCATATAGTATAAGAATATCACTGAAGTGGATTCCAGTGATTCTTTAGAAGAATGGATGGGTTTTCCACCCTGCTACCCATTTTAGCCTTCTTACAGACAAGAATTACTTTAGCAGTTGCATGAAAAAGGGAGAGATATCAGGGTGAAAGAAGCACAAGTTGTTTAAATCCATACTTATAACCTATTATCCCTTCCACCTAGACCCAGTCAGGTGCACAGCGCAGTGGATGTCCAACTACAAAAAGAAAAGAATCAGATACTTGGTCTTGCTTTATTCCTTACATTCTCTTATTTTATTTTATTTTTCATCCACACATAAATATAAGGAATTTATACGTTTATACAGGAAACACCATTCTGGTAAGAGTAACAACAGATATCAGGTCCCCATACCAGACCCCAGGTATCCATACCCAGGAGAAACCATCAAGATTTACTCAAAATACTCTCACTATTGACAAAAATAATACTGCTATAAAATGTAACCTGTTCTCAGCCACAAGAATAATGTTGATATCATTCAGGGTGAAGATATAAGAAAGGTAGCAAATGAAGGTTTGCACCACTACTCCATGTGAGGTTCATCTCCTCAGTTAGATAAAGGAACTCAAATAAATCACCGTGGTCTCTTTCAGAAATTTAAGAAAATCCTTTGAACCTTGCAGATTTATATGGAAACAAGAAATCTAACTCACTGGAACTAAAAGTATTATGTAAGAATTATTCTTTTTTGTGTAAAGTGGCTTTACATGACAGTATATTAGTTTCAAAAAAACAAACGAACAAAAACCACCCACATTTCTGGACCATAAACAATCAGAACATGTGTAGATGTAATAACTGATAGCCTCCAACTGCAAGAAGCTTAAAAACTGCTAAGGCGGTCAAGCAACTGGTACATTATACCCTCTTTATGCATATATTTATTATATCTACCCATTTACTGTTTAACTGTTTTAGAAGATAGATGCAGTTTTGAAAAGCTTGGTGTATATTTCACAGACCCTGCAGTAACAGCTCTATAATCTTAAATCATGATGACAGTACTAGCATAAGAGACTATTATTGGATCTGGCAGGGACGGAGTTAACTTTCTTCCCAGCTGACAACCAGTATGGTGCTGTGTTTTGAATTTGTGACAAAAACAGTGTAGGTAACACCCCTATGTTTTGGCTGCTGCTGAGCACCACTTGCCCAGCATCAAGGCTTTCTCTTTTTACCCACTGTGCCCCCAGCGAGTAGGCTGGGGGTGGACAAGAGTTTGGACACAGCCAAGACAGGTCAGCTGTCACTGCAGCTGACCAAAGGAACATCATGCTCAGCAATAACAACCAAGGGGACGTTTTTCAGGAAAGGTAGCCATGCCTTGGAGATCGGCTGGGCATTCGTCTACCTGTGAGACGTTGTGAGTGACTACCTGTGCATCACTTATTTTGGTTTTAGGGTTGTTTGTTGTTTTTTGTTTTGTTTTGTTTTTGTCGTCTTGTTCCGCCCCCTTTCTTCCTCCACATTCAATTATCTCCATCCCACGAGGCTTTTGGTTTTCCTATTCTCTCCCCAGTCCAGCTGGAAACAAAGTAGTGAGCAAGCAGCTCCAAGGTGTCTAGCTGCTCACTGAGATCAATCCACCAGAGACAAATAGCTTAGAGGTACATTTCTTCATTCCTACCAGAGAAAGGTCATTTTTAATGGCCAAAGAAATTAATCAGTTAAAATCATATTCTGGTGCAGCACACCTTGCAAACTGAGAGCAGCAAAAATTGCCACTTAAAAGAGCATGTTCAAGTCTTCTGACCTTTTTTTATTATTTTTTTTTTTTTATATTTTAATAGGCAACACATCTCCCTCCAAAGTTTTATGTAAGAGTCTCTTCCAATCAGACTGGTTATTTAAGGTAGCAGTCCAGTGTTATTAAAACACTTACAGGATTTTCTAGTAAAATCAATAGAGGAAGCTTCATCCCTACTGTGACTTTTAGACAATATTCACGGGCATGTAGAGACTTTGTTGTGTATAGATTAGATAAATCCCAAAGAAAATGACCATGGTTACTTTACAATTACAGCTGTGTGTTTATGCAATATATGAATATATAGAACCATATTTGAATCAGGCAATTCAAATTGGTTTGAGGTTATATGAAGTCACACTGAGCTGACTGTTCTGCTTACAAAACTCAAACTGTCATTTAACTGTATTTTGTGCATCTCTGCCCTACACAAAACAAACACACCCATGGAGAATGGTCACTGTATTCCTATGAAGACAACCTCTTTGTGCCTGTATGGTCAACAGGTTTGGATGAAGCTGGGCTGAGTCACGCATTCACATACACAGACTGCTACTGGCTTCTTTGAAAAGGGTGAGTTTCTTAAGATGAGCAGTTTCTGGGTGGCTGCCTGTTAAAGCACAATGACACAGTCACCAGAGCAGTGACAAAAGGCATGAAAGGAAAAATTGGAGTTTCAAGTCTTTCAGGGCTATTCTTGCCAGTGGTACAGCATCACTTTCCAGAAAGATTAAAAAGAGAAAAAAGCCTCCGAAGAAAGCCTGTCCCTCCACAACTCAGTACTTTCTTCTTAAAGAGAGGGGCAGGAAGAAAGATTTTCTCCCCAGCATCCCATAGGTACATCAGCTTCATCACTTATTGTTTCTTTCCCCTTTCCCCTGATATGAGTGAAGTCCTTACTCCTAGCAGTCTTGGGTAGAAGAAAATGGAAATTAATAACTGAACTGAACTTGCTACCTCACCCTTCCCCTACTCTGAACAAATCAACAATTCACACCTAACACAGATGCTGTTTTCTGCTAAATCCAAGAGACAAAACACTCTTGAAACCAAAGAGCCAAAATGTTTTGAACTCAATGCCACCAGAAGTAGTTTCCATATTCATATTGTCTTTAACAGAAATTCATTATACCTTTAGAATATTATAGTAATTTCTGTGTGTATTTGGTAGACTATACTTCTGGAGGATGACTTCTCCCACCACTGATCTTTGACATTAACTCTCCTACTGTGGTAAAACTTTTAACTTGAATTCATAACAGCAAATTAACATTTATACTCTAGAAAGTCCTTGTTGTATTGATGTAGAACTTTTCTCACATAGAATATTCTATAAATATGCATTATTGAGAGAAATGCTATTTGCAAAATTCAGAAGACGGAGCAGAGACTACAGAAAGTACTGATTTTATTTTTTTTTATGACTTAGTACATTCTTATGCATAGAACTTAATCTCAAAATGTGCAGAGGTATAAACCCTAAGGAAGGAACATCACTATGAGTTATAAGAAGAACAAAAGAAAAAACGTATGTATTAAGCACATAATTCTGGATCTGCTAACAACTTCAATCACTTCTTACCACTAGGGCTCTCATAATATGTTTTTGTAATATTCCTTCTTAAAGAAACAATGAAATATGTGTTTTAGGAAGTGCAATGCAATGAAGTTTAATTCAAATTCACTGATTTTGCCTTCCCAGCAGCTTTTCAGTGACTAATGCACTCACCTTTTTTGTCTCCCATGTATGATACAGTGCAAATTACTAAACAGAGCCGCCCAAAAGGCACATCTTTTATACATATGGTTACCTACAGACTGTACAAGGTTGAGTTTTTTTTTCTGCCTTTTCAGGTTCATAACCTTTAAAGTACTTCAGCAGTACCAAACATGTAATCCTAAAGGTCTCAAGCCTCACACTCCAACATTCAGGAAGAGCCTGGCCAATGCAAGCCATGAGAAGTCATTTTCCCTTCCATGCAGACACCACGCATAGCCTCAAATACACTGGTGTGATGAGCTCCCAAGGTGGCCCACGCAACTTGGTGACAAAGCACATAAATTATTGCCTAAACGTGTGGGTATACACAAACCTCCCTTGTACACAGATATATGGATGTGTGATCCTTGTGATACATAAACTGTAATGAACTTCAGATGATGCTGGGCATTCTCAACTAAAGGGATGGTCTGAAACCTCTCCCCCCCATCCTCCCTTGGTAACATGTCTACATCAGAGTGTTTAGAAAAAAATGACAACATTTTGAAGCAACTCAGCATAGGCACGGGAACACACCCAGTGGGGATGGATTAGCTAACAAACATTTTAAAAGACATAATAAATACAATTTAGGACATTTGTCACTAATATGTGGTGGTTGTTTTTATTGTCTTGTTTTGTTTTTAATGTATTATACAAACACCTGATGAACACATGTGATTAGTGGTATCACTATCGTGCACTTCAGCCTGGCAAAAGCTCTGACTTTAAAGACTCTCCAAAGAAGCTGGCAGAACGCCATTTGCAGATTACAGCAGGAGGATGTTCCTTAAGTGAAGGGCATTTCAAAAGAGCATTTTCTGTCTTCACTTAAAAGTGAACGATCTGACATATAGGAGTCTTTCAAAAAGGTATGTGAATTCCTACGACATCACTGACTGACAGAAATCTAACAGTAAAAGGCCAAAAATGCAAATCTGTGATAGATTGAAAGCCAGGCTCCATGTCACCCTCATCTTGAAGACAGCGTTCAGCCATTGGTACAAAACTATTCCTGACGTATCTCAAACACAGCTTTTATGGAGCCATGATTTATTTCCATAACTTACAAGGTAAAGAAGGAACTGTTTGACTTCGGATGGGCAGGATACAGTTATTTATGTTTACTTTACATATTTTAGATTACTTGCTTGAAGGAGAAGACATGAAACAGATGGGAGAGGAATAATATCTTCAATGCAAAATCCCTTCTATATGGAGAAAATTCCTTTGAGGTGCCAAAAAGAAACAGCAAGCAAGGCAAGAACAGAGTTGAGATACAGCTTAATGAGAGAGAATGAATGGAACATTAACACAGCTGCAGAATAATTTTAAACTATCTGCAGGAATCTGGAACTTATTTTGGCAACTGGTAGGATTACTCCCTGACTTGGACCATCATTGCAGCAGAAATAACACCCAGAGAGACTAAATAACAAGAAATATAAAAACCTTGGCTCAACAAATATCAAGATAAAGAGAGATCAAGGTAAACGAGACCTAAAATGCAACTAGGGGATAAACAAAGCAAATGGAAAAAATAATAATAAAAAAAAGGTACCTCTGATGACCATAATTTTATTTCAAAGATAAGCCACTATGTCTTGAACAACCAGTACCTAATAACAAACCAAATCATGCAGCTATTACTGTCTATATAGTTCATTTAAGTGGATCCTAAAGAAATTATTTCAGTGCAAAGGTCTTGGTATTTTTCTCAGTTTTTTTCCTATAGGACAAGCTTAAGGAATATGCTCATACAAATTCATCAAAATATAAGGCTGAATTTTACATTAGACTAGTACACGTGACCAATACCTAAGAAAAGGGACATCCTCTGCACAGTGAAGTCCCAAAGAACACTAAAACAAAATTGCATGTTGCCTCCTGTAGGGCTAAAACAGAGTACTTTTAGAAGTCATTCCAGTTTAAAGGGATTAATGATTTAAAAATACCGTTTAATCTCAGCAATTATACGTGAGGTATATTTTGCATTTGATAATTAGTTTGTAACTGCAATGATAATTAGGCACTTCATTATCCTAGTACAGCTTATTTTTAAGAAGGCAGGGTACTTTCAATGCATTCTGATCAAGACTGTGCTTGTTAGTGAGTTGATGAAAGCATGAACTATAATAAGAGGGAACTACCAAATAAATTTTCCTCCAAAGATCCAATTAAAAAGAAACATAAATATGACTAATTCAGTCATTAATATTTGTGAAAATATTATGCAGATAACATATCACTGAAATGTGCAACTTCAGCATGGGGATCTCTTCCCTATGAACTTGGATGTGCAAGGCAGCAGCAGCATTTTCTAACCTCTTCAGCCAAAAGAGATGACATATGGCCCCTCCAGTAAGTAGAGCAACTCTCTCACTCATCTGTTTCCAAATTATCAGTCAGCTGAGCATACAAAAGTTACCCTCAAAAAGAAGGCTCACATTAATTTGTTAGTGCCCTATAGTGGTATTTTATATAAACAGCAAAACAATTGAAACAAGTGCTGTAGGGCAAGCAGTTGTTTGACAGTGGTAAGCAGGACCTTTGTTAGATCACCTTTTTATCTACCATTTTCTTTTTTTCCCTTTCTTAATTTAAATCATAAAAATTGGGAAAAATACTGCATTCTGCTTACCTAGGCTTCTTCCTTTATTTTTATGGGGTGCCAACTTTTTCAAGGCATCGTTAGTTCTCCTGATAATTGACACAGAAAAGAGCAGTAAGGGACAGCAACAATACCTCCCTGACTACATCAAGCCACGGGCTCCGCAAACAAGTGGCTAGAATAGCATAGAAAAGGAATTTGTGTGTTAAAGAAACGAAAGGACTTCTAAAACCCGTTTTTAAATAAAAAATAAAAAAGAAAAGATTTGTTCTAGATTTTAACAATGATAAATATGGCACTTAGCATACACATTATTGGCAATTGATAAGGCAAAGATTATCAACTCTCTATAAATAGCATAATATGAATACACTAATACACTCAGTATGATAATTTCAGTAATTCCTACCTGACCTTTACTAAATAGAAGCCTTGATAATAACTTCATTACCAGTAGCAATATCCAGATACTTTGGAGCAAATCTAAAGGTGACATTTCAACTTCAGTTGAAATTTGAATTTGAACTGAATTTGAATTCAGTTGACATTTCAACTTCAGTTATTTCATAAAGCTTTTTTTTTTTCTTTTTTTTTTTTTTTTTCCCCTGCTACTATATAAGGTTTGTTAATATTTTGGGGCAGAGCTTCTGTGGACCATGGTTTAAAGTAACAATCTTCTCATTGAATTTAGACAAGTTATGACACCACCTAAATAAATCTGACCACATAAAATGCTGTTATATTGAAATCGGTTAACCCTAAATTATAACAATAATAATAGATAAATAAAACATCCTTGAAGTTAGTTCCTGGATGACTCTAGAAAATTGATATAACACAGGAAAGCTGGGACTTCCCACCTAGAAGTTCCCACACTCATTTTTAAAACCAACAGAGTAATGAGGGGAGCAATATAATAGAGGAGACAGAACAAGTTACAATTGGACATACAAAAGACAAGGTTAACACATCCAGAAAGAAATTTGGAAAGAAAACTGAGTAAAAGAACTGTAACTGAGATGGATCTATGAGACCCATAAATAGAAGAAAGCACTGACACAGTAAGAAAAGAAGTAACAAAAAAGCTATGGCAGAAGCAAGGTGCTGAAACAAACTTGTACATTTTCAAAGGCAGCTGAGACCTCAACCAGAGAAAGGTGCAGGTATAGAAGTACAACTTTTCCTGAAAAAGGAACTCAGCTTTCTCAATTACTCTTGGAGATTTAAAACAGCCTATAATGACAGTAATAAACCAGTATTTTCTTGTATGAATGTTTCTATTTTTCTAGTTTCTAAACTTTAATTTTAAATGTTTGGTTAATATATATAGATAGATAGAGATGTAATTATTTTCCATGTCTGTATTCTTCTGGGTAACTGTCGCTACACAAGAATACTTCTCCCTTACAGAGGGAAGTTCAATATTTGTTTTTGCATTCACAATCCAAATGTGATTTGAAAAAAAAATAAATCCTTGAGTTGTTCAAATACTTAGTCTCTTCAAAATATTTTTGATTAAGGCTCTCCTGAGACCTGAGCAGGATTACAGAGTACTTCACAACCAATTCATCTGTTATTTAAATAGACCAACACTAAAATAAGTTCTGTCACAAAACAAATAGGAAAATATACATAATTTGAACATCATTGCTGGTAAAACATTTATTATTTGTCCTGTTTTCACAAGTGTGTTTTATTGATTGTATGAACTATTTTAACTGATTTTGGTCAGAGGCAGTTGGATGAAGGGTGAAGATATGAAATATGCTATGTAAACAAAGCACAAGGTTAGACATGTAGCACACCAGTTTCAATTAAAGCTGTGAAAACAAAGATGCTCAACATCACTGCTGAGAGGCAAAGCCATAAAACAATATAATGTATATGTAAGAGACAGAGGAGGAGAAGTAGTAGGGGAGAGGAGACACTGCAAAATAATTTGGCTTTATTATGATTTAAGTAGGAAATCAAATTTGTTCGTGGATTATTTTGTATTATATATTTATATATATATTTAAATATATATATATTTATATATATGTGTTATGCTTTTATTGGAAATTAGGTTTATCTGAAGTCTAGAATATCATTTAAGTTGTTGTTTGCATTTGAGCAGATCTGGCATACCTTCAAGCAAAAGAATCACTCTGTAAAAACAAACAAGAACAGAATAAATATACCAAAGTGATAAAGGACATCCACCCTTCTGTAGTGAAGGCAACTGCAACCTGCACTCCACAAAATAGAGTACAAAGTAGAAGGTGACTTCTTGACAATTATTAAAAAAAAATGCATCCTATCCAAGAATTTAATTACTTCTCTAGATATTACCGGAACCTTTTCCACCTTCAACATTAGTCACAAGTACAGAAATTCACTTGATAGCTTATACAGTGAAGACCCTGAAGAGCAGGCTGCTGAAGGCAGACTTGCCAAGATTCAGCATTGAAAAAGTGTCAGCCTGCGTATATATTACAGAAGAACAGGGAGCAATTAGAGCTCAATATCACTTCTAAGATGTCTTAATGATATTGGATGAACCTGAACACAAAGGTGACAATCTAAACCCCTTTTATGTATGTGAGGCCACACGCAGCTTTTCCGAGATGACAAGAGAGCAGCTGTTGCCAAATGAGAGCAGCCCAAACCACCCTTTACTGGTGCGCCCTGGGAGGCTGCCAGCACCAGCTCTGCTTCTCAGCACCAGCCCCACGCTGCTCTGTGCCTGCCTGCATATTCCCACAAAGTCTCAGAAAGAAATTTTGGTAGGCAAACATCACTTAACATTTCCCCCCCCAGCACATTCTTATTCTAACTTTAGCAAAAACAAGCAAGCACACACTACAATAAAAACACATCTTTTTAAAACATGCTTTAGCATTTTATCATTTGTTTTGATGCCTGAAATTGTCACCATGCCTTTTGGTATGTAAAAGCTGCCCTGTGGGGGAAATATCCATCAAAACAGGGAGCTGAAATGCTACAAAAAATTTAAAAGCGGGATTTGACATGGCCTTTGGCTTTGCAGAAATGCACCCTGAACAGAGCTGTTCAATGGCTTTTCTAAGCAAGGAATTCTATTAAAATTTTGCAAGACTTGCTCAGGCACTTTTGGTAGCACAGGATGGGATCACGTTAAACAAATAGAGGTGACAAAACTAAACTTAGTAGGTTTTGTTTGACTTAAGATTACAGGAAGCCTTATCTTAACCATACTTTCTGGGCATGCACTATTTACTTGAAATGTTTAGGGATCAAGGCTTTAAAAGTCTTAGAAATCTTTAGAAATTTTGCAAATCCTGAGATTCTAGTGAAAACGATGAAAAATAATGAAAACTTAAAATACTTAAGAACATGAACAATTTCAGTTCTAAGTCATATTAGAACAAAACTTCTGTTCTTGAGCGTGTTGTTAAGCCACCCTCCCGCCTTCCCCATCAGAAGTGAGTTGTGAAGCGAGCTGTGGAGCACCTTGTCCCGTTTGTCTCTACCAGCTACTGCAGAGCTACTAGCACTTTCAGCCCTCACTTTTCTCGATCACACAACAACAAACTTCTCAAAGTGGGTGGGTGCAAATCAGATCATCAGTACCCTTTGTTTTCCCAGACTTAGAACATGAGATAACCAGCTGCTGTCCTAACATTTGTTTGAGAGCCTTTCAGCTTTGTCTACAAGGAACTGTAAGAAGGAAGAGGCAATAGGTATGCTCTGTACTGAATATCTGACAGGCTTCTGTGTACTAACTCAATAGGACTAATTGTCTAATAAGTGTTCAAAGGATAAGGTTATCACAAACCATTGAAGTGTGTGATTTATCCTGATGGGAAAAGGGATGAGTACTATGACGAGTTCTCCAGCAAACTTGGTATCCAGTGCGTTTGAGCCAAAGCCCAGCATGATTAGCTACACTTCCTCCTATTTACTTTGATAGATTACAGATCAAATCCCACCTATAGCCTTCGACAAGACTGACATTCTTTGAAGGATTAGTTGATCCACAAAAGGATTTCAAACAATTTAGACCAAGCTTCAAAAATACAGACATGCTATATGTATTGAGATAAGCTAGCTTATAAAATAATTCTTAACCAGATCAAGACAACAAGTAAAAGAAACCCTAAGTACTCGACATTAATTTCACATTACAGTACCAACAAGAAGATGGGGCAGCACATATGAAGATTTGCCTTATTTTTACTAAAGAAGATAAAGTTAATTTAAAAATTATAATAAAGTCATGGCTTATATCTCAAAATGACCCTGCAAATGTAAAATATTGCCCTCACTCTCAATATTCTCATATTACTTGATGACTGCATTACTGATGACTACTAGAAACATTTATATGTTCAATTGCTGCAACAAGTGGTCTTATAAAGACAGCATTTAGTTCTAATACAACAGTGGCTTTAAAAAGATGGACAGTCAAAAAGTCCTCACTTCTATGTCCACTTAAAAGCTAATAGTATACTAACCCTTTGGAATAGCACTTCTATTCCACTAGTTTTTGTGCCTTCTTTCTAAATCAGCATTATCAACCACGTTATCAGTTCTTAGCTTAAGCAGGAATTTTAACAAAGAATCAGAATCAAAATGACTTGCTATGTGCCATAATTTATAACATAATAAAACATGTTTTGCTTAATACAAAATAAAATCTGAAGTTTCTAGATTAGAATAAACAAATAAAACCCAGAATTTCAAACTCAGTAATACTGAGAATAGCAAATGGCCCATTCCATAATTGTGTTCCAAGAATTCTATGTAGGAGGTTTTATCTTTTTAGTTCTGTTTCACAAAACTTTTGGTAGTAGTACCACAAACCACCACTATTATCATGGATAATTAGATCATCAGCTGAAAAATCACAGTAGTTGCTTTTCAGATAAAAAAAAGCTAAATGACAGTAGTATTAATTCTAAAGCTTGTTTTCAGCAATGTGAAATTTACTATTTACTACTTATGTTTTGGGGTTAAAATATTAATTTAAATTACTACATTTCATTGGTATTGCAACAATCACTTCATCCCCAAAAGTGTATTTAAAACAATGCATCTTAACTAGCTAATCCTAATCATATATACAAAAAAAAATAGGTCTATTTGTCTGGTGTCAACGTAATATAAATGATGTTTCCTTTGCATTACAGGAAAAGATATGTCCTTTATTCAGGACATACACTCCAGTCATCACAAGACTTCAGTCACAGCCAGGGCAAACTCAAATGCTCTTCAGCTCTTCTGTTCTCTCTGTTGCTATCCATCAAAACCTACCTAGGAAGATAAGAAGCAGCAGAAACCCTTACTGTAAAACAAAGGTTGAGAGGGCTGTTCAGGATTCAGGCTTAGATCTTTCATTGTACTTGTTATCTACAAGAGGAGCAACCAGTAAAATGAAGATTTGCATGGTACTTTTTTTTAAGGTAATTTTGCAGTTAAGGCTTTATAGTTGGTCACAATCACAAAGAAGACTGAGAAAATTTTAATAAAACTGAATAGGCATTCAGTAGATAAATCTGAATCAATTTAATAAAAGCACTTTGAACGAGAAGTACTTCAGATATATTTCTTGTTGCACAGGGTTCAAACCCGTTTGAACCCATAGATGGAGGCTGGGAGAGCAAAGGCCCACCCACTGTAAGTGAGGAGCAGGTTCGAGACCACAAGTACAAGTCTATGGGGCCTAATGACATGTATCAAAGGTCCTGAAGGAATTGGCTGATGCAGTTGCCAAGCTTCTCTCCATCATATTTGAAAAGTCTTGGCAGTCAGGAGAAGACCCGGCAACTGGAAAATGGGAAATATCACTCCCATTTCTAAAAAGGGTAGAAAAGAGGACCCAGGGAACTACAGACCAGTGAGCCTCACCTCTGTGCCTAGAGAGATCACAGAAAGGATCCTCCTGGAAGCAACAACAAGGCAAGACAAAGAGGTGATCTGAGACAACAAGCACTGGAACAGGTTGCTCAGAGAGGATGTGGATGCCTCATTCCTGGAAGCGTTCAAGATCAAGCTAGATGAGGCCCTGAGCAACCTAGTCTAGTAGGTGGCATCCCTGCCCGTGGCAGGGAGTTTGGGAGTAGGTGATCCCTGAGGTCTCTTCCAGCCCAAGCCATTCTATGCTTCTATGACTCTAAAGGTTATTTAAAGAGTTTGACAAAATTCTGTTATATTTCTACAAAAAAAAAAAAAAAAAGTAGTTGTAAAACAGAACGCAGAGATGTTTATCCTAACTGCAAGAGTAGGATAATTTTAAACAAAACTGAAGAGATGCCTTGAAATATTCATATGAAGATATTTTGATAAGACCAGGCAAGCATAACAAAGACCACAGGATTTTCTTCAGCTATTTCCTGTCTGACTGGAGTATGCCTTTGCATCAGATGAATGTTAACTGAGAATTCAGTCTTAATCATTTCCCCTTTCTTGTATTTATCTTGTTCTCCTGAGTTTGCTGGCTGCTGTGTTTTCTTCTATAAGGTTTCATACAACTTCTTAGGCAGAAGATTCCTTTTTCTTAGAGTTATCCTTTCATGAATAACATGGAACAACAACATAACAAGGAAGTCTTTGTCCCTGTGGACAACAATTTAAAACCAATCAACCTATGTTATTCTTTTAATTTAACGATCTGTTCCTATTTCCTTTTGGCTAAGCATACAACATATTATGATCAAAAACGCTGGAAATATTTTTACAAAGTCTCCACAGGTTTCTCTAGAATGAAATACAACACAATGCCTTTGTGAAAATTCTTTTTTGTCCAGAAATGCACTGGTCATTTGTGTCACCTCTCTACAGAATTTGAGTGCTGGCTCTTGATGAGTATCACACAGCTGAAAATATTCTGCTTGTACTGTTTACAGATGTATGTTTCAAAGAGTAATTCTGAGAATAAGACTAAGCATTTCATATGGAAAATAATAATAATAATAATAATAAACTTTCCTTCATGCTTGCATATCCAATCTAAAATGAAAGCTCATCACATTTGGGTTCTCTATGTTCCATTCAAATATTCCCTTCAATAATGCCTACAATTAGGACCATACCATGCTCATTCTTTGCATTACAGGAAGTAATTACATTTTCAGTAAGCACAAACACCCAGCTACAGTCAGTGCTACTTTGGACTGTCAGAACTGCCGACTTCCACTAGTACAACTCCTATGTGTACATGGTTAGTACCAGGTATGTACGCTCTACAGTTTAAAATAATAACACCATGCCCTCCAGAGCTTTCCAGTGTTTGTATGGCCTACAGGCAACTAGATTTTTTGCTGAGTTAAACCAAAAGCAAGCAGAAGAATTTGAAGTACTGCATGAAAAACTGGCATGTACAAGGAAATTCTAGTATTGGTCTGGATGCTGTACAGGAGATTTGTGTTTTACAGTTATCTAGCTTCACTGTACTACCAAGTTACATTACTGCTGCTGCAAGTACAGTGGCATGACAGATTCTTCATCTTACTCCAGCTCCAGCTCAACTTTAAAAATCAATTATATACTATCAGTTCTTGGTAGATCTGAAAGTTAGCAGCATCACATAGCAAATAGCATTATTCTTTTGTGATTTCAACACCTTACCTATCCCTTTGATCTTCATAGACCAGCATAGTGACTATTCAAACTTTAAAAAGCAAACAAGCAAGTAAATGCATGTTAGGCTTTACATCTAGCTGTGTGCATGAATGACAGATCCCCTTACAGGCATTTAGCTTCCACTTTCAGATGTGTTGATGGTCTCATTCAAACCAATAGAAGAGGACGTTTACAGTAAGTGAGGTAAAGATGTCAAGAAAGTGCTCAAAGTTAGAGATGTCAAACCATTTAGGTTGTGCTCTATGTACAAATAAAGCATTTGAATCTCTTAATAATATTAAAGGCTTGCATCTGTAATTTAAAAATATACTATCACTAGAAGGTACTGATCATCACCAATCTTGCTCAAAGTAAAAAATGTGATGAATTTCTGTAAACATTTTTCAATCCTGTTGCTATGATTTAAAATCAGAGTGATCAAAACCACAGCCAGTCAGCTGCCATTGCTTTTTCATTAAGTAAAGCACTGGGATATACACACTCTGCTATAGGGATACTGGACCCCAAGCAATGTTTTATTAATGATATGAACTTACTCCAGTACAGAACCACCATGGCCAGAATAGAGTGGTTATCATCTTCAATGGAGTACCTATGGTGTAAGCATTGTAGTAACAGAATGTGCAGGTCATACAAAAGGACACAGTAACAGGGGTAGCAGCAAGTCACAAAAAGCCTTACTTTATGTCTTACATTTCTCATAGGCAGAAAGAAAAGAACCATAAACGTTAAAGCCAGAGCTGGATCAAGACTGTTGCATCTGTGGGAGAAAAGCAAAAGTGACAAGGCAGAGAGAGAACTATGAAAATAACAGTGTCTGATCTACAAAAACAAGCTGATACCTTAAAAAAAAAGTGAAGATAGCACTACAGGCCAGGCAGAACAGATCTGGAGAAGATTTTATTTATTAGCTACACATTCCATTTAGGATACACATGGCTGAAGTGACAGCAGAAGAATTTTATATAGCAACAAAGATTGAAGATAGTCAAGGAAGACATAATAGATAACGTGTTCCAGAGATTGACCAAGCAACAAGATAACAGAAGAAAACAGGGTTTTTCTTCTTAGAACTGTATGACATCCTAGATAAATTCAGGCAAGAAGCATAGTTAAGCACTGGAGGTTCTTTCCTGGGTAAAAAGGA
The DNA here is from genome assembly GCF_009819795.1 of Aythya fuligula. Taxonomy (NCBI): domain Eukaryota; kingdom Metazoa; phylum Chordata; class Aves; order Anseriformes; family Anatidae; genus Aythya; species Aythya fuligula. The sequence goes on from NC_045567.1 coordinate 7,272,489, forward strand.
CAGCGAGGCTACACTTCTGGCCCATCATGAAAAAAAAAAAAATAATAATAAAGCACAGATCTCTTCAAGATTGACCTTCTGTAGAATACCTACAGAAGTAGCAAATAAAAAATTGAAATCATAATCAGCTGAATAGCCATTACCATCTTCTCACATATTGCTAAAGCTTTTTCCAACGCTTTTGGATTCTAAAATGAGGGCTCCTCTTCATTTCTCAGACAGATGTCACTGAAGATCTGAGGTATTCAGAATTCCCACTCAAATCCCCAATTCTATTATGGATGTTGACTGATTCTGACACTGGTTTTGAGAATAAGGAATAGGTGTCAACTCCTGATTAAAAGTTTATGTGCCTGAAAATTCTTTATTCAATTATTTCTTCTATTGATAATTTAACTTATCAGTGACCAATTCCACAAATGGATTTAGCTCCTCATGTTTTTCGTTGTTTTCAATAGCCATTTGTGATAGTGCTTGGAATCATATGCTACATCTCACAATTTTACCCTTTTCTTTCTTACGAGATACCAAGATGGAATCAATCATTTGATCAGCCGAAATCTAAGTTTTCTGTGATTCACTGGATTGAACAGATAAAAGAGTGTTCCTTTAAGATCTCTTTAGGCACTTTCTCAGTCATCACACTGGAAGAGGAAACAGTTGAAAATAGTCTGTTCTACAGGACAACATGGCCTGGATATGTCAGAGAGATAAAGAATAGGAGGATCTAGCTATTTCCTCAGTTTTACCTACCACAGGCTCAACAGCAAGGCTAGCAGCTGTGGACAAGGCTGAACCAGCAGAGCATTCAGTCAAAGGGACAAACAAATCAGTAGCAGCTAGACATGCAATGAAAAGCAACAAACAAGAATACAATCAAGGAACTAAGTAGTTTCACATTTCCTGTAGGCATAATCAAGGTAAGGGGCTGAGAAAATGTTTTAGAGGATGCTTGGGAAACAGAAAATGCAGCTTGCAATCAAGAGCAACAAAACAGAAAATGTAGAAATACATATCTTGAAATACATCTCAATTTGCTTATTGCATGCCTTGATTTACTTAATGATACACTTAATGATACTGGAAAGGGACAGATAAGAATCTTCATTGTGGTTCCAGCTATCAAACCTTTGTTTTTGAGCAAATCCAAAGTAACTTGTGGAGAGGTATACTGATTCAATTCTCCACTAAGGTAAAACTCCAGAACCCATCAGTGTAACAAACAACTAGTTCTCCTTAGCTCACATATGGAAAGCTTGCTAGGATGTGCTTTCCTCTGCAGCTGTACAGTCCAGCAAGCTTTGGTGAATTTTCTAAATGAACACCCAGCATCACCTATTTTCATGTTGTGACACAGCTTACAGCAGGCAAAAAACTGCATGTTAAGTAGTAATGAGAGATGATAATTAAAAAACAATGACACTCAACATTATAGGGCTGAATAGCCTCAAGAGTTTGATTATTAAGAGTTATGTTGTGGGCAGGGGGCAGAATATAAAACTTCAAAGTGGCAAAAAGGGTAAAAAGAAAAAAAGATGGCCCATAACATCAAAAGAAGCAAGACCTTTACTGTAGTCCTGCCTATATCTTCAGATATTTAGTGATATTTCAATGTTGGGATTTTATTATACATGAAATGGATTTCATCAAGAGGAAAAATGAATACATGTGAGGTACACTAGATACTACAACCAAATTCTCCCCTGCTAAAACAGTTTGGAACCAGAATGTGCCAGTGATTCTTATCTGAAATACACTGATCTCCAAGAGGCACATCAATGTATGCTTTTAAGCACTAATCATCACAAGCAAGACAAGGTAATGACAACACATGCAAGACAGTTTTTTCTAAATTTCTGATTTCCATATGCGCTGCTATGACTTAAGCTAGGCAAAAGTATTTCTGAAAATAGCGAATTTACTAGAAAAAAAGCACCTGGAGCTATTTACATGTTATAAAATTTATTTTCTACATGGTTGGACAACAGGAAGTGTGACAGTAGAAAATCCGAAGAGTCAAAATGCAGTATTTGACATCTCCTGACACACTACAAAAACTCACTATAAAGCACAGTATACAAAGTACTGTATTTACAGAACTAGAAGTCAATTTTGCTCAACAGATCTGCATTTAGGATAGTCAAGACTGACATTCAGCTTCCCTCACAAGTTCCACATTTGCTCCAAAAAGTTAAATCTACACAATGCACGCGAGTACCACAACACCACTGTGTAGTGAAGTGGCCTAGGACATGTTCTTTTTTCTCCTGGTGAATCTGTTCCATCTGTAAGCAGCTCATAAACATTCACTGAGACAGTAACAAATCTTCTATTATTGTCAACTGTTACATGACAACACTATAGTCTACCTTGAACTGAGTATAAAATAAATGAAACCCTCCAGAAGCCCCAAACACTATTTAAAATGCTTTTTTTTTTCCCGTACCTTCTGACGGCACAGAAGGAAATGCACACTGGTCTTCTGCCTCCAGAAAGGTCCCTACATTAATTTTCATACAAATCAAAACCCTTGAGATAATGAATAATAACAGACAACAAAAAATGTACATAATTAGCAACTTCTGAAATCTTTACTTCAGAGCTAAGCACAGGGCTTCAAGGCGAAGCAGCCCTTCGGGGCTAAAAAAAAATAAAAAATGTTTTTGCTCAATTTAAGATACTCAAAATTGGAAAAATAGCTTGCAAATGTTAGATCAAAACATTTTAGAAATTTGTCCTGAAAACAATGTCAGAATCATTCTGCCCTGTTGCCACAGCATGCAGTCCTGAATCATAACACCAACATTTCCCCTAATGAGCACTTGCCAGAGCAACTTGGTCATGGGTTACCTAGACAAATTCCAGTCTAGTGCATAATTGAACAAAGGTGCAAGTGGTTATTAGAAAGAATAATGGGTTTTATTCAGACCTGAACAAGGGCTGTCTCTCCCTGGAGCTCCATAATCCTAGTCCTGGACAAGCAATAGGGCATAGCTGTGGTGTCCAGTGTGACAGGGTCATGGTATATACAGAGTACCACGAGCCAAACAGCTGCCTTTTTTTTTTTTTTTTTTTTTTTTTTTTTTTAAAGGCTGTATGTCTCATCACTTACGGTCACTTTTGTTAGGGGAAGGCTTGCCCCTACACCAAAAAAAAAAAAAACAACAACAAAAAAAAAAACAGAACAGTTTAACAGTTTTTCTGCAGGATAACACTGAACAGTGCTCTACATCAGTACACAAAGATGCTACAAGCAACTTTATTCTGGCTCCTGTGATTGCAGAGCATTTGTTTTCTGATAACATACACTGCTGTTTTAAGTAGATCTTTTAAACCCCATTTATTTAAATATACTCACATTGCTATGTAAATATATATGGCCTACACGTCATAGGTTTTTGTTCTTAAGACATTTCTTTTTTTTTCTAAGATTAATCATGACAGCTTTGCTGCTTTTCCCAACACCACAAAATACACTAGAGAAATTAAAAATGTGCGCTCCGTTTATGTCAAAGAAATATGGCATGTAGTTACTGAGCACTTATTAGACCTATGGAAGTGCTGCACAAAGAGCTGTCCCTCAGGCGTACAGAGCAAACAGATTTAAGCATATACAAGCCTCCACACACCTCATGCCTTTCCTGCAGTTGCCACATCTATTCCCTGATGTCTGTAATCCAGGGATTGTGCATGACAAAGCTGTCTTTTCATCACATTCTTTGGAACAAAAACAGGCTTAGTTATTACTGCTATCTTATGCTGATCTGCCAAACCCTTAGCCAAGGTTTGTATGCCTGCCCATTTACAGAAGTCCTTGAAGACCACTGAGTACTGACTTACACAATCGCATTTCTAAATTTAAACCTTCCAACTTATTCCTAGCAATGCACCTCAGACTTTTAAAACTCACTTCCTTATTGCCAGGTAACTCCTTGTCATATTGATATCCATTATTCTTAAACCTGCACAGCAGTTTTGCTCACCACTACCTGTTACAGCTCTCCATGCCATTCAGTGACCCACATATTTGAATTATGTACCAACTTACTGCTCCTGTTTCAACATATTCGGTGGGTATGGAATGGAGGTCTTGCACTTAAACCACAAATCAATGGGACCTTTCACAAGGCAACGTGAAATATTTACTATCTATTTTACAGGGTTTGCGTATTTGCCTCTTAACAATAATGTAATAGCAGCATATAAAATTCAGCTTTTGGAAATACTTCATAATATTCTGAAAGGATTTTAGTTCACGTTACAGAGTAACTCAGATCTCCAGCTTGACTTCATACTGAAGTCTCAACACCCTCCCTCTGCTCTGAAATCCTGTGAAGTCTTCCCATTCCAGACGTTCCTCACGCACAAAACTCCTCTCAGCACGAGTGGTTCAGCAAGCAGCTCACAGAGCTGTCACCAGTAACAGGGCTGACAAACCGCTGGGACCAGTGGCAGCCACAGCATCTGTGACAAAACATCCCAGGTCTTACTTGTGGCAACAGCTGTTGAGATCTCTCAAACAAGGCTTTCTTAGTGACCAATATTATTTGCTTCTATTCAGACAGGCTTTACAGCCAAATAAGCAGCTCGCTGTGATCTTTCACATTAAAAGGCCAACAGCTATTATTTTCTCATAACTGCCTGAATGGAATGCAATACAACATGCTAACAACAAATTGCTACCAATCGTCTGATAAATGACCCCACAGCACTCTAATGATCTATCCATCAGTCAAAATCAAGTCAGGAGATATGCTGGCTTTTCAATGAGGTACAAAAGCCACATATATGAGCCACATGAAAGTTGTAAGTAAACAGCTAAAAGCACTGGCTTCTACCTTCCCCCTACCATTTTTTTTTTTTCTCCTAAGTCATAGATGAACTTAACTCCAATTCAACCACACCACCTTTAACAATCACAACCTGCTGAGTGGAGGAAACACCATCTCTGTGAAATGACTTCAGAGGTATTCTATCCATTAATGAACTTCTCAACAGCCTACTATGATGGGAACAATCAGTATTCGCCCCTTTTTATTGCAAGAAAAACGGAACTGAGGAACTAAAAATCTACCCAGGTAAAGCACCGGAATATGGTTAAATAAAGAAATTTAGGAATTTCTACTCTAAAGAAGTATTTGAGTACAGAGAATTAAATAAAGCCATAATCACCGCATACCCTCAGTGCTCTTTGCTTTTTAAGGTGTGAATGCTGACCAAGGATTACATCCTACTAAGCAGCAATGAACAGAGGAAGTTAACACTGACTGAAGGGATTTTTGGTGGAAAAATTATTACATGTTTAGTCAGCTCAGCTATGTCAGGCAGAAGTGTGACTATTATCTCATTTCAAACCAGCATAACTGTTCTAACATGATAACCAACTTCACCTATCTACCCTTTTAAAAGGTGTTAGCATTTAATTCCTCTAATAATGCTACATTCTTACCATTGGTATAAAATGGTGCTACCATTAAGGTCAGCTTACCTTATTGTTTTTCAGGTGTGCATAAAACACAATGAGATAGCCAGCACAGAAGTGGCCTAACAACATAATGTCACACTTTTCTGTATGGTGGTATTTTTAGCCAGCCCCACATCATTTCTGTCTGCAAAAGATACTGAGTATAGAGTATTCAGCACTCCTGTCCAACAAAACTCTTCCCTATAAATCTGTGTTCCATTACGTGACTAGTGAAAACACTATTACAATACTTCATAACAACAATATTTTTCAGCAATATATTCTCATGTCAAAAATACTGAAGATGCACAACTTCAGCTCATCAAATAGAATCTATCAATAAAGAATCTTGGTTAGAAATCCAATTTATTTCATGCATCAGCTGAACACTGATGGAAAAGGGGTTCACCTGTATGAATAAGCCATTTATTTTGTAGTACATAAGAAAATAGAGTAAAACTAATTCTAACCAAAAATTATATATTCTTTTGCTTAGACATCAAATTGTCCACTGATTGGAACTAAAAATTCCTACTAGTTCTGCCTTCTGTGCGTCTATGAAAACATATGCTATGATAACTAAGCTGCAAGATGCACAGACTGGTTGTTAAAATGTTCCATTTTTTCATAGATCTTGATCTAGTGAGAGTTGCACTGTTTTCAGCAAAAAATGGGGAGTAGCACTCTATGTTATGAAAACAGGCCTCTGTGTAACTTGGAGTACAACCCTATTTCTACCACAAGTTCACACCGCTAACACGAATGTATCAAAATACTCACCTTTGATTCAAAACAAGTTTACAAAGACTCTTCTCTCAGGTCCAGTTTTTCTTTACCCACAGCACCACAGCGGAGGTGGGGGAGCAGAACATCAAGAACTGCTGGGGTCTCGCTGTGAAGGGAGTTAGCTCCCTCTGACCAGGCTTTTCAGTGCACCTCTTCTGCTATGTTAGCTGGGAATCACTGAAACTAAAAGTCTGCATTTTTTGTCAGTGTAACTGGGAAGCTGCATTTCCATGGGGTTACAGCTAAAGTACTTTGGTTGAGTGACTTTTAATTGCAACGCTTTTGTCCTGTGGAATATGCTGAGGCCATGGTGGTGGATCCAAGTTCACCTCCACTTGACTGCTGAAGCTGACAGGAGCTCCTCACCTCCTCTTATAGCTCAGCCTCAACGGGCCAATGCGTTTCAATGACAGCAAGTGTTACAGAAATAAAAAGAACTGGGACAAATTCCCAAATGCCAGGACAATGACACAGATGTCCACAGCCATATCACGTAACTACTGTACAAAAAAAGCCACCCACTACTTTCAGGAAAGCCTGTGATGAGGCAAGCAATGCTCCAGGGAAGCCACCTGGGAAGCAGCAGGGCAGCTCTCCTCTGAGAGGGTCTCTCCGCTTAGGTAAACACAGTTGGATGTGTTAATCAGCCCCATCTGGGGCTACATTTTTAATGGCTAGAGAAGTGCTCTTGTATTTCTACTTTATCTTGCGAAGCGGCACCTTGAAACAGACAGAATAATCATTTTACTCATCTACCCTAGGGCAATAGGCAAGATAGAATTATTTTCAATAACAGAAAAAGCTCAGCAGCACATTTCAACATGACTAGATCGAGAGACAGTGGTTAAGATGACCAGGAAATACACGTCTGAACTAAGAGGTAAATAAATACCAAAGATTTTGCTCACAAGTGGCTATTTTGAATAAATAGGCTCCACCTAGCAGATAAAACTTCACAATATCAAAAAGTCCCAAAGATTTTGAATAAAGCCCTAAGTCAACATTTAGGCAGTAATGATTTCCCTTCGTTTTATTTTATTTTTCCAGTAACGTTTGTATATTACATTTTTAAAAATTCAGAGTTAATATCAAAGACTCGGGAAAAATGTTTCCTTCAGAGAAGTGTTTTGCATCACACATTAGGGCATCCGTGGTCTTGTCTCTGGATATCCTATGCTTCACTCGAATCCAGGTCACAGAGGATATCACTGTAATCTCTCTTCCTTTTTAACTGTCAAATCACTGTATGAGAATTTCAGTTTTAATGGTTGGTAGTAACTAATTCGCCATTGCTTTCTACCGCAGTAACATATAAATGCACCTTTCATGCAGGACTGCAGCTGCTGGCACAAGTTTTTTCAGAGCTCAAATAAAATCTCTTGGGAGTAACAACATGGAGTAATAGATTTTAACCGTGGCAAAAAGAAAATGTATGGTGGACACAGTACCGATGTGTCCTTGTGGGAATGCTAGGAAAGACACATACATAGACTCTACTGAGGCAAGCTTTACTTATCGAAGTAATTCAGAAATATATCATCTGTTAGAGATGGTATACAGCTACCATTTCTAATTTTTCCTACCTAAATTCCTTGTTTTCCCCAACATTGTGCAAGTTATTCAAGCATTCTTTTATTTTAACACTAGCAAATGAATTATGTTTCTTTCAGCTACAGCCCCAAATCATGCAATGCTTTGCTTGATGGCTTAGTAAAACCAAGGGAATTAATATAGGTTAATGCTGTGTTATCCAGGGTTTCATCTTTCCTAGACTAGAGCTTCCCCCACCCCTCCCAAAAAAATAATAAAAAAATGTTTATTCCATCATAGTTAAAGTTTTCTGTTAATCACTGAATAAACCATACAAAAAGTAGATATTACAAAATCTTTGTTACAGACATACTAATTCCACACCCTGATTCCATGGTATTTCAAGCAGACTAGCACTAAAATTGAGTACTCTTGTTCTACATTAAAATGACCAGTAGCAACAAGATAAATAATCTCTCCAAATTTTGCAAGAGCTAGCTGTAGTGAAGCTGCACACTAGTTAACATACATGATCGCATCCTTTCTGCGGAGATACCAGTTACATTTCCTCGATTTAAATTACAGTGCTCTTGACATGACGATCCCAAAGCCCATCATACCCAGCTGTAGTAGAAGACTTCCCCAGTTACTTTTTTTTTTTTTTTTTTTTTTTTTCTCCTATAGCAGTCCCACTAGGATGAAAAGATCACATTTCCTAAACATAACTCAAGTACTGAGATTTGCACAGAGGACTTTGGGATTCTCACCTCTCCTTTCACTTCAGTCAAGCACTGGCAATGCTGGACACCAGCAGCTCATAACACTGAGACCATGGTCTCCAAAATGTATTTTACTAAACCTTGTAACATCCCATTTTTTTTAACTTTTCCAAGAGGCAACTATCCACACACAGAACAACTTTCATTTATGCCTCCTTCAGAGTCCACACGCCAAGCAATGTAGAAAGATATATTTCTTTTTATTTTAAAGATGCTTCTTTGCTTTGTTTTTAAACATGCACACCTTTATTCTACATATTACTAACAGATATTAATTCCTTTATTTTAAACCATTTCTTTTCTTATTTAGACTGTAACCTCCCAATCTCCTTTAAAACACACTTCTCTAAATTTATAGGACTTGCCAGTGGACTACAAATCAGTGAGACACAAAAATTTCCTTTACCTTACTCTATGAAATTTACTGCTTTGTCTCCAGGAAGTCTTGAAACGTCGCATGATAAATGGTTCATGACTTAATGGCATTTTAACGTACCATAAGGGTTCAAGATGAAGGTTTGAAGCATTGCTGAGCCAGCCCATAGCTGCATTAAAGATTTAGTAATTCAGAGCTGTAAACCAGTTTATTCATTTCTCAGTCATAAGTTAAGCACCAATGCCTGGTGCTTTGGAGTAAAACACCAAAGCTAATAATTTTCATTTTATCGTCTGAGCTGTTTATCTGGTGCTTACATGTAAAATCGCAATCAAATTCATTTCAGAAAGTTCATGGAAATGGAATAAGATAGCTTGAAAAATCAGCATGTTTTCTAGTGAAGCTGAAATCCCTCCAGCCTCTGAAGAGGAGTGTGTTTTGCTTTGCTTCAAGACCAACCATTCGTTTTCCATTTGAGCAAACTGCAAATATAGAAACATTTAACAGGAATGAGCATTCATGGCACTGTGATCCTGTTAGATAGCTACAAATTATACAGTTCATAAAAACAAAATATGAAAATGGTTTGGGAGCCATGCACACATTTTGTCATCCTCTTTCTGCAAGTGGTCAAAAACAAAAAAACAAACAAACAAAAACAACAACTACAACTCTATGCTAAGTTAACTCCTGTCGAACTTCACTGTGTTAACAGCACTAACGCAGCCACTATTCCCAAATCTGTGATAAGTAGGACAAACCTACCAATACCCAGAGCTAGCACAGATGACGACTGAATTGCTTAAGGTCTACAGCGCAAGTGTAAGGTTGAATGATAGCTATGGGAAAGAAGGATGGATTTTGATTACAAGAGAAACCCATGCACACTTTCCTCTTCTGCTGGAATTGTCTGAACAGGTCATTCAGTATCTTGGTAACTCAGATCCTGCATCTGCAAATGGGCTTTCTGAGATATAAAATGCAGGCTGTGTAGACACATAAAACAACATTAAGAGAAGCTAGCTCTCATTGCAATGAGTTTATATAAGTGCCATGAACCTGATATATTGATATTTACCACCATTACCATTCTAAAGATTTGAAAAGAGATTAAATACATACAAGAATGCCTCATCTTCCTTTATTCTCAGATTAAGATGTGATAAGAGTTACAGAGAAGCAAGACAGTCAAAGAGTCAAAGATCAGTGCATTATTTTGCCTTGTATGTATCTCCAAAATATTCTGTGATTTACACACCTGAGGTTTACAAACCTAGGTTTTCCACGAGGATCTGAAACAACTAGGAGATAAATTACAGCAAATCCCTCTGCATACAATTAACCTGAACGAGTCAAATCCTTACTGACTTCTAGATGATCCGACAATCTGTGATCTAATTCACATGTTAAGAAACAAAAGACTACTAAAATTCCCTCCATGCTAACTATATATAATAAAAAAAGACTTAAATTTAGCATTTAAATTCATAAAATGCTAACTCATACCTTTAGAGTGCGAAGATCTGAGATTTATTCACAAAATATTTCTTTTAAATTAAATTTATACTGAAGCATGAATTTGTAAATACAAAGTCATCTATGAACAATACAACTGACAAGACTGACTGAAACACGGCAACCAGCACCAAAAAAAATAAAAAGAAAAAAATCAGAATCTACCTGACACACACACACACACATACCCAGGATAGCAGTTACCACATGAATTCCTATGTGATTATGCTCCTAAAGCACACAGGTACCATTTTCTTTGAACCATTATTACAAAATGCACAATGCAGCCACATAAAAGTGCTTATTTATGGCATAATGTGCTTACATACTGAGACAAAGCACACTAAGGTAAATGAAAATTCTTTGATTCTAAATGGCATCAGAGCACAGATGAAATAGAAGCATACTGAAAATCAGGAAAGTTGAGGAAGTCATGATAACAATACTAACACATATCACAAAAGATTAACTACATTTTAGATGTGCAATAAGCTTCTAAATTAAATCACTGACATTCAACTATGAGACTGTTTTGTCTCATGAGCATTATCACTGGCCACAAGATAAAAATAATGCAGAAAAAAAATTGCTTGAAATTGAAAAATATAACTTCACTCCTTTGTTGCTGTAACTTTCATTCCTAGTGACAAATTACATAGCAGAATCATCTGCCCACTTTCTTATATATAGAAACATACACCTACATGAAACTAAATGATGCATTTTACATATACAAACAAAACCACTAGTTACATGCAGCTGCACCATAAGCATTAGTAGGAATAAAAATGGTTATTTCAAAGACTGTACCTATTTCAAAAACTTGACATACGTTTATTTAGTAATAAGTCATAAATTGTGTAGCATGCTGAAATATGTGACAGCATACATTACTGCATCTACAAAAAAAAAAAAAAAAAGGAAACAGAAGCAAAACTGGAAATAAACCTACTGCTAGAGAATTTGGCAGAGTATCTGTGTGGATGTGGTGTTTTAAGTGTCATGCTCTCAAATACTGTTTGTGGGTAGAAACACCACAAACATGTCATACCTGGCACCTTAGCAGCTGTGGGTACATAACCCTTTCGAAATTAGAAACTAAAGTTCTACCAGAAAAGAAAATGTTCTTACAATATTACCTTGGGCCCACCTTTGAATGAATAATACCAATCACCTGAAAGAAGGCTAATTTCAAAGACTCCTTCAACAGGTATCAACCCACTCGTATACGACAGCCCACTATTTTTTTATTTTTAAATCTGAATGGCCTTTCCATTTGCCATCTGTCATGGTTTTGCCTGGGACTGAAATAATTCTTCTTTGAGGAGGCTCACACAACGCCATGCTTCATATTTTTGATGAAAATGGTGGTGATAACATCGTGATGTTTCAGTTGTTGCAGAGCAGTGCTCATCCAGAGCCAAGGACCTGTCAGCTCCTGGTGCTGCCCCGCCAGCAAGGTACCTGAGGGTGCCCCAGGTGCAAGGATGGGAAGCAACCAGGACAGAGGACAGATGGTCACCCCTTTGGCCAGCCCAGGCCCATCACATGGGGCCTTGTGCTCACTTGTAATGCTGGGGTAAAGAAAGAGAACTTGTGAACGACAGCAGCAGAATACAAATTTTGAGCTTTATAAAAAATACTAGTGCTTAATTGCACTGTTGCTGTCCTCCTAAATTGTCTATGGGACAGAAAACTTGTCCTTAGTATTTAAATAATGCAGAAAGTTCTGCTATTTTGCTGCTTTTTAAAATGCCTAGATATGTTAGCAAAGCAGTCATATATATATAACACACCTTTGTTTAGCTCGCTGTCAAAAAAAAAAAAAAAAGCTGCTAACTTTCTCTGTCTGGAAAAGCTGTCAGCGTAAAAGCAGAAAGCAAGCCTGATACTCCTCTGTGAAAGGGTCACAAAGCAAATTTAGTTTCTTACTCACTTCAGTGGTTATTACTGGTCACTAAGAGCATGGAAGTGCTGAAGCAGGAGGCTGCGCTGGCTGCACATCCATGAGGAACAACGGGCAGCTGTGGCAACAGCATGGGCAGAGCTGTTTTCATAGTAAAACCCTGAGAACTTTTTGCAGTGAAGAACTCAGGTCTGGTAGGATAGGGTAAAAGACAGTTGTAAGTTTCGTTCTGCCTGGAAACAAGAACCATGGGACAGAAATAAGAGAGAAAAACAGGACTGAATACTAATGAAACTGTGATAACGGAATATGGCCATGAGTGTTACTAAAATCTAGCTACAGAAACCTAGTTTTATAGTTGAAGAAACCATCCAATTATCACACACTTTGGCAAAACTTTATTTATTTATTTTGCCACCAATGGTGTCTCTCATTCTTTCACTTGTGGTGTCACCAAAAAAAATAAAAGATGAAAAACAATAAAACATTGTAGAAGTCAAGGAACTCTTCGTAACAGCTCATTTCACATTATCTTTATCATAACATGCTAGGAAAGCAGACCATTAATACTCTGCAAATAGGACTGGGTGCTGTTTTATTACGGGACACTGTTCTAATTGTCCTTGCTGCCAGAGCAATCATTCATATTGGAAAGCACTTAGCCCAAGACTAAGAGGCAGTTGCTCTACCAAGAACTGTGAAAGGTTTCCTTAATATGTTTCTTTTAAACAAAGTACTTCGATGAGCTAATGCGTAGCAGATGTTTCTGAATTACCCCAGAGAACAGAAGACCTATTTCATCATTATGTGAAATAAGATATTACCCAAGGCAAATGCTGGTAATAACATTTTCCCACAGGATTCCTGTTGCTGTTAGGGATATTATCTTACCCTAAATATAACAAGATCTTGATTTTCATAAATGAAGTACACTAATTTGCTAGAAGGCAATAGCAAAGACATAAAAGCATCTTTGAAAAACCAATAGGTTTTCTACATAGTTTGCAACTTCCAATGGTTTCTGTAAGTTCTTAGAACAATTTCCTTAACAATTTCCAAATTCAAGGATTTTTTTTTCTAATTTCATAGAATGGCTTGGGTTGGAAGGGACCTCAGAGATCATCTAGTTCTAACAACCCTGCCATAGGCAGGGATGCCACCCACTAGATCAGGTTGCTCAGGGCCTCATCTAACCTGGTGTTGAACACCTCCAGGGATGGGGCATCCACAGCTTCTCTGGGCAACCTGTGCCAGGGCCTCAGCACCCTCTGAGTGAAAATTTTCTTTCTAACCTCTAATCTAAACCTCCCCTCTTTTAGTTTAAAAACCTTCCCCCTTGTCCTGTCATTATCTACTTGAGTAAGGAGCCCCTCTCCATCCTTTCTATAAGACTCCTTTAAGTATTGAAAGGCTGCAATGAGATCACCCAGGAGCCTTCTATTTTGTAGGCTGAACAGCCCCAAGTCTCTCAGCCTTTCTTCATAGGAGAGGTGCTCCAGCCCCTTGATTGTCTTAGTGGCCCTCCTCTGGACGCACTTAACAGCTCCCCATCCTTGTGCTGGAGGCCCCAGACCTGGATGCAGGACTCCAAGTGGGGCCTCCCAAGTGGGGCAGAGTAGAGGGGGACAATCACCTCCTTTGACCTGCTGGCTGCTTCTCTTTTGATGCAGCCAAGGATGCAGTTGGCCTTCTGGGCTGCAAGCACGCACTGCTGGCTCCTGTCAAGCCTTTTGTCCATCAGAACCCCCAAGTCCATCTCTGCAGGGCTGCACTCAATGAGTTCTTCACACAGTCTTCACTCATGGCTGGGATTGCCCTGGCCCAAGTGCAGCACCTTGCACCTAGTGTTGGACCTTGTTTAACCTCATTAGGTTCTTAACCTTCCTCTCTTACGAGTATATCCAGTTAACTATTTAGTCCAAGTAGCAATTCAGCATTTTTGATGCTGGATTGTGTGGGAAATCCAATGAGAATTCCACGTCCAGACAGGCTGATGTGAAGGAGAAAAAGACCATAGGAATTCTGAGTCAGCAGTTCGATATGAACACTTCTACTAAGGACCATACATAAGGACCATACCCTCCAGGTGAAGGTACTGCCAAGTCCGCCAGCCTCTCTGTAACAGCTCCAATAAATTCATTTAAAAATTCTGTGTAGGAGAAACTGATCCTCCCTTCCTAGCTGTAACGCACAGCTCATTTAAATCCACCTGGAGTAACCAAATGAGCTATGCTATTCCCTTCCTTCCCTGAGCACTTGCCCAGCAGTCTGCTGAGAAAGGCAGGCAGTTGGTGTGCGGTCATTTCCACCCAGATGACATTACAGTCACAGCAATTCACGCACTGCTCAGGCACAAGTGGGTCACAGCTCAGGAACAAGAACCCACCAGAACCGTGAAGATGATTACCTCGCTTCTTTCCATTTATACTGAGCACGTGTGACACAGCAGACAACGCCACCAAGCAATTATCCTTTAAAAAGGGACAAAGAATAGCAATGAATACATATATGATCCATATAAATCAGCCTTTATAGTTTTTATTTCATACTTAATCTCTAAACAGTCAACAGTAACTTTTTGCAATGTCACAGGAGATCTCTGAAGTTCTTTTCTCAAGGCCAAGCTTCTCGTGAGGCTGTGATTGTACACTTGTCTTGCAGGTCCAACATCAAGACGTAGATTTGGGCTAGACAGCACTAATATATGCTCATTTAAACTACATATTTCAGTCCACTTAGAAAACTGGTATTTAGAAAAACAAACACAGTGATGAAGCAAGTCTACAACCAAACCATAATACCCATCAATATAAAACATCATTTGTAAAGGAGATGTACACAGAGTGCTGATTTTTCCTGGGCATCAAAACCCTGCTTTGCTTGGGCACCTAGCTCATAATCTGCTCTTCCAGTTACTTGTAAATATAATTTGAGTGGATTCTGATCCTTAAAGCTTTCAAAGTCCATGGAAGCATTTTGAGTCTGTAAGAGATTTCCTGAGGGATTTAAAACAAAAACCTCATTCAGGAACTAGAACAGAAAGCCATTTCCCTCTTTTCTAAATGACTAGAAAAATATTTATTATTAATATAGCTTAAATACTTAAATGTTCTATGTCCATAAAATATGAGAAAGTATCATCCAGTATAGGATAAAAGAGCATCCAAGAAAAATACACTACTGCCAGATAACTATTTATGATGCAATGTTCTACTCTACATTTTCTGGGATAGTAATACAACATAGAAGAATGATTGCTGCTATATCCCTGCAGGAAAGTTTGTATAAAGAACACAACTCTGTTTTTATTCCTTTCTGCTCATCTGAAACCAACAAATTCATTTTTTTTTTTTTTAAACACCTTTTCAGCTGAAAATATGAAAAACAAAGTGACATTCCCATTCCGAAATTAATGGCTTCACATTTTTGAACAAGCATTTCTAAATTTTAATTTGAATGTTTCAATGCATTATTTATATTTAGCCACTTGAAATCCTCCCTCTCTCCTATCCTAGCATTTTCCTAAAACAAAGGAAAGTAATACTTCAGGAAGTTGTTTTGTATTTCTAATAAAGAAGCATTTCCATATTAAAAATCTAGGAATCACTAGCATTTACAGCAACCATAACAGAGCATATGTTTTCAAGGGAATATTTGTTGTTACAGTGAAAAATTAATGAACAAGTTACCATTAGAACCACATAAGATAAAAGCTTTCTTTGAACAATGAGAAACTTATGACAACATAGTCCAGTCTCATTGCTCTTGCACACATAAATGTTGATAAAGATCCGATAGGATTTTTATGAGGAGCACTGACAAATGTGAAAAAGATGCTTAAATTTTATAAACATCATCTATTTATTGCATGGCTTATGAAATACTCACTTTTCTTTTATTTTCCCTCAGACTGGTTTTGAAACTCAATGATCCTTTGAATCATTATTTCCATAGCACATAAAGGCTTAAAAATATAAACATGCAGAAACAAACATGTACTACTTTTCCTTCATTTTATGGACTTAAAAAACATTCATGCCATGGGATCAACTGTTTTATGCATTGTTAGAATCATAGAAACACAAGGCTGTAAAGGACCTACAAGATCACCTAGTCCAACCATCCTCCTATCACCAATACTACCCACTAAGCTACTAAATTGTGTCTCGTAGCACCTTGTCCATGCACTTCTTGAACATCATGAGGGATGGTGACCACCACCTCCCTGGGCAGGCCTGATCACTCTTTGAGAGAGAAAGTTTTTCCTGGTATCTAATCTAAATCTCCCCAGGCACAACTTGTGGCCATTTCCTCGAGTCCTATCATTAGATATCTGAGAGAAGAGGCCAACCACCTCCTCATCACAACGTCCCTTTAGGAAGTTGTGGAGTACAATGAGGTCTCCCCTGAGTCTCCTCTTCTCCAGACTAAACAATCCCAGCTCCCTCAGACACTCCTCATAAGACTTCTTCTCCAGACCCCTCACCAGTTTTGTTGCCCTTCTCTGGACGTGTTCCAGTGCCTTGATGTCCTTCTTGTCTTGAGGGGCCCAAAATTGAACACAGTACTTGAGGTGTGGCCTCACCAAAGCTGAGTACAGGGGGACAATCACCTCCCTGGTCCTGCTGGCTACACTACTTCTAACGCAGGCCAGGATGCCATTGGCCTTCTTGGCCACCTGGGCACACTGCCGGCTCATGTTCAGCCAAGCATCAATCAACCATTCTGTCCCAAGCCTATAGCGCTGCATGGTGTTATTACAACCAAAGTGTAGGACCCAGCACCTGGCCTGGTTAAACTTCATCACATTCACCTCAGCCCAACAGTTAAGCCTGTCCAGATCCTTCCAAAGGGCCACCCTACCCTCAGGCAGATCGACACTACCTCCCAACTTGGTGTCGTCTGCAAACTTACTGAGGGTACACTTAATCCCCTCGTCCAGGTCATCAATAAAGACAGGCCCCAGTACCAACGCCCGGGGGACACCACTTGTAACAGGACACCAGGTAGACTTAACTCCATTAACCACTACCTGCTGGGCACGGCTCTCCAGGCAGTTCTTTACCCAGAGAAGAGTGTACCTGTCCAGGCCATAGGTAGCCATTTTCCCCAGAAGAATACTGTGGGAGACAATGTCAAAGGCTTTGCTGAAGTCTAAGTAGACTACATCAACAGGCCTTCCCTCATCTACCAGTCTGGTCACACGATCATAGAAGATGAGGTTGGACAAGCACGACCTGCCTTTCATGAAACCATGCTGGTGGGGCCTAATCCCCTGGATGCCATGCATGTGCTGTGTGATCTCACCCAAGATTATTCGTTCCATAACTTTCCCTGGAACTGAAGTCAGGCTGACAGGCCTGTAGTTCCCCTGGTCCTCCTTATGGCCCTTCTTATAAATGGGAGTCATTGGCAAGCCGCCAGTCCTCTGGGACCTCTCCAAATAACCAGGAATGCTGATAGATGGTGGAAGGCAGCTTGGCAATTACTTCCGCCAGCTCCCTCAGCACCCTAGGGTGGAGCTTGTCTGGTCCCTTGGACTTAGGACATTCTAGATGGAGGAGCAGATCTCTGTCTCTTCCTGGATCACAGGGGACATCCAGGTTAGGGAGTAAAGTACCCTGAAGATAACTGATCTGACTATTAAAGACAGAAGTAAAGAAGGTGTTAAGAACCCCAGCCTTATTCTCAGTGATCACATTTCCTGCTGCATCAAGAAAAAGATGGAAATTTTTATTGGTTCTTCTCTTGCTGTTAATATATTTGTAAAAGAATTTCTTGTTCTCTTTTACTGCAGTGGCCAATTTGAGTTCAAGCTGGGCTTTTGCCTAACTTCCTCTCTGCATATCTTAGCAACTTCCTTGTAGTTGCCCCAAGTAGCCTGTCCTTTCTTCCAGGAGATGTAGACGCTTTTTCTCCTGGAGTCTCAGTAAAAGTTACCCGTTCATCCATGCCGATCTTCTTCCCCTCCAGCTTGCCTTACAGGACACAGGAATGGCCTGCTCCTGTGGCTTGAAAATTCCCTTCTTGAGGAGTGTCCAGGCTTCCTGGACCCCTTTGCCCTTCAGGAGTCACTCCCAAGGGACCCCTGAAACAAGTGTCCTGAATAGGTCAAAATCCTCCCTCCAAGAGTTCAAGACAGCAGTTTTGCCGGTTACGCTTCTGACATCACCAAGGATAGAAAACTCTACAATTTCATGGTCACTCTGCCCAATACAGTCCCCAGCTTTCACATCTCCCACTAGTTAGTGAAGTGCAGGTCTAGCAGGGCACCTCCCCTGGTAGGCCATTGAACCAGCTGTGTCAGGAAGCTATCTTCCACTTTAAAAAACCTCCTGGACTGTTAGGATCATCAAAAACAAGTATGTCAGCATTTTAATATAAATGTGCAAATAAAATTAAGTGAAAACAGCCAAACAATTTCATGCTAACTAAATATACTGAGGGCTGCAAACCTCTTAGAATAGGGTTTTCTGTAGGAAGAGGCAGGTTATATGCAACAGAAAATCTTTTTTTTTTTTCTCAAATTTTTGTTGAAAATCTAAATATTTATCTTTAGTTCTAAATTAAAAAGAGTTTTCCCAAATTCTATAATATTTTTTTTTAAATAGCTTTGTTTAGTTCCAGGTATGATCACATTTGCTTGTAATTGAGAATCATATTCACACACTGAAACTACATGGGGAGAGATTTGTTTAGCACTGTTAAAAAAGCCCAGCATAATTATATATTATTTTAGGTACTACAGTGCTGTATTTTACTGAAATTTTTCTACTTTAATATTATGACACCAAGCTGTGTGGTGGGGCTGACACGCTGGAGGGAAGGGATGCCACCCAGAGGGACCTGGGCAGGCCTGAGGCCTGTGCGAACCTCATGGGGGTCAACAAGGCCCCGAGTCAGGGCAACCCCAAGCACCAACACATGCTGGGCAGAGAATGGGCGGAGAGCAGCCCTGGGAGAAGGCCCTGGGGCTGCTGGTGGATGAGAAGCTCAACACGAGCCAGCAACGTGTGCTTGTGGCCCAGAAAGCCACCCGTACCCTGGGCTGCACCACCAGCAGCGCAGCCAGCAGGGTGGGGAGGGGATTGCCCCCTGCTCTGCTCTTGTGGGGCCCCACCTGCGGGGCTGCGTTCAGCTCTGGGGTCCCCAGCATAAGGAGGACACGGACCCATTGGAGCGGGTCCAGAGGAGGCCAAGAGGATGATCAGAGGGCTGGGGCACCTCTCCTATGAGCCAGGCTGAGGGAGTTGGGGTTGTTGAGCCTGGAGAAGAGAAGGCTCCAGGGAGATTTTACAGCGGCCTGCCAGTGCCTAAAGGAGGCTGCCGGAGAGGTGGGGAGGGACTCTGTCAGGGAGCGTAGTGATAGAACAAGGGGGAATGGCTTTAAACTAAAAGGGGGCAGGTTTAGATTAGATGTTGGGAGGAAATTCTTCACTCGGAAGGTGGTGAGGCACTGGCACAGGCCAGGCTGGATGGGCCTTTGGGCAGCCTGGGCTGCTGGGAGGTGTCCCTGCCCAGGGCAGGGTGGAGCCAGGAGACCTGTTAAGGTCCCTTCCAACCCAAGCCACTTTACAATGCTGAGTATTTGAAAGAATTGTAGAATCACTGTTCCAAGTACATAAACTAGATTTAAGACATGGGAAGAAAGTGCTATTTTTTCCTCTATGAAGTTCAGAAAGAGTAAGATAAAATAATGAGACAGTGTCTAAATGTCATTAAGTAAAAACTACCTTGATATTACAACTTAAACTTCAAATAGATAAACAATTCCATTACTTTTTTAGATAGTTGTACAATGCTTATTAGAGGAGTTGGACTCGATGATCCTTATGGGTCCCTTCCAACTCAGGATATTCTATGATTCTGTGATTCTAGAGCCTTCAGAATAAAGTCATCTTACTTCATTTTAGATATGTGCAGAACAATTACTTGAACTTTATTCTGAAAAACATGAACATAAAACATCAAAACTAGCTTGTCAAGAAGTTGCTATCTACAATTTATTATTTATTTACATTGTGAGAAGCATTTTCTTGTTCCAAGTTGTCACTAGTGAAGGACTTTGAGAACTATTTTTTTACAACAACTATTATGCCAGGCCAGTTTTGCCTGCTGTCTGCGATTACACCTGATGGCTGCCCATTTTTCTGTCAGGGCCCAGATGGGCACAGAGGCCATCTGTTCTCATAGAGAGCTGATCCTGGTGAGCAGGGCCCACTCCAGTCAGCACCCGTGCTGTTAGCAGCAGTTCACTCCTTAGAGTGAAGCTGTCAAATGCCAACACCGGGGGGGGGGGTCTGACCAGAAAGCTGTTTAAAATTAAGAGATCTAAATTCCTACTGATTAATTACCATTTTCTGTGAATAAACAGGAGAATCGTCAGTTAATTAAGATACATGTTCAATTAATCTAGCTGGTGTCAGGTGCACTACCTCATATCAGAAGGAAGGAAAGATGCTTCATTGCTTCAGGACACACAGAGCATACACACAGACTGTAGTTTTATCTGTCAGTAGCCATTCAGATAAACCCTGTGCAGAAAATCTACATTCACTCTCACAAACCACCAAATTAAGCAGTGGACAGGCTAAATTGATCTTAACTCAGATTCAAAACTTCTATTCAAATGAATTTGACCCAATCTTAAAGGACTCATATTACAAGCAGAATCAGTTGAACATGAAAATTCCTGCTGAAAAATCCTACTTGAAATCAAAAATAACACTTCAAAGCTAATACCTTGAACTCACTGATACATTAATGACAACAGACCTATCTTCTATGAATATCCATAGCCTGAATCATTAGGAAAAAATAGGAAAAGTTACTTTCAGTCTATTTGAGGCCTTCGGCATACCCTGGAGAAGCTCCTGCTACAATCCACGTGTAATAGCTGATCAGGTGACAGAAGTCTCCCCTGCAAACACAATTTCTGGTCACTCATACTGCTCCCATGAGATAGGCAAGAGTCACCCACAGCTCCCTTCACATAGCTCATTGACTGCTCAGGCTTTTCTTCTCACACTATCTTTTGTCTCAACACTGGCACTCATTCCACCCCCAAAATCATTCTTTACTATTCTCATTCTATTCTGTGCTGACAGGTGTCAGATAACTACTTGATTAATATCAGCCCTCTTAACTTTGAATGGTGTGAGTGTATGTGTATATATATATATATATATATATATATATATATATATATATACACATATATATATATGTATGTATGTATATATATACATACATATATATATGTATGTGTGTATATATATATAATGTATATTATTGGCATTAAATCTATAGTGTTTCTGGAGGAAGTTCACCATTTGGAAAAATACTTTCAGAGAATTTCATGAGGCATATCAGAAAATGACAAACATAGTGTGAACTGACTAACCAGGGAGCCACGTCACTTCTCCTATAAACAACACATCAATTTTTGAAGCTGGTCCTTTTTTCACAAAAGACTCAACTTAGGGGTAGAAGTTGACAGTGAAGAGAGCTATAAACATCAGAGTGAGGAAGTCAGCTTGCAAAGCAGAAGTTGAATTTTAGATCTAAAGTTATGAGAGCTTATAAAATGCGCAAGCTTCAGAAGAGGTCATTGTACATCATCTCAAGATCATTAGGTTAGATTATAGGAATCATTTCAGCAAGCCTCATATTACAAAACAGAAGATATCACTGTCATGACGACTGTCAAAAAGACTGAAGGAAGCAGTCAATATTAACAGAAAGAAAATGATCACTATAAAAAAGGATCAAATAGAATTTTCATCCTGGAAGTCTGTAAATGTCACATTCCCATAGACATTATGGTTTGCAGAGTGGAACAGAGCAATGTTTTGACCAGTTGTGTGCTTTTTATTTAGTACAAAGGTTGTTATTACAATGCTTCCTTGGCTGCAGTTAGAGATAATGTTTTCTGAAAACATTTCCAAACTATGGGGCTGCTAATCCAGCTTTTTCTAGATCTCAATGCAGTCCTGATGAAAAAATATATCTTTGTATCTGGTTTAGTCAGGTACAGACTGTTTGTGATGAGTCAAAAATATAAATCCTGCGTTTTCAATTAGAACTTCGCAAGTTGCTAAGAGTGGGTATCTTTTAGATTGGTATTCTCAGAGAAGTAAAATGATCAGTAAGATTGAATAGTATGGATTATTTTCTATTTTGAAAATTATGAATACTAACTTGAATCTTTCTGTTCTGCTAAGCTTTCCAACCTTTGCCTCATGCTTCTGCTCATGAAACTTAAAGCCATGTTTCCAGAGAATTCCTGTGTATTTGAATTCTCCCAATCTTCAGCACTCTGGACACTGATGGTAAAGTTTGCTTACTAAATAAGAAATTAAGGAATATTAAGTATCATTTTCTGCAGCTAAAAGCATATTTTGAACTATCTTCATGAAAACATAATAGTATCAGTACAAACATATCAATACAAAGTATCAATACAAAGGCCCTTCAAAGTGTTAAGTAATATCATTGCTTTCCCATAGTTAAGGCAGTGACAAATAATTTGTTCTTATAGTTACACACAGCCTGTTTTAAGGGTCAATACTATATATAAAATCTTTTAAAATGGCTGCTATATTTGAGGTCAGCTAAAGTCAGTTTGTTGCTCATATTGATCTTAGCATCTTCCAGGTGATTGGCTATATGCCTGCATTTCTAACATTTGCACGGGCAGATAAATATTATTCCTCTAAAACATTGTGACTTCTTGTTACAGAGCTGAAAAACTCCAAGGACATATTGCCTCCTTTTGAAAAGGAATTATGTGCCTCTTTGCAAGGCAGATGTCTTTCTCATTAATACTTCTTCCTTCCACTTTCTTCCAACTACAAAGCAGCCCTCCCTCTGCCTCCCTTCTGTGTTGCTTCCCAGTGCTGCTACTCCTCCTCCAGCCTTTCCAATTATACATTTATCAGCCTCCTCTCTCCAAGGAGCACACAACCCTTTTCTCCTGCCACATCCCAAGTCTCTCCTTATTCTCAAATACCCTAATCCTCCTCCTCCTCAATAAAGCCGTCATCTTCGAATGAGGTCCTGTCCTCGTCTTCTACAGACATCTGTGTTTTGATTTTTAGCAAACTGAAGGACCTGACAATCACCTGAGCCAGAACTTGCAAGAGCGTACCTGCCTCAAGATCCATTTTGTATCTGATCTGTTATCCCCTTATCTTTTACAAAGCCTGCAAGTGGAGAACAGCCTTGTCCAATCCACAGACATTTCAGATGACAACCGAAACAAGATCAAAGAAAAGAGGTCAGTGCTCCATTAACTATCTGTGTCCACACTTGGTGGCATTGGTCAGCTTTCTCCCAGACTTACCTTCTTTGCTTTGTCGAAATCACAGATTTAATTTGCCCTCATACTCAACTCCCCCCAGGAAAGATCTCTATTTCTGAACTGCTGAAACACCCACTGAAGGCAGTACTTGAGAAAGGCTGCACACACTGTTCTTCAGGTACAGAGAACAGTGCTCTCTCTCTAGTGTGGTTATCTGGGCCTCCCATTGTTAGCTCTAGTTTGACTAACAAAATAAATACATTCACTAAGTTGCATTAATATTTACCAGATGAACAGTTTCATGAACTGAAAGGAAAAGAAAAAACATGCAGAATTCTTCATACAATTTTTTATAAACAGGAAATTCTCCTATCTTCAATGAATTAAAATCAGGATCTCTGCCAATAAATTTATATTTTATATATAACATACACTGCTTTTACATGTCAGATGTCTTTTTCAGCAGTACTGAGAGTTAAACTCATGATCTGGTGAAGGCTGAAGAATGAAGAAAAAAATTAAATTTTTAAAGAGCGTTACTGCTTCAAAAATCCTATTTTGAGTTAATAAATGCTTTTACCATTTCAAATACAATTTCTGCAAATACCTTATGAAGTAACATTTGAAATTTTTTGTATATGCTTTTTGCAGTTGTGCAGAGCAATTCAGTATCTGCTTATTCTTTAATCTTGTTAACTTCTGGCAGTAGAGAAGGAAATGTTCATCCGAGAAGAAAAGGTTGTATGAAAGGTCTTTTTGGTAACTTTTGAGTTTAAAAAATGTGTTTGAAAAATTGCACCTACTTATTCATAATGTGAAAAAAAAAAAAAAAAGCTATGTTTGCAAAAAATAACATTCAAAGTTGGGTTGCTAAAAATTCGTGGTATTCAGTAAAAATTTAATATTCTCAGCTGGAAAAATAAAGCCTATCCATGTGCCTATATATCATTTGTCATTAGTACAACACTAACATTAAACAGTAGAGTGGAACCATGCTTCACTAGTGCTACATGAACACAGAATAGGAAGAGCTCTAGATCCTTACAGTTTACCTTAAACATTGTTAAGGTTTCTCATGTAAATATTTCAGTTTAAAGATTTGTGCCCATTACTGTAAATACATGCACAGAAACAAAATGGGAAATGCATCTTTCAGCCATTCCTTTGCATTATAAATCTCTTATTTCCAATTGCTATTACACTAATAAGGTCATATATGCATTTATCAGCACCGTATTCGCTGATAGTTCAGTCTACACAAAGAACAGATTAATGGATGATATTTGATTTCTTTATACTGATTATTATTTGTTCATATTAAGATTATCCCTACAGTAAGTGCACAGAACAGGTTTACATTATATCAGAAAAAAAATAAAATTGTTGAGACTAGACTGGGTGTTAGCATAGGTATGCACATATACATGTATCAGAAACAAGGTACAGGAGCATACTGATAAAGATACAGGTATGTATGCATGCAGCTATTTCTGGCTTATGAGCCTACCTCAGGCTTTTGTAGTAAATGGCTTTCTGAACAGAACCAGCTAAGAAATCTGCTCTGTAAGAAGTACCAGCAGTTAGATGTACTTCTGTCATAGTTTCACAACTCTTGGCTTTCCTCTTAAGATTATCTGGAATTGTGAGAAATTGCAGGAGAAGAGATCAGCAAGGTGTCAAAAGAGGTCAGGAATCTCTTGACTGACACAAGAACATAATAGTACCCTCAGGACGAGATGGAGTTCATCGTGAACCACACGGGAAATTTCAAAATATTGGTCTGTGCAAGCCCCAGTTCTTAAGAGCCAAGCTGTGAGGTTTCTCTCACTTTCCCCCCTCCCCCCCCTTTATTTTAATTAGATGTACAATTGTCATTTCATGTAAAATCCATTTTATTATTCGGACCATAGATATGAGTTTCACTTTTCCTCCCCCCTTCAAATGAGAGGGGAAAAAAAATCATAGTGAAAGGGTATATAGATTCCTTTTTTTTTTTTGCTGAAAAGAAACGTCATGATTTGTTCTACACAACTAGAATACAGAGGCCCAAAAATCCTTGAATAAAGAAGCAAAGCACATCTCAGAGTGGGGCAGCTGCAAGCTGAAACTTAATTTGAGAGCAGAGGAATTTTTACCACATTTTTGTTAATACGGTGAGATCCTTTAACTGCCTGGACAAGTTTGAAGTCTGAGTTGGAAGCTGTAAAACCCATCGCTTTTTAAGCCAACTCTCCCCAGTGGAATTCAAGTCTTTTAGACAGATTCCAGGGCCTATTCACAAAAACTCATTTCACCTCCTTCAGGTGTGGTTGATGGCATTCAAACACTTGAAGAGCAAGTTATATTCCTTCTTCCTCCAAAATTAATGTGAAAAAATTCAAAAGGCTTCCCAAATGGATATCTGCTCCAAGCTTCAGAGCACAGCAATTGGATATAGCAGCACAGGTGTAGAAGAAAACTGAAGAGCAGAAAAATGTAAATGAATGCACCTAAACATGCAGGTCAAACTCAAGCAACAAAAGAAACAGAAGCAAGATACAGTCTCTGTAGTGCATGGCACAGGAAAATGTGCATAATGTATGCAACTCTCGAAAACTTCATGGAAAATAATCAGACTATTAAATAAAAATGGCAATAAAAATTCAGTATTGAGTGTGGCTGATGAAACAACAGAAAGCCTAAAGCCTAATTCTAATACATGCCTCTGCATACATAGCACACAAGTTCTCACTCATCTTGACAGACTACATCGACAAATCACTTCAGGAATACTGTTCTTACTACATTATCCCCAAATTATTCCTAAGACAGGAAAAAAAACTGACAGCCTAGAGTTGCCTACAGGGCTTGGTACACTCAGTCTAGTTGATAGAAAGGTAATAGATTAGCCTTTAACAGGCATATGCTGAATGTTCCTCTTACTGTTGAACAGCACCCATGATCCTCGGGACTAAGTCAGGTGAGGAAACGTTTATGACAACCGTACCATTAATAAAAAGACTGATTTCCAAGTTTATATACTGATTTTTTTAACCTCTGCTTTTAGATAAAGGCAAATAAAAATTGAAAAACATTTGGGAATTTAGTAAGGCACCAGAAATGAAATCAGTGAGAAACAGTAACACAACGGACTGGTTACTCTAATAGAGGCAGCAGTAATCTATGTTCAGCTCCACCACTGCTGATAAAGTCAGGTTCTCTAACATAGAGCCATGGTGGAAAAGCTCCTTGCATAGTGAGTTACAGAGCCCTGGTTTATAAAGTTCCAAATGAAGTAGAGGGATAATATACTTGATGAAATAAGTAATGAATTTACAGTTATGTGATAAAAGCACAAAGCAAACAAGAGAATACCATGCTCTTAATTGCACTTGAAGCCTTTTATTCTTTAGTGAACAGTTACTCCAGTAAGTGGGGTAAGGGTGGGATAAAAAAGACATTTCCAGCATTCTTTCACACACACAACCGTAAGAAAAAACATACTGGATGCTTTCCCTTTCTCCATTTTCTCCTCTTTCCACACAAGATTTCAAAGGAAGGAGAGACACAGAAATTTTTCATTCAAAGAAAGCATAGTAACAGACTTACTTCTCCAGCATGCTTACAAATGAAGTAGAGGTCTTTAACAGCCTCTTCTAGATCAGATAAAAGGCTCAGAACTCTAATTTGGAACCAAAACATCTCAGGTTTCACTGAAATAATCCTCAGGACACAGAGTATGCATCCATTTAGTTGACATCGCTACCCAAGGGGCTCCTGTGATTTACATTTATTCTCTGAACAGGTGTGCAGCACAGAGGCAGTGCTTAGAATAGACGTATTGACAGACTTCTCTGTTCTCGCCTAGCCTAACAAAATGCCTTCATCAATGTAGCAGTCATTCTTGAAAACTTGTTTTCAAATTGCTAGGATAACGTTTCTGGGGGAAAAAAAAAAAAAAAAAAAAAAAAAAAAAGATAAAAGAGAATATTACCCTTAACTATGTTCAATTTAATAAAGCTAACATTAAAAATGAAGTGCTGTGTTACACACAGACTACAATAAGGGATTGTTTACTTGGAAGAATTTTCCAATATAAAAAGAAAAAGCAAATGAGAGAAAAATTAAAAGAACCTATCTTGAGAACACAAAGTACAGGTAAGTGAGTTACATTACTAAGAACGCTCAAAGGAAAATTTCTTCCAATTTAAATAAAAGAGAGGAGTTAAATACCTTACAATTTTCCAGTTGCATCAGTTAAAATACTTGAAAGCACATTATGAGAAAGGACATAAAATAGACAAATTGAAACTAGTGTTTTCTGGGAGATGAAATCATGCCCCATAACAAGTAATCTGTATAAAATGGTCATGCAGCCAAGGAAACAAGCACTGTAGAGCCCTTACACTGCTTTGATTTGTTCGCATTCAACCATCCACCCATTCTAAAGCAGAGAAACTGAGTGGAGTCTTTCTGTAGAGCCCAGCATTACCCTCACTCTATTCCTACTGGAGCTGGCAACTCCTGATCTGAGTGAGAAAAGTAGGCAGCAATGACTTGTCTCAGGTATAGGTCCTGAAAAAAGCATTTCAAGCATACACCCACTGATAGATTTTATTTATTTATTTTTAAGTTTTCTTCATGGGGATTTGAAAACCAGTTGAGAGCTGTCTCCTTTTCCTATCCAATCACTATCCTTACTAAACCACAACAAAAATATTGGCAAATGTTTAATCAATAATTGAAACAACTATTGAAATTTCAATTCAAATAATTGATATTGCAGAAAATGAAATAGGTTTACTCTGTGAAGGACAAAGAGTACAAAATGTTATCCATCCAGTTTAACCAAATGAAGCCTTATCAGCTCTAACTAATAGAGAGTATTTTCATGACAGGCTTTGAGCAACACAGAAATGGATGCAAGTGTCTCATATGGATAAATGCACTTCCATGCAAGGGGAAAAGACATTATTTCTTTAGGGGGCAGAAAGGCATACAAAGACAGCTGCACATACTGCCTACATCTTACTTTGGGTAAGAATTTACTAAAAAAATTCTGTTGTCGTTATACAGCTGAAATAAAGACTGTTTTGAACACCCACAGCAAAACTGCAATCTGTGGTGCTTGCAGTGGTAGGATTTCATTTGGCCTTCAGAATTTACAGAAAACTCATTTTGGAATGAAGACAGGATATATATTTAATCCAGCTCTGACTGCAACAGCCAGAACAATTCTCATAAATTGTAAAAAACAAACAAAACAAACAAACAAACAAAAAAAACACAGTAGGTATATGCTCAGTTCTATTTCACTGTAGCTGTAGGTCAGTTATATTAGAAGCAAATACAGGTACATGCACCTATATATGGGGTCTTTATCTCATTGTAGAAGTTTAAATAATACGGAAAAAGCAAACATTATTTCAGAACTGAACTAGCAAACAGTGATCAGAAGAAGCCTGACAAACCCACAAAAGCAGTTACACCTATGGATGCTCTAGAAGTCTAGTCTACCTCCCTACCAGTACTTACATGACTGACAAACTTTTTAAAAAAAATAGTATTTTACTTACATATGCTCTGTGCTTCAAATGGGTGAAAGTCAGTGTCATTTTTTCCAATACACTAAGAATATAAACAATGCCTTTTAGAGAAGCGGATATGAATACGTTACAGGATATGAAAATGCAGACCATAACCCAGGAAAAAGAGGATATCCAAGATTCTTCATGTTGCCTTGAAGACATTAGCTACTAAGTGTGCTGCCTATCAGAGCACAAAACCTTACAGATTGTACACAGGGAAGAAATACAAATAACTAAACACATCACCTGCCTCTTTGTATCTTCCCTATCAACTATTGGGGGAAAAAAAAAAAAAAAAAAAAAAAAAAAAAAGCTTTCTCTTCTCATGCTCTGTTGCCTCAACTCAGGTGCCTCAGTGCAACATTAAATGCCATACTTGATGAGGAGACAGGGAGCAGAAGAACAGAAGAGACTTCAGCAGATGGGAAGATGCAAGACTAGGCTCATGTTCTCCTTTTCGTGGTTGAGAAGACAACAAGAGGTAGGGCACCATCTTTAGAGATTTTACCTCCTAAGTATGGTAGAAGATTTGTGTAACTCACTGACCATTGGATGTCTATTCTCAATTCATAGAGAGGGTGGGCTTTCAACAACCTTGTTCCTCACCTCTCTCTTCTCTCAAAAGTGAATAATTAAAAAATGAAAAATAAAATAAAATAAAATAAGAGAGAGAGAAGCTCTCCCTTTCTTCAAGTGAAGAAAATAAATTTCAATTAAGAGCTGTAAACAAAAGGCTAATCTTCACAAATATTTAAGGTGCTGCACAGCTATGCCCTATGAAAAAACAGTTACTTCAGGTTTTTGATCAGTTTTTCATTTTAAAAAGAAAATTTTAAAATGTAATTACTAAATGGCATCTTAGAATATATTCTTCAAATGAATCCTTCATAGGCATTATTTAGAATGACATTACAGAAATGTTATGAATAGATGCCGTAACATAGGATACAAATATTAATTAAAATGAAGAGATGCAATTAAACTGTTCTCTGCACTGTAACCAACCTAAGCAGCAGGTAATCTCAGTGTATGTGTACAGCTGGTATCACTGCAGTGATCACTGCAGTGATTTCAGCTCAAGTGGAAATTCCCAACCTTACTTCTGAACCTGTGGCTTGATGGACCAATCTAACAGTGGGCATCCAGTGCTGCCCGAGATGCCCTACAGCACCCGCAATTTCGGCACAGCACCATCAAAGGCTCCAAGGGACAATGACAGTAGGAGGCCAGGAGAGATTCACAATAACGTATCACAACATGGTAGACAGCTAAGTCCCATCCTTAGAAACACCTAAACTAGCTTGCAGATACCAAATACAATTCAAAAATACAGAGGTCAACTTCGCTGCAAAATCTATTTAGCAGTTCAAGTACATGCTCAGGCAGTTACCCATGCTGAGTTCAGTGCTGTCAGAGCTACACCCCTACCAGTTTATAGAAACCATGGAGAGATCTGCAGAAGCTGCTTTAACACCAGTGACAGCAACAAAAGCACACAGACACCCCCAGATACATCACAGCTGTGGGTGTGCTATGCCAGATGCTGCTGCAGAAAAGAACATCTTCCCGAGCTCACGTCAGCTGTTCCCGTGTCTCTCATGCGAGACTGGAAGGAAATGTAGCTGTCTTGTCCAGCTGCAGTCTTCTCAGAGGGAAAAAAAAAAAAAAAAAAAAAAAGTGGCTCAGAGCCAAGGGAAAAAAAAAAAAAGGTAAACCACTTGGACTTATTTTTCCCCCTTCATCTCCTCATTTCTGTTACACTAAAAAAAATATTTTCAGATGTTTCTTTTATGTCTGGCTTATGACTTAGAAAAAACTTGGTTTTGTAAGCACTAGAGTGAGGTAAGCATAGCGCATCGGCTCCCTTACTATACGTTGACAGACCATTCATGGTAACACGTTTCTTATGGGTCCCAAGATAAGTATTAAAGTTAAGATCCCCTGAATTAAGAAAGTGACAGTTTGTCATCTTTAATATTAATAAAGTTAATTAGGCAGAAAAAAGACCAACTTTGAGCATATTAAGGAAAAAAAGGTCTTTAGTGGTATATTTTGTCTGAAAATCCAAGTTCACATTTCTCATTCTGTGTGAAGCATTTCTTTTCACGCATGTGCTCAGGGACTTTATTAGCAAGCTATCGCAAACGTAGGAAAGATGGTGATAAATTTGCAGAGACCAATCTAAAAGCAATCTAATTGTGTTGTTTCAACTAAAGCCAGTTCAATGTATAAGCTCTGCAAGGACATGGAATATAAAGCTTCTTTCTTTCTATGACCACAATTCAATTTCTGCTACCGTTGGTCACCTAAGGAAATCCCAAATGGCAAAAGCTTTCCAGTTCTAGCAATAATGGATAAAGGAATACAAATCTTATCATTTGAGTTGAGCAAAAATTACAATAGGCATGAATTTAGGTTTTTCAGAGTTTTATTAAGGAAATAAAAGTTTTATTTCTAGTCTGGTATTTTCAGATTTCCTTGGTTCAGTAATAGCCATTGCAGCCAGAATCCTGTGTCCAAATGTTGCAGGCAATAAGGTACCATGTGAGAGCTAAATCTGACACAGACCCTAACATTTTAATACTATGAGATGGCTTTTCCCCAGCTTCCACAAGAATCACCTTGGCCATACAGAATTTTTAATGGATTTTCAGTCCAAGAGAACTAAAAGGGTTTGTCTCATATGATCTCTATTAATTGATTTATTTCAACAGTAAAAAAACTAAATCTTCCTATTATAAAGACAACTCAATTGCTAAGCTTTCATTTGAACCAGTATACAATATTCAGTGATACATATTCACAGGTCAAAATACCGTGCATTAGCAAGTACATTATGTTGTTTAAACAAGTTTAGGGAATGTGCAAGGTGTTTTTTCCAGTGCATTCTCCCAGCCCTTTTGCCTCAAGAAATCTGTCAAGTGTTGATTACCCAGCTTTGCGTATGCAAGACCATTCAGCATATCCCAAAAGGCATGGAGAAGTTGCATCGGTTTCTGTGGACCTCTTTTTATAACTTTGGTCTCCAAAACATCTTTTTGCAATGAATTCTGTGATGAAACATTATGAAGAGCCACATATTAAAAAAAAAAAAAAAAAAAAAAAAAAAAAAAAGATTCCTCTACACCATAAACTGTGCCTTCTTTTGTCTCATAAACAACGATTCTTTCTTATTTTTCCTATCCACACCATTCATGTTATACCTCTGCTCTAAACTGATGTCTTCAAAGCGTCTGTCCTCAACGTCTCTCCAGTATATTTTGTGATCAGTAACAGATAACATCATGACATGGTTTGCAAGTTTATCAACTCTTGCATGTTTCAGCGGAATTTGCAACCTCAGTAAAATTCAAGCAATATACCAAGCACAATTTTATTGTATAGGAGATCTCTCATCTACCACTAATATTATATTCCATCTCTGATCTGATTAGGAAGCTTCTGCTTTTTCAGGAGATCAAAGAGATTTTTAGAACTACATACAGGTACACCAGAAAGGATATTTACCAAAACAGAAAGAATCCAATAACCTGACCTGAGTTTGCACGTGACAAGTTTACAACCGTGAAAGTGGACTCTGATTCTTATAATTAAAACAGATGGTCAAAATGCTAGTTTAAGATTTTATCTAAAAATACTCTTCAGTATTATATAAACACACAGAATACATGTGTGCTGAATTGCTAATGCTCGCTCCTACGCCCTGTGTAGGAGTCATCCAGACCCTGGCAGAAAGACAGTACTTATTGTCTGTTCACCACAGCAATACTGTTTCAGATATAACACAGTTCTTCACAGAATTAAGAATACACATAAATGGAGGGAGGGGAGGAGGAGTAAAGCACATCTAACAACGCTTCAGTCGTCACAGGTTACCGCTACTTAGAAACAATTATAGTGTAAATATCTTACACTAGTATTAACTAACCAGTCTTAAATGAGTGTATTTAAAGATAAACTACATCCAGGAAAAAATTGCTTCTTATTCCCCCAACAATCCAGCAAGGTTCACAAAACTACTATTTCCAAACATTCCGGTATGTGGATAAACAGTGTACTGGTGACATGTTCTCATATGAGTTCATTTGTGCTGTACAACAGAAATTACCAATGGCATAGCTCAGGGAAGAATTCCTGATCTCTCTTCAATAGTACCATTCCTTTCAAGTTTTATTTTGTCTTATCTTTGATGCATAGACAGCTGGCTTTCTGGTCTGGAGTTAGCAACTGATCCCTGCTTCATTTAGAAAACATACTTTGTGCCTGACCCTTCATCCATGAAGTCAGTTCCATTTCACACATCCTTCCCATAGCACACGACAGGATTGCATGTTTAGGATGACTGCATTCTGAGCCCTGACACTGACATGAATGCCTGTCAGAGCAGCAAAGTAATAATTATGGCAAAAATCTTCCTTCATCTGAAGAATACTTCAGAGTTGGAGTACACTAAATAAATCATTTGGACAAGTTTCTATTACAAAGACCTTTCAAGCTCTATTGTTAACTTTAATATAGTTCAGATATGAACAATAGCTATGATTTTTCTCCCTGTTTTTCCCCTTCTTCCTTCCAGGAAGGTAAGGACACTTTAGTATTGTTTGTTTTGACTCTCCTCAACAGCTTTACATATTCCTGGAAACTACCTGAAGTGCTTCTCTGTCCATGATTCATGCATCAGGAGATAGGTTTCTCTTCTGTATTGGGCAAACAGGGGTCAACAGCTTTGCTTTTAGATTGGTCTCTGACGAAACACCAAGCCAAACTGGTCTACAAAGAAACCCACACACACCAAGAGCACCATGCAATTATTAATCCCTTTTATGCTGGAGTGAAAAATAAACCCAAACTATTTAACTAGAGAAAGTCTTAGAATTTAGCATCTAGCAGGAAAATAAAAAAGTTTTATTAAGAAAAGGGGTACCTCCATGTTTGTGATGCACACTTTCTTTTTACATTGAGGCAGGAGAGAGCAGTATAAAAATCCAACTACACACAGAACTAGTTGCAACTAACACAGGAGGCTACTACATTACAAGAGTGACTCGGTTGCATAACAAATCACTATAGATGTTTCAGCAATAAGGTTTTTTCCCCCCTCACTGGGCATTGGTAACTAAAAATATACACTGAAAACAGTTCTGTAAGAGCCAGTGTCCCTTCGGGCAAGGAAAAGAAAGGAGCTTGCAAGAAAGAAGGTAACCGCAATGTGTCTACACACACGCACAGATGACACTGATACCAGCAAGCAGTGTTGCTCAACAGACGACATCTGATGAGTGAAACAGTTGGACCTAGGGACCAGAAGTCATTTCTGCACATATCCTACTGTGCTTGAGTTCATACTAACAGTGGGCAGACTCAATAGGCTGAGAACCCACAAGCAGCTGGGACAGATAGCACTTCAGGTCAGATGCTTGGTTCTGGGCCACTTCCTAATCTGGCAGAGTGTGTGAGCAATAGAGTGTATTTTGACAGAGCCTTTAAAATACACACATAACGTCTCAGTCCATTTCAGATAGGGTAACCGAATATATTGCAGTCTTAAAACCATCTTACCAGATGACACAAATCCCTTGCTACAGTCCAGACAAGCTGGATGAAGCAGCTCTCTCTTCATTGGTGTAACAAAGCAGTAAGCTAGATCCAGAACAGACACAAAGTAAAGCACATTATGCTGTGGTTCTGAGTGAGACAACAGCCATGTAAGGGTGAAGCTTTTTCTACAGAAAATTGGATCACCCAGCTGGCAGCCAACTCGCAGTTTATAAAGCTTTACATCTCACAAAAAGCAGTGAATCTCTCAGCTACAGAAAAGCAAAGACACCAGTTTGCTAAACATCCCATACTACGAGGCATCCCAGAAAGCTGGCTAGAATTTCAAAGATCTACACAAAGTTTGACTGACTTCAATTCCGTGCCATGAAAAACTGAACTGAGGACATTCTTACAGAGGACAAGGTATCATTTAAAACGAAAATGGGAAATACATAACATTATTTTCCTTACAACTGGAAGACTGAATACTCCATGTTTCACACGTTTCTTCAACGATGAATGACTGCTAAAGAAGCCAAACTACTCTGGGCACCTGTAATCACTTCTACAGCAAGCTATTACATTCAAAGTGTACAAAGACACTGAGATAAAACATGGAAAAAAATGTAAATCTGTAAGAGTAAAAATAAAACTGGCAAAACTGAATATACACAAAGAGCAGCAATACTAAATCAAATTTCTCCATGAAAAGGAACTCATGGCCCATTTCATCACTGAGCAAAAAGATAATAAGTATCTCAGAGGAAGAGAACAAAAATAAAATAAAATAGAGTTAAAGAGTTATTTTTATCTCTGCTTGGTATCCTAGGCTTCTACTGCAAGGCTTTTATTTAGGAAGTAATTATTTCCAACTACATTTGGACCTCCACACATACTAAGGGGGGCTTCCTGGAAGAAAGGCTCTGTATTCACTTCTGCGGCAGGCTGAAGGAATTAAATGCTTCCTTTGCATCCTAGATGTTGCAAGAAGTTGGAACAAGTCTGACTGCTGCCACATAAGTGGATTGCAGCAGTTGGCACAATAATAAAAACCCGCTAATTGTGCAATCAAACTATAACACAGACAAATGCCTGCCTATTAAAGCTTTGCCAACTTCCCATCTTAGTCATTTTACTTGTCCCAGTCAGACTTCTTTTCCATCTTGACTGTTAAAACAAATGCTCAGTTAGTTTGGTTACATGTTTTTTCATAACTTTTTGTCATCTGATGTAGTCTCAGTGGATTACAATCTGAAGGGACGTTAAAAAAGATCTAGACATTATACAAACCATACAAAGGCTTCTTTACTTGCACCTGCTCACCTAGCTGGTTTGAGCTGCACTGTGCTTGCAAATGGCATAATTTGGCCACATCCAAACGGAACCAAAATAGAATTCAGCCAAATCTAATATCTTACTATTCTGAAAAAGAACCAAAGCTGAATTTCAGAAGAACCGAGATATCTTTATGATTGTTATTAAAACTGATTTGGAAAATGCAAGAACACACATCTGAAAGTGAACCAACACTGTTCTTTTATTTAGTCTCTCTAAGCTCTCTAGCCATTTAATGCTAATTAGATAAGAAAATTGAATTGCAATAGTCATTGACATTTCATTAATGTCTGGTGTTCCCTTAGCAGCAAAAGAAAGCCAAAGTAATAAAGGTTAAGATATTTCCCAAACAGTAGAAAAAGTAACTATTAAAGAAATGTAACAGACATTTCACATGATGGCATATCTATGAACAGAACACATTTTACTCAAAGGCGTAACTTGGCACCTTTTCCTTAACTTTTTTGATTTTATAGACCATGGCCGTTCAGTAGCCATGGTGCTCATGAAAGAATTTTCTCTTGGTACAAGGTCCCTGTGGCCTGCTACCACTTCACAAGGGAAAGCAGGCCTGGGGACACCACCTTCCATGCCTCGGGTGATGGCGTCAGCACACACACCCACAATACTGCCAGATTCCAATGTTTGCTTAGAGGAAGTGCCCGGTCCCTAAAGCAGCTGAGTGATTTACATGCGATGCTCTACAGAGTGGTTGGAACAAGATAAGAGTGGGAACTCTCCGTTTTGAAACGTACTGAAGGACACACTGTCACATTCTGCTAACATCTTAGATTCTGTTATTGCGTCTAGAAGTACACAACTGGAACCAAAACTCATAAAGCCAAATCTAAACAATCTGACATTGTTCCAAGTTCTTCCCACTCACAAATTACTGTGAGGGAAGAAGCGATTTTCTAAGCCAGTCTTCCTCCAAATATCTGAATTCCTTTGTTTGCTAGCTGCCACATTTTCCTAAAGGAGGCATTATTTATGAATCACTCAGGTTGAAGACATCAATTTCATGCACTGCTGGAGTTGTAACTGATCAACATCATGCAACCCAAGTTTCTGTTCTGTTTCCAGCTGGTCCTGGCAAGCCTCAGTTGGACCTGTCTGTAACATGACAGAGCAGTCAAAAAAAATTCCTTCCAATATTTATCTTCTCATACCTGGGACTGCAAGGCCAGGACAAAGCTCTGTTTGCAGCACATGGAAGCCAGTAAGGTTTTCAGTGATGTAGCAGTGCTCTTTTTTTTTTTTTTTTTTTTTCTCTTGTCCAAACAGTGCATTTCCCCTCACTTGTCAGTAACTTCTCCAAAGACAGAGGAGACATCCTTATGCAGGTGCAAGTTTTAGGCTTTCTTTGTTATTTTAATATCAGTAAAAAGACCTCTGACAAAGAATGAAGGTAGTCATCTGTGAACACTGTTTTTGGTGTCTATTAACTAATGTATATATAATGGTGAATTATAATGGAGCTGTTATACTTCTACACAGCAGACAAGAATAGTGAATAGCTACAGTTAATACAGTTTTATGAATGCTTTCAAAATACTATCCAAAAGTATTCCTAAGGAGTGGATACTCAATGTTAACTAAACTCCTTAGTCAGGGATAACACTATGAAAAGACAATTTCTTCCACCATATAGTAAATAATTAAAATCTTACAGTGAACATTTATTTTTCACCTCTGTTAAATCTTTCATTATGGAAAAAGTAATAAGATTTTGAAGTTAAATATATTCCACTGCAACAAACCGCAGAGAACTCTTACAGAAAAAAAAAAAAAAAAAAAAAAGAAATCTTTCCATAAAGACAGTTCAAAATCCATTAAATTGAAGGAAAATCCTTTTCACTTTTAAGGGCAAATGTGGTTCTTTATCTGAATGCTGGCTGATTACTTTGAAGAAAGCATTTTTCCCGCTTTGAAATACGGATCTTGCATCTGGAATTCACAGAGCTGTATGTCACAGGCTGATCTTACAGACAATCCTAGAGATGGGATTTGCTGACAGTTTCACTGACAACACACAAAATATTTAACTTAAGGTTTACGTACAGAAGTTTCATTCACTGACCACCTCCCTTGTCCTCTATCCTCTCCTCACCTGTGCCCTGTTCACTAGCCCAGACACCCACACACAGTAACATTGAACGCACCACCTTGCAGAAACACACTGAGAGCTATGCCTGTCTGGGCAGAAGGAAGAACTCATTTCCAGTTTTAAATCTGCTTTAGGAAGTGAAGCAGAGGGTTCACAACCTTCCCACAGAGAGGAATGATATTTACTTCAATTTAACACAAGCTAAATTTATTCTCTCACCCCATTCCACTCTTAAACCCATGAAATTGAAACAAAGATGTGAACCCTTCTAGATTAATAAAATAAATTAGGACAGGGTTACCTAGCATTCTCTTCCTCATCTAGGCAAGCTCTCCATGAAATCCAGTATCTCACAACAACAGGCCTGACTTTCTGATGTACCCAAACTCCAGAGCTCAGTTCTGTGTTTTAAAAGACAACGTTACCACACAATGTCTGACTTTTATAAAAGACCAGTACAATAACCATGTTCCTTTTAAAGCTTATTGAACAATTATATCCTACCATCTAACAAGATGTGTCTATCTAATACAGACTAACACCATGATTAGCTTCATGCCAGACACGGAGCTATAGCGTAGACTGCAGAATATTTCTGAAGAGGAGGCTGTAACTGTAACATATTGCCCAAATTCTGCTGCTGAAAAATATATTTTTCAAAGGTAAACATCACTACCACTTCAAGAGATTTTTAGAATATTAGATATCAATTGCTATTGAAATCAAACACTTGAGAAATTACAACTAGTTTTTCAGATCACTTCAGATTCTAGTCTGAATTCCCAAATGGTAGTAACTCAAAATCAAACAACACAACCATATATGCAAGTGAAATATCTTGTGCAAGTTCCAAAACTGCTCCCTGGTACCAGCACTGCTTCACACTGTATTTAGTGGTTTTCCAGCTACATGAAGGCTATTCCACTCAGCTGAAAGAATTTTAGATTCTTAATGCACTGTAATATGGCAGC
This sequence comes from Aythya fuligula, assembly GCF_009819795.1. Taxonomy (NCBI): domain Eukaryota; kingdom Metazoa; phylum Chordata; class Aves; order Anseriformes; family Anatidae; genus Aythya; species Aythya fuligula. The sequence goes on from NC_045567.1 coordinate 7,311,665, forward strand.
TCACACTCAAACTCTTTCCTGACTTGTGGAAGCCGTACACAGAACTTGAGCAGAACACAATCTGAAGGTACTTAAAGCAACCCATTACTTTTCATACCAATAATGGAAAACTCAAGGCTTAAACTCAACTTCAGTGATTCAAATGTAAATTCTTTATGAAATGTAAATAATTTAATGCTTTCCTCAGTATCAGTGAAATACATACCACAAAGATCTCTTTTCACATAAGAAAATTTATTATTTCCTGGGACACTGGTAAATATTAAATATATAAATAAATAATCAGAGTAGACGCTCTCAACTTCTTTGTAGTTTCCAAAAGAGCACTAAAGCGATACCTTTTAGAGTCTTAGGACATTCAACAGTACAAAACAGTTCACACCTTAAAGTTCTGTGCTCAAATTTGATAAGGGTCAGTAGTGAGCCAAGCAGATGGCTCTTCAGTGGTTAATTATACTGAGTAATTCTGCTCAGTGGCACAGGTCACTTTACTATGATTTGTTCTGTTGTTCCTTTGTTAGTGGTGTTATCAGAAAGTTAAGGATTGAATTGGATTTTAAAGAATAATTATCAATACTACAGTAATGAATACTGGAACTACAAATTTCATCCTAGCATGGTTTTTTGAGTGGTGACACAGTAGCTCCAAGGACTAATCTAGCAATCATCTACAAAGCTGATTCCCTCTCCTATAACTTACAGGACTGCATTTAAGATCCTTTCTTAAAGAACACAAACCCCAAGGGGAAACCTGTAGGACACCTTGCCATCTTCACAAAGATTAACTATAGCTGCTCTGAAATAAGAACTTGCAGAGAGTTTTGTTTGCAATCATCTGGCTAAATCCACTTCATAATTTGAATAGTTGAGCAAGAAATAGGTCATACAGATATTCTCAATTAACACCAGCAGTTTATCTGGCATTCAGCCCACCACAGAAAATATATTCAGTTTTCTGAACATTCTTTCAAGTTCAAAATTCTTTTAAATTCATTAAGTTTCAAAAGCTTAATTAAAATTACAGAAATAATTTCAGCTAACATCTTTTCAGCTAGAAGACTATGACAATGCTCTAATGATTGAATTTTGGCACAGCAGTCTGAAGGCTTATTTTGGTCTCCTATTATGCTGCGTAATTATTACAGTCAAGGCTTTGCTTTACCCTAAAAGTAAACATTTAAAACTGTTGATAGAATACAGAAAGCAACGTGGGCTGCCTCTAAACTGACTTCACAGCACTCCAGCCAGTCAGAACAGGGACCTTGGCCCTCCAGCTCTAGCAATGCCAGAGCCATCTATTCCAGGCACCGCCGTGTTTGAACAGGTTCTTTCTGCTCTTTCTTTGCAGAAAAGGCTTTAGTCTCTCACATCTGAAGTTAGATTTATTCAGCTCAGCTATCAAAGCCGCAGTTACAGATTTCTTCAAGTGGCTCTAAAGGTCAAACCCATGCCTCTTCTGCTCAGGTCACCCTTGCTGTTCTTGTACTGTAAATCAAGGTCAAGAAACTTAATTCCATCTCATGAAAGAATGGAAAACAGTTAATTTCCCCACTGACAGCAATATTGTATATAGTACAAATTGCAAAAGGTGGCATTTAGCCAGTTTGGCATCCGCTTCCTTTCCCACAGATCTCTTCCAGCAGTTAAAGGAAATTCTCAATATTGTGTTACCTTCTTATGCCACATAACTGAGGCCAATGTAAACAGAAATAAGCATTTTTCTTTGAACAAGAATGGTTTCAGTTTGTCAATGTTATATGGAAATACTTCCACATACTTATTTGCGTGTTTTCTTATGTGGCCTTTTACCTACAGCAATTCAGTTTGCCCTTCATTATAAATAAACAAGTAATGCATGGGAATTAAGCTCTCCCTCCCTCTGAAAGAAAATCAACCTGAACAATTACCAAGACCATACCAACCTCAAGAGTTTTCAAACTCACTATTTCAGAATCTAAACGTATGTCAGGGTCCAACTCCACTTACTTTAGCTGTCAAAAAGAACAATTTGTTCCATCTTCTCTAGATAAGCCTTCCTCCCTGTATAATTATTGATTAGAGAAGAGAAATAGCTCAGAGACGATTTCTAGACAACTAAAGTTTGTAAAAATAGGTTCCTGCTACAAAGCACACTGCCTAGAACTGCATATTATATGCGGTTTAGACTACAAAAACTCAGTTGGAAATGCGATAGACTTGCACATTGAGGATCTGCAGGGAAAACCAGTCACGTAGCAAAGGCGAAGGAGCAACACTAAATGCAGCACTGAATTTTTCAGCTGTGCAGACCTGCTCACTCCACAAATTGTGTATTTCATGGGCAAATCAAAATAGCTGTCCCAGCAACAGCGAAGCACACAAGCATGCAGTGACTAGTCTAGCCTACTAACAGAGGGGACCAGATACCAGTCAGGCATTTAGGATATCGGTAGATTCACTACTGCACTGCAGGCTCAAACTCAAAGAGCTAAATCTTTCGAATTAGATTATGTGACAGTAACAAATTTGAACCTAGATTTATTGAAATCCAGCTAACATTAATGTATTGCCCTATCCAACTGCATCAAACAGGATAACAGCTAAAAATGTCTAATGAATGAACACTGAAAACATATTTACAAAACAGAAGATGGTCAAGTGTTTCTTTGTGACAGAGACTGAAGGCCAGCATTGAAAAGCTCACCAACCAGTAGTCAGTACACGGAAGGGCCTGGACTCTACAACGAGATCAGGACAGACAAGGTCTCCACCCCACTCAGAATCTCCCTGACCACCACAAAGCTCCTAAGGGGAGCAAAGAGATCACTCCACAACGATCAGCATGAGATCTCACATCAAGCAACCTGATTTTACATATTCAACTCTTCTCTCTGAAAAGCTGAGCTCAAATTAATGTCGACCTCTTTCCAGGACACCGTTTTATGATGGAGAAAAAGAAAGTTAACTGCTGACAAGACTAGTCATTTGATCCTGTAGCATAATTTACAGCAAAATACACTAAATTTAGTGGAGGAAGGTAATAGATTCTACAGTCAATTTGGTAGCTGAAGAACACTGTTACACTTTTCCATTATAGCTATTTTTGCTGCAAGAACTTATTCCTAGCTCTTATAAAATTAGTTTCTTCCACTGATTAATTGGTTAAAAAGCTTTCTGCTCTATGACTATTTCTTAGTCATAATACATTAGAACAGTTAATAATGCTTCAGTAAGGAAAAAACTTGTTCTGTTGATATATCTGGGGTACTTTTCATACACACAGATGTGTATCATCACATGATCATCCATACACGTAAGATCCATGAGGAAGCATGAATGAGTTGTGTTTGAAGCGGAAGATTCATCTTCACAGCTCTGGTTACCATGCTGCACAAAGCATGCATGCAACCATCCCATGGTAGCTAATGAAACAAGGTCTCTGGTGCATCCATTACACACCATTGCCCCCGATGGTACTGGTCACGCTACCTCCAATATAAAATCGCCTCTCAGCAGAATGCAAGGGAGCACAGACTCAGCATGAGATGCAACCATATCGTTAAGATTTGGTGTGCATGTTTTCATAGCATCTCAGAGCTTATTTCATATAGAATTCAGACAAATTAACTAAATTAACAGTATTATTTCAAAGTGGACATAGAAATGTATGTAATAAAGCTGTGCTAAACTATTTCCATTCCCCCTCCCCTGCAATAAAACATCATGACCTTAAAATGAACTTTATGCACAAAAACTTTTAAAGCATTGTACTGATCACAGAAAACAGCCAATTTTGGCTAAAAAGAAAAAGAAAAAAAAAAAAAAAGGTGCCTCTCCTCTGTAGTTTAAAAAAAATGATTTGCTCTATTTAGAATTATTGCAATTACTTAGGAGAATTTGTAATTACTTCTTTTGTTCTAATGTTCTTCTATTCCTTTTGATCATGTCATAGCAAAGTAATTTCTGATCAATAGATTACCCAAGAGGTCAAAAGAACCCAAAGCAAAGGGTTATGTAGACATATCACATACCCATTAATCCTGCAAAACTACTGCTTTTTTACTCACTGGCAGAGATAATACAGGAATAGGTAGATCAAAATTGAAAGAAATCATTAGTCCCTAGAGTTAATTGCTTTTCCATACTTTCTATCTGCTATTTTTTTCTTGCTACAGCTGACCACTGATGGCCTCATTATTTCATATGATTAGAAATAGTATTTAATTTTATGAACATTTTAAATGTTTAAATGGTTAAATTTTAAGACTTTCACAGTTGCCTTTCTACTTTCCTTTAGAAAGGTTCTGAGACTAAGAATAACATTTGCCCTTGCAAATAACTATCTAACTAGGGAAAAGTTCATGCCAGTTCATGAATGAGAAAGATGAGACAGGATAAATCCTGAAATTGCCAGACTGAAGTTTTATCTCTCTCTGAACTTCTTTGTATCTATGAAGAACATTATATACTTCTGAAATTGTTACCAACTTTCTAGGAAGCCCCACAGTGCCAAATAAATTTTGACATTATGAAAAATATTAGTTCACAGCTGCAGAGAAGTAATAGCTGTAGCTATTTGTTTAAAAGAATGGCCAAAAATGTGTCTTTTGGAAGAATACAGACCTAGCTCTGCCGCGTGCTGCACTCGGCACAGCCAACAGCCAGAATAATCCCACAGAAAACAATGGGGCAGTTTACTGTTTCTTGAGCTAAGATCAGCATTTCCAGAGTGCCTAAGCCCTAAGAATGCTTCAGACAAGAGGATTCAGAGAAATTCCCACATGTGCCAAGATGCAGAGAACACACTTCAGGCAGAAATGCTGCAAAACAAATACTACATCAACCAGATACCACAGCAACCACAACACAGAGCACTTCAGATGAGTTCTCTAAAGATACTTTCCTTTCCTTCTCACATTCAGTAATGACTCAGCATTACCCAGAAACATCAGACTGTGGAAGAGGGAAGAGACAAACCAACAAAAAGCAGCAGACCACAGTCAGCAGAGCATGGAAAGCTGGATTTGTTAGGCCACCCTTGTTTCCTAGAGCAAAAACCTTCCCTAACAACTTTCACTAGCTTTTCTGTCCCTACCATATTCAATCCCCAAATCCAGACCACCTGAAAAGCAGAACACTGACAACAGCACTATTTTCTTCCATGTTACTTCAGGGCATAAACTATGACTAGCATAAAGCTACACCCTCTCCTCTGTTTCTCCTAAGCAAAGAAATCTTTGGGACTACGTTTCATTTTTGCTTTATGTTGAATGCTATTTGTACAGCAAAAAGGATGGCTTACAGACAGCTGTACCTTAGCACAACCTAGAACATCCCCTGAGGGCAATGAAGACACATCCATGCTGACAGTCTCTGTGTATTTCCCAGAATCTCTCCTTGCTATCCCCTCCAAGGAATTCACAAATTCTCTTGCAACTGATTCAAAGGAAAAACCTACTAGCACATCTGAACAGAAGTACCAACGGATACAACCGCAGAAACATGCATGAAGTGTTGGGACCTCATACACACAATAGATCTTTGCTTTGGAATAGCTCAGCTGTCACCTATTCCAGCACACATTGCCTATTCCACTGAGCCATTTAAATTGAAGTCCCACTTATCTGGGCTAACAACAATCAGTAAATACATACTGCATAGACAGAAAATTCTTTCTATTCTGAAATCGTATTTCCCCTGCCATAAAACTTCCCTCAAGAAACTACCAATTTCCTTTCTTTTTCCTATTACCTGTAGTACCTTTCTACCCCTGAAAACCTTGTGTTTACTTCCTAGCGCATCTTCCATGCAGAGGACACTGGGGTTCTGCTCCTATTTTAACAAGTACCTGAATTGCTGGCATGAAATTGAGGAGTGTGCTTCCAAGAGAGGCTTTCTGTTGTGATCCATGACACACAACTTTGCTGAAATTAAACTCTTCCTTCAGAAACTGCAAGTTCTGCTTGAACAAGGACTACAAGAAATCCCCTGTTATATTAGACAGTACAACATAGGGCACATAGTATCTCCAGATAATTGCTGGGAGGACACAAATGAAGATTAATCTTTTTCCCTTTGATGTGAAGCAAACAGCTGGAGGTTTATACTTTCAGATTCACCAAGATGCTAAACACTTAACATTAACACCAACTTCCACTCTTTAAGTGAAAGAGCACGTAGTCAGTATAGCACTAACAGATTTTTCACAATCTAGGGAGAGATGCAGTAATATCTCATGCTTCGCTCTTACTGTGGAAGTTTTTTTTCCTTAAAACCCAACTGCAAGTGTCCCTGCTCCCAGCCCTTCCCACAGAATGGCCATGCTGCAGGAAATGGTTTGCTGCCTGTAGTTAGTTGAAGAAAAGAACACCTAAAATCAAAGGATTCATATGGGGACAGTAGCTAAACAACTACACATGGATTTTGATTACCATAGACATTTACTTTTATTAAAAACATCGTTCAAATTTCAACATGGGCTGAACATCTCACACTGTGTTCAGTCAACAGCAGCGTTCTCACCTCCCGGGGGGCTATCTGCTAAGCTGTAACTCCATAGCGCACTGCATGGCAGAAGAATTTAACCACAAAATTATCTCATTCATCATCCTAATTATGCCTCAGAAGTTGCTGCATTAACATCGATATCTGCATCCAGCTCCAGGTGTCACTACAAATTTTCAGGCAATGAGCAGTGTCAGCATGTGAAAGACAGAACTGCCCAGGCAGAAAACAAGGGAATTTCACTTTTTTTTTTTCTTCCAAGATCCCAATTGGATGAAGAAATACATTTATTTGACCCTTAAAGAACATCTCATATTGACAATCTACATTCTCATGAAGTGCAAAATGTTTCAGGCAATATTTTAAGAGTTATGTGAAAGGAGCAAAGAAAGATCCCTTACTGGGTATGCATTGTAGCAAGTATATTTACACAGCTAAAAGAATAAACAGAAAAGATATCCTGTAAGATGTGCCACGGAAACATAGTAATATTGTTATAATATGCTAAGATAAGGCTGACTGCATCCAACGCACTAAAATAAGTTGATGATGACTAGATCACGGAGTTCGGACTGCCCCCAGGGCTGGCAACCACCTATTGCCATCATAAAATAAGGACAACAATAAGAAAAGGTTCATAGCAAAGCTTGCTTTTAGAAAAGCTGTCCCATGAAGTTTGAAAGCATCCTCAACTCCAAATGCAAGTCTGTGGTTTTAGCATATTTTGCCTTAATAATGTTGCAACATGGACACTGGCACAGAAAACCAGTTACTGAAAATGAACTTATCAGGTATCTTATCAAGAAATAGCTATGAGTGACCACAAGGAGATTAAACATCGACCAACGTTCTTCAATGACATAACTGTTTATTCATATAGTTTGAACAAGACCAGTGTAAAATCCTGCAGTTCCTTACTGTGCAGCTACAACTGCCTGAAGCAGAAAAAAAGGACATCGGAACCAGTAAAAAAAATATTGATTATTGTAAATAGGAAAATATATCTCTCTCCCATAGATTAAATAAGTTCTTTGATTCATATCTCCAAGAGACCATTTATACTTAAGGGCAATAGACTTCCCACTGAATTTATACGAAAATCCTCAGAAGGGAAGCTTTGTTGATTAAACATTCAATTGCCATTGAATATCACTACTGCCTTATTATCTAGTGGTGTTGCTTGAGAATGAATCAATTCCAGCCTGCTACTAGACCCTGTAAATCTTTGAGAGAATTTGCTATTCCATACTTGTGCAAATGACTAATTCACTCAACAGTAACACTTCTTTGCCCACTATAATAAAGCACACACCATAACCAATTTAATCAAAACTGGCATGCCTTTCAGGTCCTAAAGTGAATGGGGAAGCTACAGGCAAATGATTGGAAATTGAAACAGCATCTTTTTATTTATATACTCTGTTCAGTTTTGTTTACTTTTGGATGTTTCATTACAATTTAGAGCTTCACTTGAAAAGTGATTTGAACTGTGACTATACTTGATAGAGACAAGTTGGAAATACCACAACCCATCAAATAATCTATAAAAAGACATACCTAGGAAAGACCTTTCAAATGTGGTATTGTCCCACTGGTTAAACTACTACAAATCTTGATTGTATTTATAATACCACAAAGTACTGCAGAGTTAATTTGGGGTTTTGTTTAGTTCTGCTCGTTCTTATTTAACAAAAGCTAAACCCAGCAGCATTTTGTTTGGGGAATGACTGTCTACACGGAGCTAAAAATATTGTGTTGATATTAAAATGTGCAGAATAAATTCCCTACATAAGCCAAACAGAACCACAGCCATATTTATTATCTAATTTCATGCTATACAAAACACTGCACATTAAGTAGCAAAGACGACTACGAAAAGGGCAATCAGTGATATTAATTTAAGGGGAAAAACTGGTCTGTTCACAGGCTTGCACCAGATGACAAAAAAAAAAAAAAAAAAAAAAAAAAAAGCAAGAGTGTAGATCTCCCCGCACAGGAAAAAAAAAAATAAAAAAGGCTACATTAGGAAGATTTATTTTCAAAATAAAATATATAAATGCATTTTGAGAAGACGGAAAAGACAGGATGGGAAAAAAACACTTCCAGGTTAATAAAATTATGCATTGACTTGATTTTATTCTTATGAAAGCTAAAATAACGCTTTATCTTAATTTCATTCTGTGCCCTCTTCTCAGTTACGAAGGAATTCCTCCTTTTTCCACCCAGGGCTATATTACTGCCCCCTGTACTTTATAAACAAAAAATAATTTAGGAAGTTATTTTTAAGAATAGCTTGCAAGTTTTCTTAGATCCCTCTTTTATCCACCTGGAATACTACCTACCATACTTGATTTGACAAAGGGATATAAAGGAAGAAAAAAAGGATGGTGACATTATCCTGGTCCATATTTTTGAATAGCAATGCAATCAAGTAAATTATTTGCAATGTTTTATGTGTAAGCTACTCATGATAGAGCAACACAATACTTCCATCTGAGCAGTAGTTTCTGCTACTCATTGCTTTTCCCACATTAATGTTTCATGATATTTTTAAAAAGCAGTAAAATAAGAGACCAAAGAGTCATTTCAGGCCTCATTTTTGATTCATCGTGTGTAGTTTAACAAATAATGTGCCTTTGTTTGGTTTTATTATAGTACTGTGTGACCTGCAGAATCTCCAGAGACCAGCTAAGAAAAAAGATGAACGTCATTCTATTAGTGCGAGAAGTCAATAATAATAGTTACAATATGCAGTCCTTCGCAAGACTTCTATTTTTATAAAGCATTAATTCATACTGAATCTTAGAGAAGACAACACAAACACATCCTTAACTTTCCCCAGTCAAAAAAAAAAAATATGAAAGAATACTATATTTCATTCAGCACCAAGGCCAAAAGTCTCATTGTTATTACATGTAAATACATGAAATGCAAATGTAAGCAGCATCTGTATTACAATGTAGGGTTGTGTCGGGGCTGATGGTTAGGGTCCCCCCTCTCCCCCCTTTAAACAATTCTTATCTATAAATTCATAATTATTAGGAATAACATCCACATTTTACACCATCTAGAAATGCTACACTCAGAAAACCTTCACAAATAGAAAACAGAGATAAGAACTGAGCGTTTTGACTGGAAATCAGGTTTCAGTCTGCAAGCTTTTCTGCCATTCCTGTTTTCTTCGGCTTCTTTACTTCTGCAAGAAGAAAAACTTCGCCATAAATTGGAGCATAGAATCATAGAATATCCTGAGTTGGAAGGGACCCTTAAGGATCATCAAGTCCAACTCTTGACACCGCACAGGTCTACCCAAAAGTTCAGACCATGTGACTAAGTGCACAGTCCAATCTCTTCTTAAATTCAGACAGGCTCGGTGCAGTGACCACTTCCCTGGGGAGCCTGTTCCAGTGTGCAACCACCCTCTCTGTGAAGAACCCCCTCCTGACGTCCAGCCTAAATTTCCCCTGCCTCAGCTTAACCCCGTTCCCGCGGGTCCTGTCACTAGTGTTAATGGAGAAAAGGTCTCCTGCCTCTCGACACCCCCTTACGAGGAAGTTGTAGACTGCGATGAGGTCTCCCCTCAGCCTCCTCTTCTCCAGGCTGAACAGGCCCAGTGACCTCAGCCGTTCCTCGTACGTCTTCCCCTCAAGGCCTTTCACCATCTTCGTAGCCCTCCTCTGGACACTTTCCAACAGTTTCATGTCCTTTTTATACTGTGGTGCCCAGAACTGCACACAGTACTCGAGGTGAGGCCGCACCAGCGCAGAGTAGAGCGGGACAATCACCTCCCTTGACCTACTAGCGATGCCGTGCTTGATGCACCCCAGGACACGATTGGCCCTCCTGGCTGCCGGGGCACACTGCTGGCTCATATTCAACTTGCTGTCTACCACGACCCCCAGATCCCTCTCTTCTAGGCTGCTCTCCAGCGTCTCATCGCCCAGTCTGTACGTGCAGCCAGGGTTTCCCCCTCCCAGGTGCAGGACCCGGCACTTGCTCTTATTGAACTTCATGCGGTTGGTGATCGCCCAGCTCTCCAACCTGTCCAGATCCCTCTGTAAGGCCTTTACGCCCTCATTTGAGTCCACAACTCCTCCAAGTTTGGTGTCATCAGCAAACTTGCTCAAAATACCCTCTATTCCTACATCCAGAAAATATTGAAAAGTACCGGCCCTAAAATGGAGCCTTGAGGGACCCCACTGGTGACCGCCCGCCAGCCTGACGCAGCCCCATTTACCATAACCCTTTGGGCCCTGCCCGTTAGCCAATTGCTCACCCATCGTATGATGTTTTTATTTAGCTGTATGGTGGACATTTTGTCCAGTAGGATCCTATGGGAAACTGTGTCAAAAGCCTTGCTGAAGTCCAAAAAAATCACATCAGCTGGTTTCCCTTGGTCCACCATACGGGTGATCTTATCATAAAAGGAAATCAGGTTAGTTAGGCAGGACCTACCCTTCACAAACCCATGCTGGCTGGGACCAATGACTGCTTTGTCCCCCAGGTGCGCCTCAATAAGTCCGAGAACCAACTTCTCCATGATTTTACCAGGCACTGACGTGAGACTGACAGGCCTGTAATTGCTAGGGTCTTCTTTCTGACCCTTCTTGAAAATCGGCACAACATTTGCCAGCTTCCAGTCTACCGAGCAATAGCAAAGCTAGCAAAACCCTAAGAATAAAGAGGTTCTTAAAGCTCTGAACGCCAATTTCCAACTACTGGATGACCACTGCATGGCAAACTGCACGTTTGTACCAGAGGAACAACGCGATGCCCCCATGACCAGTTGGGACCCTGCTGTGTTAGATGAAGGCTAGCATATTTGTGACATTCTAATGATAAAATATACAAAAGTCAATGTGTTAACCAGATGCATATCATGAGAATAACTTGCAAATGACTAACAGTGATTTTTTTTTTTTTACTATATTTAAATGATTTTTGAAACGTGCACTAATATTGCAACTTGGTTTAAAAAAGAAAGTGTAAATACTGTATTTGAGCAAAACTAACAGAAGAACACATTTCTCAGAGTTTTGTAATACTGAAAAATCATCCTGTCCTTATGAAATAAACTGCACAGGAGAAAACATGGAAAACTGCAGAAAAAAATACTGTGCCAAATGCTCTACTACCAGGGGCTGTGAAGTCACTCACTCAGGACTGCTCTGTTTATTCCCCTAATTATTACTCTTCCATACCCTGTTCTGTTCATAACCAGAGTGCACATAACCTGTTTCATTATTCATTGGTTGCTATGACACTATATGAGCAAGCTGACAGAGGCCTTTTTCTTTGCTGAACACAGAGTTAGAGCATTCCCAGTCCTGTGATAGAGAAGCTGCAAAAGTGCTCCAGGAGCAGCTTTCATCCTTTGGATCCACCTGGAGAACAAGCCAGGATGCTGCTCAAATGCTGTAACAAAGGCAGCAAACATACCTTTCAACCCGAGCACAGAGGGAGCTTCGCCAGCCTCCAAAGAACAGGCTCTGAAAACCATCGCAGGAATGCTGCAAGTGGTACTGTTAACCACCCAAGTGCTGTGCACAGAGCTGGCACGCTCTCTACTCCAGAAGAGGGATGTAGAAGGATGTAAGGCAGTATGAGCACTCTCTTCTTGAGGTAATCAACATAAACAAACTTATCCCTACCAGTTTCAAAAAACATAATGCAAAAGGAAAAGAATTCCTTAGATGTTACCTGAAACAGAGATGAGTCACCAAAATAAACACAAACCAACCCAAAGAGAAAAAATCCCAATTGGTTTCTCAGTAATAGTACAAAATCCCAATGGAAAGGGTGGGAAGAACTGGAGTCTGGGACTAAAAGAACCAGTTTTCACATCCATGTTTAGAAATGCTATTTGATTTATCTTACTTGAAAGGGAAAGTCTCCAAAGTGCATCATTAAGGGCAGGTTGTAAGCCAGCAACAGAAAGTGTGGAAATAAACAAAGAACATACTAGTTGGAGTACCTGCAAACTAACTAAACCTTTTGGGATAAGCATTTGGGCTGTGGAAGCTGTTCTCTATAAATTTTAGTGGAAAATAAACCATTTTGCATCACATTACACTATAAAGCAAGTTTTTTTTTATTTTTCTTTCTCCCCCCCCCCCCCCCCCCCCATTTACTTTAACAGCAGAATTGAGAATGAACATATTCATTATACCACGAGCACCCAGTTGGTTTACGATAGAATTTAGGGACCATTTTGCCTACTCACAAGAACTGAAGGAGTCAGGAGAAGTGCATGTTGTGGCTCTATACAAGAAAGCAGGCGTTGCTTGCTTTCCCTGCACACCTCTCATTCCTCACTCCACTGGCTGCAAAAAGTGTAAACATCCAGAGAAACAGCCTGGCAGCACAGAGCAGGTGACAGGCCGATATTCAGAGAACATCACTCATCTCTTAAAAAGTGCAGAATTTAAAACAAACTGCATCACGTCTCTCACTAAGAGCAAGCAGCAAAGCAAAATCCTGCCCATGGAACCACACAGAAGCAGCAGGACCAAGTAGGAAGCACAACGAGCAGGGACCCCGTGATCTTTCCTGAGTGATGTCTTTTCCCTACAGCTAGAGCCTTCTTCCTTTCTGGCACCCCATTTTGAGGCAACTTGTGATTCAAAGCCAGCTTGTTAAGACAGGTTTATACCACCCCCCAAAAAATCCAGAGCTTACCGCCATGGAGCCCAGTCTCACCCCGCAGAAGATCTTTAAGACTGAAGGCCCAGTTTTGATCCCTTTACTTTCAACTTCATTCACAAGACACCCCACTGATTTCAATGAGGAAAAAAAGTTGCAAATGTGTTTGAAGCCATAATTAAAGGGATTAGAGTCTGATGCATATTGATCTCAAGAGCCCTTTGATTATAGAACAAATCACAAATACTGTATAACAAATTAAGAAGGAAGGTCTTTTCACCAAGTCATTAATACATTAGACATATCTGGATTGTCTGCACTTCAAAATATTTACATGCCTTGCCTGCAAGAATTTCAAATGAAGTATTAACAAGCTATCAAAGCCATCACTGTCTTTTACAAAAACATTTTTCAAAAGCTAAATTGGGCCAGTGCTCTGTGAATCTGCCAGATCTACTTCAAAATGGAACAACACTGTTGAACTCCATATACAGGGATTTCTTATATTCAGGACATGCAAGGTATGTACATACATAAATACAGGATATGTACTAATAATACACAATGTTTTTGCAATAAATTTATTTGCACTCTCAAAGCATACTGCATCTTATTTCAAGTAGTCAACTTAAAATGGCAAACATTTTCATGAGTCACTCTTCCAAATGTATTTCAATAAGAGCTAACATGATGAAAATCCTTTTTAGAGTAGAATTGTTATAAAAGACTTAGAAAATGCATTTAAATTCTCATCAGCAATATATACACCTGAAACAAACCTAAGCCTTGGACTCGGTAACTTCCCTCAGTTGCTGGCACAATATTTTGTATGAGAGGTTTTGAGTTACAACAAAAATGCACAAAATGCATAGAGTGAGTTTTGTCCTCTTATCAGCTACGTTCAGATGCATCAGTGATCTTTTTTTAAATCCATCATCTCTTCAGAAGGGGATACCATGCTGAGAAACCAATGTTGTCCATCAGACAAACAGCAAGCATCTTGTTCTCACCATGTGGATCAAACCATGAACTGCCCTTCTAGTCTTAATAACACAATAATAAAAAGCTTTTGCATAAATCCCAGTCTTAATGCCTTTGCCCACTGTTTCACAGCACAATTTACTTTTTCCGGGATACACTCAAAAGTCCACTGGGATGAGTTAGAAGTGACAACTCTTGTGCAAAATACTTTATTGCTTTTTTTTTTTTTTTTTCCCCTCAATAAAAAGGGATTCTATTGCTGCCTGAAAGGAGTTGGCAATTCAACTGATAGCCTGGTTAGGCTACTGGCATCTTAAGAACAAGGTAACAGCACAAAGTCTAGGTAGGCTGTCTCACACAGTGCTCTTTTGCAGAAACATGGGAAACATTTGAGACTAGGACAGACATAAAGCAATGCTTTCTGGTACACTTCTCCCACCCTCCAACAACCTTCGTCCCAAAGAGCAATATCACTATGGCCTATTTTCCTTTGAAATTACAATGCATTTGCTAAACCAAAGGGTGGCTGGAACTGATGAAACAACAAGGCTTTCTAACACATTACTGGCAACAAGACATAACACACTGGTGTTTCAGCTGACCAAGTTGTCAAATGCATGGTTTATATGCAGATTTACAATGAAGATAATAATTAAAAGTCTTTTTTTTTTCCCTGAAGTTGTAAAATTCAGATTTCTCTTTAATCTTAAGAAAGCATTAAATACACAAAAGCTCTCGCATCACACCGACCTGCTTTACAAGGAGGGTATAAGGCAGCCCCAGGAGACTTCAGGCACCTACCCTAACTGTCTGTGGGAACAGGGCACAGAAAGAAGCCCTGAAGCTCCCTTGGCTGTGCACAAGGCAGGTTCTTCTTGAAAAGTGAAGACAAAACGCACCTTCACAGTCTGACTGCAAAGAGAAACATTAACTAGAGAAAGGTGAATACAGCCAATTATGTTTTTTAATTAGCTTTCCTGCTTTTCAGTGAATGTTGGTACTCGTGAATAGCAATCAATACTGCATTCTAGCGGTTTGTTATGTAAATAAAGCACTTATTCAGCAGTATTATCTCATTCCAAAGTTAACACCCTTAACGAAAACTTGACAAAGTATCTGTTCGCACCTCCTCTAAAAGAGAAGGAACCAAGTAACAAGTGAAAATTCTGCCAGTCGTACAGAGGTATCTGATGAGACGCAGGAATGCTTCCCCCATTTGACTGGCACACTCTGAAGCACAAGCTGAACACCAAAACAGGGAAACCTGAATCTAATTCCTGCTACAAACACTGGAATAGACAAGATGGGCCACGAGTCCTTAGCTGTTTCACACTTGTTCTATAAGGAGAGAATAACAGCTGCTCAGGCTGCCAGCTCGTAACTCGCACAGGCACTCAGGGCACGATTTCAATAGAAGCAGAAGCACAACACCAAATTTTACCTTTCCATGCTATTTTCACTGATATGTGGAAGTTAACATAAGCAATTACATGCTTAACATAATGTACATAGCAATCCATAAGCAACATTAAATTGACCCTAAGACACTGCAGTCAGGAGCTGATGAGACCTTATTATAAACTAACCCCATTAAAAGTATTCTTTATTTCTCTCCTGTTCAGCTGAAGTCCACAGCGTTAATTGAAGACGTTCACCTCCAGAAGCAGTCAGATGTTTTACTTCTCCTACAGAGGTTTCACTTCATACACACACCTAGACATACGGCAAATATTACTGGTAAATCCTCTCCACCACTTTGGCAAATGCAAAGGATCATAATCCCACATGGTTTGCTGGGTTTTTAGACATACCACCTACTATATTCCTATTTCAGGCCACACAGCATGTGGAACATTGTTTTCTGTAAAGGCTATGAAGTGTGGCTAACAACACAATTTCTCCTTCTACATGTATTGGCATTCTGAATGTATATATGCAAACTTGCACGTTAACAGATCTCTGCACGTAGGGGCTGATCCTCTAGTTAGTAGAAAGATCCACTGATTTCAGGGGGAGCTAATGTAACACTTAATTACCATGAGAATAATACTTTCCACTTCCAAGAAAAAAACAAACACTATTTCCACCACCACTCCCCGCCTTGATCCAAAATACATACTGCATTGAAACTCTCCCAATCCAAAAGTCTCTTGAGATAAACAGGGAACAGAGCAGCAAGTTTCCAGGGTCACGTTCTTCACAGAACCTGTTCAGACACAGAGGCAGACAACTCCGCTCCCTTCCTGCAGCTCAGTGACCATGCCCACTCTCCATCAAACACCTTTTACGAGAAAATACTGGTGTAAACACCTGACCCAGCAGCTCTTGGGGAATTTGACCGATCGATGTTTATGAGGACTATAAGGGAACTCATTATCCTCCCAAGGTTGGTCCAACTGCTGTTCTGAGACGTGCACCATGGCAAGCACACGTAGTGCCTTCCACCTGAAGGACTGAAGCCACCCTCAGAGCATTCCTAAGTAGAAAACAATGCCCTACATGCTCCTGTCACCTTGCTCCCTACATAAGGGACTTCTTGCACAGGTGGTAGTGCCATACAGCAACAATACAAAACAACTCACAATTAGCAGCCCACTGAAGTTGTTCCACTAAATATTCCTAGCATGCATTTCCTTTCCCCCCCTTCCAGTCATGAAATTTCTCCTCCTGGGCATGCAACAATAGCCAAGATAGATGACTGTACATTATACACACGAAAAGACAGCAAACAGCTCCTTTTACATAGATTATAGCCAGCTTTCTCCAGGTCCCAGATGATTTGGCTCCCCTGTACAATATTTGGCCTACCCTTTCCTCTCTTGTTCAACATGGTCATTACACTCATTGCAGCAGAGAAGTTAAAAGGTCAAAAATGTATTCCACGATGATTATAATTTATATCAGCGTAATTACTTACATGGAATACTAGTTAGGTCTCTAACGTGGAGTCAGCCTAAAAGAACCAGGACAGACATATCTGTAAAAAGATATCCAAGAAACATTTTGTAAGGATGAACTCAAAATTTCAAGAATCCTCTCCAATAGAAATCTCTTCATAGAAGGTATTTCAAAATGATAACAGGTCAACAAAGATGTATTTGAAATAGCTACTGTGAAAGAGTTCCTCATGCACAGGCTTACTCTATACAGAAGCCTTTACATTGTTCAGTTTCAAATATTTCCAAAGTAGGTTAAGTTCAACTATGTGTGGGTCTAGCTCTTACCGCACATTCAAAAAAAACTTCAAGCAGCTATTGCTGCATTTTAGAATTTGTCTCCTAGTAAATTTCACTACATCCTAAGGAATATATGCCCTTTGGCACTAGGAAACTAAAGATGCAAGCTTTCATTTTCTGGAGCTTAATTTTGGTGCTAGAAAATAAGTAAATATTCCACTGAAGTCATGATGCAATTGCCCTTTTCAGGATCATTCCAAGACAGTAGTTCCCAGATAAAGGCAACTTTTAGTTGCACAATCAACTCAGCTTCTCAGAAAACTGCACAATTTAATCTTTCATCCTTGGTACTGCCCATTGTTTATCTTCATGACATCAGTCTTCCCTCACTAAACACTTGTGTGCATACTGTAAGTGTCCTAACTCCCCCACAAGCCAGTGACGTGTTCTGCAGACGCTAACACAGACCACAGGCACACACGTGGACATCACATTTTCCTCCTTGCTCCTTTAGCCAGCAGGCACTTTGCATGCCAAAAGATGCTCCCGTGCAGAAAGGAAAGGTGCACAATGAGACACTGATACTGCAGCATAGCTGTGTTTGAGGGAAAGTATCCTTTGAAAAACAAAAGAGCCGGAAAGAGGTATTTGTAACATTATAGAAGTTGATCACACATATGCCACCTGTGTCCTAATGCATCTGGTATGTGGCCAACTGATCAGAAAACAAAGCTGGTCAAGGGATGAAATGGGGTGTTAAGCACAGGATCTGCAAACTGCAGAAATGCAACCAGCAGCAGCCCCAGATTCTGTTTCTATTGCCTAATGAAACATGTCACCACTGTTTTAGCTCAACTGCTCAGAATACAGTGAGGTTTGATATCTTTTGAAGCAAGTTTCATAAGAAAAGGAATACATATGCACCTAAAAGCTCCGTATGTGTCTGATCATCTGATCAGATGTCTTGGCAAATGCTCAGTCCAGAACCAAGACAAATTACACAGAGCAAGTTTTCAGAAGCTTCTGACAAATACATAAAAATAATAAATAACAATAATAGAAAAAAAAAATGTATATCCATTCATATCCTTAACAGTACACAGCCTTATCTTGTTTAAAGCTGCACTGCTGACTTAGGCTGCCTGAAATGTTATCTCTGTATTCTGCAGGTGCACTTGCCCAATCTGTTAGTGAAAACACAAACACCACCCAGTGGATTTAGGAGGCTTTGAGTATTGAAACCCTCAAGAATTTTTAAACACTTGGGAGAAACAGAGAATAATTTAAATTTGCAACTTGAAGTGATCACTATTTATTTACTAAGACCGACATGTAGCATCTTGAAATATTTTATATTCAGACTTACACAGAGAAAATTCAAGTTCTAAAAGAAGAGATTCATACTGAGCAAAATATGTTCTACTATTAAAAAGTAAAATAATCAATGAACAAATTGACACTTTTTGAGGCCATGCTGTTTCCACCAGAAGTATTCCTTCAGTTATTTTTGTTAATCTTCAGAAGTGGCTCCAATACTTTTGAATTGTTAGTCTCTACAAATTTAGAGATGGACAGCTGAATGGTAATATAAGCCTGCTGAAAACAGGCTTTTTTTTGTCAGTCTTTGAAAGTAGTCTGCAGATCCTACAAAGAATACAGTTATATAATTACTGCAGAGGAGAGAGGGGGAAAAAAGAAAAAGGAAAAAAAAAAAAAAAAAAACAGCTTCCCAAAACAAGCCTTGAACTATTATCCTTCAAATTAGTCACAAGAACTAATTGTCTCACCTTGCACATTTAACTTCAGCAAAGCATAATAATTGTACTTTGTCTTTACATTTTATGCATCTGTACTGTTTACACCGTTTTTGAGGAAGAAAGAGATGGAAGCAAACCACAGTATCCAGTGCCTTTTTCCATTTATGCCACCTACTCTACAGTGTATGAATCCACCTTAGGTGGATTTGTAGGCTGCTGTCATAATGCAGACTTATATGCAGCTCAGCATATATCACATTAGTTAAAATGTCTCTCGGTTTTATTTCTCAACATGAATTTAAAGTTCTGTTAACCAAGATCTTAAAAAATCATTTATTTTTTTATTTACTAAGATTGACAACAATGGCAAATGCCATCTGTTCAACTCTGGATCAGAAATTTTAAAAGCAGCTTTCAAAAAGAAATGGGGAAAAAGCCCTTCAAATATTATTGCCAAGCAGTTACCTCAGAATTGTCTCAAATATTATTACCAATGTATTGTGCTATATTTACCTCAGCTAGTAACTTCCATGAATAACTCCAGAACAGACTGTAGAAAAAGCCAATATCCATCACAGAGAAAACCATGAGTGAGATCTCACAGACTTAAAATTTGTTCCACCAACTCGTATTTTGGAAGTTCCACTTATAACTAAGAGATTCAACCCAAATAAGTACTGCTATTTTGCAACACAGCATAGACCAGACAGAGTGATGTTCTCCAGCTACACTCAAATTTTTATTGTATTTCACAAAACCAGGTGTAAGAAGAAGAGAAAAAAAAAAAACAAAAAACAAACAAACAAAAATCATCAGAAAAGTGAAGAAAACATTCATTACTTTATTTGGGTTTGTAAGCTTTTGTGATACATCTACATTCCCTTTTCACTTCTCCTTCAGATATGACAAGCAGAGCTTACCTTTTAAGAATTAAAAGCTACCAGTTTCTTAGTCTCTATTTCAGAAGCCAGGGCTTGGGGGGGGGGGGGGGGGACGACACGACGACATGCACGTTAAAGTCTATAAAAATGTCATGAATCATTAAATACTTTAAAGTTGATAATGGCCATAAAAGTTGATAAAGTTGATAGGCAGCAGTTACATAAACAAACACACACACATAGTATTTTTGTGTTCACATTTCAATGAGTAAAGAATCTACTAAAGTCAAAAAGCAATAAGCAAGAGATCAATCTTTAAGTAGAATCTAATCTCTCTCACTTCACTTACTCTTGTCTGCTATCCATCAGATGGGGGAATGAATGCTAGAAGACACCACCATAGTTTTAATATTCACTTCATTTTAGTCGTCATACAATAAATACAGGAAAGTAGCAGTAGGGTATACAAAGTGTCTGCTTTTCTAATAACTAGTAAGAATGACAAGTGCCATCTGTATTTGGGATACCCAACTTCAAATGATTAGTCTGATTAGATACAGCAAAAAATCTATTTGACAAAATGAGTACAGTTAAGAACTTGTGACACTACAGCATTGCTTATCACAATATTTAACTAGGGATGAACGGAATCAGAGGCACAGAATGGGAGGCAGTCAAGGAGATAAAAAAATAAAAATAAAAAAAAAGATGTCTTTTTTACAAGTGTTTTGAAAGTCAATATAGTGAAGAACTACCATACTTAGATCTGTTGAATAGCCCATCTTGGTCAACACTTCACTTAATAGTTTTAAGTTGTATGAAAAGCACTTTGAAAAGAATTAAATACACACACAAGAATTGTTATATTGATTCAACGAACGAAAGTATACTGTAAGAAGCCATAAGGTGAAAGATTAAATCAAATATTCCCCCCTTAGGATGAAGGCAGCTATTAGTGGAAGCACATTAAAAGCTTTGAAAGAACCATTTACATTTGCCCTAAAACACACAAAGGATGAAACTCTGATTCTATCGAGATACATTCCAAATCTTGCATTGATTTAACCAGGCTGAAGATTTCACCTATGAAGACCAAACATCTAAATAGCAGTATTAACTGCGAGGACTGCTATTCCACACAGGGCCATCTTTATAATCAATCCAGAGAGAAGTCACATTAAAATGAATAGAAATGCAGCACATGCTTCTCATATCTGACTCTAAAAAAATGCCTTAAGATAATAGACAAAATTCTCTTCCATAGTCCAATAGTCCTAAATGGCACATTGCTCGACTTGCACTCAAGATGAATGATTGATCTTGAGGATATTCAGTACCATACACACACACACACAAAAAAATAATTTTACAGTACATTTCATTGCTGCCAAGCTGGAACATCCTATATAAACCTTATGTACTGGGTCTGGCTACACCAAAAAGCCAAAAGCAGGGGTATTTTTTCATCAAATAGAACTAAAAGACAGGTACACAAGCCACAGAGTTCTTAAAAGACAGCTGGAAGAATCATGCATCTCCCACATTCCCCCCCACAGTGGGGAACAAAACCCATTTCGGTTCAATATGTTTTTAACATTGAACTTTTTTTTTTTTTAAGATGCCAGTTAATGAGAATTACAAATGCCAAATTGCCCAATATATTTATATACATTTATCTACATTTCTCTAATGAGAGCATTTGTGCTTTTTTTTTTTTTTTAAATCAAGAAGTTGCTTGTAGTTTTGATGCCATCTTATAACAACTAATATTGTAACAATTCACTCTTAATAACTCAACAGCTGTGAGCAGCCACTGTATTCATTTTTACTGGAATACATACGGCCACAAAATAGAAAGTTATTTAGAGTGAACTACCCTACAATACACTCTAGAAATCTATACTTAAATCTTTTACATGTTTCTATTCCCCTCATTAATCTAGTCTATCCAGCAAATGCACAGTTCGTGGAAGAAAGCAAAACACTCAAGCATCACAGGCATCTTGTAGTCATCAGCTGGAAGCCCCACAGCGAACGTGCAGAATTCCCTCCAACTGGGTATAGCTGTTACCATACTTCAATACCATGATTAATATAAAACTAATAACAACACGGAAGTTTTCATTCTCTACAGTTCCACAGTCACTAAGAAGCCAGACTACATGAACAGAGTTCATGAAGATGTAAACATGGAAACAAAGGCTCACTGTTGCTTACTTTCAACAACAGGGGTTACTGAAGAAGTAACTGTGTTCAAGCATCCTATTCACTGGTTTTGGCTCACTCTGACCCTGCACTGCAAGCCCACAAGACACATGGAGTGCAAAGCAAGTGATCGACTTTTCTTTCAGGTTTGTATCATTTCTGATACCCCAATGGTTGAGTGTGTAAGAGGACGTACATGTGTGCAACATTAGCTCTGCTTAAAACAAATACAGAGGATATACATGCTTTCGCGTACATGTGTGTTTTCTGAGTACTATGTAAATCATACACCAGACATCCTGTTTTTACCATTCTGCAAAAAGTAACATGGAGTACAGGGCTGTGTATGCTGCTGTGGAAAGTGAAGTGACAGACAAGTAACCCAGCCTCTAAATACAGTGACAGATTTAGCAACTCTTCAAATCAGGACACAAGTGTCTCTTGCAAAATTCCTTCTGTTATATTTTTACAAGCACCCTTTCTGAATCATGACAACTTTCCTATTTCAAAAATAATCATAACATACTTAAGCTCTTATATAAAAGAGTAAGGAGATCAAACCACAAATTAGTCAGAATATATTCCTTTTGATATAACAAACGGCTTTCTCAAGTTTGACATTAGGTTTCCTCTTCCCACCTCTAGTTCTTTTCAAAGTGTCTTCTCTTTCTACCCTTACTACTCTGACTCACATTCTTCAAACTCTAACAGGGTTTGCCCATTTGCTGAAGTTGAACAGACCTAGCAAATACACTATTTTTCTAAGTCATCACTACCCGTTCACCAGGCTTTTTGTCAAAGACCACAGGAACAGCAAGGCTATAGGAGAACATGGAAGAGGTGAAGCTAGCTCCCTGTCTTTGACAATGGTCAACAGCAAGTGCCTATGAAAGAGAAAAGCCACACAGTACTGCTCCTGAACAGTCCCATGGGCTCCAGCAGTAGGCTGCATAAGACTGCTTCAGCAACTGGTTGTGCCTTTTGTATTTCACACACCTGAGATATCTTTCTGTCTTTCATGAAGCTATACAATCATTTGGTGAATCCGTCTGAATATTTAGCAGCTGCCACCTCTCCAGAAACATCAACCAGTTTCTACCATATTGAAGGGTTTGGAGATTAGCTGAATGAAGTTGCTTGCTTGTTTGGCATCAAAGATATGAACACCCTCTGTAATCGATTCAAGCACGTGTTGTTAGTTGTGATTCATTGGACTACTCAAGAAAAGGCAGAAGAGGAGATGCAACTCTGCACACTTGTTGAAAACTATGCCCCTTGAAGCCAGGCGAGGCTTATCTAGAAGAACACTCAAATGAGGGTGCAAATATCCCCAAGGGGGTTGGCTGCAGCAGCTGCCACTCAAGGAGGGCTGCCAGCGGGCTGCCAGCCTGCAGATCTCTAGAGAGACCGAGGAGTAGCGCGAGGTGCCTGGAGCACTTCAGGTGGTGAAATGTTTTGTTAGGTGGCTGCATTGCCTCCATCTCACCAGGGGAGTTTTAGGTTAGATGTTAGGAAGAACTTCTTTACTGAAAGGGTTGTTAGGCATTGGAACAGGCTGCCCAGGGAAGTGGTGGAGTCACCATCCCTGCAAGTCTTCAGAAGACGTTTAGATGTAGAGCTTAGGGATATGGTTTAGTGGGGACTGCTAGCGTTAGGTTAGAGGTTGGACTCGATGATCTTGAGGTCTCTTCCAACCTAGAAATTCTGTGATTCTGTGATCTCCAGTACCCAAACTCATTGGAGGGTTTTGTGGGTAGTCAAACTTATGTGGAGCATGGAGGTCATTGCATCCATTTTCCTCCCAACAAAGAGGTTTGATCAACTATAACTGCTAATATTGTTCCAAATGGTTCTGTTCTTAAAGCTCTCCAGTTAAAGGCTCTGTAATATCCCACCAGTTTTCCCTGAAGTCTAACCTAAGTCTGTCTTGTTCTCTTTACTTTTTTGTCCTACACACAACAAGCACAGAGAACATGATTTCCTCTTATTTAAAGCAGCATTTTACATACCTGGAGCCTGTCTGCACATTCCTCGATTCTTTTTCATTCAGCTAAACAGAATTCCTTCAGCATGTCAGGTCACTTTTTCTAGACTTAGCCTTGCAGTTTTCTGTTGAAATCTCCTCCGCTGGTTCAGATTCTACTCAAACAGCTATACCCAAACTAAATATTTCTACGGCTAAATCTTGAATAAGGAGCATATCTTCTAACTCCGTTACCACCCCCTAAAGTATCCTGTTAAAACTGATGGTGGCTTCTGGTTGTGTTTGAATATTTTACTTATTTTTTAGATAATTCAAACAAGACATTTCAGAGACTGAGAAGATGCCATTTGAGCATGATCACTGGAAAAGCCAGAGGTTTTTCACTTTTTCACTTGGTATGTATCCCCTACCCAACGAACCCAGCAGCTGCTATTTTCAGACTGCTCTTTATGAGCAGCATGCTGAAGTAGAGTCTCGGAGAACAGCTCCACTTCGTTTACAGTGCTCTCCACAGACAAACAAACCATAAATTTGAGTCAGGCCAAATCTCACTGCTATTCAGTTTTACCATTTGTCTTTTAAAATTACACTATTGCAACAGTAAGTAACATCAATCATGTTATGAAAGTTAGGACTCAATTATTTGCCATTCTTGCTAAAAAAGGTTACAGACAACAGAACTACACTTGACACTAGCAATTAGCTTGCTATAGAAACAATGCATTTTATCTTTCATTTTCCCATTACTTATTTCACAGTAGGGAAGCTCTCTGTACTAAATGAAGTGCTAGATACACCACTCAGACACTCTATAGGAGCTAGGTGAGCTATTTTCTGCCTTCTAATACAGCCTTCTTGGAAACCAAAGAAATAAGTAAATCATTTTGAGGCAACTAAGCCAACACAAGGACCAAAAGAAGGCCAGTAGTATATATATGAAGGGAGGATAGGAAATGAATTTGAAGCTGGAATAAGACCTTTGAAATTACTTTCCCCAAACATCCCATCAATCTGACCCAGGAAATTACATTAAAAAAAGCATATGAGAAATTTTACACTTTTTTACTAGACATAAAATAACAGCTTCATGAATTTTTATTTTCAGAGCCCTAAGAATAACGTGTTTCATAAAAAAAATAATAAAAAAAGAACTATAACTACATAGAACTAGTAATTTGCGCTCTGCCTTTTCATTGCCTAATGGATGCCCAGGAACACCACATCATCAATACATTCCTCCAGTTAAACTGTAAACAATCAAAACAGGATGACAATGCCTCTGACAACCTCTAATCAGCTCCTCCAAATCTATAAAAGGCACAGAAAGAAAACTGAGGCCACATTCAAATGTGCAATTTGGCCACGACAGGGGCTGTCCAGGTACAGACACTGCCTTTGAACTCTGAGGGCTGTCACTTCAAGAAAAGCCAAGTGACAAAACCATGACTCCACGCTGCTCTGAGGCCATTTAATGTTTGCTGACAAAGGACATACTTTCTCAGGGATTTCTGAAGTGACACATACTTTGCTTACAATTGAAATATGCTTTGAAAACTCTGAAGCTTCTAGGTTCTCAGCTTTGTTAGTCTTCCAAATAATGCAATTAAAAATGGTAACAATATGATTATGGCTGACAAACACTCTTTATCTTGATAATGACAACTTAAATATAGTTGTCAGTCATCTATGCTGAAATACCTAACTACTAAAGCAGTTATCAAATACTCCAATCTTTGTCTTTTGAGACCTCTGAATCATTTCATTATCTTGACACCCAGGCTTCAATCAGATGAATCTTTTATCCTAGGAGACAAAAGAGTCAGTTTTCATGAGTACTTTTTCAATCAAAACACTTCAAAAAAAAAAAAAAAAAAAAAAAAGTATTCCTATCTCCATTTATTGATTTGAAAATGGAAATGTGAAATCATATACATCTGTGGCAGGGTTTCTTGGTGAGCTACAGAAAGCAAGGTTTCTTCATCTCCCATCCTCTGGCCTAAACAGTGTGCCAAACATTATTACTTCAGTGTTTTGGATGACGATGAAAAGGAAGATCTTACTTTTTGTATCTCTCTCCTTTGAGCTGATAAAGTATTTCATTATTATTTACTGTGGGGAAAAAAAAAAAAAAAAAGAAAAAAAGAAAAAAAATGATTTGCCAGTACCCATGGTATTAAGAAGAAAAATTCAGACATTAGGATCTGTCTAGCATGCTCTCAAAGATTTTCTCTTAATTTCTTCCCCTCAAGGCTTTAAGCTTTCTTTTAAGCAGAATAAGCTGTCTCTGTCTCCCTGGGTTAGTTGTTTTTCTACTGCTGATAGTCATATCAGCTGTATTCACATAATAGATTTGCCAAGTGGGACTGAATATTCCATTGATTTGGAAATGTCCTGAATGACTAAGGCTTCAAGTTTTGCCCATGTAATTAATTTAATTGGTATCAAATATTCTTAGTTACTCTGATCATTGAGATACTTTCTGCTGTACTTAAAAATCAAGATTAAAATGATGTTTATGTTAATGATGAAGTTCAAATAAAGTCAGATTTGAAAGGCCAACTAATTGGGTCTTACAAGTGTGGATATGTCAACCTTTTCAGGACTTCACTGAGCAGTTTAATAAGGTACTAGGTAATAGGTAAACACTAGGATGAGGCAGTAAGTCATTTAAGAGATCGGCCTTATGCACAGACCTGCAGAGAGACAGAAAGAGGAAGGGAAATGCAGCAGGTAGTAGCTCTCCTTGCCTGCAACCTATGAATTCTGAAAGTGCTGTAAAAAATAATGAAGTCCTGCCTTTCAGCAGATTCTGTTTTACATATGAGAGTCTGTCCACAATCCCCAGACAGCATTAATGCAATTCCAATAATCCAGGAAGTGTGTCTCTGTATTACCAAACAAAGCTATCTGAAAATATTTTAAAGAAATCATTTTTTCCTGCCTAAAACAGTGATTTTATTGAACTTATGGTACAGATCCCAGGGTCAACAACCTGCCAGAAAGCTAACAGTGCTACAAATTGCATATGAATATTTAATACACAGGTTAAGATCCCTAACTGAGTGCCTACTAACCATTCTGGCACTCTCTTATATTTCCACACAAAATTTCAGTCTTGTTTTTTCCTCCTAATGGGGAATATATATATATATATATTTAAATACACAGTCTAGATTATTTTTGTGTGTGAAATAAATTATTATTTTTCATTGAGCAAGAGTGGTGAATGGTGAGAACCCTTCTCCAGGTCCCCATGATCTTGCTCCCCAGCCTCAAAAACAGCAGGGGAGGAATTAAGGGGGGCAGCAGGGACGCCTGTTGGGTTTGGGTTTGTTTTAAAATCAAGCAGTAACAGTGACAGGGAGATGGGAGAAGACTTGCAGTCATTACCTGGGATCATCCATCCACCCCCTGCAGCAGGATGCTGGAGGCACCACTGCGCGCACCGCACCCCACCGCCGACCAGAACGCAATGCCTCCAAGCTACAAGTCAGCTGCAGTTACAGCACCAAGTTATTCAGCCGTGTGAAATACCCACAAAATGCCTAGGGAATTAACATTTTCCTCCTACAGCAAAATAACACAGAGCAAGCAGAAGGCAGCATCACCTCATCGATGCGAACTCTTTTTCCTATACAGTACTGACAAGGTGGGAGAAGGAGTCCACAGGTGCAAACGTATCAGACATCGACCGCGCTAAGCGCTAAGATGTGTCAATTCGTCTATTAACCCTGCAGTACAGGCTGAGGATCCTTGACTACAAACAAACACAAGAAATTAAAGGAGAAACGGATGTAAAATAATAAGGGAAAACTTAAAACGCTTAAATACCAATACCCTTCAAATGTCGGTTTCTAAAGACCGATTTCGGAATTGCTATCGGAATTGCTCTTTGCAGCCCTCCAGTGGCCAAACACAAGGTAAAACTCAAGCCAAAAAACAAACAAACAAACCACGAAGAGCAACCAACCCAACTCGGATGTGCCTGCCGGACTACCTGCAACTTCGGCAGACGCCTCCCCGAGCTGCGGGCACGGTCCGTGGGGGGCGGTGAGGGCCGGGGCGCTGCCCCCCAGCAGCTCCGCGCTCGGCAGCGGGGCAGGGGCAAGGGCAGGGGCAGGCGGCTCTCCGAGCTGGGGTGTGCGCGGTGGTTGTAAGAGGGCAAACAAGGCAAAAGGGGAAAAAAAAAAAAAAAAAAAAAAAAAACGAAAAGAAAAAATAAAAAAAAGCCATACGACGGCACCGGGTACGAAGTTTTCCCGATACACGCGAGGAAGAGAAGGAGCCGACAACTCGCGGACGGCAGCAGGAGGGGACGGGGTGCCGGGGCTGGGCAGCAGGAGCGGAGCTCTCCAACTCCGCCTCGGGGCTCGGCCCGGAGCCGCGGGGCCACAGGAGGACACCGAGGGAGCTGCGGGCTGCCGGGGGCAGCGCTTCCCCAGGCACGGCTTGGGCTGGATGCTCGGGGATGCTCGGCTCCGGCGGCACCCCCGCTCCCCTGTCCCGTCCCGTCCCGTGCCGTGCCCCCCAGGGAAAGTTGCAGGCGAGGAGCTGCCCCCCCCCACACACACACACACACCCTCCCCGCTACCTGCCTTTGGCGGCGAGCGGGCTGCACAGCCCCGGCAGCAGCAGCAGCAGCAGCAGCGGCGGCAGCGGCAGCAGCGCCGCCGGTCCCCAGCAGCGCCGCCGCATCCCCGCCGCGGCGCCGGCCCTGCCCGCGTCCTGCCCGCCCTGCGCGGCGCCTCCCGGCTGCGGCTGGGGCTGGGGCTGGGGCCGGGGCTGCCGCCGCCGCTCCCTCATCCGCCCTCACTCACGGCCGGTACCGGGGCGGCTCCGGCCCCCGCCCCGGGACCGCGGCGACGTCACGGGGAGGGGAGCGGTGAATATTCATGAGCGGGGGGCGAGGGGGGGCTCCGGGCTCGGCCGCCCAGGGGGCAGCGCCGCCGCCCGCCGGGCCCCGAGGATGGGAAGGGAAGGGAAGGGAAGGGAAGGGAAGGGAAGGGAAGGGAAGGGAAGGGAAGGGAAGGGAAGGGAAGGGAAGGGAAGGGAAGGGAAGGGAATGGAAGGGAAGGGAAGGGAAGGGAAGGAAGGGAAGGGAAGGGAAGGGAAGGGAAGGGAAGGGAAGGGAAGGGAAGGGAAGGGAAGGGAAGGGAAGGGAAGGGAAGGGAAGGGAAGGGAAGGGGCAGCACCTGGGCACGGAGCCGCAGCGGGGGCAGCCGGGGGGGAGGAGGTGGAAGCGCAGGGCCCCGGGCTCGGGTTTAGGACTGGGGAGGCAGCGCCGCGCTGCGGGGCTGCCCCGAGGAGGGGTTGGCCGGGGAGCGGAGCGGCACCGAGCGGGCGCTGGGAGCCGGTGCTGGGAGCCCTCCTGCACGGGGCCAGCCGAGCCGTGCCCGGGCAGCGCTTGCACAGAAGGCACCGCGCTCACTGCGAAGAGCAGAGGGGCTGGGGGCTTTGCCGTTAACCCCTCGCATCGCCCCTCTCTCTCGCACTACGTGCGGGGCACGCTGTGGAGCTGGAGCTGGATCCCCAGCTCCCACCCGCACGGTGAGCAGCAGGGCTTTGGGGCTCGGCTGCAGGATCCCAGGCCCTCTCCGGCCCCGTTCCCACCCTGGGAATGCACGTTTTCTGCTCCACTTCACCCAGACAAAGACTCTCCAAGTTACACCGGTCACGATAAACTTCTAATGCCCGTTTTGCTTGCTCCCTAATTAGTTATGGAAACAGCTCTCTTGTAAGTCTCTTGTAAGGTGGAACAGAACAGGCACAGAGAAAAATGAGGGAAAGTCAGCAGTGAAATAATTTGGCATACGAGCCAGCTATGCAGGGAACAATTTTTGCTTGCATTCACTTGTTTCTTGTCTTTTTCAAAGAGTGTTTTTTTTTTCCAAGAGGAATGTGTTTGTTACAAGTCACACCTATCAGTAAAGAGGTGGCCCCTCCATCCCCACTGCATTACCTGTGTCAGATAACAGCCGGGGGCTCCTGCAAACAGCTCAGTAGTGCCTTCGGGTCGTGGTGCAAGGCTGGATCCTGCTTCCCGGTGGGCATGTGGCAATGCGCTGCTGCCAGGCCTGCCCCGTGGTGCTGAGCTCACACACCTGGAGGGAATTGTTAAATGCAGTGCTGGCAGGTTTAGCTACCAACAAGAGTGGAAATCAGAGGGTAAATCCATGTGGACCTGGCCACAATTGTCCGCATTTATAGCAGACTGACAAAAATTGCAAAGCCATAGATGGAACTTTAAAATCTTTAGGATTTTGGTTTGTTAACTCAATAAATATATACGTTGCAAGCAGCACCAGAAGTCTGTAATACAACATCCCACTGGCTGAAAAGTTAGACATATGACCTATGGATTAACACATCACTGTAAGTCTAAACACAGAAACAAAGAAACAGCAAGACTTAGAGGAAGTTAAATTGGTTAATAATCCTCTTTAAATATTGGTCTATTAGTCTTTATTATAATTGGTTTGGTGGTGATACCTGGACAGCAGCTTTGCAAAGTAGATGCTGTACAAGATGACATCTCTTTTGTCAGGCAACTTAGAGTCCAAATAAGCGAGACAGATAACTGTAATGAGAAGGGACAAGTGCTGCCCCATTCCTCAGGCAGGGAACTGAAGACAAAAGATGAGGAGGTTTCACCCATAGATATCATTGTATTGGCATCAGAGTCAAAAACTATTTCAGATCTGGTACCCAACTGACGTTGTTCTCTTTACCTTGCACTTCCTTATTGCAGTGACAGCCTGGGTGCTGCACGGTCATCTTGTGGTGTCATATACCAGTGATGGAGGCAGATGGATAGAAATAATTAGAAATGATGATGGTATAGCACTATACAAAAGCTTGAAGTAAACCATTGCCATTAAGGCTTGCACTTTATGCTGCTCTGCAACCAGGTCTGTCCATTAACTCCTACTGCCTTTACCAGGGCTTTAAAAAGCAAAAGGTCAAGTAGGAAATCCTCTGTTCATTCTGCTCTTTCTGTCTAATCATTGTGCACTTGAAGGAGTGTGCCTTTCAATTCTTGCTTATATGAATTTGTGACACGATCTATATTTGTGTGTAGGAAAATGTGTCATTTAATCCCAAACAGGACACAACCGAAGGGTTACCTCTGACCTGAGATGCATCTGTTCACATTCACACCACTTCTGAAAATCAAGAGCCTGCACCTACAAGTGCAAAAACTCACTTTGTTCTGACATGCTTTATTGGTCTTGTAAAATAGAAATTATAAAACAAAGGGGAAAAGGTCGTAGTCATGCATTCACTGAGAATTATTGACACAGACCTGGCATCAGAGGCAGTCAATCAGAAAGATCCATTTCAGTCTGGAGGTGTAAAGATTATTTTTATCATAATTTCTCCCGTGTGGATTCAAGATACTGCTGGAGGAAGGGATTTCACCCCAAGAGACAGTTTGCTGAAGGAACCAGAGTAGCTCCAAGGTCAGGGTCAATCCTATCTCATTACCAGGACATCTAGCAGGGGTTTTTCACCATCGTGATGATCGCATTTTCTAAATAAAAGTCAATAGCATCATGGTGAATATCGGTTATTCTAAGTAATGAGGAAGTGACAGCTTAGGAGAAATATTTAAGTAACATTCAGGTACAAAGTGGTATTGCTGTATTGTTATGGGTAAGGCTGTTAATTTCATTGTAAGTCTGTTAATTAAAAAAAATAAAAAATGAAAGCATCAGAAATAAAACATCTTGAAAGAAGATTCTTTTTCAACATTATAAAAGTCACCTTGCCATTCTTGCCTGTGATTTCAGTGCATAAATATACACAGCTGAGATCCTATCGCAAGCCCCGCTGTAGTGTTCCTTATAGGAGCAGGGTCTTAGGTTTGACTGTTTTTTGTTGCTTCATTTTAGGGCATTGCTCTGTGTTTGCATAACATCAGAATGGGGAAGCACACAATCTCATTGGGTGCCTAAAGCCATGATTTAAACAGTGTTAAACCTAATCTGTAGTTAAAAATAAATAAATAAACAACCCACAGGAATCTAGATTTGATTACACTTACGAAAAGCTTATTTATTACTAACAAAAATGGCAATATGTTTTCCTGTTGGGAAAACACAGGGAGAGGAGAGATGGGAAGGGCAGCATACACACTGTTTTAAAGGAGAAAATAGATTTAAAAATATAGCATTATGGAGTATGCATTTTAATACAATACTTAAAAGTCTGGTTTTGCAATTGCAGCATAGAGAAATAATAAGCATCCACTTTTGTGACAGAATGGAAGTAGGATTTGTTTCTGCTACTCATATAAAGTAACGCTTTCTGCATGCACCAAACTCTGCAGCAATGACACTGATGTAGTTTTTTCTTTATAGCAAGTTCAAACTAGGCCTAGGGTCTTCCTGATTGTGCTTTTGCTCCATGGGTTCAAACCCGCCTCAAATGTCGGAACTGAACTAAAAGCTGCAGCGTTATGCTATTGCTGCCACGGGTTCTGCTGCTTCTCTGGAAGTTTGCAGGCATTTCTCTACAGACATACTCAGGTCAGTAGCTTTTAATAAATAAGTAAGGTGGCTATCAAGTAGAACAGAACAAACAGCCCGAGAAATGAGTTTAAATACAAACATTGCTTTCCACATATGCTGCAACTGCTAATGTGTTAACTAAACAGAAGAAAATATATTTTAATTATTTATCCTTAATAAATGAACCATCTGAATAATAAATGTGCTCCGTAATCCTTGGAATGTTTATTTAAAAAAAATAAAAAAGGCTCTTTTGCAAAAGGAAGAACTACATGGAGGGTGGAGAGAGAACCACATCTACTAAACCAGCATTAAAAGCCCAGGCAAGGCCAGGCAGCTCCAGTGCTGATTTCCACCACCCGTCTGCATTGCCCCTCATTACCAGTGTATAACATTGTCATTCCCATTTACGAATGAAGACTGGAACAGAAGCCTACATCTTCTAACACTTAGAAAATATGCAAGTAGTTCCTCATCTCTGATATCTGAGGCTTTAACAGTGAAAGCCCCTGCTTTTAAACTCCCTGCTTTTGTTATGCTCTTAAATTTTAATAGACATTGGCCTTACTTTGGGCTCCATGAAAGGCTCACAATTTTACTTGTTATTTCAGAAAGCAGTATTTTTTTAAAATGTATTATGAGCCTTGCTTGTTTTTTATAACATGAGATCGCTAAATAAAATCATGTTATATGCAAATTAAATCACACTCCATCACATAGAAGTAGCCCTTTGATGGACATGTGTATAAAAGACTTGTGTCTGGCAGAAAATGAAGAGGGCGATTCGGGAGGAGATATGACTCAGTTCCGAGCTAGCGGCCTGTTACGGTCGTGCTCCTGGCTGCGCTTTCTTTAGCATGAATTATATAACAAGTCGTGACAGCACATTCTCTCCAACAGTCCTGCAGTACTTTTTGCAAGATAGGGATCTTCTGTCTGAATTTCTTCCTGACTGATTAGATACCACCTACCTAAATTCCCCATAAAATTTGAGTTGGAGATTGCACTCTTCACTCATCACGGACACAATGATTTTATGCACAGCAGTGTGCTGAATCTCCAGAAAGATAAAGAAAGCAACATATTCAGGACGTCTACTGATAGAATCCACAGCCAATTGCTCAACTCTTTATCAGTGTTTTTATTGTTTTCCTTTTAATGAAAGTAGGATTCTCACTCTGTTTTAACATTTACCAATGAGATAACACCTGCTAGGTGTTTGCCTTTTCATTTTCAGTGGTGAGATGAAATGCAGAGTACTGTTATACTTCTTTGCTGCTATCTGTTTTGGATCTTTCATTTAATATATTATTTTACGTGATTAAATTAGAGTTTGGAAGCAGAGATATTTTTTTTTTTTTCTTTTTCCCCATAGCAATAATGAGATTGTCAGCAGAGTACAAGCAAATGAGTGTATCTCTTACTAATTTTTAATGAGTGTAGCACAGGGTTTTAAATTTGACATCAGGTCTAAATTGGGAAAAATACAATACAAGGTAAAAATTAACATTAGGAATGATGAATAAATATTTTGCTTACAGCCAAGACTTAATGTCAACAAACTTAAACCAGGAACACTGTGAGTAATGTCTGTTTATTTGTTTAACTCTTGATCTATAAAGGAATCCTAGTTTTAAAGCAAACAAACAAAAACATCACTGTTGTGAAAGATTTTCTTCCTAGCCCAGATAATTTTGCAGATCCGAGGCCAGACATGGTTGGGCTCAGTCACCAGTGGGTCACTCAGACCAGCGGGACAGGGTCTCTCATAAAGGGCAGGAACTGGTAGGTAGGGAAGCACCAGTAATGATGACTTGTTAACTCAGCTCATTAACAGCCAGGTTACTGAGCAAAATGCAATTGTGACAGCTGTCAGGAAGTGTTGGCAATCTCATATTTACATTTAAATGCTTTGTTGTTTGTTCAGGTAAGATGCCATGTTCTGCCATTGCCCCCTTCTTCCTGTTTGCTCCCCAGTCTCTTTGTGAGAGTGTTCTCAGTGTCGTTGAAGCTATTGAATAGGTAACAATCCTTCTCAGCTCTCCTATTCTCCCACATTTGAGCCCCAGAAGCAATAAACCAGTTTTATTTGGCTGTTAGTAAGAGACCGTATGACCAGAGCTGCCATGCTGGGCCATGGGGCCTAACTCAACATATGAGATGTGCAGCCTTACCCCGTCAGAAAGGTGACAGATCAGCACCTGTACCATGGCTTGCATCAAACGGAGAATGAAAAGTTAACATAGGGTGGCTGGCATGAGTGTGTAATGCTCTCTTCGGATTATTAGATCATGAAATTGGTGCTGCTTTACAACCAGCTGAACTAGGGTCTTTCTTTGTGACCAATTTCTTCCATAGTCGGAGATGCAAAAACGTGGTCTTCTGGAACACTGCGTTAGCTCTGCATGGCACGGACTTCATGCTTGCTGAACTTAAATGGCAGCACTTTAGACAACCTCAAATATTCAGAGGAAGTAAGGACGTTAGCACGCCATCCAAACTGCAGCAGTTTCGGTTTTGGAAGCAAATGCCATCACCTGAAGACACCGTAGGCAAATTCTCTAACTCTTCAAAGTGTTTATTTCTTTTTCCTCACATTTTCTCCTTCAAACCAACAAATTTTCTGCTAAGTTCCATTTTACAGGACATGCATTCTGTAAGCAGCATGGTAGAGATGGAAATTGGTAGCCTTTTGTGAGGGTTATAGCCCATGTTAATTCATGATGCTTTTCTGTCAGCTTTGTACAGACTTTAAGCAAGATGTGAATCCCTGTAGGGATATGAATATAGCAATTTTAATGCGTGGAGGGGGAAGAACATTAAATATCTAACATAACCTTTGAAGCCTAACTAAAAATGCAATTTGGCAAATTTTTACAAGTACTGAAGAGAAAAATGACACCATTTCTATCTATCCTGAGTGGCCTATAGGGCCACTCTAGCCCCCATAAGACTGCATAACAAAACTTGCACAAAATCTGCTTTTCGTGCCCTTTGTCTTCTTTATAAGTTTTTCAATTCTCATACCTTCTCCCACGAACTTTTAAATGAACAACTAGCCTTTCTTCTTCACCCTCAGTATTCTCCATATGAATCAATATGCTCCTACCATTCTCTAATTTCTGTACATTTTCTTTCTGAAATTCTAAAACAAAGTCTTAGATTCTAAATTAAGGTAAATTGGCATACAACTTGTGAGTTTGTAACAAACATCTGTCATTGTAAACTAATGCTTAAATACCCTCTATTTATTCATCAGAGAGCCATCACAGATTCCCATTACCAATTCACAACCTTCAAAATGTAGAAAAAAAATAAATGTAGAAAAAAAAAAATAATTAAAACAGAACACCTCTTCAGGAAGCTAATATTCTAACACACAAATACAGTCAAAGCTTGGAATCACTATAGGACTACTAATATCCTTGTAGCTGCTGGCTTTCCAATTATTCAATTGCCGGTTTATACTAGACTGAACATGAAAAATGATTTGGCTAAAGATTTTCTAGTCACTATAAACCTTCCTCCTCAAGGTAAATTTGAACCATATACTTTCTATTATGTTCTTTATTTTTTGATTGATAATATTTTTTAATTTCCCACCTTTTCCTCCATGTCTGCTTTCTCTTGATTATTATAATCAGATAATCTTATACATTTTATATTTTGTTTACATTCTTCTAACTTCTTGATGGTAGCCACTTTAGATTTTATTGTTTGATTTGAGCTGCAGAAGGCTCTTGCATGTAGACTGATCACTTAGCAAGACCTGATATTTACAGAAGGTAATCCTTTCAGTAGGAACCTAGATGAAGATTGCCATCCAGACATACGGAGCTTGAGTCACGATGGAAAATCAGAAGAACCTAGGTGCAGTGAATCAGAGAACTTATGCTGTTGAGTTTTTGTTTGTTTGTTACTTTCGTTTTGTATTTTTTTCACCCTCCAGATCCTAGGAATAATATGAAGAAAAAGATCCAGACAACATATCTGCATCACTGGAAATTGAAGTAGTTGGATACTCTTTTCCAGCAATACATCACGTTGCGCAGTTGCATCATTCATGGCTTTTACTGTTCTAAACGTATTGGTTTCCTGTGCACTAAATGCACTCTTGTACGTAGGAGGGAAACTATGGGATTTCTGTGGTTCTAAACAGTGACCATATCACAAAACTGAAGAAAAAATGGATTGGAAACAAGTTGTTGCTGAAATACAATGATTTCCAAAGATGATAAATAATGGAAAAAATTACATCAGAGAGATTCAGTGCTGAAATACATCCACATAACTATCCACATGAATCTGAGAGCTTCAACTTTAACAAAAAATCATCTGAAACCAAACAAATGAATTGCAGTTGAGTCTTTATGAAAAATGATTTTGAGAGGCCCAGAGTGACTTCAGAGAGGAATCACATATACAGGACAGAGATAGCAGATTTATCATTCCAGGAGGTGAGATGAATTCTTAAAAATATAACCATATCCATCTGGCTTGCTGAACTAAAGGAAGTAAAACCACTGAAGAGTTCAAATCCTAGAACAATTCCAAATGCAGCACTATCCCTTCAGCATAGATTTAGGTAAAACAATATTTTTCTTACTCACAGGAAACTGTAAGACATCCAAGGACAAATAAGCAACCATTTTTGTCAGAGAAAAAAAAAAAAAAAAAAAAAAGACCTTCCCATCTGAAATGTTCACAGTGTTGCTTGATAACCGAAATGGTAGCTAAAGCCATATTCTTCATATGTCTTGTTTCTCCATAAAGGGTTGGAATTTCCATTCAAATGTTGTAATCATTCTCAATTTCCCAAAATGGTAAGTTTTAGCATAGAACTTGAGCAAGAAACCTTTTCCTACACATGAAGCAGTTCAGGGCAAAACATCTGAAAGGAGGCAGAAAGGATTCCACTAGGTGCATTTTCTGAGCAAAACCTGCCTGCCTGACCAACACTAACGTCAGGTTAAGTGGTCACTACCAACAGATGCCAGTAACCTGGAGAAACAGTTCATTGAAACACAATGCATCCGACCAGTCCCATTCTCTATCACTCTCTTCACTGCTAGAAAATGTTTATTAGCTGCTGCATAAACGAGGTTAAAGGACTTATTATTCCCTTTTCATCCACTCACTTTCTGGCTACACAACACAGGATTTTGGATTAAGTGTATTTATTTTTTCCGTAGAATATCATTAGTGGAAATGCTCTGGTTTGGAAAATAATGTTTTGCTACAGTTTCAGGGAGCGTGTTAGTCTTCCGAGTAATTGAGAATTTCCTATTCTGAGGACTGCAGGTTTCAGGCAAAGCTTGTGCTAGGCAATGAATTCAAAATGAATGTATTAGCCCATTAAGTGCCTCAAATACTACAATAAATAGACTAACAAAATAAAAAGGAAAAGAAACAGAGCTTCTTCTCAGAGAGCTGCATTTTCTTACTATCTCATCAGAGTCTTGCCACAGAAACTGCAAATTTCCCAGTGAAATTTCTTATCACCAATAATCAGTAGACAAGTATTACTTAGCTGTAGCCTAACACAATTCACATTTTTATATCATCTATCACTGGCAATGAGAAAGCAGCTTCTATGTTTTAGTAGCTTAACAGTTAGGAAAGGGCCACAACTTAGTTTTGATAATATGAAAAAGTATTGTCATACAAACATTATTCTTCTTCAAAAGCTCTTAGACTTTGATAGTTACAGATTCATAGATTAAGCAAAAGATGTGATTAAATTACCAAAAACACTAAGCAGTATGAAATTACTTCAGATGTCCATGAATCAATAAAGAGCATTCTGTGCCTTGACTAGGTTAAAATTGCCTGTTAATCAATAGCAATGATTGATTTTCCTAAAATGTTTTTTAATAAGTACATTGTTATTTTTGCCTACTGTCATTGGAGGTTTGAGATGCCAATAATGCTCCTGATAACCATGCTCTGAATGCAATTCCACTCTGAAAGAGAAAGCAAGGCTCACAGCTCCTGTTCAAGAAGGCCACCAGCTCCTTCCTGTCACAGCGGCTCTTCCCACATGAGCCCCTAAAGCATCCACAGGACGCCTTTGGGCAGCAGCTGCAAAAATGCACAGAATCATCACCTCTACCACACTCTAGGAAGGCCGCGTAGAAAAGGAAGTTAGTGCACAGTTGCAACAGAACAAATTCTGCTCTGACCAAGGTAAGAGGCTGTTTTCCATTCCGGTTTTGAGACATTACGGTGCTTGGGAGGCAACGTGTGGTGGGGATGCTAGGTGTAGAGACAAGAGTTTGACCACACACAAATTACTTTGGTTTCATCTGGACTCACTGGTAAGCAAGTCAAAAAGCACTTCTCCCAAGGTTGTCATTTGGTTTAAATAAATAGCATCACATCCCGTTGGGCCAAGCAAAGGGAGCAATTGAGGATCTAGAACATTCAGCACAAGCTTTCTGTTTGTCAGCTGTTCCTGCCTTTAAGTAAACCAATTAGTTTTATCTTTTTATGGTTTTACTGCACATCAATTACATCGAGTGTTTGATTTTTTTTTAAATAAGTGCAAGATCAGCATCAAACTAGATACTAAAATCATTAAAACAAAAAACATTTAGATAAAATTGAGTTAAGAATGAAAAAGAGCATTTACATTATCATTTTAGTTTGGCCTAGGTGCACTTTTCAAGCAAAACTGTCGTCCCAGCCTGCCATGCCTTGTTCATGCTGCGGAGCAATTGCAGAGTACGTGAACTGGATTCTTGACAAATGGCATTAAAACAGAGGACGTGGTCCTCTGATGGGTGACCACACCTTGTGCACTCCAGTTCTTAATGGTTGTTCAGTCCATAGGACTGGGGCAGTGTAAAACTGAAGATTAAACTATTCATGGACTATGTATCGTGAACAAGTGGACAGAGGTTTCTCAGCAGCACAACTTTCTTTGTTAGACCTCCTCCTATTGCACAGCATTCCTTACTACTGTATGCAAAACTCAAATGTGTTTTACTGGTATGTAATTGATTTCACATGTCTCTCTGAAAATCAGCACCAATCTGGTAAGTGTTGTGCGTTTTTCTTGAAATCAAATAATTTAAAAACCTGAAAGTAGACAACTAGGAAGTGTAGGCATTTTTGCTATTCTAGGATCATTGTTGGAACTGTCCATAGACCTCTTTCCCCCATTTTCCTTGCCTGAGGAATTATTTCTGGGGGTGTCATGCAGAAAGTCCTACTTCTTGGATGTTGAGTTTGCACTTACATTTTTCTCCTTACATGCACAATAATAGTTGTGCGTGTTTTTGACCCTTGCTGTACAAGGTGCTGTCAAATATTGGTCTGATTTGTTTAATTGGTTTTGCATCTTTGCTCTGGCACAGGGATTTAGCAATCACATGGTGACAAGCATTTCTGCATTCTGTATAACTTAAATACCTTCCTAGCACCTGGACAGTTTAAATGTGTACATATGAAGTTCACATTCTGCAAACCTTCAAGTGATTAAAACTTTATTTCCAAATGTTTGCAGGAGTTAAATAAAGTCAACCTGAATTAAATTTTCAGTCCAAATGAATAATGGTAAAAGAATTTTTCTAGTGCTTATCCAGCTTTGCCCATTTTGCCTTAGTGAACCTCAGCAGGTTAGCATGTAGGCAAGGACTCTGCTATCAATTTATTGTATATATTTTATGTCCTACATAAACATAAAGGGATTTGGTGTGCATTTGCAGAAGAAATTAATCTCTTGGGAAAAAAAAAAAAAAGAAAAAGAAAAAAAAAAGTTAAATTAATTATGAAAAGGCATTATTAAAAAAAAAAAAAAAAAAAAAGCCAAGCTTGCAATAACTTGACCAGTACCATAGCCTTTGTTATAGCCTTTGTTTAAGAAATTATATGCAAGTCACTGTTTTGTTCCTATCTGTATCTGGTCATACAAATTACTCTTTGACAGAGAGCTGATATCTCACCAAAAACCATTATAAAAACATAATTACTACTTCTGCATCATTAATCTGAAAGCAATATGTTTCTGCATAAATGGAAGTGAGTTAGGAAGATCTGCCAGTCCACGGTATCTCAGATGTACAATAAAACTGTTAATTAACAGAACTGAGACCTTTGCGAGGCCTACATAGTGTTGTAATCTCCATAAAAAATAAAAAGCAAGAACTGGGGACAGGTTGTAATTCTGGACATGCTACCACTTCTCTGGGAATTCTTTGAGCACGAGGTATCCTACAGCGTTTTCCTGAGATAGCTGTAGCTATCAGTTTCCTGCTCTTTTCTCTTCTCACTCAGGTTCACCTGAAATGGGAAGCAGGGCAAGAACTCCTTGCCCCATTTGTTGTCACTCAGATGCTCAGTTTTCAAGCAATATACTCATGACTGAGTAGTTTCCAAGGAAGACTAAATGCATATTTTTTCCCCATTCTTTTTTTTTTTTTTTTTCCTTTTTAAAAACATTTCTATTATCCAGTATCTCCACAGTATTTATTGAGCAAGTTATGTATAAATGTGGGTTTGTGATTAGTCTTGAATGTGCCCCAAATGCTGACTTGTAAATACAGCATCCTTTGATGGCATTGCACGGTTCTGTGTTTTTCAGATTAACAAACACCCTAAAAAGGCATCTGATGAAGTAGCGCAGGTTAACAAATCAACTATCCAAAATGACAAATCAGACAGGAATGAGAGGAAAATTTAGGAAAACTGAAGCCAAGGAAAAACAGAGGTGAAAGTTCTGCAACATTTTCCAGATCAAAGACATCTTTATATGTGAAAGAGCTGTAAAATTTGACCCTGAAGAGAGTAATAGTACACTAAGTTTAGAAAATAGTTGAGAAGATGTAATATCGAATGTTGCCAGAGTCTTCAAAACATTTGTTCTGTGGAAAAGGTGCTGTGCTGCTTTCTCTGCTAAATTGTCTATAAACACATCAGCTGTATTGCTTGTAGATCCTTGGGGATGATAATCTTGGGCACAAGTTAGAAGGAAAACTATCCAAAGATGCTCAGATCTCATGCACCCATTGTTACCAGGTATATGAGAGCTCTAATCAAGCAATAGGGGAATTCCTACTGAAGAAACTTGAGCTGATCTCAGAGTTAAGGGGAGTTGGGGCAGGGAAGCGATGCTGATTCCACACAGCAGAGCACACACTGCTTCATCTTGTGTGTACCAGGAAGGGGAAATTGGTTTGAATTTGCTGGGCAATCACACAAGAAACTCAAGTGGGACTCGCTAGATTATGCAAAAAATAGTGACAGCATTCATGTTAGAAATTCTGTTTTGCAAAACTAAGCATTGCTCATTTAAGGCTTCTGAGGAAAAACTGTTTTTTTGATTTTAATGAGAACTATATTTAATTTTTAGACTTTAAATTCTCACAGCACCTCAGAGTAGGACAAGCAGGACAGAAAACTGAATGGTACAGTCCCCCCAAAAGTGATAATCCTGTTTTTGCCCTCCAGTTACTAATATATAAACTATATTTTATCCCAGATTATTAATTACTGTCCTTACAAAGGGCTCTATTGTAACAAAACCATTTAATCTGTAGCAATAATTTATTACAGCACTATGAGTAGTTAAAAAAGAAAGAGCTCATTTCAGACAGAAAGAATCAACTACCACTGGTTTTCTTGAGTTTTGCCTTAAAACCTAGTGTCCAAAGGCTTGGAGTAAAACTTTTGGTGAGTCCAACTGGGCCAAGAAATCAGATCCCTAATCCAGTTTGAATTAAGTCACGTATATGAAATACAGAATAATAAAGTTTAAAACTTGGTTCTCAAGACCACTTTTATTTTTTATTGAACTCATTCCATATATTAACGGCAATACTTGGAGCTCTCACTGGACAAACTGGTGACTTGGCCTCCTGTAAGAAGTTTTGCCATGAATCATTTGTAACCAGGTACTTTGGGGTGCAAAGACACAGACTGAAAAGCTGTGCTCATCAGTTCAAGCGCAGAGTGAGCAGGGGATCTCAGTGTTCTCAGCTACAGTCCTAATTAAAATATGTTCAGGAAATGAGCTCAGGCACTGGCCAGCTGGTCAGCCATTTGCTTGACCACTTGCTTGCTCCCTGGCCCCTTGCTGGCTGGTGCCAAGTCACAGTTCCCCAAGCTGCGAGGGCACAGTCCCAGGACTACCTTGTGCCAGGGATTGTTCCCAATAGCCAGTAGGGACAACAGCTACAGGTAGAGCAGAGGAGATGTAGTGTCAGCTGCACTGTGGAAGGAATATGGGTATTTCAGATGTAATCAAGGGATTTTGATTTTATTTTAATTTTTTAATCCAGAGAAATCTTGGCTACTTGCTATTCTGTAACAAAAGATAATATTATATACAGCTGTTTTCTGGCTTACACCATATTAAGAGGTTTTTCTTTTTCTGTGTTTAATCTGATCTGATACTTCCTCTGAGTTTAAGCCTTTACTAATTTGCTCAGTGTTCACTATGCTTACTGCAGCTAACGAATTGCTTTGCTCTATTTTCCTTTTATCTGTTGCTTGCAGTGCTTTTGTTCCTTGTTCAACTGCTTGGGCTGTACATGGTATGTTCCTTTAAAGATATTCAAATCACCAAATATGAATGTTTTTCAAAGCTATTTACTGTATATGTAACAAGTTAATTATTTCAAGACACAAAAATTCACAATTTTGGCAGAAGAAAGGAAGATTTAGAAAAATAATATATGAAAGGTAGATGTACATTACTGAGAGGAAGAAGCGTAGGCATGTCAGCACATAGGCTGCTAAAAAAGGGGTTGATAGTATTGGGATGCATTTAGAAAAGAATGTCATACTCAAGTTGATTACTTTTTCTCCTTTGAACAATCTTTACATTAAAGTCAAAATATTGCCTACATTATAAGTCACAGATCAATCAGAAGAAAGAAAAAAAAAGAAATAAGAGATCAAATGAACAAAAACTATTTTGAAGGAAAAGGGGGAGACATGAATTGCCTTCACAAAATTCTAGCAAAATCAGTGAACAGTCTCAAAAATCAGTGATCACACTACAGTCAAGGTAAAAAGGCACATGCAGACTGGAGACACATTTCTATCAGCAAGGCCCACTAATACAATGCTAATGAGGAACTTTTGTACCTAATTGTTTAAAGTAAAATACATGTAAGCTATGCATTCAAAGATGGAGAAATCTTACAAGAAAATCCTCATCACATTCTTGCCCTTACAGCCTGCCTCCATAAACTCTTTAGGGATGCAGGAGAATCGGAACCACATTGTTTATTAATTATACTACGGTATTTTCTACAGAAAGATTTCAAAACATCTTGTCATTTAATTAAGTCTCACAGTAACTGTCTCTCCAGAAATGTATTAATAACTTTTACAGAAGATTTTTTAATAATAACAGGTTTCAGTGCCCTGAACACAGCACACTCACCATGGAACAGAAAAACTGTTCCCAAGGGGCAGAGGAGCAGGAGGGCAGGAGAGCCACCCCACACTGCTTCTTTGCAGCACTGGGAGGATGGTAGCCCTT
The DNA here is from genome assembly GCF_009819795.1 of Aythya fuligula. Lineage (NCBI taxonomy): Eukaryota > Metazoa > Chordata > Aves > Anseriformes > Anatidae > Aythya > Aythya fuligula. The sequence continues at coordinate 7,355,775 of NC_045567.1, forward strand.
TTCTTTTTCTTTCTTTTTTTTTTTTTTTTTTTAAATGGAAAAAGCTACCAGAATGTCTAGAGAACTGAAAAGTATGTTTTGCACAGACCAAGTAGAAAGTTCAATCTATTAATTTTGTCAAAACACATCAAGTAAATCTGGAATCAGTTAGATAGAATCAAGATAAGTAAATTACCAGGCCATTTAATTTAGCAGACAAAAATCACGAAAAAGTGCCAGAAGCTGACACTAGAAACAAGATGAATTTTGTTTTTATTGAATGAATTAGTTATTGGAGCAGATTACCAAGAAAGCTGAGGAATTCTTCAACTGACAACTTCTTTAACATGAGACCAGCTGCTATACAACCAAAAAGAAACAAACAACAAAAAACAGCCTACTGGAAGCTGTGTATAGAAACAGAAGGTAAAATATTTAGCAGTTAGCTCAGCTAAATGATCATCATGATTTTTCATGACCTTAAAGACCATGAATTGCTACAAAGCATGTGAATTTTGTGCAGATGCCTCCTTATCTTGAAAATGCTAAATTGCATGGTTCTTTGCTCAGCCCTTCCTTTTTCAGAAGTAGCATACTTCTGAAACGACATCTAAAGGAAGAGAAACTTCACATTAGGGGGAAGATTGAAATTCCTGCTCTCTGGATGATATTTTTGTTTGTTTCTAAAATCAGTCTTTTTAAGTACTTTTTCTTAATTACCTTTTCTTTTTTTCTTTGCTCTAAGTAATTAAATAGAGATATTCCCTTGGTCATCTTATTAGTCACACTGCTTAGCTCTGAGACTCACCCAGAAGAGTATGAACTTCTCAGTCCTCATAGCAAATCATTATCTGCATGACCAGCGAACAGGACAGCTTTATAAATAAGTGATGGAAAAAGTGAGGGATTAGAGCTTTCAGTCAAGCCCATATGGTTTAGAGGAGAAAACTGTGATGAAAACTGTGGTATAAGAATGCCGGTTTATAACCACCAAAGGTCATGCACTCAAGAATTCTCACACTGGTAGGTGGATGGACAAGAACATGAATACTATGAGTAATGCTTTCTGTGTGCGTGTGTGTGAAGTTGGATCAAGCCTTTAGACAGTGCATGCAACAGGGGAAAAACAGAAAAGAGGAAGAAAAAAGGAAAAAGGAAAAAAAGGAAAAAAGGAAAAAGAAAAAAGAAAAAAAGAAAAAAAGAAAGAGAGAGAGAGTTGCTCTTTACCTTACCATCAGCAAATATTTTCAAGGTAAAGAGCTGCATTTGGTAGTCTCCACAGACCCCTGGGAAGTCAAAGCTATAATCCTCCTTAGCTAATGACTCTCCTGGGTACCCAGAGAGGTAGGCAATGGCACCATGAGCACAGAAAGTGAGAAGTTAGAATAATGGGACAAAATAAAAACTGAAAAAAATAAGTGAAATATAGGTAAACACGGATCATGCTACATTTTGTTTTGCCACAGTTTCTCTGATTAAAAAGGTAAGAATAATATAAGGATTACCTAATAAAAGTTAGATTAAAGCTTCTGCTATTTTTTGCCCTCCAAATCTGCTATTCTAAAGGAGGTGAAGTGCTGATAATTAAAGAGTCATCTTATCCAGGGCTATGATGAAAAGCTATATACAGATTTCAATTTCATATTATCTTTTTCATGTGGCAGTATCAGACTTCCATGCTGCGGGGGTGTCATGAATGCATATTAATAATTCAGTCATTTTTTATTCTCTGTGTTTTAATTTTGGTTAATATGATAATCCAGAAGTCAATTTTCTTTCAAATAAAATACAGGTGTTACAAATCTAAGATGATTGCAAAGAAATATCCTAAACCAAGCTACGTACAATCATTCAAATGCTTTTTCCATTTCCTATTTCTGAACTAATCTATCTAGAAATTATCTTGAGAAGACGGAATAATTACAGTTCCAATTTCTTTGTATTCCTGTCAAATACACAGTATACAGGTGATACTGCCCAGGAAATTAACTGTGGAAGTCTTTGCAGGTTCTAACTAATGAAACTATTCCCCTTGAGCCCTTGTGAACTTTGTTTTACAGCACAAAACCCAGTCTTCAAAGCAAGCAATTTTGTGGTTTTTCTTTCTTCAAGAAACGGTCAGAAACTTTTCAGTGTGTGGCAGTAGCAACAAAAGCAATTGATTGTTTTATCAAATAACTGGGCACAGCACAATAAATGGGTAAGGGGGTTCTCTCAGAGATGTACAGATGCACAAGTTTTTGGTAATGCATGAGCACATCATCAGAAGTACGAGTGACCTAGGCGCTTGTCACGATATATTAGCGATATCCTGAGGTACCAGGTTTATAAGGAGTAGGTGACTAAGGGTGGCCGGTGAGCTCTAAGGACCTCTCCCTGTTTGGACTTAAACCACTCTCAGAAACGAGCCAATGGATATTTGCTTACTGGGTATTTCCTTCAACTTCATTCTACACTGGAGAGAGATGCTCTTGTTTAGAGTTCAGCTCTCACACGGAGAGAACTCAGACCAGCCTCATTCCCCTTAGCTGAAGGCTTACCACCACAGGTAGCCTGATGTAAGAGAGCTTTGAGGAAAATATCTTCATAACCTGTCTTTTACTGCAGGAAGAGCTGGAGGATATCTCAACAAGGTCTACATAAGGAGGAGCCAGAAGGCGTAGATGGTCAGTTCCTGATACTCCACAGTCACCACATTTCTTTTGGTCTTACCTGGATGAAACACAGCAGGAAAATGGAAAGCTTTGTGTGACTACTTGAGAAGACATTAGTAAGAGATGCAGTAATGCGATTTGAGAATAATGAAACTTATTGTCAAGGTGCATAACATATCCTGACAGCTTTCGTACACAGTGCTTTTATGTTTATAAAATGGCCATTTCCACTTGGCCTGTGTGACTGTCTCAGGTGACTTTTTGCACCAAATGATATGGGGATTCAAATCAAGAGGAAATGTTCAAATGATAAAGAGGGGGGGAAGGGGAAAGAATAGTATAGTAGTAGACGGGAGTATTGGTTGAGAGTCAGCTGAATATGAGCCAGCAGTGCGCTCAGGTGGCCAAGAAGGCCAACGGCATCCTGGCTTGTATCAGAAACAGTGTGACCAGCAGGGCTAGGGAGGTGATCGTCCCCCTGTACTCGGCTCTGGTGACACCGCACCTCGAGTACTGTGTTCAGTTTTGGGCCCCTCGCTACAAGAAGGACATCGAGGTGCTTGAGTGAGTCCAGAGAAGGGCGGCGAAGCTGGTGAGGGGCCTGGAGAACAAGTCCTACGAGGAGCGGCTGAGGGAGCTGGGCTTGTTCAGCCTGGAGAAGAGGAGGCTCAGGGGCGACCTTATCGCTCTCTACAGGTACCTTAAAGGAGACTGTAGCGAGGTGGGGGTTGGTCTGTTCTCCCACGTGCCTGGTGACAGGACGAGGGGGAATGGGCTTCAGTTGAGCCAGGGGAGTTTTAGGTTGGATGTTAGGAAGAACTTCTTTACTGAAAGGGTTGTGAGGCACTGGAACAGGCTGCCCAGGGAAGTGGTGGAGTCACCATCCCTGGAGGTCTTTAAAAGACGTTTAGATGTAGAGCTTAGGGATATGGGTTAGTGGAGGACTGGTTAGTGTTAGGTCAGAGGTTGGACTAGGTGATCTTGGAGGTCTCTTCCAACCTAGATGATTTTGTGATTCTACTCAGGAGAACAAATTAAAAGAAAATAAAGGCAGATCAGAATAAATCAAAACTTTAACAGAAGATTTTAAGATTTCCCTTATATTCCCCAGCCTTGTTTTTCACTTAAAAGGATATTCATCTTAAATAAATGGGGAAAAAGAAAAATGTTTAAAAGATTGCTACAAAATACAACAGCAGTGTTCTGCAGCAAGCAAAATGACTATAACACCAGTCTTTGCGATAGTGCTGGGACTTTCTTCTCTGATCTTTGTATTACATCCTTAGGCAATGTTTTCTGCATTTGGCACAGGAAAATCAGAGTATTCTTCCTTCAGTGACAAAGTTGGGAATTTAGTTTCTTACTCCCTCAGCCTTTCCAGACAAGACAGCACTACATTTAATATGATCAATTCAGGAGCATCTCCGAGGTTCCATTAGCTTCAAAGGTTGCAAAACAAAGCACATAATCTGCCTACGTAATCTGTGGGCACCGACCATTCACTGGATGCTATGAAGAGGTAATAACTCTCTGGTACTGCAACTTCATGGCTTCTTTTTCACTAGGACAGAGTGTACTATTCCCCTATTTTTAGGCAAAGCCAAACCTTACATCCACTTTGAGAAATGAGCAATTTTACAAAGACAAGCTTAAAGTAAATTCACGATAAGAAAAGAGCATTACCAAGCCCTGAAAGCGAATGTCATTCTCACCTAAATGTATTTTGTCAGCCTAGGCCACAGCATAGTTGATCTTTACACAAGCACACTGCAGAAGTTAAGAATCTCTAAAAATGACACTTCCTATGTGCAGAAGGAGTCCAAGATGTTATCCCTACCTAATTCCCTGGGAAATGGGGAGAAGGCAAATCCAGAGCCCCATCCCACGTGTCTGCACCCTGGCTTACCACGAGGATAAGCACATGCTGGGGTCTCAGCCTGTGCTACAGCCCTGCTCCCAGGAGCCAAGAGCAGCCTGCCTCCATGGAGCAAAACTTAGCCCAGGTCTGCAGAGGGAGGTGCCACCTTCTAGACCCCTCCAGACTAGCTAAAACCACCAGTGGAGCCTGTTAGGCAGCATTACAGCAGTGCCTGTAATGGCACAAGTGTTTCCATTAATATTTTTATGTTTTATAATTAGATTTATGTATGTTTTCCTGACTGCTCATTTTAAAGTTTTCTTTCAGAACACTTCACATCTAAGCTGCTAACAATCTCTTACACCACAGCCCAGTGGAAACCCGCTCAAGCCCATGACTGGGCTGATCCAGAGACACTCTGATCATATAGGCAAACTCCCTGGAAATCCGTGGGGAGCTCTGTGTACAACAGGGAGAAGGAACCACACTTGAGACACACACAAGACAAAATCTGCTGTTTTACCAACTGGTAGGCTGTTGACTGATGGTACAGGATTTCTCATTGCCTGTAACAACATCCTACAGACTCAAAGATTTACTTTCCTAAATTTCCTTTTTAATTTTGTGTTCTTCATTCTAACTACACTGACTCTATTAAAACTACAATAAAGGCAATCACTCCTGTAGTGGTTATTAGAAATCATTATTTGCATTCAAGCCTCTTAAGGGTCTCTAGATTCTGCTTTGTGCTATGAAACCACAGCTGCAGGGAAGAGGTGGATGTCTTGAAAAATAAAAGTATTGAGAGACTTTTCCCTTTTCACCATAACTAATGCAAGGAAGACAGAAAGATGGAAAGATGCCTGAAAGAGAAAGATCTTCTTGATATCAAAGACACAGAAATGGCTAATAGATATTTTGATTTCCGATAGAGATTTAACGTTGATACTTTGCTCCATATGAATCTAGATATTCACACAAACGTCAGCCCTCCATGAGCACCAGGATCCATTACTTAGTGAGCAGCAGAGAGGAAGCAGAAGCCTAATCTGTTTGTCAAACAAAATAATTTCCATGTTTAATTTTTTCATGGTTTATAAGAATCATAGCCATTTCAAGCAATGTGATAAACCTGCAGGAGTGTAAATCTGATTCCAAAGAGTAAAATCCAATAGGCTGCAAGTATCAAGCTTAGGAAAAAATATTTGGATAGAAATACATATCTTCGTTTCTTTATATTAGTAGCAACATTCTTATAACTGAGAATACTGAACAGTTTCAATCATAAAACACCATTTTTTACTAGATGATCTTTAAGGTCCCTTCCAACCCAAGCCATTCTATGATTTGCTTGTAATTCCCAAAACACCAACTAAACTTCTTGGCTTCAAGTTTTGCTGGGATTCTACTTCATAGGAAGTTCCAACAAAAACTCTTTAGCCTTTAAAGAAATAAATCCAAACATGATTCTATTTTTTTCTTCATTTTAAAACTTTCTCATATCTGTACTGTTCAGCCTCTGAACAGTTCTGTCTTGGAGCGTTTGAAAAGGGTCTGAGATGCACTTCTATTCATCCCCAATGAAATTTACTCAAGTCCATTTGAGAAACAGCCTGTGTAAAATTTCACTTTGCATGCGGGTGTTTTATACTTGTCATTAAAGCATGTAAGTGAGCTCTGAAGATTAAGCTCTGTGTACTTTGAGCAAGCTCTATCACAGCTTTTCAGGGGCTGACAAGGATTCCGCTTGCTTTGCCTGTAAGAGGAGTGCTGTGCTCGGCACGCAGCACAGAGAGCAAGGCCCCGTGACCCCTGTGCTCTCCAGTCCACCCCTCCACTGCGGGCACAGAGGAGGAAGAGATGGAAAACCCCAAGGGGAGTGCTGGGGAGCTGGCTGGGAGCAGGGGCTGCGGGGTGGTTGTGGTGGCCAGAGAGCCCTGAGAGCAGTGATTGCTAATGGTTTGCTGGCAGAGTAGAGAAAAGAAAGATATATTGAGATACCTTGTAATTAAAGCTATACTGTAATGTGTAGGAAACAAAATGAAACCCAGGCTAACCTAATTCCAGCATGTTCAAGCTTATTAGTGTTTGACTTGGAAACTGTAGGAATGTGATGGGCACATGTGGGAGCTTTTCAGGGAGCAAAAGGAACAAAAAAGGGCAGAATAGGAAGGAAGAAAGATATGATTGTTATTTATTAATCCTTAGAGTGGCTTGAAAGTTGCTAAGCACTGTAAAAACTCAGAATAAGTGACAATTCCTGTATACGTATTTAAACTCTAAAAACATATCACAAGCCAAGAAGTAAGAGGCACAGCGCTTAGCTCTGGCTGTGTCAGTGGCAAAGGAGTACTTTGATTTGCTTTATGGGCAATAAATAACAAAAACCCTAGAAGACACAGTAGGACTGACAAGACTGAGCAATCCTCACCAGACAGCGCACACGGCTAATGAAACATGTTGGCTCATTGCCTCCCGAGCTCCTCCACTTTACAGTGCTCTCCTGCACCTGAGCTTTCTTGGTTGAAAAAGGCAAAGGATGAAGTTATAAATCATAGGAAAAATATAATGAGTTTGGCACATCCTACATATTAATTCATGCAAAGCTCTTACAGAACTACTTAAGTGCCTAAAGAAATGAGCAAGCGGCATCTGCAAATTAATATTTCTTTTGCTGCAGAACATAACTTACATTGCCTTTCCAAAGGCAATGAGTCAGGAAGGGGCATGAGGCATGAAGGACGCGAATAATTTGGTCTCCTGCTACTCTCAGACGCAAAGGCATCTCCAAGCACAGGTCACCATTACCAACAATAGCAAGTAGAAAGCACAACTGAGGTAATGTTTGTTGATCTTGATTCCCCCTACAAGGAAAAAAAAAAGAGGATTTTTGCTATGGTCTGAAGTGCACAGAATTGCATGCTCCCTTTCCCACTATTCATTCATGTTCCTGAAATAGCAACTAAGGTGAGTCTCCTGCTATCCTGAAAGGTAAATATACTTCCTTGTGCACTACAGCAGATAAAGAGCCATCACATTTTACTCAAGTTAACAGAAAAAAAGTGTGGGTCTGCATAACAAGCTGAAAAAGTATTATACATTGCAATATAATTTTCAGTGATGTTATGTTAACAAACACCAGGCAAGATGACAGATACATCTGTTAACAGTATAATTAGACTAGATAACTTGTATTGGTGACTCTCTCTGTTAAACAAAACAATGGGTTTTCATTCAGAGGGGCACCTTGGAAGATTAATGGTAATAATGAAGCGTGAAATATTCCCTTCCTAGGGCGGTTAATCTGAGACAGAGAAAACAATCATTTCACCCAGGAGGGATAATCCTTTGAGGAAAGTTTTCAGTGAAATAACTTATTGCCATATATCATCCCACACATGTCGACAAAGAAACTCTGGGTGTTGTGCTTAATACAATAAAGGCCAACAAGCACAAGAAATGGAATAGATACAGCATAATACCAGGTACATGGTAACACCAGCAGGGGATAGTGGAGAAGGCAGGAAATCAGTGACAGCAAGCAATAGGATTAACAGCAAAGGAGGACAGAGAGCAGAAAGTAAACAATGAGCAGAGAAGATGGAAGTAAATGCTTAAACCAAGACAACGGGAAAAGAAAATGAGTATTTTAGGGTCAATTTTTGAAGCCTGCGCTGCCTCAGAGCCTGCGGCACAGTGCAGCCAGCTCCAGGACAGGGTGGCTACAGGTGTTTCTTCAGCCATCTGCGCTTTGAATGGGCTCTAACAAGTAACACAGCCACAGGCAAGTCCATATGGATGTGTGTATATATGCAGAAGAAAAAGTAATATTCAAGGAGAAAAGTATTTCTGTTGTTTTTGTTTGTTTTCAGCCAAACCTTTTCAAACAAACGCTGGTGTCCTTAGGAAAAAACAAACAAACAAAAAAAACCCTTCATATCAACTCACTTGCAAACAGCCCTTCAGAATCTTGCTACTAAACACATGCTCCATCTTCAAAGAACACTCACAAGCCTTTCATTTTTGGCAGATAAGCCATTTGATCAATATTTTCAACATTAATCAAGGCTAAGAGCAATTTCATTTCTACTCTCTCCCTAAACTGCGTTGCGATCTACACAAGTGCACCCCTCTGTTATTGTGCTCAGGGTAAGTGGGTTTGGTTGAAGGGGACAGAAGCTTTCAGTAGTAACTAGTTCTGTTCAACCAGTAATGCTTCATATTTATCTTGCCTAAACATCAGTACAGCAGGAAATGCTAAATTTTCTCTAGAAATATAGTTATTTAATGGAGCTTTTTTTCTAAGTTGTTTTTTTAAATTGTAAGTGCCTTTTCATTACTTGAACTGATGACTGGTGTTGTCTTGATAATTCTTTTCTTCTGCAAGGTTTTATGTTCACAATATGCTCAGCCTGGAGCACTAATTAGAATCAGAAAACAGCTATACTCATTTTCTTTTCGCTGTCCATATTTATTTCATGAAGCTTCTTTCTCTCACCTAGGTCAGCATTGGTAACTTCCTTTAAGAAGTGTACCTAAGACAGTAACAGTGTAATGCTAGTGGGCAGCCAGCACATGTCAGAGGCCATCACGAGGCTGCCCTCAGCTCCACGCTTTGCCCCACACCAGGCAGGGAGCAGAACGCTCACACGCCCTGTGCCTCTCTTCTGCTTCTGTACACATTGCCCCAGGCCTGGAGCCAGACTGAACAAATAAAGCCATGAAGCCTAATTTTTATTTATTTTTTTTTTGTCTCCTTCACAGAAAAAGAAAAAAAAAAAAAAAAAAAAAGAAAAGAAAAAGAAAAATGGAGAAGGAGCCATGGCTGCTTTCTTCGCTTTTGACCTGGAAAGCTGGGCGAGCAGTGGGAGAGTCACTTCACACTGATTCAGTGATACCAGGAGGAAGGCACTTCTGCAGCACAAAGAAGGGGGGCTGTCTTACAAACTGAACATTCCCAAGAGTTTTGCCTACAGCTTCTCCTTCCGCAGCATTTTATTTGCTGCAATCATACCGTACTTGTGATTAGATACTGTAGAGCTCAAAGGCAGAGCAAAGCCCAAGAGTTGAGGAAGCAGCAGAGCTGCAGTGACTTAAGCTTCCTTGGCAGCAGGTTCCAGGTATTTCTAATTGGACAGTCTCTGTAGCAAGAGAGAAATCAATTTAGCAGCTAGTTTGTTCTTTGGCCTTACTGACAATCTTAGCTAAATGTGGTTCTGGCCATGCTATATGAACAGCTACAGGATGTTCTCACTAGCCCACTTCCTAAATTCGTGTCACACAGCAGTCAGTACTTCATTACTGCTAAGTAAACGAATATGGAATCAAGTGTAGAAAGGATCACACTGGGTATCAAACTCATTACCATATTTCCCTTCTTGAAAAAACAATGAGGCTTGACCATGGCAAGCTCTGTAGCAATCCCACAGACTTACCTTTGTCTTTTAGAGCACCATGTTGGCTCTGTCCTTCTGCATTAGACACTTAGAACTTCACATAACTGGTTTTGTACCCTTTGTTTCTTTCTCTGATGTTACAGCATAAATAAAAATTAAAATAAAAATTGAAAAAAAGTTCCCTTTCACAAACCTCTCCAGAGCTAACAGGACCTTACTGAATGCTATCTGCTATGCAAACACAAATCTAAGACAATTTTATAGGGCCTGTTATTTATTGGTATAGCAGCTTCTTTGTTAGGAGATGGCATTATAATTATCTGCTTTTATCATTAACACTTTGAGGCAGTGATTAATGAAGGGGTGACAAATCACTGAAATGACCACCAGTTTAGGGCTTTCAGCAGTAAGGAATGTCTTTTGTATTTCATATCCCTTGCATGCATCATATTTGCTTTAGATGTCTTCTGTTCTCTTACACACACGCACATCCATAATTAAACACATCTGATCATAATTTATTCACACAACCAATTGCCAAATCTCTGTTGTTTAGTGTTAGTGCACATTAATTAAACTTTGGAAAGCAGTGGAACAAGAGACAAAATTCTAAATATCGTAGTAATATCTTTGTTTATTTATGTCTGCTCTGAAGCACCATTGAGCAAATAAAAACCATAGACATCTGCTTAATTTTGCCAGCCACCACAAGAGCAGGGGTGAACTGCCGGGGTCCTCAGCTAAACTACAGAGAATGGAATCTGAAAACTTTCAGGCCAAAAATGAGAAAAATGCTCTACTTTAAATAAAAGTTCAAGTACCCAGGTTTTGCTGGCATTGTGTTGCAGATGTGCAGGCACATCTGCAAAGATATCTCACCAAATCCAAAGCAAATAGCACACACAAGAGCACTGCAGACCACATTCATGGAAGGTGCTGAGCTGTACCAGAATGAAAAGCATATTGTGAGCATTAAACTACTGTTCTTCAACAAGGAAAACAGCCAGCTTCTGACACCATTTACGTAGAGAGCCTGTCACCACATTGTGTAAGTTTCACCCCATGGATAAGCATTATTCACCCCATACAGTTAGTTTATTTATCTCACCCTCCTGCTCCCATGCTCACAAAAACATACACAGCTTGGAGTGAGATCTAGCACACACCCCTCTTTTCTTTCTTCTCTTAAAAAAAAAAAAAGAAAAAAAAAAAAAAAGAGACCATCACTTTTGGAAGGAATGAGTAGCAACTGTTAAAACAAAACAAACTCCCCTTCAAATCCAGCGTGAAGCAGCAGGCCAAAAGAAGAGTGAAGCTTAAATGACCTGATCTATAACCAAGGCTAGTTAGGATTCCTTTTGAGTAAAAAATAGAGAAGAACAACTGGCAAATGTCAGCTTCATTATCATGAACTCATTTTAGCAGTGAAACAAAAATTAGCCCTTCGATCTTTTTTTTAACAGACCAGACCATTCTCTACCCTCTTCCCATTTCTTTTGAATAACTATCATATTATGGGAACACCTTTTCCCGTTAGTATTAAATGCACGTTTCCATCTTAATGGCTATATGCATGCTTTGCACAAACACTTGATGTTTGAATAGTTTGGACATAATGCTGTGAAATAGTGAGTAGAACAAGGAGAAGCTGAGCAAAAAGAACATTGAGTTCAGAGGTAATTACTTCTGCAATGCTTACAATTTTTCACATTCTTCTTTAGAAATACTCAGAAAATGGAACATTGCGGTAGATATAAGAAATTCTGAAACACTTTTATTTTTTCCAAGTGTTAGTGCCGCTGTTTAAAGCCAAGGTAGTATCTTTCAATCCAGAGTCTATAATCAATGCTACAAAGAATACTGCTGTCCTCAACCCAGTAAATCCCAATAGGGGTTTTCCAAAATAATAAGTTAGTGAGAAGTCAGATCCTAACCACTTGCAAATTACTGAAAATAAATATAAATAAATAATAAAATACTCCAGAAAAGTTAACAGAACTGTGCCATTTCATGCCAGTTTGGGCTCTAGCACAATGCAATTTGACCAAGATACTATCCGACTATCTTTCTAGCCAACAGTTTATCACTAACATGATTTTTTTTAAAGTCTCTTGGCTAAGACACATGACCATTTCTCATCTTTTTTGTTTGTTTGTTTCCTCTCTCTCTCCTGTTTCTGGCACAGTTTTGGTCATTGGTTCTTTGACACCTTCCAGTAACCCCTTTCAGGCAGATCCCGAGACCAGGGCTTTAAGGCTGCTGTAGTCACGGCAGTCTCTCCCAGACATCACCCAACAGTTACGGCTCTCTGGGATAGTGATTGAGTACTGCACTGATCAGCCAGTTATCCCTATTAGTACTATCAAATTTAATATTTTACCATTTATGGAAAGACATATTGTTTTCGTGTTCCCAGCGTCTACAGGTACTACTCATAGGAGAGACTCTGACTGATCTCATCTCAGGATTAGTTTTCTGAATCCTTCCCCACATTCATTTGTTCATTTTTTTGGACAGGAACAAGACAGTATAGCTCTTAATCATGCTTACCTGCCTAGGGATTTGCATTGCTTATTCACTTTTAGTGAGCCAGGACTACAAAGACATCCCCATCCTTACAGCTGATGTTTATTGCTTCCCTAGTGTCTGCAAATATAAATACGAAGCCAAGTCTTTGAAGATTAAGATCTGACATCGACCATCACTCCCCAGAATCACACAGGGATGTACCAGCTTTGTGTATCTCACGTGAGCTTCCCAGTTTACCTAGCTGTAAAGGCATGCTTCAGCTGGCTTGAACCTCCAGTAGGCAGGTTGGGTTTAGAAATTCAGCTCCACACAGATGGGAAAAAAGATAGGAACTAATGTGCATATTTCTGGCAGCTGACCGGTAGCAGAGAGAAGGCATTCTGCCTCATACCTCATTCAGAAAAGATCCCTTGGTGTCAGTTGCAGTCAGCCAAGGCCATCAGTCACGTTGCTCGTGACCCCCAGGAGAGCAGCACGGACACTAAGCATCACATGAGGATTTTGTCCTGCAAAGGACACAAGGATTCCATTCAGTGACAAGTTTAAGATCAGAATACGTAGGATATATATAACAGCCCATAAGATAAGATACACTAAAACGTTAAATTTCACATTTGATAAAATGGAAATAATGATACTTTTTTTGCTCCATAGGGATGTTATGAAGCTCAGTTTATTCTTAATAAAGTTAAATGTGATTCGCTGATGCGCCCTATCAATGCCAAGTACTATTACCTCTAAATAAAACAATCCTTCAATGTCTGTTGCCAAAGTATGATTTATAGAACAAGCCACAGTGCAAGACAAGGGACAACTCTGACAGATGCAGATCACGGCAGCCTGTAGAACAAAGGGTGTTGCTGACACGGAGCTAGCAGCCTGCAGAAGCAGCTCATTGAGAAGCAAAAAGCAATGTATCGCTTAACAGCTGTCCTAACTTTATGAGCATGCTACTGGATGCTAATAAGTATTCCAACATCTATCTTATTGTGCACAATGATTGTCTCTACTACACCTTGAATGCTTGCTGTAAACAGATGCTTCCAACAACAAAACACTTCTCACTTTTCCTGGACTTGCAGATGCATGGATTGTGCTATTCCCCCCTCTCATGACAGCAAAGAAAGTCACAACAGAACTCCCCAGAGTTTCTTGAAGTTTCTTTTCTTCTGGCTTTAGTTCAAGACAAGAGTAGATCATTCAGGTTATCTCCCTGAACATTCTTTTAAAATATTATTAAAAACATGCAGGACAACATTTTCCACTGTTTCTTACGAATCCAGGAAATACAAATGAGAACTGCTTGCTGGAATATATCTTATTGTCCTAACACAGTCAGTTCCTTGAATATGATGCTCAAATTGCAGTATCAAGATAGTTATAGCTGATATTCTATAAGAAAACAGATCCCTGATCCATCAAATACACCTTATGACAGAAAGACAAAGGCTCACAATGATGATACAGTATTTATAACTACTACTAGAAATGAAAAATCCACAGTAGCCTAACTCGTGATGACACAGTCAGTAATAGCCCAATTTCACTGCTAAGCAGAGACACTATTAACTTGTGACCCAGTAAGTCAGCAGCTGTGAAATAATGTTTCCATTAAAAAAATGGAACATGTTGCTTATAAAATGTTTACACCCAGTTTACCAATTTGTGTAGTAATGATGCTTAAAGTATGTTTCTCCTGAATGGCTTTGAGATGCTAAATGCAAAACAAGAATTAGAGGGCTAGAAAATAGAGAGCAGATAATTGCTAACAAAAAAAGACAGTATCGGCATATTGCGCATACCCAATGAAATCCATATGGCCACAGCTATTCTCAGCTCTCTCTGTAAATTCCACTTTGTGCTTTCTTCTGAGTTTGTATGTTCATGTTTTTAATTAAATATCCTGCAACTGTTTGTGTTTCATGGCACAAAACTAGGCCACTGGAAACTCTGGGATAAATGAAGTCAATCAGCAATTGGCAGCTGAGAGCGTTGCTGCTGCCTGCAGAAGGAAAGGCACACAACTCCCCTGCGGGTCCCAAGGGGGCAAGCACAAGAGGGCAGCTAGGAGGCAGGGGGCATAAAAGACAGATGGGGGCACCTGAAGTAGCATCACTTCTTTATGGAAAGACAATAGAAGTATATCCTCCAAAATTTCTGTATGCAAGATTTCTTGCATTTCAAGATTAGAGAGTCCTAGCCTGAGGGGAGTTACCCAAGCGTGCTTAGCATGCTTCTGATTTAGTAGTGGGCTTTGTGGTACGTTTTAAGTCATAATATGCACAAGAACTCTTCTCATCTTTTCATTTATTTATTTACTATGTTCATGTCCAGTTCCTGCTCTGGAAACCTTATTTTCCCAAAGTTGCTGTTGTAGCTCCTCAGAAAGATTTAGCTTCACTAGGAACTAAAATATCACTTGTCAAAGACTAAATAGAAAAACCTCATTACTTTGCTGGATGAGGACAAAAAACATACATATAAACATTTGTTTTTCCTGCCAATTTTTCCCTTACTTTTTCCTTACTGAAAGAAATTAATCCTAGTGTTTTCTAATATTTCAAAAATCTAGAAGACCTAGGACTCCACCCCACCCTCAGAATAAATGAGTATCATACGATTGACTTAAGTGTTGGACTCCCCACTGTCTAAGTAAACCTTCGTATTTACTTCTGTATACTACAGAAATGTGGGGACAGGAATACAGAAATCTGTGCCTATAAAATTTTAAGAAAAAAAAAAAAAAAGGATTATAAATTGCTAACATAGAAAATACTGAGAACATGGGCAGCAGAAGAACTCCTGCAGCAGAAGTTTGAAAATGAATTTGGGAAGAGCTTTACACATGCTTCATATGTAAGGCTGGATGTAACTATCATCTGACTGGGGGCACTGTACATCCACTCTGTGCTAGACAATAGGGAATGCTTAACATAGCAAAAACCCTGATGGAGAAACAAGAAAATCATATTGCCTTTTGCCCCCCCCCCCCCAGGAAATCTGATTCTCACTGTATGACTAACTGCAATGAACTTGGAAAAGAGAAGGAATCTGGATTAGATCTCCCCAGGGCATCTGTTTTGATAGATCTGGATGGAAACTCCCGCTGATACCTGATGAGAAAGGGAAATTAGAAGCGTGCATCCTCTTGTAAACACACGCAAAATGGAAGGTACTTGGAGTGTAAGATATAGTACTCTGAAGCCCAATAACGTGAACAAAGATAAGAACAAGTTGTCCCAAGAGCAAGATTTATTAGCTGCTGTGAAAATTGCTAGCAGGACCTGAACTTCCTCAGATGAAAGAGGACTGAGAAAAGGTGTTGTTCTCCTGATCTTTGTCTGAGTTCACAGTACAGTCCGCTAATGAGGTTCAATTTGGAATTATGTGCCTGGCAACTTTTGAAGCCAAAAGCACAGATAAGTTACAGTTAAGGAGAGTGTTATGGGCAAGGAGGATGTATAGAGGGAACTTTGAGATAAGCAAAAGTCTTCCAATAAATTCTAGATTTATAAGACTGAAAAACATTTTTTGGCATGACATCTGATGGACATTGATAATAGAGCAGAAAATCCACCCCACTCCATCCTCCCCTGTATTTCCTAAAAAAGTTTCTCACCTAGTATGGCTTCTTGGCCTCAAAAGCCTTCTACAGGCACAAAGACAACCCTGAAAGCTTGACATTTGAACACTAGAACACCATTTGCTGTTCTTTAGGCCCTTGGATCCTACATGCACATGTATGAAAACAAGCATTACTCACTATAATGTCATATACATTGCATACAGAAGGAATCCTATTAAGACACTGCCTAGAGTTTAGTGCGTTAATAGCTCAGTGATACAAGATGGAAAGCTTGTGAGGGTAATTTGTAG
Organism: Aythya fuligula; assembly: GCF_009819795.1. Lineage (NCBI taxonomy): Eukaryota > Metazoa > Chordata > Aves > Anseriformes > Anatidae > Aythya > Aythya fuligula. Next base: position 7,372,067 of record NC_045567.1, read on the forward strand.
AAAATGGCCACATGCCAAACTGCTGTGCAACACGTGACTAATGTCTTTGCTGATATCCCCATTTCTCTGCCAGTTTCCTGCAGCAAATCCCGCAGCAAACTGGCAGCTCCACTCAAGTGAATGAGGCTGAGATCATTGACATCTGCTGGGAATCTGCCTCTTCTCAGCTCTGGGCTGCCACTCACATCTAAAACCTGCTGGCTGAGAACTAAGGTAGCACCGATCCACGTGTGAATACAGCCAGTCCAATTTCTCCTTCTGCCCCCCTAGCCCCTGGGTACAGGAATATTTCAAAACAGAGTACCCCTGAGCTTTTTTCAAGCCAAAGAAATTATGTTTCTATACAGCATCACATACAGCACCAGAAGGGACTATTTCTTCTTGAAGTAAGAACTTGAGGTGTCAGTATCACAAGGTCTTGATTAAGACACAGACAGAGGAAACAGGCCTGAGCAGAGGAATTTAGCTGGGGAAGATTTCTATATCTACAGTTACACAGCAGCTTCATGGCAAAGCTCAAAGCCACACACAGGCACTCTGAGGGAGAGTCCAGCCTGCTGCTCAAATCTCCTGGAGCCACATTCCCCTCTGGTCAATCCCTGAGGCAGCCAGGAGCAAAATCTCAGTACCCAACTAGCAAGACTCTCACTTCCTGAGATCTTTCTGCTATATGAAACTGAGAAGTTTCTATCTTTTAGCCACTGAACATCTGTTTAAAGACCACACTAAACAAGAAATATCTCAGAGGAAGATGAAAGGATGGAATGGGCAGCTCATCCTAGCAGCACTAATGCAATTCAGAAGGTGCAAGGGCAGCTAAAAGTACTTCAGAATTATGACAATAAGGATGAAACTGTGATGAAGATAAGTTTCCATCCTCCTTCATGAAGGATAATTCCTTATTTATCTTGTTTATGTGTGGTAACATCTAAAGAGAAAGCATTGATGTTATTGCTTTTATAGCATGTGAAGTGTATTCCGAGTACATGAGCTGTGCAACACTTGGTAGAACTTGAGAAAATCAGAAGGCTAAACCATAAAGAATGATAAAAGTATGGCTTTTGCATAGATATAAAAATGTTTGCCACCATTTTCAGGTGCAGGAACTTCTGTAGCTAGAATTCCAAAAAGGTCAGTCCCAGCTTTGAGAAACTACTTTATAAAACCCTTCATAAAAAATTAACCTTACCATAAAATGATATTACAGCTATTGCATTAGTTACAACCGTAGATCTCGGTAGAACTAGATAACCCAGACCATCTGCTCAAAGTGCCAAGGAGACAACCACTTTACTTCAGCAAACAAATAAAGAAGTACCATAAAGACAGCCCCACTACAATTCAGTAGATTTGCTGTTAAAAAGTGAAGCCTGTTAGTTTTGCAAGCACCTGGCTTCTGCAGATTTATGAATTAAATGAGGGAGATAACAGTATTTGCTGATGAATCCTCACCACTGATTTATTTGTTTGTTCTTCTTGATATTTATTAACATGATTACCTCTGAAGGGAGAGAAAAAGGAGTATTTATTTTTTATCTAAACATTTTACATGGGCTTGTGCCAACTTTAACAGTTGCCAGCTGTAAAACAGCTGAATATTTACTGCAGGCTCCAGCAGCAGCAGCCCCAGCTTATGGAGACAGCCCCTGGCAAGCTGTTGGAGCTTCGCCTTGAATGGGCCTTAGCTAGATTGCAATGGCATAAAATCATACCTTCCATGCACAACAACCTGCTTTTATTTATTTTTTATATTTTAGCTTGTTTTACCTAAATGCAGCATTTCAAGTTCTTCTATTGAATTTTTACAAAGATCAGAGAGAAGCATATAAAACATCAATCTGAAAGATTAAGAAAATACACTCTGTTTCTATGGTTATTTTAAATCAGTTTTATGTGGGCTTTGACAGGGGTCTATTAAATCAAAAGCCAAAGATTGAAGTGGCAGTTCCAGTAGAACTGGAAGAAGGCTAAAATAATGGTGGTCAAAGAAAGGGTCAAAGACGATGTTATAAAGAAAAAGTTGTTCTTAAAGCAATACGATTCTTAATCCGCTGGGTATTCTTGATGGAGAAAGATGCAAATGAAAGGCTCTAGACTAAGGCAGAATCATTGAGAAGCTTTCCCTGGTCTCAGTGCCTCTACTTAGCCCCTTATCACACCCGTATAGCCTCAGCAAAGAGTTTTCACTAGAAGTTGCCTTACGCACCAGCACATGTGGTTTCAGCAAGAGTTTAACATTCATCTCCAGGGACACTCTGCCTTTCCCTTCAAATTGCACTCTTACGAGCAGAGCATGAGTAAGAACATAGAAACAGCCCCATCGTGTCAGACATGGCCCACTTAGCCAGGGAGCCTGTTTCTGTAAGAAAACAGGAAAGAATATAAACCCTGGAAAATATTCCCATGAGTTCCAGCATTAAATAATAGCAGTTTTATCAGATAAAGTTAGATACACACAATGGCACTAAAAAGCTATTGATCTACCCGTACTTTGTGAAGGATACTTTCTCTGTTTTTCTAAGACTACTGCCTGATAAGTCAGTGGGAAATGCTCAAAAAAAAATTCTGTATATATACTCCTAATTTTTAATTCCTCATACCATTACTGATGTTAAAGACCTCATAACCTCTTATGCTGTGAGAACTGAAAGATGCTTGTGCAAGTTTCTCAGTGAAGAGTTTCTGCAAGAGCACAGGTTTTCAGACTAAAAAGGTTTGATACACACACACACACACATATATATATATATATCAGAAGTACCACCCTCTGCAGAGTGGGAGCTCAGTTAGAGTGCCAGTGATGGTTGTACAACAGCCAGTGCCAGCCTCTGGAAGTGCCTCATCACCTCCATGGGGTAGGCCTCACAGAAAACCTTCATTGAGATTAGTTAAGAAAAAAACATGAGAAAAGACTGTCTTGTTAACAAAGATATTTTGTTTGGCTTTAACATCTGTCTTATTTTTCCAGTTCCATAAAATGTGACATGAGACAAAACAGATTTCACGTTGCACCTGTCACCAAGAATTTCAGACTTTCCTCCCCATAGGTGTTCTACAGCAAACCCCTTCATTGCTCAGATGGACATGTTGGCCATCTCGCCTTTTTAACCAAGAGCCAGCCACCTGCTTCATGTAGAGACTGAGTAACTCGGTTATCTGACCAAGACCTTTAATTACTGATTTAGATTCACCTGCAGTGACTCTGTAGCGATCTCATTCTAACGGCTAAGAGTACAGGAAAGCAAGTCAAGCTACTTGAGAAAGGGTCTGGGATCAGTGTTCTCCTGCTTTTAACTAAGCCTCCCAGTTTTCTGACTCCGTTTTTTTTTTTTATTTTTTTGCATCTCAATCTGAGGAAAGCTTCCAGCTATTGCCTATTTTATCATACTGGAATGGGGAAGAGGTAAGGAGAAGGGAGTAGAATAAAGGAAAAAATCGCGAACAAGACAAAACTATTTGGCATTAGAGAAAATCTGGAGAAACAGGAGGTTGGTGAAACTACCCAGGGTTCCAACAGCCATTTAATAACAAAGCTACTTAAAAGAAAAGGCCATGTTGTTATTAAAAAAAAAAAAAAAAAAAAGTATCAGATAAAAACATCTTTACATTGGCAGTTAAGGGACTAAATTCTTTGGTGATATTGCCCACCAGATCCCTCTTTAGAAGCTTGTTCATGAAATTTCTATAAAAATACACCTTCACAAGACACGAGTAAGTCAGCTGAGTAATAGACAATTTCACCAGGAGGAACAGACAGAACCAGCTGACCAGGCTGCACTGCATAGCAATACAGAGGAGCTTCAGCCAGGCTTTATACCAGCCTCCTGTGGAGTCACTCGATACCTTTCATCTAGGAGTTAAATCACAGCAAACACACGTTGGCTGTTAGGGGCAACTCAGCTTCAGGGCCAACTCACACACTGCCTTCACGCAGCTGGAGCTCATCCTCCAAGGCAAAGCAGGGTCTGCAGCACAGAGCACGCAGTGTGTGAGCTGCCAGGCAGCTCCCCCCAGCTGCCCACGGGTGTTGGCAATGCTGATGGGGGACGAGCAGCTTTCAGAGCACAACAGGTTCACAGCCGCCTCCAGCGGCTGCTTTCTCTCTGTTGGACAGATACAGCCTCCAAGCAGAGGACGTGGCGCGTAGCTTCCTTCACATGCACATTTGTGCCAGTGCGCGTGTCAGGAAGGATTCTGCCTTGGAGGAATCATAAGACAGATCTTTGATGCTTTAGCACTGTCTTTCAGGCCAGAACAGCAAAGATGTTTTCAGAAAAGCTTCTAAGCAATAGCTCTTCTCTTTTAGGACCTCATAGAACAAAGCAATTGCATGAAAACAAGACAACTGAAAAAATACAAAAGCAAAAAAGGGGAAAAAAAATACCTTCACAAGCTGCTGGGGGGGGGGTGTCCAGAGATAACACCGGGGCAGAGATGATAAAGCAGAATAAGTGTGCGACAACAGGGAGGAAAAGGAAAGGAAAGGAAAAGGAAAGGAAACGGAAAGGAAACGGAAAGGAAACGGAAAGGAAACGGAAAGGAAACGGAAAGGAAACGGAAAGGAAACGGAAAGGAAACGGAAAGGAAACGGAAAGGAAAAGAGCACAGTTAAGTAATTTCCTTGAGGTTTTAATTGGTAAGCAGATTGGTGGGGTTACATAACAAAGGTGTGTTACTGTCAGTGACAGAGAGAAGACACAGGTATGACACAGGTAACATTAGGGGAATTTTATCTAGGACAAGAAAAGATTTTTCTTTGGCTAGAAAATTAAGAAACAAATAAGACATTCTTCTCGATCTAAGCCAAGAACTCAACTGCATAATCCAGCTGTAGTGTTTTTATAATAACCCACTGTTACTGCTTATGTTGTAATGAAATATCATCCCTTTTTTAAAATAAAAGGAAAAAAGAAAGAAAAAAATAAGACTGTGTGTGGGTAAGAACACGTCTGTCAAAGTTTTCTGTTCAACATAATATCCCAAAGGTAATAGCAGCTGTATATGGGTGTCACCGTGCTCTCCAGTTCCCCTGTCTTCCTTCATGATGACCCAGAGGAGAACAGCAACCAGAGAAATATTTTCAGACGGAAGGGTCTGCAAAACCACAAACGATGAGTATCCCCAGCCCCTCCACTTTTTCCAATGTACACCTCACAAACACAATCACACTCGATGCCACTTGCTGTGGGGCACAACAGCACGTGGTGGAAACAGATGGTATTTTCCAGACCTCTTAGTTATGGCAAGTGAAGAGCCCAAATAATTGTATGGGGAGACTCTAGCACACCTTGTTCAACTAAACACAAGCTGGGATAAGAGTTACTGCTCCCGAAATAACTTCTCCTTTTTCATTATTATAGTTCACTAGGATTTTTCCTTCAACTTTGAACACATCTGTGCTTTCTCTTTAAAGAGTTATTTGGGAATGCACATTATGACTGCTAACACTTCCTATTAGAACTGGGAAAGAGCTTCAGGCTGGCATGCAGCCGGGGCCCATGCAGCAGTCAGCGTGAGGCAGACCTTACCTTAGCATCCCCTACGTGAAGGCAGCAGAACTAGGACACTGCATGCCACAGACAAGACTTTTCAAGTTCTGCTTTCTGAAAGAAAAGTGATGCACAACCCCCCCGGATAGGCTTGGGGCTTTCATGCTGCCATTTAGTCCTTTAAATCTAGCTGGACTGTTGTGTCTAAGTGCTCGAGTGGGAGCTTTGAGACCAGGGAGAATGGAATAGAGACCAGCCTGGAATATAGGAGTGGTAAAATTGTTCTTTCAAACCCTCCACAATCTCCTTTACTTCTGCTTTAAAGAGCTAAATATTTTGGTAAGAATCTCTACAGGAACATCTGAAAGCCAAGTCCTGAGTTAGTACCCTAACTTTGCTCAATATGTCTGTACACAAATTGTACCCAGAGACATTTCTGTGCAAATATTTCAATACAATTTATCAGAAGCTATCACCTCCCATTTGCATGTAGCTCATGAACAGAATTTTGCTTATGTTCGTTTTAAATTCAAAATGAACTAAGATTTTTAAAGATTTCTTTATCTAAAATTTAATTGGACAAATGCAGAGCACAATATGCTCCCAAGATTTGATGGTTATGAGCAGAGATGTTTTATGAGGATATTTTCAGAAAGACTTCACCAGATATCCCATAACTTACTGGATTGTTTGCAGAAAGTAAACACAGGGGAGAGCGACAGAAAGAAAGTGAATTCATCAGAAGATTAAGCTGCACATTCATAATTCCTCCAGTGAGCTCCAGCACAAACAGTGCACTCTGTAGCCAGCAGGGAAAGCTGATATGCCCCTTGAACACCGCTTATCTTCATCCTCAGTGGCTCATTTAGATAGCAACCATGTTGCCTGTGCTAATTCTGCACCACCTGACAGTCCTCCTCACACAGAAAATGGACAGTTGAAAAGAAAGCAAAGCAAAGAAAAAAAAAAAAAAAGTGTTCAGTGTTCAAGATAGCAAAGGCCTGAATGAGCTGCTCCAAATAAAATTGTTTGGATGTTCACCAGGGGTACCAGTTATTTGAGAAATGCATTAGTGAACTTTGGGCATGTCTAAAATGTATTTAGAAGAATCTAAGTAATTTCATCTTATTCAGAGTACTGATGGGGTAAGAAATCCCAGCCTAGCTAAACAGAAAATGATCAATGAGGAAGAGCGGAAGGGTGTGGGAAAATCAGCAGATAAAATTTGGATTAAAAATACAAGGCCGTACACTTAATTTCCTAGCTTATTCAAATATACTGTCGGCACTAAAAAATAGAGCTCAATGGAAATAGTGCTGTTATGAACCTGGCCAACAGGACACTGCTGAACAGCAACGCAGGGGCTGATATATGCAGGGGAACATGAAGCTGCTTCAACAGCAGGCCAGGAGGCAGAGAGAGCACCTGGGCCACTGCTGAGGCTGAAGGCTTCCCTCCACCCTGCTCATTTCCAGTCTCTTGATCATCCTAGTCTCTGCTACACATGAGGTGGATGAAGCGTTTCTAGCACAGATGAAAAAGATCAGTCAGAGAGGAGGAAAGAAAGAAAGACAAAGATTATGAAACACTTCAGAGAATTAAGCACAGGAGTGAACAGCACACTACATACAGACACGCATGGAGCAGAAGCAAGGAAGATGTTCTTCGATTCATCTTCTCTTACCAAGAAGAACAACCCCATGAAAATGAATGCTGAGGAGCACAAAGCTGTCATGGAGCTCAGTGTTGAAGACCAAGAATCCATGTTCTTTACAAGCCAGGTTAGTTACGGACCACAAGGCAAATCACGAGCAAACTGTTTAATCCTGTGTAAAAGGTGCAGTGATATTAATGGAAAACATTAATTCTCAGCTGGCTATCAGAACATACAGATGTCTGATTATTCTCACCTCTGGGGGTTTCCATGTGTTTCTAAAAGAAATTGTCTGCTGCTAGAGATCAGCCAGCCTCATCCAGTGATTTGGCCAACCCTTATGAGGGTACCTCTATTGCTTATTTCTGTACTTTACGTATAAGAAAAAGTATGAGTACTCAAAACTAACATATCCCTAAAATTCCAGATTCCCTGAAATAGAAGTGTTATTTTTAAATAAGACTCACAGCTTTTTGAAAACGACCTTTCAGAGACCTTGATACCTACCATACAAACTTAGAAAAGCTTTGATACAGTAGCCTTGTAACTCTACATTAATAACCAAAATCTGTTTTGTAAGGAAGTCAAAAGTGAAAAGCTTTTTGCCTTCCATGAATCATTCTGATTGCATTTCAGTTATTTTTCAACCAAAAACTTTATAACCTTCATTCTTTAAATAGCACACACTGAAAACTCGTGGTCATTTTCTTTCAGTTGTACAACAGCAGCATTTTTATTCCCCTGAGTTTAACAATATATCTGCATGCGTCCCTCTGCTGCTTCAGATCCCCACTACTGATGGTGTAAGAGAAGTGGATTGTTGCAGGTTGTGTTCTTGTTTCTCCAATTCGGGGTTAGATCTGACAGGAGGAATAACTACACACTTGTCATCCTTTTTCAGACACTTATTCCTTTTATCCCAAGGCCCAGATGCCTTTCGTTAGATTATGCTTCTTCCAGAGCTTTGATCTCCCTTTACAAAAGGCAGAAAACTGTGCTGTACAGGAATGTGAAGAAGTCCACAAACAGCCTCCAAAATATTGTATCTTCCTTCCCTACTTCTACTTTTTTTGTATCTCCTATTCCTTCTGTAATTTGCTATAGGGTCCCTCCTAAAAAATATGGAGGGCAAGTAAATAATTTCAAACCAATTTCTCACACTGAAAATTCAGTTTTCCTCAGATAACCCCAGGGCACTAATAGGATCTTTTTATATATTCCTGCTTGTCTTCCCTTCCATCCATTAAATCTCTAGATCAAGGGTTCTTGGACTCAGCTAGTGCAATCTTATCATGCTGTTTTTCTAATTTAAATGCTTGTCTTCACAGAATCTAATACTTCATCTGTTCATTGCAAGTCCCCTTAATTCACTGAGTTGATTAAACACTTAAAAATATATGTATTAAATATTCATAAGAATCATTTTTGTCCCCCTGATTCTAGCCCTGGAGAAATATAAACAGTCAATAGGGTTGTGCAGTACAATCATAAAAGCATCTTCCTTTTACTCTTTCCCTCCATCAGATTATTTTTTTCCACTTTTTAGTGAGTCACAGAAAAATATTTGATCACTTCTATACTGTTCTCACTCCTTGTGACTGGGTTTGACTGTGTTTTCCTCATCCCCCAGAAGTGCCCTGGCATCACTGTTCCTAAGGCAGTCACCCTGCTGTACATCTGCCTCGTGACCGCAGTCACACACCTTGTTCTTCCTTCTGAAGAGCCGCTCAGTTTGTGTGATGGGTAAGCCCAGCTATGAAATGGCAGCGTAATGCAGTGACGCTGCTTTAACCAGGACACTTCTTTCTCCTGAACACAGACTTGCACGAGTTATTCAAAGTGGATGGACATTCAGAGAGAAAAAAATATCGACCAAATCTGAGAATTACCTTCACACAAAGCACTGACAGAAGAGCTAAGCCAGGCAGCTGAGCAGTGGGCACCACCTTCTCCTGCCCCCAGGGGCAGCAGCGACAACTCCAGGAGAGGGGAGCAGGGAGCACAAAACATTGCTCCAGTTATGATCCGTCAGCACTAATGGATATTTGCCACTGCTTAAAATCTGCTGTGCTGTCTCACCCAGTTGCTGCACACACACTGGTGGTAGCTTTGAGTAGACTAACAACTAATCAAAAACAAACAAAAAATACAGCATATTGCCTCATGCTTTCATGAAGAAATGAGAGCACTGAGAAAAGATGGCACCAAAGATTATTCAGCAACCTCCACGGTTTCCTATTCAACTCCAGCACTGTTATGTTCAAGAAAGCTCCAGCAAGAGCAGCAGAGCTAAATTCAGCTCAGTCACATCAACAAAAAGTGCAACCAGAGGAGCTCCTTCTGGAAGGACTGACCTGTCCTGAGTGCACACACAAAGCACAGCTCCAGCAGAAGTCAACAGGAGCTTTGCCTTCAGAGAGAGCGTATTTTCTCCTCAAGCATTCAACAGTCTTTGTGACCTGCAAGACAGCTGACCGACTGCTCAGTTGCTATGGCTCTACTCAGTGAATACCTACTGAAAGAGTGGGCAGTTTGAGGCTTTTTATTTTCAGATGTCTACAGCTGCAATTTTTGTTTTGGAACAAAACACAAATGAACCCACAGGCAATATAACCTCTCTCTAGGGAGGCAGCCTCATTTCCTAGGCAGCTAGCACAGAGCCATGCTCCCCATCCCTTCTGAGGCCCGGCAGGAGACACCACGCGTGCCTGCAATACTTTCATCCCAGGGCTGGCTCCTGCAGTCCAGTCAGGTAACTTGGATTTCGACTTTGGTAATTGAGAACATGGTTATATCTGCCATATTATACTTCCACAAAAACGGGCTGTAAAAAGAGTCTGCCTTAAGACAGAAAACTTCAGATCATTGTATCTCAGCTTCCACCTCAATGTTTTGTTCTAATTGGAAAGATTTATTTCCAGCAGAGAAAACTATCCTAAAAGTAAGTGCAATTTTTTTCCTCCTGTGCCGAAGAGAATTACATGTGTTTAAGAAGCTGGGTATAAAAGAAGATTATTTGTATTGAAATTTCTTTTATTGTGGCATTGAACTGCCAGTTCAAGAGGCCTGGCTGCCCTTTACAGCTCCAAACAGCCTCCCATATCCACCTCCCTGGATGGGTAGCAGCATGCTACCTCACCCTGCTGCTCCGATTGTTCTGCAATAGTGTCCTGCGTAGTGCTGTGCTACAGAACCCCACATTAATGGCAAAATCATTCAAAGCCTCTAGTGAGGTTCAAGCCACTACTACTGCAAACCAGTGTCGTATTTACACGTGCATTAAAGCAGCAAGCGTCTTTTCATTACTTCCAAACTTTTAGATATTTTCATATTGTAACTGTAGCTGTGCCCCAAACACGTAATTAGTATTTCCCTTCCACTGGCACCTTCTCTTCCTTCCCCTTGTCACCCTCCTGTTGCTGTAATTCCTTCCCAGCTGCTATCCCACACAGCTCCCTCTGATTTGAAGCCACCACCTGACAGAGGCAGGCTTTAAAAGCAGAGTTTGTCTTTATTTCCATCAAGAGCAATCACAGCTGCAAGTTTCAGTACCCACAGAGGCTTTTAACTGTAACTTTTTATTAGCACTGCTATATTGGGAGTAATAAAAATTCCCAGTTTAATAGTTTAATAAAACCAAGAAGTTAAAACCCAGCATGGCTGTGCAGGAGCAGCACTGAGACCGGAGGTGCCAAATATTTGTGTTTTAAATGGCTCGGCTTTCTCCTATATTTTATGGTTATAAGGAAAGGCTCTCCAGTGAGATGCTCTAGGCATAGACAGATTTCTGCTTTCAGCTGAAGAATACCACTGTCTTTTTAAGTACACCCATACAAACATTGAGGCTAATATGCACTGCGGCTCCCACGCACTGGAGCTGCATACCGGCACCTTGTGCATAGCAATTGGGAGCAAAATGTCCTTTTGGTGTCCCAGCTAGGATTTCTCTAATGTGTTCTGAAACCAGACCTGCTGCCAGATGCTTTGAAAGAGCAAGAGATTTCTCTATTAATAAGGCTTTCTGGGCTTTGAAAAAGCACCCCTTCGCGTTATATCCATTGAAAATCTGACCCTTATTTCTTATAAGAAACGCTGTTGTTGTTTTGTATTTTAATCAGGAACAAGGTTGGTTTACAAATTTGTTATCAAATATCAAGGGACAACCATGAAAATCCAAGTAAACTGCAACTGTAAGACTACAGCCAAATAGCCAAAAGCCATCCAATGGAACATAAAAAGGCCAGAACTCCAGGTCTATGTATTGCCAGATCACCCTGACAGGGAGTTTTCTTTCATTATTTTGCACTGTCATAAGTACTACAGGGACTTAATCTTATTTTCATGTGTCAGAACTTAATCTGAAAATTCATCTTATCAGGAACTGGATTAAAACCAGTAATCACAGCATAAAACATAGATTAAAAGTCTCCATGTGAGGGAGTCACAACAGACAACCCTCTACTAGGGCAGCTCTGCCGCCCATCTTGGCAAATCCCCCTTCAGGGAACAAGCAGCTCAGATGTGGTTATCCCTTCCAGTCACTCTTTCCCATTTAGTTGTCAAAATCCTCCAAGACTGCATTCTCAGCACTCCTCTCTGAATATGAGGCTATTCAAGTGCATACACGTATTTGTTACTTGATTCTTCTACACAAGAACATTTCCATCCAGCCCTATTCCAAAGGATGTTTCACCCATTTTAGCACTCGTCACTTGAGCAGTTTCTATTCTCTCTTCTACTGGCAACTGTCCTAGACCTTTATTAGTTCCCACTCTTTGTTAATTCCTTCTTAAATGACCTCTCATAGGGCAATGAGGGCAGACTATTTCAAAACATGCCACATGCATTAGCAACACTTACGAAAGCAGAGCAGTACCAACTGGCGAGATGAAGGAGGGAGAAGGAGGTAGCCCAGATTGTGTATTATGGGAAATGTGGAGCTTATATTAATTAGAAGAAGCAAACAGACTTCTGCCTGTTCCCCTTACTCAGTTACTTTCATATACTGGTAAATGAACATCACCCTGCTTCTTACAATTTTTATAAAGCCTAATTTCTGAAAAATACTACAGTTACTGTTAAGGTGATTTTACATAAAGGGAGTTTATGAAGGTTGTATTTTCATAGACTTCTTAAGGTAAGATATTCTGACATCTGTTCTGATGCATTTTGTTCTGTTTTTCACTTGGCTCTGGGAAATTTTTGCGTAGCCATTTTGGACTAGACACAGTTTTTGATAGCACAACAGGTATCAGTTCCATTTCGGTAGTAGATAAATACATTTTCAGTAGAAATTAGTTATTTACATAATCCCTAACCGTTTTTATTTATTTGAAACAGGTACTTTTCTACTACATTTTTCTGATAAAATTTGAATGAAAAGCTTTCAGAATGTCAGGATTAAATTAAACCCCAAAAATAAGAAATTGTATAGTGGTCCCTGAATAACCAACTCAAATTTACATTTATACAAGATTTAGGAAAATGAAGTCAGTAGTTTACGGGTGAAGACACTCTCTGGACTTCTAGATTTTGGCCTTTGCTCTCAGCGAAGCAGGCAATATACTTGCAATCTGGGAGCCTAGTGTGATGCTTAAAACCAGAATGACAAATGTCTTTGTTATTTTGAAGCTCCCCCTCCTCCCCCAAATAACACCTGAAGTTTCCAAGTTTCAGATTCATTTCAATCACAAGTGGAAAACTTTTAGAAACTATAGTTCTTTTCTGATAATATTTGGTCAACTGGAGCTTTTCCACTACCATCTTGCCCATCTACTCATACATACTGTATGCCCAGGTTCCTTTCCTCAGTTATCCTTATTTCCCAGTGATGACGTGTTTCAGCTTCCCATTTCTCACACAGGCTGGCCTGACTCCCAGAAGGGTGGTGTTCCCTACCGTATCACATTTCACAAAGCTTTCTCCACAGCCTGCTATAAATGGCAACTGCTGGATTTCCATCTGTAAAACTCTGCAACCCTGGCAAGACCATTTAACTGATTTGTGGTCATGGCTGAGGTGCCAGGTGGGTCTTCCTGGAGTAGGATCAATCCCATGGTACTGCAAAAGTGTAAAGACAAAAGAAGCAGGGACTGGTAACCCTACATCAATAATTTCAAGGTCATCTAGAAGCAGCAGTGCATAATTGTAACACTGGCAACCTGATCTCAGTTAAGCATCTGAAGATTCCTCACATGAAAAAGAATGAAGACAACTGTTTTTTAAAATCATACTCTAGAGGTATTTTTAAGGTCTATTCAAAGGCTATCCAAAAGCACGATTTTCCAACTGTGATCCCTTCTGTTATTTACGGCTCAGGCATTTTATTTACACATAACTACAACCTTCCCCTCCACCCCCCCCCCACCCCCCCCAAAAAAAAAAAAAAGCCCCTAGCATTTAAAACATGTATTATAGGGATGGTAGTGGGACTTCAAATCTATATTTGTACTTGTAAATACTGCTTTGCTCAAGGGAGTTGCACCATTTTGGAAACCAACTTTATTTGGTATTCCTATTTTGGAACATGGATAGTCAAACGCCAGGCATAACATCTGAGCAAAGCAGGAGTTCCCTCCCAAAGCACACCACAAGTATCACACTGACAAGAGTTCTCTGCACACAGCCTTTTGAAAATAGTCAACTACTGTTACTGATGTCTCATGAATATTAGCAACGCAGCAGATAAAAGGCAGCACAACAGGCTTCTTGAGAAAGGTATACCTCTTGCTCTTCTAATACCTCAGTGATTTACAAAACAAAAAAGTTTCAGAGAGATAACTCAGTAAGAGATAAACATCTTTTATGGAGATTTTGTCATTTCCTAGTACCAAGGGAAGGTAAATCACTGTTTATTTCTCTTCTTTCTGTGTCTAGACTTCTACCAAAGAGCAAGTGAACTTTGAACTGGCTCCCCACATTTCTTCTTTGTAACAGTTATCTCTAGGTGAGGATAGATGGTACCACCTGTCTCCACTTTCTCCTTGCTTCTCCTTGTGAAAGAATATTACCGTACAAGGGAACTCAAAAGGCTTTACTCACTTTTCACTTCAAAGTTCTCCAAATGAGCTTTTTCATCTATTCCCACGTATTTTCTGAACATTCTCTTTTGTCCTAAATATCACCAGACACAAGGAACTATTTTAAATAAAACAGCATGTGCAAATGCATGCAAATATATTTCTTGGGATCCACTTTTATTTCCCCCCCCGTAGGTAAAGCACAACAAGATTTAGGAGGAAAACCCAAATTCTGAGAAAAAGCTATGAGTGCTCAGAGAATGGGTTTGGAAAACCTGATCATCCTGAGAAACTGGAGGAAAGGTGTGAAATACATGTAAACCGGGTGTCATTTGGTGAGGATAAGGGTAAAGTGTTACAGTTAGGAATAATCAACTTACAAAAAAATAAAAACCACAAGAGGTGGGAACAATACAATAAATACAATTTTCAAAATAACGATACCAGGGTTATGATAGCTCACGTTGTAGTAAGTATTATCGCATTGCTGCTCAAAAGTGAGCATCGTATTAGGAAATGCATGAAATAACTCCTGTATCCACCTTGATAAGGTCTCACATGTAATAATACATCATCTAAGCACTACTTTGGAGAAAGATTCAAATCAACTACATAAAATCAACGGGAGAACAATAAAAAGTACCAGAGAACCAGCAGATTATCACATAACCATAAGTCTTCTGAAACATCTAAAAAAAAAAAAAAAGACTGAAAGAATTAGGACTGTATATTTTGTGGAAGGGCTTTTCTCTATATGCAAGATAAAAAGGGGAAGAGTTAAAAAATTGTTTATTGTAAATAAATTGTTCTTCTGCCCTCTGAGGGCAAAAGAAAGAATAATGGGCTAAGCATTCAGCAAGAGAGATTCATGCCACACACTAAGAAAACTTCTGTGCAGTGAGAATAGAGGAGAACAACAATAGGTTACTTCAGCACTGAAGACTTCTGAAGAACATGTTGCAGAAACATTTGTCAGAAAATCTTTGTAGAAGTGATCTTTGCTTGTGGAAAGGCATAGACTAGAGGGTCTCTTTTTTTTTTTTTTTTTTTTTTTAAGCCATTTTTTCCTATAATTTACTATGATTTTTTAAAAAGCTGTTCGCCTGCAAATATCAACATTATTTCTCAGCCACATTAGTGAGATACAGTGGTAGTTTCTTCTTCACTTAAATCTTCTCTCTCAAAGCCCTGTGCTGCAGTCACCCATCTTTATAGCTGATTAGAAAGCTGTTTGGGCACCATAAATATTTGTCCTTCTAGACTGTGCCCAGCACCCCCACAGGAATCCCAGCCTCCGCAGCACAAGGAGTAAGAAGCTGTGACTGGAAAGCCAAGCAGACACAAACCTTCCACTGAGACTGGAAGCTATGCTTATTTCTGTGAGTGTTACTACAGCAATAATTCACAGCTATGTTCAGTAGCACTCTGTAAAGCTTCTTGGCTGCTTTCAGGGTTTCATTACAAAAGTGCAACCAGCACAAAATGAATCAAATGTTTCAGCAGACCAGAGTGTCTGAGGGACTCATTCCTAATACTAAAACAATCTAAAATATATATGATTTTATTAAAGAATTAAACAGACTGTGGCTTGATGTGTAACAACTTCAAAAAAAAAACAAAAACAAAAACAAAACAAAACAAAACAAAAAAACCACATCAATAAAATCCAACTTCCAAGCCTGGCCTTTGCTCTCATCCAGAGGATAAGAGAGATAACAGTTTGTGTTTTGAATTGAACAATGGGAAGTGATCAATCACCCACTACAAGATGTGTTTAATCCACATGTGTAACTTTTGTTTACTACAGTAAGAGATACGTGGATGTTAAAAATGAGACTGCATACTGGTGTCATTATGCTGTAAGACAACTGGATACACGTTCACCAGGTACCTTGTATGAATTAAACAATGCTATGTTATAGATTAGGTAATCTTGATTTGTCCAAGACTGGAGGACGTATACTTAATAGGATACAGCACAAGATGAGGGAAGCTAGTCGAGCTTGCATCTTTGTGGTTGACCACAAGGCTTTGCAAAGGTCTATCTATGCTCTTCTATTCATGGCATTTTTAGTTCCAACTGACCTCCTTAACTTAATCCGAATTCAGTTTTAAGTATAAAGAAACTCTTGGCCAGTCTGTAAAATAAGAGCATGGCTTCCCCACATCAAATTGTCTGTAAGGATGCACTCAGTAATTCTCTAAAGCATCCATGGAAGTCCTGGAGAAACACTGCTCTATGCAGACAGTGAGTCACTTCCCTAGTGGGGAATGCTGCAAGCTGAATTTTTACATGAGACATTTGATGCTCTTTTAAAACAATTTCCAGTGGAACAGATATATTGAATTTTCTTATTTACATGACAAAAGTATAAAGCTTTACTATTCTTCAGAGCCATAACAGTATTTCAAAATAGTTGTATCTGAATATTTTCCAACAATTGATTTTTCTCATATCCAAGTATATGACTATTTTTAGCTCTTTTATTTAAATAATAATTGTTTCATTAAAAAAAAAAATAATCATAATGATTACATAACTCTCAGCTTCTACTAGGAAAAGGCATTTGGAGGAAGCTGAGAGAAACTTAAGTCATCTTGGAAAGGATTTATAACCAGCAGAACTAGCATATGTTCTTAGAAATTGGATTAACTGATTTTCTCTTGAATAAAGACATCATATCTAACTCTTGGCATTTCTACTGCAAGCATCTAATTCTACTCTCATATAAAATAACTAATCAGATTAATAAAGGTTAGGAACAAGTTCTGATGATACAGTGCACATCAAGTACTTTATGTATTTTATGTATTCATAACAAATTAAAACTGTTTAAATAACAGCTTTACACCAGACGCTAGCTCTGTATTAGCCATCATTAGAAGTCAGAATATCACACTAAGTAATGCCTTAGAGAAAAGAAACCAGTTGGGAATTAAGACATAACAGAACCTGATAATAAATGGTGCATATTCCTCACTCTGTCATCGTGGTGTATCTAGTTCTGTTGTCATTTCACTCAGAAACTTAGCAATGGGAATACACTGCTTTATCCCTGATATCATGGTTAGATTTAATTGGTGCAATTGCTTTCTATTAGAATTATAACTCCAGTTTGCTCTAGGAAATTGCCCCTTACGACTTAAGAAAAAAAAAATGTATCGAGTAGGGAATCTTCCTAGTACTCAGCAGAGACTTTAACTTGTTCCCCATGCCAAGGTAGCAGAAGTAGGCAGCAGCATCTTGGTAAGGCAGGCTGACCATTTTACAGCTTTATATGTCTAGCAACATTTCTTCACTTACCTTTCAAACTATGCATGAAAACCGTCTTTCTTATGTGCTCTGGGGGAAATGTGCTGAGAGTATGCCTTAAAAGTCCAGGAAGGAAAAGCCTCAGAAAATACTTGTGAGTCTACAGGATCCATTCTTCTGCCACTTCCCAAGAGAGGCTTTAAGCCTATACCAAATCGCAGCCTTTCCCAGTTAACTCTCTCACACCAACGAGCCGAACACCTACTACGTGACTTCTGACCAACCACATCTACAACACCTGAATTACATCCCAATTATTTAATACCTCTAAATCCAATTTTTAAAATAATAATAGCAGCAAAAATGAGTTAAGCAGTTGTAAATCATAATATGAGGAATCATTCCCCCTCTCCCCCAAGATTCTTTAAGCAGAGAAACAGGTAAACTCACAGTCAGCAATGATTAAAAGCAGAGATATAACAGATTTGATGTTCTTTACAAAACATATCAAGAACCTCAATACTTTTTCTATTAGATTTCCTTAATGCATCCTCTGTACCTTAATAGCTGTCTAGATAGATCTCCAGTGTGAGTCTTGGGTGTTCATGCAAGGTACAACAAACTGACTAAATTAAACTTACCTTTAAAAAACATTCAGAATTTGGTTTGATGCATTAGGCCATAACAGCAAGCCAAGTAAACAGGAAAAAACACCACTGCTAATTTACTAAACGCTAGGAAGGCATTCTTAAATTCACAAAAAAGGGAAGAAAAATAACGAGTTATTGTATCAGTATTTTAAGAACCTGTTACGTAATCCACACAAAACCCTCTATTAAAGCTCAACTGGTCAAGCATGCTTCTTCCATTTATTGTATTTTTGTCAAAACAATAACTCTTTGAAGAAAAGGATTACATACATTTCTTGACTCATTTTTTTTTTGTGTTCCATTCTGAGTTCTAAATGAAAACTACTTATTGAATAATTTTCCCTCAATAGAGTTATAAAAGAAAATTAAAATAGTTAATATCAAAATAATTTGTTTTATTTTTGCTTCATGAAAGTCAGAAATAACTTAAGAATTCATTGCAGTAAAGCACAAGTAAGTTTTCTTAACTGCTTGCTTTACCTTCAGAATTGAAAATGCCATTCTATACAACACCAAATTAAAATGCCCCTGCAGTTTCCCACACCACAATTGCTGTATCCCTCAGCCTAATTTACTTATTCTCACACCACTAACACAGAGTAAGGAAGTGCTGCAATGTCTGTAGTGCGATTAGTCGCTGCAGGTGGGCTTCTGTGGCCTAAGCCCAGGCATCCAACGCCATTGCTGATGCCATTAAGATGTTCTGGGCTAACCCACATACCTCCTAGCTGCCACCCCAAAAGACATGGTTGGAGTACCTACACCTCCCCTGTCATTACTGACTTTAGCAGCCTTTAATTGCTGTGAGCAGCCTCACATGGGACTGCTACTGTGTAGGCTCCAGCTGTGGGCCCAGAAGCTCCACATAAGCTCCAGCCTGGGCCTTTGGTCTTGGTTTAAGCTGTGTTGAGGTGTTTGTTTCTTGTTCCTATATGGCTTCAAGTTAGTCTTGATTCTAAGCTGTTGCCTTGATTTTGCTTGGTGCCTGCTAACAGGAGTTGTTGCTGCCATTTTCCTGTTCTGTACCTCCAGCCCCAGCACTGTGGGGCCATCCCAACAGACAAGCAGTGGCCTGGCCGGTGCTGTGGCTGCCCTTGCCTCTGCTGACCTGCCCTTAGGCTCTGTTCTGGCTGTCCCTCTATGCTACTAGCTCTATGCCTTGTCTGGGATAGTCCTGTGTACATGAATGCTTTCCTATGAGCTTTATTTTATTAGAAGAATGTAAATATTATGTTCCTACTTGCATAATTTTACACTTGGCTCCAAATGCCTACTTCATTACTTCTGCTCAGTTGCTGTCTAGCTAGAGAGATAACTTAGCTTTCTAACAGCGAATTACGTCTTCATTACTGGAGCTCCCTGGCCTTCAACAGGCTCAGAACTTAGGCACTTATGGGGAAAGTTAGCAAGTACCTAACTAGAATAAGCTATCATCCTACCACTGTTGCCTATGGGGTTTCTTGGCTGCTTTCCCCCTCACTGGCGTTTTTAGGCATCCAGCATGCCAGGTACTGCAATAGGGTACATTTGTGTTTACTCCAGGGCTGTGGGTGGCTGTGTGTTGCAAATCCTAGCTGTTTTTTGTAGTCCTTAAATTGCATTTACCCGTGACTGTGCTGCAAGTGATAATGTAGGGAAACTGAGTGTTCTCCCTTGGGTAACAGGGTGTACTGATTGCTGACCCATGCTACTGTTTACCTTCCTTGGTAAGAAATAAGTTTTGCCTTTCCTTGTCATTAAGTCTGAAAAGGACAAAAAAGAAAAAAAAATAAGATGGGGAGCAGGGTAAGAGTAAGGGAATCTGCTGGAAGTCACAGCTTGGGAATTCTGCTGTCTGGTTTGTGTGTTATACTTGAGCTCACACTGCAGAATGGGAGGCTCTGGGGGCTGGATAATGGGTCTAACAGCACTGGGTTGCTGCTGTGAATTCAGCTCAGGTCAATGTTGCCCATGTTAATTTTGCTTGTGATTTCAGTTCAGATCTGTAGAGGATCAATACATGCAAATTTGCCTGTTGTCATAACTGCCATTATTCATTAAATTTGTCAAGAATATTAAGAAATACCAAACAATGAACCTTATTCTCACTAACAGGCTCCTTGTAAGGCTACATTAGATCTAAGCATGTGGGTGTAATTTGTATAAGCAGAAAGAACATATCCTTGCTCTCACCAGTGTATCTACAACAGATAAGCAGTTAGTATTTCATGCCTTCAGTTTGGATGTATGTTTGCTTAAAGCAGAGTTTTACCTTAAATAGGCAAATCTGACTTTCTTTTCTGAATATTGTTATCACTTGAATAATGAATGAGTTTTCTGAGAATTTTTTAGCCTTAATTTTAAGTTTGTTAAAGGCATTGCCATTAAATTTAACATGTCTCAAGATTTCTTTGGTCTTGGATAAGTTTTAAGGTAAGAAATGCATAGCCAGGCAATACTATGTCAGTTAACAATAACATGAACAGAAGAATATGTGGAAATAAGCTCTGTATATTTAAGAGTGAGTTTCAGGCTATCTAACACTACAAATAATCAAATTCTTTAATCACAATCATAGATCTGTTAGATCATGACAGTGCAAAATAAGTTGTATAAGCACTTCAGCTAATATTCAGAGTTGTTTGTCTGTCTCCTGAACGTAGCCTTAACACTTGATCTGTAGTACTTGTTTAGGCATACGGATAAACCTTTGTGTTTAAGCTATCAAGATGTACTCGATTCTAAGAGCAGCTTCTGTTTCAGAACACAAGGAGTTCTACCGGTACAGCTGAAAAATGGTACTACTCTTATGCTATGTATGAATATAGGAAAACACTGAGTTAAATAAGTTGAAGAACAAAGTTAAGGTTGAATACTTAAACCTTCAACAACTTCAGTGCCTTCTTCAGAGTACGAAGGATGTATTATGTCTTTATCCCCCTGACTGCCTAAACCAAACACTGGGAAGGCAGCATTAGCGGTTCCAAGGGGAAAAAGAGCTTTGCACTTCTGCTAGAGTGATCCCATCTGGCCTAATTAAATGATCTGCATTGACAGACTTCTGGGGGAAGTCTTATTGTGTTCTCCCAGCTGGAGGATGAAAATGCGATTGCGGCCTGCTTGAGGGAAATAATATGGAAGTGCCTCCCAGGGAGCTGGGATATGCTTGAAGCTTTTAAAAATGCAGGAGCAGCAGGTGAGGATAAAAATCTAGGGAAACTATCATCCCCAGCTTTATGAAAAGCCAGTGACCCACTTTCTGCTTGAGATAAAGATATCACCTGCAGGTCTAGTTTCTCCTTAGAGCACAAGGCCAATGAAGAGCTAGAAAGGAAGATTTCCTACAGAAGGAAATGGTACTGGAACAGGATCATGAAGCATGGACTGCAAATAAGCTATGCCCAGTAATATAATGAGTGGCTGAGAAGAGCAAAATGAGCAAATGATAGATTAATGACATGAACTGCCACATCATGCCCTCAAATACTGTCAGGTTCCATGAAAATCATAATCCATTTAAATGTAGAGTCTCTTCATCTGCTGTTGTCTCTTGCTGAGCCCTGGAATTTGTTTGCACTTTTTCCCTAACATGTAGAAGTGTTTTACCTTGGAGTATTGACTTACATTTCTTATATAGTTCTGTGGTCCCATGAAGGGAGTGTTCAAGCTGAGATATTTAGTCCCAGTTAGTGGTAAACTGTTTCTCATTCTTGCTCTTCTGGAGGTGTTGAGAGCTGTAAAGAAAAAGTCCATGCAGTTCATACAGATGGGGATGTTTCTGGTTTTGTTGTTTAATATGCCCCGATATAGTTAAAGGATTGGTATAGGCATCTTGTCTAGTGACGATCCCACCTATTTAGTTGCAATAACATTCAGTAAGTCTGAATTAGTGAACTGAGGCAAGAAAATGTGTGTGGTCTTCTGTATTAATGTCTTGTTATCAGTTATGGTATCAAG
Organism: Aythya fuligula; assembly: GCF_009819795.1. NCBI lineage: Eukaryota > Metazoa > Chordata > Aves > Anseriformes > Anatidae > Aythya > Aythya fuligula. The sequence goes on from NC_045567.1 coordinate 7,394,068, forward strand.
ACCCATTTGATAGGCATTTTGGAAAATACCAAGAGTACCACAAACTCTTCAGAGAGATCAGCTTGTAAGATGTTGCAAAAGGCTGACTTTCCTGCTACATGTACACTAAATAAAGTAAAAATACTCTATTTGAGAGATGTGAGCTGAAGCAGTAGTGATTATTGGGGTACTATACCAAGCAGCGCAAAAGTAAATGATTCCGGTGAATCAATTCAACTTAAAGGAACATCCTTTAAAACTGGAAGCGTGGAGCTCAAATCACTCAATTCCATTTGTTAGTGTCATGGCACATCGCACAAATAATGCACAAATCACATAGCATGTTGCCTATGATCTTTGTGTCTATACAGTAGTCTCAGGGTTTTTATTGCTCAACATTCTTATATTCATTGTGGTGTAACTCAGAAATGGATTTATATTAAAACATAATCATAGACCTGGCTCAGGCTTCACAATCTATAATTCATGTGCAATCCTGAGGTCTTCTGTGTGAATTTCAAATGAACAGCATGATGTTACACTTGGTAGCATTTTTATCTTGTGCTAATATCACACTGAAACATAAGCTTCTTCAAGAGGTCAGCTGTGAGTTTTATCAGCTGTCAAAATTCAAAGATAAAACCTCAGTACATATGCAGATTCCACATGTTTAATGACATTTCTTTTTAACTGTATTCTCAAGTAACTGAGTAAAGTTCTAAATCTGATTACATATCTAGATTGCAGTATAATCTAGATGCTAGGCATATGCACCCCTGGCCATCAGGTTATATATTCAGTCAAAAGAAATCTGTGCATAAACTTCAAGTGATTAATAAATGCCATTACTCTTCAAACAAAAATGTGGAATAAAAACATTTGCATATGTATATGATGCTTTGCCTCGTGACTGCAATCTGTAATCACAGGAAGAACATGGGTATCTTTTAAAGGTCTTTTTAATTTGTTTGTCCAGTTAATCACAGTTTGCTGTTAGCCTTCCTTTCTGTCTGCTTTAATGAATAAACTAATTCATTTTAAAAACAGCTCTTTCCCAATGAAGATGCAAGTTCTAAAAACTGCAACAAATGTGTCATTGGTGCAAAAGGACATGAATGTGATTAATGACTAGCTCATTAAACTGAAGATGACAGGACTTGAACAGAACTCTCACTTCTGCTTCTGCATTGCTGCGCAACCTATAGTAAATCACATCCTTTCTCACTCTCTCTTTTCCTATCCTTTATCTTCTGTCCTGATGTGCATTTGCAAAGCTTCTGCCAGTCTTTGCACAAAGTGCACGAGGGACTAAAGGACCCAAACAGTATAACAAAACTTGGACACAACAAATACAAAGCTACTTATTTCACTTGTTTTTTGGCAATATTGTCCACAAAGTCAAGGGAAGCAAATTGAAACACTCCTTCCTCGTTCACTAGGTTTTGGTTCAAATGAAATCTGAAGTAGTTTTGGATGAAATACAGATCAGAAGAATGAGATGCACCTTTTCATTGTTCCAATACACAGTAGCGACCAGAGCTGAGAGCTTTCTTTTTTCAGTGCTTTCTTTGATAGCCAAGACTTTTAAAAATTATACTTACAGTAAATTTCCACTAGATCACGCTAGTTCTGGGCTTATTTAATAGATTTAGCATCTTCACCAGCTACATTGCCATCAGTGATTTAAAGCTTATTCTTCCCCTGTTCAGACATTCTAGATGTATAGGCACCTCCACTGGAAATGTGATGACTATTGGTGTCAGCACTGCTGGCAGCTCAGCTTCCAAGCAGCTAGCCTTCCATAGCAGTCTTGGTTGGTTAGTGCTAAAAGGAGTAAGATATGAAACAAATGTGCCTAAGTGTACACGTGCCTGTGAGTAGAGTGCAGTTATTGGTGGTTCAGAACTTACAGCAAGTGGAATTTTAGTTTAGTGGGACTGTTTGTGTTAGGTCAGAGGTTGGACTCGATGATCTTGAGGTCTCTTCCAACCTAGAAATTCTGTGATTCTGTGATTCTGTGAATAGTAGTGTAGGGAGATGCCATCTGATATAGCTGTTCTTCCAACTAGTGTTACACCTGAGGGCATAAAACTTAACACAACTGTAAATTTAATAGACTCCAGAAAAGACAACCTCACTTCTGCTAGTGTTTTTGCTCTTTAGTTACTAGCAAAAATTCAGAGCTATAAACAAAAATCCCCACATGATGATGTAATACTCAATTTTCTCACATTCAGTAAGAGTTGTATTATTTCTCTTTATAATGACAATAATGAATTCCAGATCAGACACTTCCTATCACTTAATGACCAGCCAGGTTAAGTACCTCAGGCAATGCCAAGAGCATCAACTCCTCCAGCCGGTCAGTAACTGCCAGGAAATACCTGCCCCCAAGAGTCGTTATCTTTAAGCACAACAGGAGAGAGAGGCTGGAGATGCATTCTGCAGAACTCCAGCTTTGAGTTTCTGACCTGCTTGATTTAAAAATTACCATTACACAGACACAGACTAGATGGGCATATCATAAAACTACTCCCTAGGAACAGGTAGCAGAGAACAAAGTGTTTGTATTGGGTAATTGTTTGTTGGGTGTGACTTAGAGTTACGGTGAGACTAAAGTCCCTGTCTCCAAAATGCTGAGATTGCTGTCGAAGGAATATTAGAGTTGTGACTTTGACCTTCTCAGATTTTGTGGGTGAAGAAGCTGGTGCTGATTTTAAGCTAAGAAACATCCTTCTTTCAAATCCTGTAGTTCTAGTCTGTAGAAGCAATTGAGCTGGAGGTTCTTTTTACAATCTTTGTGGGTGTAGGGAATAACATTCTCCTGAAAGATTTTCTAACTCAGATCTGGTCTATCCTTGCCTATAGGTTGCATGAAATAACCCAATTGTATTAATATTTAGAATGTACTATGTCAAATTTCTTCTGTCTTTGCCCAACTGAGAAAGATACAATTTGAATAGATCATTTATGGGAGAAGAATATCTAACCTTCAGTTGCATGTGAACAGCTTAGCTATGGATTTTCCTTTTTATTATACCCAAGATTTTAGAATTTCCAAGTATTGAAATCCTACAGTAAATACATGAAGTCTGAAAAAACTAATTTATTTAGCATAAACTGCATTAATAGAAAATTTTTATAAAATTAATGAAATATAGGAGTTTGCTTCTAATTTAACAACATGAAACATTAATATATTTTAACAAACACTATTTTTCCAAAGACTGAAAATGCCTAACTGAGATATTTACAGTAGCTTCCCACAGAAGAACAGCTGCTAGGTAGCATCTGATTACCTATATTCACAGCTAGGAAGTAGATCCAGCAGTTTGTGGCACAACTACGTGAAAATGAAAATAACTGCTATTTTTTGTTGTTCAACACAGGCCACAACACCAGCTATTATAAAAGGGCCCTGGATGGCTGCTCGTTGGCTCTGCAGTGTTCCAGAGGGGCGGCCTAATCTGCAGGCACCCCAAAGCAGGGATGAATTTGCAGTCCAGGACTCTACACCACCATCTGTTCAGCATTCTGAACAGCCAGGCTCATCTTCCTCCAGCCCCAAAATACATTTTTTATGGCACAAATGTATTTTTCTATGAGCAATTAAGGCAGCTCCAGGAGATGGATTATTATAAGATGCACTTAAGTCACTGAAATGTTAATTGGATATTCTGGACCAGCCAGAAAAAAACAAGTCAATTTTCCAAAGTTTAACTGATTTAGAAGGCCTGGTGAAAGCAGCCCAACCTACTGTCCCCAATAATACAAATCAAATCCTGCTCGCCTAGTTCCACAAGTATGCACTTTATCACGCTATATATAAATGTGCATGCAGATTATAAAATTACTGGTGTATGGTAGTGTAAGGAGCAGAATCATTTAGCATACATCATGGAGAATTTTCTATAGACATTGCCTACTACATCTTGGAAACAAAGAGGAGGTTTGGGGAAAGAAGTGGAATAATACAAATTGTGATAACAGCATATTAAGAGTAGAATTTCTTTCCAGTTTAACTAGCAGGGTAGTTGAGCATACTTTAAGTGCACCAGTAGAGAGCACATCACCTTTGTAAAGTGTGATTTTACACAGCATCTGCTGTACTAAAACACAATATATATGCAGCAAGTTTCTCTATTTTTGAGAATATATGGTGCTGTTTGGTTTAGATGATACATTCTTTGTATTCCTGTGAATATGAAGGCACAGTTCCTGTTGTGTATAATATGCTATTTAATAAGCATGTATAGTTGTGCTGGTCACAGCACACCACCACCACAACTTTTGCACATTGCCATGCTGTTTGTTATTGCAGCTCTGAGACTGAGATCCATTTCACTGAGTTTTTTAGTGTGTTTACCTGGTTAGCTGGCTTATGTTAAGCACTCATTTTTGTTTTCTCAATATATGTGGATCAGAATGGTGCCCATTTACCATAGAATTGTTCTTACTGAGATGGTAGAGACTGATGGCACAATTCTTTCCAAAGCATGTAATATACAAATGATTCTACATAATTCTTGAAATGTTTGGTGTATTTCAGCAACAGATTACACACTTACAGATTGTGAACTAAAGCTTCCTGTAAACTAGGTTACTTTTGTCCACACAAAACATGCTTGGTCTTCTAATAGTAATGTGGTTTTGGTACTTTTTAAGCACCAGTGAAATTTTATTTTTACTGCTGCATATATGTACACTCTTTCAGACTAAAATAAATGGCTAAACAATATTTTTTTTTGGTAAGTTAGGGTGGATATTAGAGCTTCTGCTTAATTTCTCCATTGTATTTGCAAAGTCAAAGTTAGATGTACTCTGAAACAATTCAAATATTAGTCAAAGACAGATCACGGTAGAGTAAACTAACTGTCAGGAAGACAAGTCACATCTCAACTCTGACATAGCAATCGTGTTCAGTTTGGCAAGGCTCACTCTACAAACAAGCAATGCAAATTAACCCTTCCTATGTTGCTACCTTGTATATAGTCAAGTGGCGGGCAGGGGGAATAAATGTCTGGATATAATGACATGTCAAATGAAAAGAAGATTCTACCCTCTATAAGCACAAAGACTGTAGTTTCTCTCTCCTTGAGTCCCATCTTTTCCATACAGAATCCCAGCTGCCTAGTTTCTTACAACTTTATTCTAAGTAATTTGCCATGATGAAGCTATTAAGCCCTCAGGCCACTTTCCACATTGCTGTGCTGCCAGTGAGAAGAACAGACTTTGCTCAAATTGCCTCCAAAGCACAGGTAGAGAATGAAACTTTTTTGACACAGCCTGTGACACCCTCACTGCCGTACCAAAAGCAGGTACCTCAAGTCCACTCTAGATCTGGTTGCTCTGCTAATTGTGATGCTTGTTCCTGGCTCTCACCTACAGCTATGATTCCATTAGGCTGGTCTCCTCAGTTGATGTGACTGCCCATTTTCTCTAGCTGTCTGATCTGGAACTTCAGTCTCTTCTCTATAATCAGACAAACATCAAAACCACTGCAGTGGATAAGAGCTTTCAGTGGATCTAGAGCTGAATAACACCAGTTCATATACCATCAGCATCCTACCATTATTTGCTAAGTGCCAACAGTAATGTAGAAAAGAACATCACGTGCAGGTACCACACTGGCAAATGTTCGTTTTCTGTACTTTATTCTGCACCTCTGGTCTAGGACAGCTGTCCCACAAGGGCTCTCTTGGAACCTCATGACAGGGCCCAGCTCGTTCCCCAAGGGTCGGGAGTAGGCAGCTCCTGCTGCCAGCTGCGTACTGGTGAGGAGCCACTGGTTCCAGGACTGCTCACATGGCGATACACAGCTGCAACAGCAACTCCTAGAAGCAGTGGCTTTGGAATAACCTCCCAGCCAACGAGGTGGACAGCCACACAAGGTTTCCAGTAGAAATATGTCAGCAACATGGAAAAAAATATTTCTAACCTGGTGTGTTTTCAAGAAATAGATAAGTTTTTAAAAATTGGTACTTTACAGTAACCTCATACTTACCTGGAAGATAACCAGGTGTGGCTTTTCATCCCTTCAACTACATTTCCCAGTAGAGAAGAGCAGCTGGGCAGATGGCTTCCTTTTGATGCTATGCAAAAACTTTCAGACTTTATACCTCTCACAAAGGTAGTACACCACCTCTTGTACACCCTGACATTAAGCATGGTTCACACTTTTGGTTTGGGAGCCAAGTTTTTATATCCACATATTATTTTTTTTTTTTTTTGACTTTTGATGTGTAAACCCATTCTTCCCCTCCTCCTTCCTAGTGGATATGTGACTTGGGATGTGGCTGGTTGGAGCTTGCAGGCAATTGCAGAAGCCATCATTTGGTGCTAGTTTTCTAAGAGCATGTAACATTGTATAATTGCCATTTTTGTATATCATGTCTGAAATCCAGCTCGGAGCAATTGGATGATAATTGGCTCCCACTCTATGAATATTTTTTTTCAACTTTGGAAGTCAATATTAATGTCTCCCCCCGAGTAATATCCATTTCACTTCTTTGAATACATTATGGCTTCATTTTCATTTTTAAATCACTCTTTGTCAGTTCTTGCCTATCAGGCCTTCAAGTATTCAGAGATATGAATCAGTTTCTTTCATCATTTACACAGTGCTTGTTCTAGAAGCCATTACTGTTATAGTTTAGAAGTCTACTTTATAAGTATTTTTTTCAGTCTTAGCAAAAGAACTTCCTTATGGCTTCCAAGAAGTCTAAGATCACTAATGTGAAAAAAGTAAGGAAAGAAGTACAAAGAGGCAGAACAGTATATAGCATGCTGTACAAATATAAAATGAACAAAAATAAGGAATAAATAATAATAAAATAAATAAATAAACAAAAATAAGCCTTATTATAAGAGCTTGTTAAGTAGAACATTAATTGTCTTACAGTATTGCAGTTACAAAAATATCCTCCCCTTCCTAAAATCCATTTTAAAAAGCCAAGTATCACAGAATAGAACCAAATGCCACATTATTTCCACAAAACCTAAAGAGCTTTGTACCTACGTCAAATCCTTGTGCAAAATGTAGCTAATATCAAACCTGTATAGTTAGGAGAGAAAGTCTAATGTGCTTTTTCTCAACAATTTATTTTTTTCATGTTCCATCCTCTCCATTACAATGGTTTTACTGGCTGAAAGAAACTTTGGGATGCTAACTCTGTCATTCATTTAAAAAAAAAAAATAAAAAAAAATATGATTAGCTGTATCACTTGCACTGAAAAACAAAACAAAACAAAACAAAACAAAAACAAAACAAACAAACAAACAAAAAACTTGTAATATTCCTTTTCTATTACCACATGCCTGAAATGAGAGATGGGAAAGTGACTACCCTTCATACTATCCTTCTTTTCAGTGCTCCAAAACAATCGGTATTGTCAATATATTGATGTAATGTTTATCAACAGCAAAGCAGAACTTAAAGGACCCTTTAAGCAAAATAGCTAACAACAAAGATCCGTAGACTCTTTTCCAAATCTTACTATATTATCATCTTAGCACAGATGGGCACTCACTTGTGAAACCACTTGTCCTTAGGACTAAATAAATAATAGTCTCATTTTATATATATTAACCATACACAACAAATGATTACCAAAATGTCTCATTTCAAATTATGCTGAAATATGCTGAGGGGCAGGTCAACAGCTCTTGAAACACTGACTGGTGGCACTTGTGACACTCTGGAGTGCTTTTCCCTCACATCAAGACAAAGTTTACTGTGTGAATACCAACAAGCTCAGTTATATGATCTAAATGCCACCTTATCAAAACCCATGAGCAAATTAGTGAATGTTTTCAAAAATAATTTTTTTCAAAAATCTTTAAGCCTCTGCTGTTGGAAGTTCTGTTGAAGCAGTTGGAAGAAAGTGAGGGGAATGGGGGAGGAGGGAGGATGAAGGGCTCTCCATTTGTATCCTCCTCTCAATGGACAACTAGGTGAAGATTTTTAGGTCCTTTTTTTTTTTTTTTTTTTTTTTTTAATGATCTTTTTTTAACCAGTTCATTAACAATGAATTTGTTCTTTCAGGTTTCTACAACGTCTATGACAATTTCTTTCACTCTAAAATTACAATTAGCCAGGAAGGGGGAACAGCTTTTCAGTTACACTAAAACTTTCAGATTTCAAATTCTTCCTTTACACACAAAGAAAAAAGCAATGCCTTGCAGAGCTTCCAGGGAGGTAGCAGATCTCTGGCCCACTGCTGAAGACACTCATTAAGACTGTTCCAATAAACACTCATTACCAGTATCAAGTTGGGCAGGTAACCCAGGATTCAGTGTTTGCTGAATTTCAGATGTCCAAATGGCTTCAGGTTCTCCCAAATGTAGATTAGACTGCCCACTATTAATATACTAAGATTTAACTAAAAACAAGAACAAAAACAAACAAACAAACAAACAGAAAATAAACATTTTCACAAATGCCTTTGTTTGTTTCTAGCAATTTAAAGAAATTGATTTAAGGCAAATTGAGGAGCTGCTCCACTAAGCTAAGGTTGGTGCTTGGTGGGAGGGTTCTTCAGAAAAGCAATTGTTTCATTTCACTTCTGCATTTTAACTTTTCTATTTGCATAGATGTTGCACTGTGAACACAAGGCATTAGGCACATGAAATTGAAGGAATCCTATGATATGCAGACATGAGGTTTAGTATTTCCACTGAGTTGTCAGATGCATGCTGCAGAATTGTTCTGGGACCTGTAAAAATGATTCTGCATATCTCCTGAGCAAACTGATAACACTGTGCAGTATCTAGGGGAATGAAAACTTTCTAAATGGAAAAGTAGATCAAAGATCAAAGAAATGGCAGAGGAAACAGAGAGCAAAAAAAGATGATTAAAATGCACAGTAGCAGATTGAGAGCTGAGAGACTGTGAGAGAAAAGTAGAAGCATTGATCTTTTATATAGCAAATTAGTACAAAAATGATGGAGAAGCTACATATCACAGAATCAGAGAATAACCTGCATTGGAAGGGACTCACAAGGATCATCAAGTCTAACTCCTGTATCCACATATAACATGTAGCATGAGTAATACTATTTGATTGATATTAATAAAGACACATCCACATCTGAAATACCCACCAACATTTTTGTTAATTAGTACTACTCATAGTATTTTGCCCACAAATATCGTAGGTGTCTTGCAAGCGACATAAAGATCTGCGAACTCTACTCAATAACTCTACAAAGCCGAGATGATAGACATTTGGACTTGAAATGTCAAAGTATCTTACTGATAAGACTTTCCTGTTTCTGTAAAATCATGAGCAGTCTGGTAAGCAAAATTATTCCATTGAAACATTTTGATTAGTTTACTTCTTCTAAAGCTTTCTGACAGATGTGGATTTTAGAGAGGGATTTGATGGAGAGTACAGTATCTGGCAAATAGATACTGCACCTAATGAGCTTGGAATATAACATACAAGAGTTTGCCATAGGACATAAGCTCCTGAATCACACTGCAAAATTCAGAAGCAGTGAAAAGAAACTTGGTGTTATTTTTTAATATGTCCTTACTTTTAAAAAACTGCCTTCAAAGTCTCAAAATCAACAACGGCTTATGCACAATTCAGGTATGTAACTTCTAAAATTATGGTATCAACAAGGTGTTATGTGACCTTAACACCCCTGCACAGAGTTGTGGCTTTGTGCCAGCTTCCCATAAATACCTCCACTGCTCCTTCTGGTCAGCTGAAGGCTTCTCTGTCTAGAGACTGAATCACGCTTGGAATCCATTTTTGCAAAAGTAGAAGCTACAAATATAGGCAAATACTGCAAATTCTTTTCCCAAACACTTGAAAGTGTTGAAAGTGTTGCCAGTATTTATTTGTTTTTAATGAAGAATTGAAAACTAGGTGATTTGACAGATTCCCTTCTCTAACTTCTATAGATTACTTTTTTTTTTTTTTTCTTTTTTTTTTTTTTTCTACTTTTCCTCCTCCCTATAGACTCACCAAGATATAACAGGAATCCAGAAAAACTGGCACTAGGTTTATCTTTGAAACCTCAGTGGTGTGTGAATTTGAAATTGTACAGTTATTTTTTCAAGAGCTGACCATACGGTGATACAGTTGTAAACGTGGGTGTGAAGACCAGGCCTGCTCTCTCTACCAACAAATGGGAGGATTTTGAATATTCAGAATCACAGAATGGTTGAGGTGGAAAGGGGCCTATGGAGGTCATCCAGTCTGAGGGGCTATTGAGCTCCCTGCTGAAGCAGGGACACCTCCAGCAGGTTGCCCTGGACCACATCCAGGCAGCTTTTGAAAAGCTCCAAGCAGGGAGGCTCCACAGCCCCTCTGGGCAACCTGTGCCAATGCACTGCCACCTGCACAATACAGGAGTGCTTCCTGATGTTTAGTCAGCCCCTCTTGTGTTCCAGCCTGTGCCCATTGCCTCTTGTCCTGGCACCACTGAGCAGAGCCTGGCTCCATTCTCCTTGTACCCTCCCTTCAGGTATTTATAGACATTGATGAGATCCCCCCGAGCCTCCTCTGCTCCAGGCTGAGCAGTCCCAGCTCTCTCAGCCTCTCCTCACGGTAGAGGAGCTCCAGGACCCTGATGATCATGGTGGCCCTCTGCTGGACTCTTTCCAGTATATCCAGGTCTTCTTTGTACTGGGGAGCCCAGAACTGGACATGGTACTCCAGATAAAGCATCACCAATGCTGAGTAGAGGGGAAGGATCATGATAATTTGCCATTGGCCTTCTTAGCAGCAAGGGCACGTTGCTGACTCCTGTTCAACTTGGTGTCCACCAGGAGTCCGAGATCCTTTTCTGTAGAGCTGTTTTCCAGCTGGGTGGCCCCCAGCATGTCCTGGTACTTGGGGTTGTTCCTTCCCCGGTGCAGGACTTTGCACTTCTTGTTGAACTTCATGAGACTTGTGTCAGCACACCACTTCAGCATGTTTAGATCCCTCTGGGTGGCAGCATGGTCCTCTGGTGAATCTGTCACTCCCCTGAGGTTTGCATCGTCTGTGAATTTGCTGAGGGTACGCTCTACCCCATCACCCATTAATGCTGTCAAACAGGACTGGACCCAGTACTGATCCCTGTGTTACTCCGCTTGTTAATAGCCTCCAACCAGAATTTGTACAAGTGAAATACCCTTAAAAAATCCTTTTCTTCTCTTTTCTTTTTAAAACATACCCTTCTTAAATTTTCTTAGAGGCAGACATATGATATATATATATATATATTCATAATAAACAGTTTAAAACCACTTCCCCTTTCTCAGATCCATAGGCCTCAGGGTGCTCTTGGCAAAATGATGTCTTTCAGCTGTCACTTGGTAGCTGAATGTGAGCTTGGCAACTGGGAACCTAACTGCTCTGTTACCTGCTGCTGTTGCAATGAGAACAGTTGTCAGAGTGCAAAAACTAAGTGATTTAAAGTAATAATTGTTTCCAAACTGTCATTTACTCCATTTTCAGCAGACTGATGCCTGTTGCCAAGGAAACAGTCACAGAGAAGAGTAGCAGAGAAGTTGGATTCCCCATTTGTTCGTACAGCTCTGTACAAGAGACAGACTGTGACAGTGCAGCCTCCGATGGTCCCTGTTCCTTCCCAGCTGGTTCCCTGTGTGAATCCATTCTCTTCCCAAAACAGTCACCCAAGCAATATAAGACAATTTTACCCAGAGGTCCTTCAGTCCTTGAAGAGAGGACTCTTCAAGTTATAACAGTTTCTATCACATAAAACAAAAAATAATAAGTATCCTCTCAATTTATTGCATCTTTAGTAAGAATCAGCAATATGTTTATTTACAGAGTCATTAAATTGAGCTAAAATGCCTGCTTCCTATCTTCAGGTTGGACTTCCAGTCCCATTTTGCATTAATGAATTTTAGGGTATACTTAGGCAATCTAATATCTTCAGCACAACAATTTTCAGGTGAGAGCAACTTAAAAATTACTGTGTAATGCAGTAAACTGGATAAATATGCAGAAAAAACGTCTGATATAAACAGCCACGAGAAAACATCATGGGACTGTGTGGGAAGACAATGTGTGTACTAGCAACTGAAAAAGAGTTCATCAGTGTTTAAGTCAGAGGGAGGAGGGAATGCTGCATTTAGACTCCTTCCCATATGTACAGACTGCACGGGATGCTGTAGAAACAAGTGTACAGAATAGAAACCTGGGTGAAGTCTTCAGCTGTGACATTTACCTGTACAACCAACATTTCCCGCCCACATCCTGTATGCCAGCCCATCCACTCACCGGGGCCATTCGCTGGATGGCTGCAGGCTCCCTGTGAAAGCAGCTGCATAGCCACCACCTCCACACAAGGCTGGAGGAGTATTTGCCTCCACCAGGGATTCCCCCTGCACAGCTTACTCTGACTCTCTTGGGAACTCTGCATGTAATCAGCTGCTGCATTTTATTATGCCCATTTTGTATCATTAAGAACTGAACAAGTTGGCAACTGCGTTGAGCAAACAGAACCAAGTAGTTTACAGGCTAGCAAAAAGGATGAGAGCTGTCACAGTCACCAGGGAATGAAACAGATGCAGTTAGCCAGAGCACAAATTAATAGGCTGGAGTCAGACCCTGACCTGAAATTCAGATACCAGCCCTGGAACTGTTTCTGCTAAGCACAACCACTTTAATATCAAAGGCTTTAATATAATTAAATATTCATTAAGTAAATCTTAAATATTTTAAATTCTATGTGACAGTAATTATTCTGTTCTTTTGATCACGACCTTTTATTTTTTTTTCCACTGTATTTCCATAAAGCCTCCAGAGCTTTGTACCTACGCTTTTGGTGCTCAGTGACTACTGTGTTGATTTAGATCAGTGACACCAGAGGCAGAACCCACAAGGCTCATGGGAGATGATTGTTTTCCTCATGGCTACTTGTTGGTGAACTAACACTGAGAATTGATTGGATTGAAAATATCCTACAGGCAATTAAAAATACATTACAATGTCCGATAGACCTAAAATTATACGTGGTACACCAGTCGACACTTGAATAACAGATTGTCCATACATCAACAGCATGCTTTCATTCAGCACTTGTTATAAGGGCAAGCAAGTACTGAAACACAGAGCCCCTGCAGTGCAATACCACACATGCCTCAGCCCTTACTCAGTACTCATTAAATATGTCAATTAGAATACAGTAAACAATTCAAAAACAACAAGTTATTATCCATTGGTTTCAACACATGACTGACTGCTTGCTGTAAGCCTCTTCCAGCTATGAAGCTGTATGGATTAGCTTAAACCATCCTCCTGAGACAACAAAGAGCACATACGGCAAGCACGCGACCTATAGTGAGCATGTCCCTGTACAGAGGCAGTGTGCAGTGGGCAGACAGCAGCTTGTGTGCCATGGGAACTCATCTGCTTTTCATTGTATGTCCATATCCTGTGTAGCATATTGACCTCTCTGGACCAAACAGGGGGAGTAACAGAGACATTGCTGTACGTACTTTGGACAAGACACCAAGAAACTTGCTAGTCGGGCAGAGATTTTTGATACCTGGACTACTTCCATTCTGATTTAAATCAATGAAAGTTCAATGAAAGCTTTGTTAGGTGGCAAAGCTTACCCTGAGTTTCCTTTGGAATATTTGACAGAGAAGTAGGCAGACTTTTTTCTCACATCTTTTTTTCTTCAATATTCAAGACTAAAAAAGGTTTCTATAAAACCCACCTGTGTTTTCAACATGGATTATATTGTGCACTTCACAGGCTTTTGCTGTGACACTTTCATGCCGCCTGCCAAATGTTTCAAAAGGTCTCTGAGTTTGTGAACTCAAGTTCAACTAATTAAAGCAAATGGAGAATTCTGAAGTCATGAAAAACATAGGGCATCAATAAAACATAAAGCCTAGTAGGTCAGTCCAGAAGTCAGCAAGTCTATTTTGCCAGCCACTGAATAATGACAAGGATGGGGAATGCCAAGTAGCATTGTGGAGCTCGTGACAGTAACAAGAAGAAAGGTCCACTCACCCCACATTCACTGCCCAACAGAGAGAGGTATTCAGCCTGTCCTTTGTCACTGAATAATAAAGACTAAAATCATCCCCCAAATGGGCATTTCTGACGTGTCATCATTTTCTGTGCCGTTCTGCACCTATCAACAAAGAGTTTGATGCAGTCAATGGAGCAGTGGGCTGGCACGCAGGAGGCTGGGGATCCATTTATTCTTTTGTCCATCCCTGTAGCTGAGTAACTCTGTCTTTCTCCAAGACCCTGAAAAACATATAGATCTTTGCAGAATAAGACTGGAAATTTTGCAGGGCTGCAACCTTCCTGCAGTTCACAGTCTGAACACATACAATACGAATTAGGAACAGAATAGGCTATATTATTTCCTAGTTCTTCAACACAGCTACTGAATAGAAAGGAGGGGAACAGTTCTTATTTGCTCTGCAATAACCTCTCCAACTCTGCCTGAATCAGTGCAACCCACATGTGGGTGTGCATGGAAGTACATCCTTTTGTCATACAGAGACACTGTAATTTTACATAATCTTGCTATAAATTATGCTCAAGGATGCCATTAGCATGAACAACTGCACCTGGCTTCCTTTTCCAGTATTTTGTCAGCTATACAATTCAATTGCCTTTCTCCGAACATAGGCTTCTCTTTCCCGTGAAGCATTTTGTATTGCTACTTATGTTCTGGTAGTTTCTACAGGTTGTAACAGAGAATGGCTCTTGTTCCATTATATCTAATTATTATCATGTCCAGACATAGCAAAAGCCTTAAGGCGCTCCTGATCGCTCCTGATCAAAAAAGTCAAATAGCACATAAATGGAAAGAAAAACAAACAAACAAACAAACAAACAAAAACCACTTCTTAATTAGAATTTTTACTTAAATTTGCTATCTCTGTGTTCCCCAGATCCCTTGGGCAGGATTATGTCAAAGACTCGAGTTACTGCCAGTACATCCACAGAGCAAAATGCAGCACCTGTGTAGCAACACTCGCTTAAGACCCACTGCTGTACAGTTACGCTGAAGTGAAGGCCAGTGAGAGCAAGTGTCAACACAGGGTGGTACTTTCGCTTTCTAACACAATTCTGTTCTGCAGCACCTCAGAGTTCTCTGCCTTGTGTGTTGGTTTTAGTACAAACATGGCCAAGGGCAGGAGCAATTCACCCACACACCGACCAGTATCCAATCTGAACGACCAGTCACCAAAATAACTACAAGATCAAACTTCAGGTATTCAAAAGAACTAGGAAATAACTGCCCACAGTAATCTATAAAAGAAAAGAAAAAGACACCAACAGAAAGACAACAATTTAAGAGTATGTTAGTTTCTTAAAGCCATCTGGATGAGATGACAAAAATCACAATGTATCTGGATATTATCAGATTAAAAAGAAGTCATTTTTGTAGAGAAAATGTTGTGCTGTTAATTTAGAAGTTTGTCTTTATTTAGCCTTTAAAACAGTTACTTGTTCTTTGTTTCTGGTACATTATAAAGTGATTCAACACGAAGAATTGTTATCTGTTAGGAAAGGGTCATAGATTATGAGGGGGTACAAATAAAAGAAAAACATACTCATCACATTTCTTAAGAATAGATCTTCTTGGGGTCAAGACCAGGTATATGCACTTTAGCTGGTGTCCCTAATGACAGGCACGAACCTTTCATACACTGCCATAATGTAGGTCATTAAAAGAACCCATGCAAGGAAGCCCAGTGAGATAAAAACCTGCACGACAAGCTGACAGAAGACAACACAAGGAAAGCTGTGCAAGGAACCAGCAAATAAGCAAGAACTGTGGTGGAGCAGAGGGAAGGAACTGTGGTTAGCTGCACTTCCATGGTTTGCATTAAGATTACACCAAGGTGAAAAATGGCCTTAACCATGGCTTTGGGGTCTGTGTTTGGCTCTGTTATAGGCCTGTTCTGTTGATGGTGAAAAAATCTTTTCACCTTGCTGTGAAATCAAAGTGTGGGGTAGAAACAGCAAGATGTGTATCTTAAAACCATAATTATGGAGACACTTCAGGGAACTCTTGGCTGACATAGTCACCAAAGTCTTGTGTCTTAGTTCTCTCACTGTAAAGTGATCAGTCTCTTTACAAAGTGGTAATAACACCACCCAATATTATTTTTAAAGACTGTTCCAGATACAGTAATGAAAAATGTCTTTAATATTTTATCAAATAAAATCTAGGAACAGTGCACATTTGCTAAAAAGGTGTTTAAATCTGATGCTGTTTCATTGGAAACAAATGATGATTTACTTGTTGTTTAATCTCTAAGAGGTATCACAACATCATCAGCTGTTTCTAATTTCTGAACACAAACCAGCAAAAAGCCACCTTTTTCTGTAAGAGGCATTCCATAATGGGAAATAAGACATTTCTCTAAAATCCCCAGATTACAGGTGGCCTGCTTGTCTGAAGGAACACTTCACAAAAAGGATGTCACAGTCAGTGAGCTGGGGACTTTTCCTACATCACCAGTGGCTAAAAATGTAATTCTGTTTTGTTGCTTTGCAGTGGAAACAAAGCAACACAATGCCAGATAGAGGGGAGCCAGATGACACAGGAGAATGGATAGCCTCAACTAGGGGCATCTAGCCAGGCTGCTTCAAGTACTCAGCCAGTCTGGCAGCTTGACATATCCATCCTGGATTAGGCCATTATTCTGGCAGGTCTAAATGTTTGTCCTTAGCTGCCAGAAGCACCAAATATTTCAGTAGGAGATAAATCCTTCCTCCTCAAAAAAGCTAGTAAATTGTCCTTTTTAGATTGAAAATCCCACTCCTGATTCCATCCCCAAATCATCAGGGCTTGATTTTTATACTTAATCTTCCATAACTGTGCATGTTACTGATCAAAAGATTCTTAAATCCTTTCAAAATAGTACTACATTACTTGTCTGAAAATGAAAAGTTGCACACTCAACTTTCCACACAGAAACTCTATCTCATTTATTCTGGCAACAAAAAATATTGACTACCCATAGCTTCGTACAAAGCTAAAAGGATTTCCAGTCATTTCTTTAGTATTGACCATCTTTCCTTTAATATTGACCATTTGTCAGATTTCAGGGCCCTATTGATGACAGAATACAGGTTTCCAGAGAGGTATCTGCATGGCCCATTTAGGAAAATTAGTGTGCAGTTTTGTAATTCCTCATGTGCACAGTGATAATGCAAAGTAAGGACAGGCAATTCAATTATCTTTTAACGAAAACAAAAATATCTGACAGCAAGCACTCGAAATCCTGGTAAGATGAAGGGAATGTCCAGCAAGGTGGTATAAGGTGGCTAATGCAGTCTGAATTTCCAGTCTATTGTACAGAACACAACATTCCAGATGAACACAAAACTCCAGACACTATAGTCAATCCTCATGTATCAAATCACCTATAAAATCAAGAAAAGAATGAAAACAGAGGATAGTGAGCAATTTTCACCATTTGTTACAGACCAAGGACTATGGAATATCAAGCAAAGCAGTATTAAAAAATAAATAATAATAAAAAAGGAGGTGGTTTCTTGCCCAACATATGGTTAAAATATAAGACTGCTGCATGGCATTGTAGGTATCAAAATGGTTGAAGAAATATTTAGATAAATAATAGAAGAAATAACCAAAGATTATCAAACAGCAAATAATACAATGGAGTGGGTTTCCATGGCAAGGCTTTGGAAGTGGGGGTCTGCAGGGGTGGCTTCTCTGAGAAGGCCCCCTCAGAAGGCTGAACTGGGCCTTGGCTATCTCAGTCTGAGGACAAGAAGGCTGCCCAACCAGAAGGTGCTTGAAGACGAAGTCATGCCCTCCATGGCAGTGCACAGAGAACAGCAGAAGATCAGTCAAAACAGTGATGGACACTGGAACGAGCCCAGCAGAGGGCTACAGAGATGATTGGGGGTCTGGAGCATCTGTCATACGAGACCAATGTGGCTAAGAAAGCCAAGAAGGCCAGTGGTATCGTGGGTTGCATTCAGAAGAGTGTTGCCAGCAGGTAGAGGGATGTGATCCTGCCCCTCTCCTCAGCCCTGGGGAGGCCACCCCTGGAGTATTGTGTCCAGTTCTGAGCCCCCCAAGAGGACATAGAGGTACTGGAGTGAGCCCAGCAGAGGGCTACAAAGATGATTGGGACCTGGAGCGTCTGTCATATGAGGAGAGGCTGAAAGAACTGGGCCTCTTTCTCTTGGGGAAGACAAGGCTGAGACTGAGAGGGAATCTGAGCAGTGTGTCTGCAGGGAGGATGTGAAGAGACTGGAACTGGACTCTTTTCAGTGGTGCCCAGCAAAAGGACAAGAGGCAACAGGCACAAACTGAAACACAAAGGTTTCAGCTGAACAGGAGAAAAAACTTCTTTACTGTGAGGATGACACAGCGCTGGAATACATTGCCCAGAGCGGCTGTGGCATCTCCTTCTCTGGAGATCCTCAAAACCCACTTGGATGCGATCCTGTGCAATGTGCTCGAGGTGATCCTGCTTGGCAGAGGGGTGGGACCAGATGATCTCCAGAGGTCCCTTCCAACCTCAGCCATTCTGTAATTCTGTGACGAGACTCTTAATCACCTCATAGCACAATGTGGTTGGGGGTGCCTTGTTTCACAGTTTCAACACAGAGCAGCTCCTGACAGCTCTGGCCTTGTCAAAGCATTGCTTTTTATTTGCTCGGTTTGGTTTGGTTTGAAATGCACTGACTCATTTGACCAAGAAGTCTAACATTCAGCATCCGGGTTCCACCTCCCAGTAATGGAAGCAACCTCTTCATGAGGTTTCTGCTTCCAGTTGGCTCTTCCCAAAATGTACGTCGCTGCAGGGAGTTCCACATGTCTTCCTTTTGCAGTCTTCCAACCAGACGGGAGAGCTCTTCCTCCGAACAAGGAAGCAAGGAGCCACAGAAGTGGTGAGAAGGCTTCTCCTGAACACTAGAGATGAGGGCAAGGGGGGACCTCAGAGTGATCCCCTCTCTTCCCCCTACCTGCGAGCCTCCTTCCACGTAAGGGCCTCTTTCAGGCCACAGAAACCCACTCCCAAAACAGCCATGTTTGGCCTCGGGCGTGGCACGCCATCACGGGGGCCTCCTGATGTCACAGTGGCATCTGCCCCCCGTATTGTGACAGGACCCTATACAAGCTGCTGCGCCTGGCCCACCACTCACTCGTCTTCCAGACCCTCTAGCGATCGCCAGCATGGCTGGAATGAAGAGGCCCTGGGAGATGAGCTGCCCGCAGCTGCGTGCGACTCACTGGTTCATGGAACCACAGCATAAATGGCGGCGGAGGAGTGCCGATGGATACGGAGCGACCGGGGCAGCTGATGTGGAGCCCATGGAGGTGGATCCAGCTCCAGAGGTCGACGAACCAATGGAGGTGGATCCACCTCCAGCCCATGTGGTTTGGCACAACGTCATCGTGCCAGGGCTCCCACCTGCAAGAAAACATCTACATTGCAGGAGCGCCCGGAAAGCTCCGTATCCGTGGCACAGCCTCCGCCGCCATTAGCAGGGAGAGGCCATCCAAATACCATCAAGCAGGCTTGCCTGTGGGGTGGCCTCCTTCTGCATCCCCCATCCCCCGTCCCCCCCTCTTGTTCAGAGGTGTCATCTCTTCTGCTCGGAGTCCCGAGGAGTGGGCAGGAGTGGACTTGGCTTCCTTTGGGCAGCTGCACCAGGGTGACAGGAGGCCCCCTCAGGAGGCTGCACTGGGCCTTGGGTGCTCAGTCTGAGGATGAGAAGGCTGCCCAACAAGAAGGTGCTTTAAGACAAAGCTGTGCCCTCCATGGTGGTGCACAGAGAACAGCAGCAGATCAGTCAAAGCAGTGATGGAGACAGCTGTTCCTCTGAAGAAGCAGAAGGCTTCAGATCTGCCAAAACGGTGATGGAGACAGCTGTTCCTCTGAAGAAGCAGAAGACTTCAGA
This sequence comes from Aythya fuligula, assembly GCF_009819795.1. Lineage (NCBI taxonomy): Eukaryota > Metazoa > Chordata > Aves > Anseriformes > Anatidae > Aythya > Aythya fuligula. The sequence continues at coordinate 7,413,937 of NC_045567.1, forward strand.
TCTGCCAGGAAGAAGCACTGGAGTGCAGCCTGAAGTCCACTCAAGATGCTTTGTTACCAGTTCTTCCCCAGACTGGGCCACAAATTGCATTAATAACAATAAAAAACCTAAAGTAAAACAACTTTTGTCTCTTATTTGGTAGCATTTTTGCAACTGTATGTGGTCTCCTGAGCCCCTTCTGGTCTCCCCAGTACAGGAAGGGTACTGATAAGTGTAGTGTGGGCCCAGCCCATGGTATGTGAAGGAGTGAGGGGCCAGGGCAGAGGACATACAAGGGCAGGCAGAGGGATCTCCTTTGGCCAGAATTAAGGAGAGAAGGCTCAGGGGTGGCCCTGACTGTTGACTACAGCTGCCTGGTGGGAGGGAGTAGAAAAGATGACACCTGCATCTTCTCAGAGGTGCTCCGTGGCAGAAAGGTGACTGGTAGTACCAAGGCCCACACTTCCACATGGAGACATCGCAGATAGAAAAAAGGAGAAGCTTCCCCACAACAGTGTTCAGGCAGAACAGGTGTCCAGAAAAGTTGTGGCATCTCTGTCCTGGGGGGTAGCTGGCCTTGACAGAACTAAGGCTGAATGTTAGAAGCCCAGAATCATAGAATGTTTTTTTGTTGTTGTTGGAAAGGACCTTGAAGATAATCTGGTACCAATCCCCCTGCAATGGAGAGGGACACCTCTCACTAGACCAGGTTTCTCAAAGCCCCATACAACCTGGTTTTGAGCACTTCCAGGGATGGGTCACTCACAGCTGTAGTGGGTTTACGTGGCAAGGCTTTGGTAGTGGGGGTCTGCAGGGGTGGCTTCTGTGAGAAGAATCCAGAAGCTGCCCCATGTTAGATAAGGGGCCCACCACTGGCCAGAGCCCAGCCAATAAGCGATGTTGTTTGTGCCTCTGTGAGACCACATTTAAGGAAGGGGGGAAAAAAAACTGCTGCACAACAGCAGCTGGGAGAGTAAGGAGTGAGAAACAGCCTTGCAGATACCAAGGTCAGTGAAGAAGGAGAAGGAGGTGCTCCAGTCACTGGAGTTCTCCTGTGGCCTGTGGAGAGGACCATGGTGCAGCAGGCTGTCCTCCTGCAGCCCATGGTGTACCATGGTGGAGCAGATCTCCATGCTGCAGCCCATGGAGGAGACAATAGTGGAGCAGGTGGATCTCCCTGAAGGAGGCTGTGCCCTGTGGAGGACCCCTGCTGGAGCAGATTCTGGGACAGAGCTGCAGCCCATGGAGAGGGGACCACGCCAGAGCAGGTGACCTGGCAGGAGCTGCTGCCTATGGGGGCCCCAAGTTGGAGCAGTTTGCTGCTGATGGATGACTGCGTAGTACGGACCCATATCTGGAGCAGTTCTTGAAGAGCTGCTGCCTCTGGGAAGCCCACATGGGATCAGTTCAGGAAGGACAGCATCCCGTGGGAGGGACCCCACATTGTGCAGAGGCAGAGAGTGACCATGACGGAGCAGCAGATACAAAGAGCTGTAGACTGACTGCAATGCCTATTCCCCCATTCTCTTGCGCTGCTCAGTGGAGGAGAGGTGGAAGAGGGTAGATGGGGGGAAGGTGTTTTTGGTTTCTTTCCTTTGTTTCTCACTTCTCTAGCTTGCTAGTAATAGGCAATAAATCTTACTAATCTCCCTACTCTGAGTCTGTTTTGCCCATCACGATAATTGTTAAAAGATCTCCCTGTCCTTATCTCAACCCTTAAGTCCTTTGCATTGTATTTTTCCTCCTTTCTCTTTGAGGAGGTGGAGTGAGAGAGCAGTTGTGGTGGATCTTAGATGCCCACCCGAGTAAAACCACCACATACAAGAAGCTGGGAAAGTGAGTCAGTGAAGAATTACTGTGTTCTTGTTATTACAATATTTTATACAGAGCCACTGGCTGTATAGAATCTAACGTGTTACTCATACATTCGACCTGTCCTCTTAAGCATACCTACTGTGCCTTAAGGATGTAGTTCCTAAACTATGCTCTGAGGCTGTAATAAGGGATCCTTGACTCATTTACAAGTCCCACATTTAAAGCTATCCTTCCTGCTAAGATATTTCCTCAGTATTTTATGCAAAACTGTGCTTCTCCCTTGATGAGTGACCCAATAAAGTAGACATGACCCCAATACATAAAAAACCCTGCAGTAAGCTCTGCTGCTACATAATGGTTTACACATACACACAAACACAAAAGGTTAAAAAACAAACAAAACAAAACAAAAAAAAACACCAGCCCAAACAGATTTAAGGCACCATAACTATCCTCCTTGACTATTTCACTCCCTTTTCTTTAGTCACTAGCCAGCTTCATCTCTGACTGTCACCACAGTTATACTTAAGATCAGTTTTACTCATCAAAGTACATATATATCTGTAGAAGCAGAGGAAATAGCACCAGAACAGCAGCTTATAATACTTGAAAGAACCATTTCCACATACATTAATTTTTCAAACTAATGAGAAATATAGGTCAGGATATATCTAACTTGCAAGACCTATCCTATGTCATAATTGACAATGAGGACATACAAGTCTGGACATACTACCAGCTGACTCTAATTTTTTCCCCCAATTTAAATCACAGGACAATGAGGTTAAGTCCTCATGACTGTCGGTTAGAATTTGTAGTCTGCATGCTCAAAAACATTTGAACCTCTCCCGTTGCTTCTCTAGTGTCTATTTAACCTCAAAAACTAACTGCAGGTGAGAGATGGCCCCCAAATGGAAATTTATCATTTCATGTGCTAGAGACTTGGCACCCTGTGCTAATTCAGAACTACATGAATGTTGTCAGTATTACCAAAGTGCCCTACTTAAAAGCTATAATTTCCCTAGCATATGAAATCCTGTCTTGCATCGCCCCAAGATATTCCATGTATGTAAAACACTGTGTCTAAAGGAGTTTCTTGAGTTGGCACTACTTACCTCTGTTTCAAATCCAACATATAGTCAATATTAACAATAAACATGGAAGGATACGTGTGAAAATGAGCATTATCATATTAAACGGTAAATAATAATTGCTACTATATATATATATATACATATTTAATGAAAACATAAAATCAACAAATTTTAGACCAGCATTCTCAAATCCAAGTGACACAGAAGAGATGTTTAAGCCAATTGTAGGTCTTGAAATATAAGAATTGATTATCAGGAGTGCTGGACACTCATGACTGTTAGTGACAAAACTGGCCACTAGAAACATGCAGAAGTCTGAAACCCAATCCCAATGAACATCTGACTAGTTATAGATGCCTAATGTTGGTCAACAGTCATTTTATTAACCTATAGCCTGTAAGAATAAGAATAATTTGTGTCATATACTAAGGTTTTTATTGACCTGTCCCCCAGTAGTTCATTTTTAACCATCCATGTCTTTCTTTGGTCCTTCTACTTTCCCTTACATTATAAATGCCTAATGCTAATAAAGTTACCAAAAGGCATTTCAAATTTCTTGGCAATCAAAGCCAGTTTTCTTCAAGTATTTACAAATTTAATCTAGGGTAGTATTGCAGCCAAATCTTTCCAAAATCCTGATTCAGCTAGGCAACAAGCTTTCTTAATTAGCTTTCCTATCTTTTCACAAATTATAATTAATATATTTTATTTTTCTCATATTTTTTCTCTTTTCAAAGCCAAACAAGCTTTTTGTAATGAAGCATAGGTGGTTCCCTTTAATAATACATTGCCTTAAGCAAATTAGTTGGCCTAGCCGAAATTGAACTGAACTGTACATTAGCTAGTGGTACGAAAACAAACAAACAAACAAACAAACAAAAAACAATGTGCTCTCAGTTTCTCTCTTCCTGGAAGCAGAAAGTCTAAGCATTGTCTGTTTAAAGCAATAAATAATGAATACAATTGATAGGGCTAAAATATTGGGGATATCTTGCCATTCCTTCTCTCAGATAGTCTTTCCCCACATGCTCAAACCACATACCTGATGGGCCACCCTGTAGTCCTCACAGATCTTTGAGCATGCACACACATTCCAGCTTTTACAGGAGAGGCAGAAGATGATGCAGATCAGCTGTTTTTTGGCATAATCTTTTCCTCCAACTCAAGGTTAGACTCAAAGAACAAAAACGTTCCTTTGAATCCCACAAATTCATTGGTTGTGTCTGTGTGGATTGTTAGGTTATGGGACACAAAGCAAGATAAACCACTAATTGCTACACAACCCACACCTACATATCCATGTTTTTAAGATGCTGTTGCTCAGTGTCACATGTCCACAGTTTTCTAAGGCCAAACGTGAATAAACTTCATATCCCATTAAACTTTGCTGTATGAGAATTTTGACCCCACAAGGAAGAATTGTCACAGCCTTGTTTGCCTGATATTTATTACTGATGTTACCGTTAATTTAGCATGGCACACAGAAGGAGCATAGTCATTTCACCTACACTCCAATTACAAGTATTGCATTTGCCCTTGAAAATGTATAGGACAGACATCAGTCTCCTCCCTTACAGTGTTCCAGGACTTACTCATTCACGGCACCACATGGAGAGCATTTAAGCAATCTGGGTGCAGGGCAGAGAAAGACTTATGCATAAAGTTAGATTTAGGCACAAAGAACAGATTAGATGCTACTGAAAAGTGTATTTAAATCTTGCTGTCAGGAAGACCAACAGAGTATCGATTGCGGTGAATTTCCCAACAGCCAAGATTTAGGTCTACTTAGAGGAGAAGCAATTACTAAAAAAAGAATGAGATCAGAGTTCATGAAAAGCACTGAATTAACTAGCAGTGGAAACTCTCCAATGTTTAGATTTATCCCCATGTTATACACTAGGAATCCATACGCATGGCAGTGAAAGAGCTGTACCTACAAAAAAAACCTTCAAAATTAAGAAGTGTCATGTCTGAATTGGTAAAAACAAAACAAAACAAACAAACAAAAAAAACATATAAAGTATGACTTTTAGAGAAGACAGGCTTTCTTATGAAAGAATAAAACTACAAAAGTGACCTTTCTGTTAAAAAAGCAAATATTAGTTAACTTTTTCAACTTGAAGCAAAAGCTCTTGAGAGTTGGGCTGTCTGAAAACACCACAAGGAGATCAGAAATTCTCTCCTTAACAGTGGTTCTAGGTATATACCATATTTGTCTCATGGAATTACATAAATAGTTGCTCTAGTAGCTCAGCTTCAATGGAAGTCCCATTAGTAGTATCACAGAATCACAGAATCTCTAGGTTGGAAGAGACCTCCAAGGTCACCCAGTCCAACCTCTGACCTAACACTAACAGTCCCCACTAAACCATATCCCTAAGCTCTACATCTAAACGTCTTTTAAAGACCTCCAGGGATGGTGACTCCACCACTTCCCTGGGCAGCCCGTTCCAATGTCTAACAACCCTGTCGGTAAAGAATTCCTTCCTAAGATCCAACCTAAAACTCCCCTGGTGCTACTTTAGCCCATTCCCCCTTGTCCTGTCACCAGGCACGTGGGAGAACAGACCAACCCCCACCTCGCTACAGCCTCCTTTAAGGTACCTGTAGAGAGCAATAAGGTCGCCCCTGAGCCTCCTTTTCTCCAGGCTGAACAAGCCCAGCTCCCTCAGCCGCTCCTCGTAGGACTTGTTCTCCAGGCCCCTCACCAGCTTCGTTGCCCTTCTCTGTACCCGCTCAAGCACCTCGATGTCCTTCTTGTAGTGAGGGGCCCAAAACTGAACACAGTACTCGAGGTGCGGCCTCACCAGAGCCGAGTACAGGGGGACGATCACTTCCCTAGCCCTGCTGGCCACACTGCTTCTTATGCAAGCCAGGATGCTGTTGGCTGCGTTGGCCACCTGAGCACACTGCTGGCTCATATTCAGCAAAATTTCAACCAAATGTAGTATTTCCCATATTAAGTCGCATAGTAGTATGCAAGTGCTAAAAATGCTGATGGCTGCCTTACTGCTTGAGATGTGACCACAAATCATATTCTCCTCATGTCTAGCACTCTAACTACATTTTTGGTCATACTAATAATTGTGACTGAGGGTATGTTTTAAATTAATTAAGTTAAATGACTTTGAATTAAAGCAAGATTTTTTTCTCCTCTTCTGAAGACTGATGTTGTACCCAACCAGCACCAAAAAATGTTCGAACTTGGTGGAACCATTTTAGTTTCAGGAAGATTCAGCACTCAAACAGTTGAAAAATTCCTAAGGCCACTAGAAAGTGGTCATTATTAACAACTCTTCCTAACAGGAAAATGGTATCTGAAGCTACTTCGTATGGTTAGATCTTTTTTTATTATTATTAGAGAAAATCTGTATTTGTTTGTTTGTTTTTTTGTTTGTTTCATTGGTTGGTTGGCTTGGTTTTGTTTGTTTGGTTGTTGTTGTTGTTGTTGTTTTTTAATTGCACTAGTTTCAAATCACTCAAGACTGAAAAATTTCTTTGCCAAATTTCATAAGTACAGACTATTTTATTTCCAATTTACAAAACTTCACAAACACAAACTAATGCATGCTGACAGTAGGTGTTATAATAATGGAAATTCAAATGTTACCATTGCAATAAAATATTTTCCTGTTTTCAGTGGGCATCAGATGAAGGAAAAGATGAAAGCTTCAAGTATAACCATTTTACTAGATCTATCAACATGTGATAAAGGAATTAATTCTCAGTTTACATACTGTAATGTTTCAAAGAAGATGTAGCTCCTTTCCTTGATGAAATGACCTGATAGGATGGGCAAATTATATGTTTAGTGTACAAAACAGAAACTCAAGCCATCTGAGTACAGTGTTTACCCTAATCACTAGTGTAGTATAATACAGGGCAACTTATTTACTGCCTTAGCTCTGTTTACTCTTAGAAACGTTTAGCTCTTCCTACTGGTTGACTCACCCACAAAATTTCATTGTCTAGCATAATAAAGTCTTTTCCTAGTAGGTACTTCTATTTTGCAAATCACAATAGTAACTGTGAAACAGAAGGAACTGCCTTTCCATCTTTCATTTCATTTTGAAGTGCAGAATTCAAAGAGCGCAGACCAAGAAAATTCATCCTACATTCTGCTTAAACCTTTGAGCCTTTTTTTTCCAAATCATGAGGCACCTGTGAAGACGCAGAACCGGACCATGAGAATAGCTATCCATAGGGATGTAGCTGGAACTTAGGCTGGGAAAATCTGAGCTCAAATCACAGTAATGATGATTAGGACGTGATACCCTCAATCTCCTGTTCAGTATTTACATTGTCAAGGCAGTTTGGCAAGAACCCCATCTAGATGGGAAGCAAGGCAGAGATATTGTTGTGACCACATCCTGTAATTCAAGAATCCACGCCTCACAGACCAGTGCTATCAGGGAGGCTACACTTGCTTTGTGTATTAGGTCAAGGTATACCTTAGCCAGGTTGTTCCATGTGGGATGTTTCTGACATCTGTGCTCTATCTTTGCCCTGTCTGTCCACTTCTATGATTTCTCTCCCTTTGATTGGCCTAAAATGTGCAATGTGTTCCCTGTCTATTTCCAAAAATATGCTGCCTCTCTAAAGCAGATTTCAGCTGTGAAGGCCATGAGGTGAACAAATTATTTTTTGCCCTTTATCAAGGGATTTGACATCCCTTTGGAGTCAAACAGTCTCCAGACAGGTATTTACAGACACGAGATAGAAGGACTGATACATAATCAATGTGGCCAAGCATACGTGGCATATTTTAGCTGCAGGAACACCACATTCTCATCACAGCAACTCAAATATATATGTTTTTAAAAGACCAGTAAAGCTTCATACTAACTATTAAACAAGATGAGAAGAGAAGAAATAGTCTATGAGTATAATCTGGGAGATTTAATGTTGCAGCCAATAGCACTTTGGTAGTTGTTTAATCATTTTAAATAGAGTAGCTTTAGAAATGAAGCAGGTCATCCCTTAGGGTTTTTTGAATTCTCCACTGTAGGTTCTCCTCACCTAAGAATATAATGTCAACTAAATTTAATCTGTCAGGAAAAAATGCTTCGAGTTAACTGTTTTTTTTTTTTCCTTTCAATTTCCTTTCAGCCAGTTTAGCTACACTTTTGAAGTAGAGGTGAAATATTGTTGGAAAAACCACACCAGGCCCACTTTTCAAACTGACTGCAATGTGTATAGCATACCTATGGTTGCAGCTTTGCAAAATTTTGATAAATGAGACAGAAAATACAGGCAAACATCTCTGTAAAAAATACAAGGAACAATATTCTAAAGATCATTTTAAATAATAAAATATACTTGGCACTGCTATTGAAAGGAAAAAAAATAAATAAATAAAAGCAAATACAGAGAGGAATTGAACCCAGTGCTGTCCAAACTGTAGCACTGCTCACCCTTGCATTTCATTTAAAAAAACATATTTTTGCCTGTTTAGGGATTATTCCTTTTTACCTAATCCTCTTTAAGTATCACAAAGCCAACACTAGAATATGAAGCCAGCAGTATCCCCTGCAGAGGCTGCAGCTGTCACTTCCAAAACAGCATTTCTTTGGAAACCAATAAACAGCCTCACCTTTAACAATCTGTTAAAGATCATATTCCCAGGGTGCTATCTATTCTGTTTTATGTGTGATCATTGCCCAATTTGTACTTAGTATGTTATTAGTGCTGCAAGATATTTTCCATGAGAGGGTGCAAGCTTTCAAGCTCTTGCTGGATAAAAGATGAAGTTAAAGGCTTTCAGCTCTTAAGGGAGAGATATTTGTAAATGTTTGGTTTTTATGGAACAGATCTGTTTTTGTCCAATCATAGAATGATAGAATCGGAAGGGACCTCAAAGACCTCTAGGTTCACTCCAATTTGGCTATTCGATGGTCAATGTGATCCAAGTTTGTGTGAGCAGATTTCAAAACAGAGAGATGTAAATATTACAGAAGTAATCGTCATACTTAGTACCTGGATTGCCAGGCACATTCAGCAAGTCAGACACTGACAAGCTGTGGAAAGAATCTCTTTTTATATCTTACTGCAGCTCTTTTGTTTTGAGATCTAAGCAAACTAGCTGATGCTAGATGCTACCTCTGACATTCTTTACAGAACTGTAAGAGCCTTCAGCTCTTCAGACTTAATCTGGCATTTACCATGGAATGCAAATTAATAAACTAAACAGAGTTAAAATGTATGTTATTATCTTGCTGAGGAACTGCTTACTTAAACCTTGAGATATCATTTTATTTTAATTAATATGGAAATAAAACTTATTTGTGAATGCCAACGTCTTTTAAAACACCACTAAAAATAGCTTGTACTTTATGGCATATCTTGGGGCACACATCCCCAAGATTTACAAAGACAAAAATTGCCACATTTTACAGATAGCAGAGGAAATGAGGTGACTGCCCAGTACCACCATGAGTCTGTAGAAACCAGAACTAGGACACAGATCTCTTAATTCCTTGTTTTTCTGCTGCTCTCACAGTGGTCAGCCAATTTGGTAGCATTTTTGTAGAATGAACTTTCCAATCAATTGTTAAAATAAGCAATTGTAAAACATATAAAATTCTACAGGCAAAATACTGGTTGAATTTTATGCTTCTATTGAGATACACATCTGAAAATAAGCTCAGTAAACTTTTTCTGCTTCTAGTGACAAGAATTAATTCTCTTTAAACACTAGTACCTTTGCTCCCAGAAAACTGAGACCGGTATCACTGAATTGGAACAAAACACTGTGCACAGATGTGGATACTTCACTACATATGCCCCACACCTTGCAGGGGAGACTTAGCTACCCTGCTGTATCCCATGCAAAAACTGTCAACTATGTTGTCTTCCATATGATGAACACAAATATCACCAAGGCATTGCAGGTTACACCAAAGCAATTCTGTGTGTGAAAACATCCAATTATGAATGGGTATTTCTGAAAGTATGAAGCTGCTCATATCCATTAGAGCCCCAAAGTGCTTTTAATTCCCTCCTGAAAAATATGTTGAGAGGAGCTACGACAGTAATAATAGGAACAATCTGATGCCTTATCTAACTCTAGTTCTCAGGCACATGAGCTTATGCAGTTACACAAAGAAATTATATTTCTTTATATTATTCAAGGCAACTATCTTTATCTAGTTGATATAGGAATTTTTTCTTCAGTGTCTTTACAGAAGGATTTTAGTGGATCAAACTGAGTTAGCAAAGAGCTATAATTTTGGAATAATAACCAGGGGAGAAAATGTCACAGATATTAATTCTATACATAGTTTTGTTTTGAAGTCACCACTTATATGTGTGATTTTAAATGTTTTAGTATCAGCTTGAAGACATATACTTTATGGTGTTCATGTCTCCAGTAAGTATTTCATATTATTTGAATTGCGTGTTCCCTCACATGTATAACTAAAGAGAAAAAGAACTTGAAGAGGCAATTCATTGTTTGTAAGGTGAAGCCCTAGACTCCAAAACTCCCAAAAGATCAATTTAAAATAAATCAATAGCTCAACTGGCTTAAAATAATATATAACTATGAAAATCTATATTTTTATCTTTAAAAGATTAAACAGTCCACAGTTCCTATTCCTAATTTAGACAGCAACAGCAGCTGCTGAAGTGCAGGGAAAAAACACTTGTTTTTGTTGTCCCTTCCTACCACACCAATATTTGGCTCTGGTATTTAGTTAGATTGGCCAGTTCTCTACTTCAACACACGTGATTAACTGACTTCACTAACCCCAGTTAAGAAATGTGATTAAATTTAGGCAGATGACAAGAATGTCCTCGTGCTTACCTGTATCTACAACTGCAGCAAAAAGTTCTTGTGTGAGCATCCTTTTTATCTGACAGTAGAAATGATTAATAGAATCATTGACTTTTAAGAAAATCCTGTAAGAGCTCAGAGGACAAACTGATTGGCAAACTTTCCATGGATGGGATCTGCTTGGAAGCCCACTTGATGTCACACAACTTGCTGTTCCCAGCATGTGAAGGGATTTAAGACTATAGTATAGGATATAATATATCCTTATATATCTATGATATATGATCTATCTATGATATCCTTATATATATAAGTGGTATATATATGGCATTCTAAGTGATAGTTTACAGATTCAGAGTCCCTTTTTTACTGGGATCATACTGACCCATCACCTCCAGGTGCAAGACAGTGTACCTTGAAATCCTTGAAGGATTTCTTCCAAAATTTCCAACATCAAAGTTCTCAGTTTGGCTATAAGCCTAGCAATGTAAAGCATACTCATAACTGCATGGGCAGTTTGAAACAGTGGCTGCAACTACTAACCATGTTTCCAGAAAGGCAAGTTTAAATGCTTTGCTACTTATATATGTGAGAAAGCATTAAGCATTTCATTGCTGATAGTCAGATCTGAAATATGCAGTGAGGAGCTTCAATTTAATTATGAGAAAGGATATATTCTATTTTCATATTCAGAACTGAGATTGGTTATGAAAATATTTTTCTCCAGCATTCAGTACTGTTTGTTCTAATACTCTGAATACTTCGATATGAGGAGCCACTGTTTGAACTCTGCCTTGTTTCAAAACACTTCAACTTGAGACAAGAAGGATGTGTTGCATATGGAGAGCCTACAAGGATGGCTGCATGGTGGACAAACTCATAATGGGTGGAGGCATTCAGCACAAAGAAAACCCTAAGTTCTAGGCAAAAATGACACCAACATGGCCACTGACTAAAAAACATAAGGCTGGAAGTATTTACTGGAAGAAAAATTTTCATAGCACAAATTGCTAAGGTCAAGTTTTTAATTTGGCATTATCTGTGATAGTCTGAAAAATCAGACAGCTATGTCATTAGACCATGCACTTATCTTCACATTCCCAATACAGATCCTTTTTTCTGTGGAATACCTTTTCCACCTTAATATCATATTAGATTGCCTTTATCTCAAAAGATAAAGGAAGTTGGATTCATTTTAGCCTCAAACTCTGATCACACCGATCTGTGTATTGTTATTATTTATGATCCAGAAGGAATTAAAACATAAAAGTCTGTGAAAATAAATACTTATCAAACAAATTAAATGTTCCCAAATATATATTTTGATATACTAATTCAATAACATAGTATTTTATTTTACTTCCTAGAGAAATACAGAAACAGCATATAGAAGTATAATACAGAAACAGAATAATAGGTTAGAAAATAAAAATAGAGTAATAGACCGTTCATACCCAAACTATAAATAATTTCAATGCATGAAGCACAACAGGAGATTAAAATGCAATTAATTATTCTTGGGTATGTATGATGTACCACTCTGTAAATTTTACACTCTAAACAAATTGAGCGTTTAGAGATAGATGAATACTGGGAAATGGCCTACAAATTTCCCTTGCCAAGCATAAAATAGACTGAGCAGTTTTGATACTTCTACTGCTGTCTCTTCAGAGTAGATGGGGAAAAAAGTATTTTGGCACTTGCACAAAGTTACTTGACAGTTACTGAGCCTGAGATTTGTCCCTAGTGCTGAGACTCTCTCGGTGCCTGCAGCAGGGAATGGCAACCCTAGCAAAGCAAGCAGGGGGTTGCTTTTTAGTGCGAAACTTTCTTTGAGGCAATCTTGCCTTACAAATCAGGTCCCCTTCTGGCTGGAATATCTGAAAGGGAAAAGGGCATTTTGTCCTATTTTATGAGTTACATTTCAGCTTCTCAAAGTCTCAGAAATTCCTTGGCTGTTGTCCAACACAATTGTTCAACATCACCAGTATTCCAAAATACTTTCTAGAAGGTATCAATCTACTACGCTGTTCTTCTGATGAAAGAGACTAAACACAAATCCAAGATGTACTCTACTACTGCACAGTTCCAGTAATGCTCTCTTTTAAAATTCGCGGTTCTCATCTTAATTAACTACCCCAGCAATATCAAAATCCTTGTAATATAGGAACTATATTGTGATCGCATTATTGACCCTGACAAGCAGTTACTCACTGAAATAGTTCTGTTCAGGTCAGTAGAAAAGCTTGTGTGAATGATTTACCAGACTATAATCTGACTAAATATCTCAAAAAAGCTTTGAGAAGCAATAAATTTGTTAATATAATACATGAATACACAATAGCTAAAAAATTATGATGCAGAAATGCAATACACCCTGTCCAATACCTACTTCTTAATATGTATATTCTGGTAATGGTCTAATTCAAACCTTATAAAAACTTTTATATAACCAGTTAGCATTTATAGTAGTGTCCAATACATTGCTAACAGTGGTAATGGCCTGTGCTATATCATTATAGATGTTTGAGATAACTTTGTCAGAGATTACTTAGTCCTTTTCATTATCATATTCGGTCTACCAGTACAGTCTGAAAGGCTAAGCATGTAGAGTGAAGTTTTCCATATCTGAAATTTTCTTCAAATGTAAACCTCTGAAAACTCAAAGGTCAAATAAAACATGGTCTTACCATTTCTGTGAACATGTTCAGGAAAATCTACAGAATTTTTATTTGCCTTTAATAATTCATGTGGAGGATCCCGAGCAATGCCATTATTTGGAGCAGGGAACTGAAATTCAGCAAATCAGTAGTTCTGGCACCAAGAGTTAGCCTAGTCCCACGGAAAACTGTAGACACTTGATCAAATTATGATTTATAGAAACATCTCAGTTTATACACTCTCAGGTTTCGCTTAGGGTAGTTGTGGCATTATTTAATTCCTCAGTGTTTGTTAGGTAGACCATTTACTGATAAACGTATTGCAATTGTATTGCATATTATTATATTGCCCTCACCCAAATACCATGTCTTACCACGAGTCTGAAAGGGAAAGTGTGATGCATTTTCTAACATTAATTCCTGGCAACATATGGTGGTTGTTTTTTTTGTTGTTGTTGCTGTTCATTTGTTTTTTTGTAATAATGTAATGTAACCTTCACACTGGCACTTGTTTAAGAAAATCTAACCTGATAGAAATAATACCACAAAATCATTACTGAAATGAAATTTTATTTCTCAAAAGCTGCATTTTTCCCTAATGGGTAAGAACAGGTCACCCACCAAGGTCAGCAACTATGACAACCTGTTGTTAATATGGATTTTCTTATTTGAAAAAGCATTAACTTTTTTTTTCTCAGCTAAGTCTTCAGGATTGTGAAGGTAACCTCTCAAAAGGCTATGAAAGAAAGAAAAAAGAAAAAAAAAAAAAAAGGATACATACATTATGAAAGACTCTAACTATGTAAGACACAGAAAAGAAAATCAAAACAATTTATGATAGAATAGTTCAGTGCAAAGAACCCACCCAGCCCTCCAGCCACCTGCCTGACCATCGCAGGGCTCCCCAGAAGCTGACGCCTGTCAGTGCGGCACCGTCCCAGCGCCTCTCCAACACCGACAGGCCCGGGGCACCAAGCACCTCTCTGGGAAGCCTGTCCCGGTGTCTGGCCACACTTATTTAAAAATAAAAAAGTAAAATCCAAACCTTCAGTCTGATGATGATAACAGTCGTTATGAGGTTGAGTAACAGCTTAAATGAGCTGTAGCTTACTTGTGCTTTTTCAAAAAGCCCCTCCAAAACCAAAAGTATTTGTGATAAGCTTGTGCTGCTTTCAGTCCCACTGTCAGGGTTAGAATATTCAGAACAAGGTCCTCTTTGAATTGACCTTCTCCAGTTACAGTCCTGCCAAAGTAGCCAGAGTTTTAATTTTTGTAATCATCACCTATCCCAGAATAGGCTTTTTAGTCCATTTTTACTTGATTATTTCTCACTTGTGGCAATCTATAGGATTAGAAGGAAGATCACTTCACCAGCTATAGGGCCTTAGCATCATACACAAAAACAGACATCTAGTCTCATCATCTGTCTCCAATATATCACAGCCAATTAAATAGCTCACTTCAAATGATAAGGTTCCCTCTCACAGCAAAAGTTATTGTAATTACTCTCTAAGTGTTTGACATTGTACAATTAAACTCCATTCCATTTCCATTAGTCAAGCCTACAAGGTCATATAAAATTTGTGGATGACAAAATGAGAAATTACTGCCAGGATTGGAGGAAGACTGGGTCATAATTCAGAAAGATTTTTTATCCTAAATTCATCTAATCCTTTCTAAATTATGACCCAGTCTTCCTCCAAAAGGGGTAATACTTTCAGACTTCGTGTCAGCCACAGATTTTATAATTGCACCCACCTCGCTCTTGTAACAAGGCCACTAATTGAAATGTTAGACAGGACTGTTCTCCAGACCCAACCCTGAGAAATGGCATTAGTAACTTTTCTTCAGTCTGGTAACTTTCCCTTCAGTGTAATTCACTGAAGCTGCTACTACAGCAAGCTCTTATTCCACCCTTCAAATGAATCCCCATGTTCTCCTTTCTTAATAATAATTTCCCTTGGGGAACTATATCAACTGCTTTGCTTAAATTTAGACAGATTAGGTTCATTGCATTACCCTTGTCTAAGAAGTCAGCTTATCAAGAAGATAATAAATTAGCCTGATACAACCCCTACTCGATGAAACTACATTGCACATTATTCCATGTCTATTTACCCTGAAACCTTGATTACTCTTTCATTCAAAATCTGAAGACTTTCACATGTCACTGAGTTCAAACTCAGTGCTTATGCATTTCTTAGATCATTTTTGCTTTTGTGAATGTATTATCTTTGTCATCCTCCATATTTTTATATCAATATATGTAGTGGGCCACTGTGGAAGACATTATAACAAGTAAACAGTGGTTTCAAGCTGAACATAGGCAGAGCTTAACCATGGCTGTTTATTGTAGAGACCTGCACCTTAGCAGGAGTGATTGCTACATAACCGTGATATTAGTATGCTCTGCCTTTAACAACAGCACCTGTATGTACATGTGCTGCTTGTAAGGGCTTGTTCCTATGGAGATGTGTAAGAGCTTAATGCTCTCAATGAACCTTGGTGTACCAGAAAGTTCAGCATTGCAAAGGTCAAAGACTGGTAGCTTTGTTCCCTTGGAAGAATTGTATAAAGACGTGAGGGACAGTGAGTGTGGTGAACCTCCCGACAGGCAGGATGTGTGCAGCATGTCATGACCAACACGAAGGGTCTCATCCAGTGCTGCATTCACCACCACAAATATTTGCCTGCTGACGTTCTAGAAATTTCATGAAGACCATGAAGATATTTGTAAGATCACTCAAATATGCTTTGTTGCAATTTATTTTAATTCAATCATACTTATTGTGGTGAAGTTTTATTATCCCAATTCTTTTCTAATGAACGACAGGGTCCCATTTACTTCATTTTTTTTTTCTTTCAGTATATCTTGTTGCCTTTCTTCAGGCATATTTAACTGACATTATACATAACAAATGTTATGACATATACATAGACAAAACTGTTTTCTCAGCAACAGAAGTATGACATTGCTGTAGGAAATGTACTGTATTAAAGTGACTTCAAAGAAACAACCACCACCTCTTCCTTTGCTGAACATAACATGCAATCACTGTAGGCACTGCAATATCCAGAGCTGCATGGGGAAGTCTAACCACTATAAACCATATAATGAGTGGTCTCTATTTGGGAAAAATTCTACAAGCTCAAGCCAGGATTTTTTATGAACTACAGTTTGTTAAGAACAAGTCACCAAGAATAAAATGGATTTAGCCTGCATGAGCTCTAGAGCTCAACAGGTTATTGATATTGATTTGGCATTCAAAAGAGCAGTACCCGAGCTCTTTCAAAAGGACCGAACTCAGCAAGAAATACAGTAGCACCATTTAAGTCAGGTTTTGAATGGTATAATGATGGCAGAGTTCGAGATATTACAATTCCTGTCATTGTCAGCTTGAAGCATTAAGCATACAGCTGGATAACTGAGGGGGAGAGAGATTTTTAACAGATGGAAAAACTAGAGTTACTTCTTGACATCAGCCCATTCATTATTAATTGGCCTTTAATATACTTTAAAAGTCAAATCGAACCAATGATCAACTCAAAGCTTAAGTGGATTTGTAATGGTAGTATCCTAGCCCACAATCATTTGAGAAAAGATTAGAAAACAAAAAGTAAACCCAAGAGAATGAATTAATTCTAATGATGACATGATTAATTCATCTATATTCCCACATGTAGTAAAAGCGATCAGAGATATCATACCTTAATAAGGCCCACCTCCCCTTCTTCCCCTTCTATCTATATTTTCTTCCAGTTTTTCATTACTTATATTTTTAAGCATGCATCAGAAGTACCCTAACAAAACAAAACAAAAATTCCATGTTTTCTGCAAAGTATTTCAAGATGTCTTGCCTCAGTTACATATATGATGGTTGTAATTGATGTGTTTAAAATAATGACAAACATTGTGCTCAGAAGATGAGCAATAGCCCTTAAAACGTTACAAACAACTTCTGCTTTTTTTTTTTTTTTTCCTTTGTCCTTAAATAGATGTAGTGAGATACCATATAAAACAGGTTAAATACAGATCTCTTCTGTAATGCTTGACAAGGGTAGAAGTCAACATGCATACGATGCCAACTGTAGAATACAACTAATATTTTAATTTCAAAGGAAACCTTAACTTTCAATTATTGTATAAAATGAAAATACAAGAGAATACTCTTTAGGAATAGAATTTAGCCACTGTTAGACATCAAAAAATTCAGGCCAGAGGTGGTGACAATATATTGCACAATGAAGGAAAAGGAAGATACCTGTTTTGACAGGAAAGGTACAAAATCCCTGATTCTTGAACCTCAGAGCAGTGCAGTGGGGCCCATGAATGCTAAATAAACTACTGCTGAGCACCCAGTGTACAGAACTAGAGTTAGCGTAGGATCTGTTCATCCCAGCAGGAAGCTCCTGCCACAGGCAAGTCAGAGGTGGATATCAGTTACTATTCTAGTCCCATCCAAAACATATTATTTTTGCTTTTCATTCAAGTCCATTCAGGAACAAATATCTCCTTTGTCTCCATGATGCACCTTTCAATGCTGCATCAGCCTTGTCTAGTTGTGTCATCATACTGTCTAGTTCTCCCCATCTATTCAAATGCAATCTCTGCCTAAAATTTTTGACACTGACATGATTTGTTTGCAGTAAGATATGACTCAAGTCAAAGATGGACACAGGGAACAGTCACTGAGACTTAGCCAAGAGCATGTCATAAACTTGCTTTGAGTATCTGAACTTTTTGAGTACTACAAAACAAGGTGGTAAAATCCTCTCTGAATAACCTTGTGACGTTATCTCATATCCTTGCACAGCAGATACAAGATGGACAACTAAAAACCTGCAAAGATGTTCCTTTCTTTGTACCTAGTATATCCTTGTCCCAGTGTTTGTAGATGAATTGACCCCAGGAGGAGGGAACGGAGGAAATACGGATTGACACAGTGGTATCCTATTGATGCCACAGTCAGATGAGTAGCAAAGAAAAACTCTTAGAAAAACAGTGCTAAGGTGAGATCAGTCCTTCCCCTATCTATCCCCCTGTCTGTGCTTATCAAAGGTTTGATAAGGTATGGGATATGGTCACAAGACCGATTAAGCTCCCTCCTGCTGGACCTGCAAAATTCTCATGTTACAAGAATTACAAGGTGGATTCTTAGATTGTCAGCTTAATTTAGATCGGATTGACTACAGATTTGTTTCTTTTGCTATCCTCTGTAACGTTTTCTTGGCATAAGCTTTTTTCAGTTACACTGTCACAGAAAAAAGCCCTCATAGGCTAGCCTCAGGGAGGACACAGGCACTCCCATTCCTGAGGCTTGCACCTACCAGTCCCACATTCTTTGTATTCGCATTTTTGAGACATGAAATAGTAGAAACAGACTTTTCTTTTATGAGGTCAACAGCTGATCCCATCTTCATTAAAGAGGGGTATGCACATGCCAGAAAAGCACCAGAACTATACACATTGCTTAACCTCAGTTTTCTCAATACTCATGAGAATTCGTTGGGTTTAGACCAAATATGCTTGCACTCTAGATGCAGATACTGGGCAGTTGCAGCTGCATCATGTGACTGGAAATGTATCAGTCATCTAGGCAGAGCAAACACAGGAGCAGAAACCTGATTACCACTTCTTTACCACTTCTTCTACAAAAACCTTATCTTCTAGAAAAAAAAATCACCTACTGTTCTATATAAGGATTCTTCAAAAAAAAAAAAAAAAGAAAAGAAAAGAAAAAAAGAAAAAAAAGAAAACCACAGAATCACTGTATTTTCTCTCTCTCTTCTCCAACCATTTTTTTCTACCTCATCTGAATTCAAAGAACCCAAATCCCACAGCTTCCTTTCCTTTGAGAATTCATCCACTGAAGGCATAGCTTCATGTTGCCAGCCAGTTGCCAAGAGGGCTGTCCCTTTCCATCCCCCAATCCTTCCATGGACATATGCATGCAGCTTCCCATTTCCTTCCTTGCACTGGTCTCACAAGTGGGCAGTTGGTGTTTGGTCAGTGAGGTCATGTCATTGATCTGATGGAAATCACTTCACTCTTTTTCCTAGGCTGTTTTTCCTTAGGAACAACTAAGTGATCCGCCTCACCGAGTGACCATGCAATCACTAGACCCGAGGGGGAACAGACCTCCCCCCCTTCAATAGCCATTTGAAGCACAATGTGAGACTGTACGTGGTGACCTTCATACCTCCTCATTTTCAATTCCCTATATTAACATCCAATGCTTTTTGTTCTGCCTCCAAACAAATTACTTTCCTTAAAATAGTAGTTGTCCAAAAGGAAGATAAAAATTAGATCTAGTTTGCAGTTACTCCATTGTTCCCATATAAAAAACTACCTGGATGCTGATAGATTTAACAAACAGCCTCAACTAACACAGACATTCGTGTGACACTCATGTGCCCTTAGCACATGTCGTATGAGACAACACAAAGTATAGCTATACAACACAAAAACAGCTATAAGGCACAAGGACACTAGTTCCTTTATAAATTAAACACCTCAAATAAATGATTCACACAAACAGATAATGTTAAATATGCTGCATCATTTCAAAGATTTTGCAGTGGTTTTGTCTTCACCATAAATTTTGCAGCCCTTCCACTCACTATTCAGTGCCTAAATAATAAGGCTTACTCCATAGCAATAATCTATTCAGGCTGTTGGTATTATAGGAACAAACCTTCTCTATGGCTGCATCTGAACCTAACAGAAGCTATCTGTCTCACAGGCTCAAACAGAAGAAACTTTAAAGAAAGACTTCTACAAACCTAACGATTTATGGTGCAAGTGCTGGCCCGTTTTATTTATTTATTTATTTATCTGGAAGTTAATAACATGAATCCACCAGCAATTTAAGAATTTGAGAGAGTACCTTATGAGCACAAGACATGCTTTCATGCTGCTGTGTCCTATTTAAAATATATATATAATTAAATTATATATATGGAAATATCAAAAAACCTGTGAAGGTTTTTCCAGTGTATCCTGCATTTTCCATATTGGTTTAGATAAATTCCTCTAGTACAAAACTGGCAAAATTTTAAATCTAAGAACATTTCCAAATTCAAACTTAATTGATTGATTGTATGGAGCAGAGTGGGCAGAAGCCAGTATTCCTCCTAGGAAGCATATTTGTATCCATCAGCTGGGACCAGGGCTGCTCCAGCAGCAAAGGAAATAAGCAAACCGTTCCAGCAAGATAATGAGAAGTTTTGAACACTCTCATCTGCACTCTAATGAGAGCAATTTTACATTTATGAACACACCAATCACAGGTTCTTTAGTCCTGCCTGCCATACTTCTACTTAGAAAAGCATGTAACTTGTGGAGACTTGATCAAACCCACCTAACGTTGCTGTGCCCGGGGAATGCCCACACTTCCAGGCAGAGAGAGCCCTTCTCTTGTAAAGCCTCCATAGCGTTAAAACGAGTTGCCTTTTCATTAACTCCTGTCTCAGGTCTACATAGGATTAAAGAAAAAAACAACACCAACAACAACAACAAAAAACAACTTTCTGATCAGTTTACCAACCTAAATTCTTATAGATCTTCAAAAAGAAATATTTTGCTACCTGTTTCATGCCATAAAACTACTGAGACGGGTGGAAATTCGAATTTCTACCGCTGTAACATCTAACACCTGATGTGAGACAGGTTAGCTTCGGCTCTTCTTGCCAGGCTCCCTCTCCTGGCGGATACAAGGTAGTTTCAACACTTCATAAGGAAGTTGACTTCAAGCTGCATTTCTGCAACTCTTTCATTCCCTCCTTCACATGAAATCCAAATTCCTTCACTCTGAAATCACCTTATGTCATAAGTCAGATAAATTTAAGCATAGTCATAAAATATTTTCTCCTTTTTTTAATTAATAAATGATTTATTACTCAAAAGATGGTGTTTGTGGGAGAGTTTCTTCCAGACATCTTTATCATCATGGATGTCTAGCTGTGTTCAGTTTGTGCCTTTTTAAAGATTTCTTCACATAGGAAAGAACTGGGAGTTCCACAGATGTAAAGGGAAAGGCCAGTGTGGCAAAACTGAGCTGAAATTCTGTACTCAGTGCGGGGAGAACACAGGTCAGGCCAGCATGAAAGACTGAAATATATACTGCTGCATGGTGGAAGCATCCTCTTAGGATCCTTAGAGGCACCAGGACTTGGGGCAGGACTGAACCTGCTGTATCCCACATGCAGGGAACAGAGGTGACAGCAGTAATCAGAATGGTGACTCAAAGAACCTCTCACTCAGATATTAAATGTAGCTGTATGAAATTCAGTGGTCTGTTCTGCCATCTTTTTATATTAACTTCCTTCACTTTCAAAATAAAAACAAAAAATCGAGAGTGTAAATGGATTAATTTTCAAGTGCTGTCCAGTAAAGCTGGGTATTGTGAAATTGCTGATTTCCATCTGACATAAACCACCTACTTATGGGCTATCATTACTTAGCTCCTATCGCTAAATCATCCTGTGCAAGTTGGAGGATGGCATCCATCAGTCCCATCTGGTCTTCAACTTTTTCTGTCAGAGGAACCAAGAGTTACAGAAATCCTCGACAATTATCAAAAGGAACATGAGGCATGAGTTACTTAGTGATATAAAAATAAAGATATCTATTTCTGGGTTTGTTATAGCTCCAGACACTATTTCATGGCTAAGGACCTTCATTTCCATTTCTAACTTGTGTATGTTTTCTGTGTCAAACTTAACTTTTGCATGGACTCAGAGCATAAGAATTTTTCTGCCCCAGTTCTCAAAGGCAGGAAATTTCCATCGTGTTCTGTAGGTGTTTTGGCTCCTGTAGAATCAGCAACAGGGATCCATTTCCCTGACACAAGAAATGAGAATTTCATAGTCAAATCCACTGCAGTCCCTCAGATCTAGTGGGCAGGAAGACTTCAATAGCTGACTGCAGCCTCCCTGGGCTGAAGCTCTCAAGCCCTCTGCCATCCCACCCAGCCCTAGGTTAATTATATGAGTTAGAGCTCAGCATCCCAATCTCTCTGGAAAGATGTTTCCTATCTCATCATTATGTAATAGCATTGAATAGTGAATGATATCACATAAAAATCAAGTTTTAATGTTAGAATTAAAGAGAAACATAGTAGCAAGAGAAAGACTTGCATAAATGATGGCTTGAAGGAAAAATAGCGAGCAGTGCAGGATATCGTAATGTAGGTGAAATATAGGATGCAAAGATAATTCCCTAACAAAACCTAAAAGCAGATATGAATCTGAACACCAATCTTCCATCACAGGAAAAGAAAATTAAAAATCTCTCATTCGACCTGCCAGGATTTTATCCAGCTCTTGTTTCTGCATGTAGCATTTCCCTCTTCCAGCATTTAGTCATCCAAGCTAACCAGAAGGCCTGTTTCAATAATACCCTATTTCTAGGGACCTGTTTCATTCAAAGCATTTTGACACAACACAGTGAGGAGCAGCAAACGAATGCCCGATTTCACATTAAGCAGAATTCTGTTCTCTACCACCAGCTGCTCAGAGGGAAGAATTCTTCCTGGCATGGCACAGGTGGCACATACAAAGTGCAAATTAAAGCTGGGGTTTCCACGCAGCACGGGTGGAAGACAGAGTCATTGTGCTGGCCTAGTGATCTGTGCACCGGACCTGTACACATGAGGGATGGGTTGGGATGGGATGGGATGGGAGAAGAGACAAGGGATGGGCCACAGAGCACATGTGTGCAGCAGGATGTGCTGCAGCAGCAATGCAGGCAGTAAACAGCACCCAGGCACCAATTCAGAAGCAAGTTTCACTGCTGCAAATGTAACCTGTTTGAAATTCATTTAATCTTTTAAAATCTAAATGCTGTAGTTTTTTGTTTATCAGCATTATTTTAATATCTGTGATGTGTACATGTGTAGAGCTTATTGTTACTTTTAATATTCATTATTCCCCTATAAAAGCAGAAACTGTACAGATAGTTCTGTACAGCAATGCCAACAAAATCCAATCAATATCCAAACAACTGCTTCTCACTTCAGTTGTACCAGGATAACTCAATACAGGTGTGTTTATGCCAGCTTCCTTCTAACAGAAGAGACGCAGAGGACTGGATCTGCTCACATATTGCAACGGTCTGAGCCTCTGGCAACACAGAGCTGCCACAAGCCCTGACCCGCTGAGTAGCAAGGATTCTGGCTCCTCCATTTCAAAGAGGAGAAAAGCTGCAAGCAGGTACTGCTGCCTCTGAGATAATGAATTTCCTCAGCTATATGACGGAAGTGAACACAAGGTGCAGTGAGACCTTTTCTAACCACCATTTTATTTATTTATTTATTTATTTGGAGTATAGCTGGAACATTTCTTCTATTTTCCAGTTTGGGCTGTTTACTCTTGTAGGTTGTCTCATTATGTGCAATTGTTTTGTTTGCTTCTTCTGTATTTCTTCTGTGTCAGGAGGAATTTAGTCTCAGTGCACAACTCTCAGGTAGGCACAGTGATATATGAGAGAAATTGAGAAAAATACAGATTTTCAAAATATGAGCATGGGAAATATCTTAACAGAAGTCCCAAAAGCCAAGATTAATCTTAAACTCCTATGTGCAGAGGATTTAATGCTTCATAGACGTGACGTCCTTCCTTCTTATGTACAATGAGCAGTAATATCCGTTTCTATGGATCAGAACAGAGACAACTTCCCACTTCAGAAAATGAACTGGTTCTAATAGTATATCAGATATTTAGAATAGGTAAATGTAACCAGATCTGGTAATTTTCCCAGAACTAGAAAAGAGATTTTTGCATGTAAAAATACCTATTTTTGTAGGAATCTAATAGCTTTAGATATTCTCAGTATTTTATTTTACAAAGATAATATTAAAAAGCACAGGTCATCATATAGAGCCTAAGCCTTCCCTATATTTTGGGTAATTTCTCAGTTAGGATTAGTCTCAATGTTTTCTGTAAGAAATAATCTGGGAATAAAAAACATTATGCTGTGAAGAAATTCTGACTTAAAAATCCTGCAATACTTTAAGCATAGGGCTTTTTTAGCATAGTCCATAGATGGACTTTGCCTCTCCATCTTTCATAGTACTTCTTACAGACAAGGTCCTGAGAACCATAGAATATCCCGAGTTGGAAGGGACTCATAAGGATCATGAAGACCAACTCCAGGCACTACACAGGTCTGCCCAAAAGTTTAGACCATATGACTAAGTGCACAGTCCAATCGCTTCTTAAATTCAGACAGGCTTGGTGCAGTGACTACATCCCTGGGGAGCCTGTTCCAGTGTGCGACCACCCTCTCAGTGAAGAACCTCTGCCTGATGTCCAGCCTAAACTTCCCCTGCTTCAGCTTAACACCACTCCCACGGGTCCTGTCACTGGTGTTTACAGTGAATAGGTCACCTGCCTCTCCACTCCCCCTCATGAGGAAGTTGTAGACCATGATGAGGTCCCCCCTCAGTCTCCTCTTCTCCAGGCCCAGTGACCTCAGCCGCTCCTCATACGTCTTCCCCTCTAGGCCCTTCACCACCTTCGTCGCCCTCCTCTGGACACTCTACAACAGTTTCATGTCCTTTTTGTATTGTGGTGCCCAGAACTGCACACAGTGCTCGAGGTGAGGCCGCACAGCACAGAGCAGGGCGGGACAATCACCTCCCTCAACCGACCGGCGATGTCGTGCTTGATGCACCCCAGGGTATGGTTGGCCTTCCTGGCTGCAAGGGCACACTGCTGGCTCATATTCAACTTGCTGTCAACCACAACCCCCAGATCCCTCTCTGTGGGGCTGCTCTCTAGTGTCTCATCGCCCAGTCTGTACGTACAGCCAGGGTTGCCCAATTCCAGGTGCAGGACCCAGCAGTTGCTTTCTATAAACTTCATGTGGTTGGTGATCGCCCAGCTCTCCAATCTGTCCAGATCTCTCTGCAAGGCCTTTCCACCCTCATCAGAGTCCACAACTCCTCCAAGTTTGGTGTCGTCGGCAAATTTGCTCAAATGTCAGTGCTCCTTGTCAGTGTTTATCACAGCTGTTGCAGCAGCTCTATATACCTTCGAAAAATTCCAGAAGCTTTAAGCTTTGAAAAGTTCCAAAAGCTTTAAGACTAAAGCACAAGATCTCCAGTTGGATCTAAGGTCAGACAAAATGCCAGTACAGCACAAGGAACTCTGCTGTGCATGTTTTCCTTAATTCACCAGCTGATCCCAGCTTGTTGCGCTTGTTATTTTCATGCAGTTTTCCTAAGAGCCAAGCATCCAGCAAAATGCAATGGTAAAGCACAAGTGGTAAAGGGAGAGTATTTCCAGACAAAATGACTGGACAGATGGGAAAGAGGTGGAAACTATTTGTCCTCACTAAATAATAATGCTTGTTAAACTGCTTTGGATATCTGTATTTGCAAATGTCAGCGAGAATCTGAATGAATAAAGCAGACAATGACACAATGAGCATGTTCTAGCTCACCAGATTCAGACAGGAAGAAGGGATTAATGAGGTCAAAAGGGAAGAGACAAACCTATCCTACATACTTTAAGATGGGACCATGCCACTCATGCCAACTCTTTGGTTGCGAATACCGACTTTTCAGTGTCAAATGTGTCTGAAATATGAAGAACATTCAGGGATGTTTATTAGTAGGAAACACAAGGTGCCATTTGCCTGTTGGAATTAATGGATATGTGAGAAGGACACTGACCCCTGTAGTGAAGGAAAACACTGCTGGTAACTGCACAGCTGGGGAGAAAAGGTGAAAGACTATAAAACAAAGAAAATATACAGTATAAACTTGGTGGTGTCTAGGAACTTTCTGTATCTTTAGTGTAGATTAAAGTTGCAGATTAAAGTCCTCTCACTTTATTTTTTCATGCCGCTACCATTGGATATCCAATGAGGTCACCTCTGCCACTGCCAACTCCACCAGTTCTACGTGAAATGCAAACCTATGACAAATAGAAAAATGGGACGACTATGTTTGTCCTACTTATTTAGGCAGCAATAGTTTTACCCATCCTTTAATATTATATTCTTCCACATGCATGCACTATAACTGTATCAGGGAACAGTGCACAAATGTCCCACGTGGGACTTCATTCTGGAATACAAAGCACATCCATAACATCCACACCAGCTAACACAACCGCCCACAACGGGGAAGTTAGCTGTGTGCTTTCACAATTTGTGCTGAACTGGAGGCTAAATATTATCTGCAGAAATCACCTCCAGACAAAGTAAAGGCAATTTTCAGAGCTGGTTTTCTCATTATTTCAGTCTTCTCTCTGAAGCAGCTTATTATTGTTCTGTCCACCAGTGCGTGAAATCTAGCTTTTCCACACCTCATATTTTCTTTAAGTTATGTGTGTTTTTTTGTTTGTTTTGGTTTGGTTTTGTAATAATCGTATCTATTTCCTATCAGTGGTGCCAATGTTTCATTTGAAATATCGCTAAAGAGAATTTTACTCTAGATGTATCAAAATCAAATGATACAGCACTTTCCATGCCAATCCAGTAAGTGTATCTGAGGAGGAAATGGTCACTCATGGTACCTTCTGTGGAAGCTGTGCTGCTAGTGCCATTTCAATGCAGAAAAATATATTGCTTTTTATGTAATTTTAACAAAATTAGACATGCATTTCATTTCAGACTCTAAAAAGAGACGTTCGTAATATTCTGATTTTTTGGGTGGTTTTCATTCTCCCTTTCAGATGCATGAACCAAATTATGTTTGTTTCAACAATTCAGTCTGGTAGGCAGTACATAAAGCCGAGGGGGTACCTTTGTAGAAAGTGACTACTTACAAACTTCATCCTGCAACTGTTTGGTACAATTTCCTACCAATTTTTATACCAATTGTTTTAACCTGTCAGAGCTTATCTTCTTTTTTGGTATTAATTTTAGGTGTTGCACACTCCAGAGCTCAGGGATAAACACCGAATGGTATAGATCAAGATTTTGTTGCCTGTTACTACTGCTAAAAAGTACTGAGTGACTAGGTTCTTCTTTACTGTGTTACATACTTAGCCTCTGTATCTGTCAGTCAAGAACTATTTTAACCCTTCCTTTGGCATGCCAGGCTGCAGCCATGGTTTAAAATATTTACATTAGATTTTCTTAGATTCATTCTTGTTTCTAAGCCCATACCAACACAGCTTCTTATACAGATGGAATTAAAAATCACAACTACGGTAAGAAATTCTGGCTATATTCACATTGTTTACTAAATAAATGCTTCAGAGCAAAGTGTGAAAAAAAAATATTTCTTAGTGAGTCTCAGAGACATCTGTTACTGGATAGCTGTAGGAGTTGAGTTCTGCAGTGCAAGGATGCCCAAAGTCCATTGCTCAGTGTTGGCCAGAGACTCAGATTTGGATTTCCACTATCTCACAGATCTTCTATTTTAACTTTGGCCAAGTCACACAAACCCAAGCCTTCAAAGGTTATCTAGATCCTATAGATAAATTTGGGGTTATCTACCTAAGCAGTTTTAGGAATGTGTAGCCATGTTTTACCTTTAAAATGTAGACAGCATACACCCTTGCCAGATATGGCTGTTAAGATAATAAATGTTTTAAGGATCATCAGTTCCTCTGTAAAAAGTCCCAATGATTGATAGGAGGAAAAGTTACCTAGGTTTTTTAAGCACCTCATTTGAAGAATTCTTATTCTAACTTAAGGGCAAATTCATTTCTTGAATAAAGCAGTACCACTGTTATTAACCTCACTGAACTGCAAGTCCTGGCAAGAAAACACCTTTCCTACTACTGCTTTAATTCAAATTATTCATATTTAAAGAAAGCCAAATTAGTAGGAAATGTGAATTCAGTCCCATAAAGCAACTTCAGAGATAATGAGCACCTGCATCCTCACTGCAGAAGATTTTTATAAGAGGAGCCCTTTATTGCCTAGCTTACAATTCAGAGTTACTATGTATGGGCTCAAGAAACTCTGGAGGGGAATAAATTAAACATTAATTGTGTTCCCTTTAAACTAACTCTCCTTTAATATACCAGCTTCTAGGGATATCATATCTGTGGATGGCTGAACTGTTCTCGGGTTATGATGCTTTATTTTAGATGTGAAATGATTTAAATCACGTATTACATTCCCTAGACATCCATTCTTTATTTATTTTTTCTAGGAGGTTTGTTGGAATTTTAGACTTCTCTTAAGGAAATTCCACTATTTTTGTAAGAACATCAGGCATACCTTTTCTTCTTTAATGCAGTTCACCTCACTGTGCCATTCCTTGCAAATTGCAAAGAAATGGTGTTCTAAATATAGCACTCCTCAACTCACTGCATTTCAATTTTGACATACATTAAAGTTCAGGGGTTTCTTTTCCCTTCTCTTTACTGTTATTTTCTTCTGTGGAGGCCTGCCACTGCTGTAGTTGTTTGGCTGTCTATATAATACGCATAAACAAAAATTAGAGTGTAAAGACACAAATGTTTTTAACCTTTTTGCGTATGCAAATAATATTTCCTCTAAAGAGACGCTGCTCATCTCATGCATAATCACAGATCTATTTTTAACTAGTTCTTTATTCAACGTCATACTTTATCTTGAAGCTTCATAACTTCTATCCTACGTAGAAATCTGTCCTTGTTTCCACTGGGGTTTAAAGTACTAGATTCCAAAAGACCAATAGTCCTGCAGCCGGCATTGAAGTTGGTCACTTACACAATTGTTAGGGCTCTGGGCTGGCATCATATTCTGCTACCAACAAATACTGTTCTGGGATGCATGCAGAGAAACTGAACACAGGAAAGACTGAAATGCCAAATGTTGGTGATACATGAGGGGAACTATTTTAATACATTATTTTCTCCTCTTTTTCCATAACACAGGCAGCATGAAGAAAAGGCCATTAAATGCCACTCTGGTAATGTTACATTGCTCTACATTTTATAGTATTAATCTTTGACCATGCAGGCAACCCAGAGACACATGTGGCCCTTGCATTTGTAAAAGGGACCACATGGGACCAGCAACAGGATTTAAGCTCTGCTAAGGTAAAGATACTGCAGCCTAAAAAAGCTGAAGGGATGCTGGCCCAAATGGAATTACTGGTCTGGGATTTTTGTTTCTTTGTTTGTATTCCTGATGTCCAGAGGGGCGAAATCAAGCAAGTTAACTAGTCTGTTCTGCACATCATTAAGAATATTTTCAGCAGGATTGTTTTCCTTCACCCTCCTCTCCTTTTCTAATCTAAACAGCACGGGGGAAATATCCTTTGAAATGGGCTGAATTTCCTTCCCTTACTGCTGAAACAGTTACTAGAGTACACAGGGCTTGGCTTAGAATTTTGACAAAGTATGCACACCCTGATTTTTATTTTTTTGTCTCTTTTGATACATTAAACAAATCACATCATTAAGATTTTACGGTTGAAGGACTGTTCTTACAAACACCTTATAGATTAGCACAAGCAGTCACCTGAGGAAACGTTCCTCAGTAAAGAAGGAAGAAAGTGAACCTGCAAAGAACAGGTATGTAGGTAAGGTAATGATTCTAAAGTAGACAGGCAAAAGTATAAAGCTAAGCGAACACACTTGGTCAAGTTGCAAACAAAACGACTGTCAAGCTGAGGAATAAGAGTAGTACTTAGTAACTGGAGCCACCACGTGGAATATTGTGCTGCTTAAGCAGGAGATACCGCAGTATCTTTTTAGACTCTCTTGTTCCCCTGGAACAAAATTTTGCTGAGGGGCAGAACTGTTGTATCTCAAATATCAAACTTCCCCAAGACTCAAATCAGTCATCATCAAACACACAGAGTTCACGTGAAGGTGGAGGGAAGTAGCTCATTACTTCTTCCTCTCCTCTCTAAATAGGGGTGACGGAGCTATAGCTAACATGAGGACACACTGCCTCCAAACATCTGACCTATCTCCAGGACTTCAGGTATTTCTGAGTGAAAATGAATCTTTTCTTTCAGAGGACATGATAGAATTATCTGTTGAGAAAGCTTTTGGAACAGTATTCCCCTTCTGAATGGCTTTTAATACAAGATATAATTACTGCCTGAAGTTCTGCTAGGTAGATACAGACACATTCTGAGGTTTACACCAGCAGCTACAAAATTATGAGCAAAAATCCCATTCACATAAAGGAACCCTACCCTCACACCAGGATAGTTTTCTATTCCATACAGTTCTCACCATACTCTGATCACATCATTAATCATAAAGGCCCCATGGCCAACAAAATAGCCTCCTCTTTGGGAAGAACAAAACAATAATGAAAGTTCAATAGAAATAACAGCATGAATAATAATAGCAGGCAATTATATCTGCTGTGGTATCAAGAAGGTACTCAAAAAATGGCATCAGAAGTTGCTTGATCAATGACTGGAGCAGAAGGATAAATGAGTTTCTCAGTGAAGGCCAAGCTGACTGACAGCTAGAGCAAATGCCTTGACTAAAGGTGCTTGAAGTTCATTAATAGTAATGGCAGGGTCGTGCCTGGTGGCCTCAGTTAAAGGATCCCCAGTGGAACGAATGGTTGGTGACAAAAATATTTCTTCTCAGAGCTTCATCACAACATTGATGCTTTGAGGGTTAGGATTTAATGCTGCATTATATGTTGAGGATTTGGACTGGTAATTTTAACTATGCTCATTTGCTGAGTTTTTGTTAAAATCTTTTGTTAAAATCTATACCACGGGAGTTAACTTCAAGAAGTTATCACAAGATTTGGTATTTCAGATAGTTTTAATCCATTATGATGACTGTGGGAGATTTTATAGCACAGAGAAACATGATATATCAGTTTGCTATATGGCTACGGTGTGTTGTCTGTGTACTTTACTGCAGTAAAAGCTCACACTTGCACTGTTCGCTTGGAGATGCATTTAAACACCTTATGCAGAAATGGAGGAAAGTTATCCTACATTTTTTGTAAGCTTTGCTTCTATTCTTACATCTCAAGTAACTCAGCTAAGATCATTTTTTTTTGCACATAACTGTGTAAATCACTGTGGTTTTAAACATATTGAACAGAACAACAATCATGCAGTGAGAGTCGGTATCTTTATGAAAATATCCCAATGAATTACAGATTGCAGAATCAAGCAAAAATTTTTGTGTTCAATTTCTAGCAGAAATGTCTGGAAGAAAAAGTATCTAGGAAAGCAATATATAGATAGTTTCCACTTCTGAGCTTCTGTCTCTGAATTTATCTATGCTCATAAACATAAATTAGCATTTGTAATCTCATTGGCCAGGAAATTCTTGCAATGTCATACAAACAGTTAAGCAATTTCTACTTTGTGTTTCTGTTGGATATGCCAATTTACATGTATAACGCCCCCCATCACACATGTTTTTGTTTAATATCACACAAATTTTCTGTTTAATGTACACAAAAGGTCAGTAATAGTGAATATTGGCTCACATACTGCCCAGGTCTTTTTAGGAAAATGAACTAACAGCAACCTGTGGAATCATGTTGGATAGATTTTGCAATTTTTATTGGAACATGCAAATAAGTATAATTAGTTATGCTGCGAAAATGTTAAGTTCTAAGAAGTAAGAAGTGGTTTTGAAAGTCACAGATAAGGAAATGAAATGCAATTTTTTTTATAAACCCTGAAAATACATACAGTAACATCTCAATTAACTATACATAAAATTACATGTAATGCAACTGAGAATAAAGTTCTATTATAACCCACTTGAAGTGATACAGAGAGCCTGACATCTCTGTGTTGATTTAAATAGTGCCTTTCAGCATACAGCAATAAATCTGCAACTTGCCTAATGTTAATCAAAAATAAGCACTAGACCAATGATCCAAAGCATTAAACATGGTATATAATTGCAGTAAAATAATAAACAGCCACAGCTTGAATAATTTTTATAGTTTGTTGACAATGCTTTTGCAGTCAGCTGTTAAATACACTTTTCTTTCCCTGAATAAAATCTTTACTATAGATTTAGGTGAACGAACAACACTTAAAATCTCACGCAGGTGACATTCTTGAGATATTTTTCTCATCATTCAGCAAGAATTTATTCACTTATTTCTTAATTTTATTCAACCAAATTGCTACCAGAGCAGTTGCCAGGACACTTATGTTGTAACATTTCCCTTCATGTGCAGTTCTCAAAAACATTATTTCTCCACAGAATGGAACATTGGAAATCAGATTATTTCTTGAAGGGAAAGAAAATAATGTTGCTTACTGCTATTTTTCTAGGTTTGTACATATAATAAGACTCTGAAATTAGCTCCTTGGGAGGGTAAATGAAGGAAAGGGAGCCCATCCATTATAACGCAGTAGCAATAACCCATTCTAAACCCATATTAGTATAATTTTGCCTGTTTTTTTTTAACTAATAGTCTGATTCTGTCCCATTCTGGTGCAAATTATGCATCCTATGTACATTCTGAGCATGCCTTGATAACCTCAGATTCCACTATGTGTTTAATAATTGACTATTCAATAGAGCATTGATGTGTTTTTGTCTGGAACTAATTCACCTTTGTCTGTGTATCAGCAGGAATGTACACTGAATTACAGATATGGTCTTGAAATGTCATAAAGGCCATATGCTTTATTCATCTCAGGTTTTTTAAACTGCATATTCATGACAGGCAACACTTGGAAATTAATATCCTAGCTTGTATATGCTAGTATAGATACAAAATGATTTATTAGAGCAGTGATTCATTGAAAAGCACCTTGAACCTTTATCTGGAAAACAGCACCTCGTGTAACAGGCCTGACCTCGAAAAATGGAATTACACTTTGCTGTATTTGCTGAGATATGTAAGCCATGACATATCAACAAATAAAAACAGTAGTTACAGTATTCAAAACATCAAGTTTAAAAAAAAAAAAAGTGCAGAGGAAATTGCTATTACTCATACATATGAATATCTCTGTGAAAGAGGAAGCATTAAGCAAGTCCCCGCTGTTCTTTGCAGACCTGTTATCCCACCGGTACAAACTCAAAAAAAAAAAAAAAGGTTTGTAACAAAGTGCTTACTTACAAATATAGGATGTTCTGTCTCACTGAAAAGTAAGCATCCTTCATCACCCCTGTTCTCCCTGACCATTGCCAATCAAGGTCAACCAGCCTTGGTAGTTATCAGCACAAAGTTACTGATCTAGGTCACACAACCCCCACTGAATTCAGTCATAGAGTTATATGAGAAAGGAAAATAAGACTGAATAAAACAACCTCTACAATTTCCAATGAGTGACATTTAATCTTAAGGAGAAAAAACAGTAATTTTTCTCTATTGGGAAAAATTCTCTCTTAGCTATACCATAACCAAGCTGCCCTTTCATCTCTGGAAGCTGTATTTCTAAAAGTAAGTTGGTCCATAGTATGTCAGTCAAGCCAGCACCTTTAAAAGCAATAAATTCACATAAAAACTATTCACGTCACTTTGTTGTCATAATTGACCTATTGGTCCTTTGTTGCCTTTGAATTTCCTCCAACTATAACCAATACCAAATGCTTCAAAAGTAAAACCTTGGGCAGAATTAATGGGAAGTAAGTTTCATACTATTCCTTGGCAAAACTGAAATTACATCCTGAAGTAAGACAGTTACTTTTATCCTGGCCTGTAAAATCACTAATGTTACATCTATCAGCCCTTTACCCAGTTCTTAAAAGAACCTTCCTGTCTCCCCCCAAACACAGTGATAGGCCAGTGATATACTATGGATGACTGCGGACTATAGGAAGTCTTACTACTTTCACTTACTTATTTCACATTTGGTCATCTTGAGTTTCATCTTGGGTCACCTCTGGTCCCTAGGTAGAGAAAGATGAAGAAGTAATCAGTGAACACTTTGTTGTTTTCATTCCATTAGTATATCAGTATTCCATCAGCCTGTTTATATCTAATAATTGTATCTGTTACACGAACACTATCTTATAATATATTCAGACTGACATATATCATCCTATATACTACACAAATGGTAATAGTTAATTTAGAAAAAAAAAACATTTAATGCAATGTCAGTTACAGAATGTGCTATTGCTTTATCATTATTATTAGCAGCTATTTACTCTTGGATAACTGCAAAGCATACTACCATTTCAAACACCTCTTGGTGAGCTTGCCATAATTCTTGCTGTTTCTCCATGCATTCATCCCGATGCTTTACTTTTAGCCTTGTGAGGTGTTTGCTTAAAACATAACAGACTTTCTTCCCTTACTCTGCAGTTATTTGCTTTCCCTCTGAGGGTTTATGGAATGCTACAGACTAGGAAGATGAAAGATTTTTTGAAAGATGAAAAGGATGTTGTGAACATTTTTATCCACTAATCTATAGATGTATCTTGAGAGGCATTGTATTAAGGTGGATCAAAGTTTTGCCAAGGTTATTACAGAAATCACTATCGTAGTTACTCTCTAAAGCCCTTGAGTGAGCAACTGGATCACCTCTTCAGAAACCACACTCAGAGGAGCACACTATTCTGGCAACAGTCCACATTTACAAATTTAAGGCATACACACTTTCATGCATTTTTTTTTAAGTCCATTTTGGGGCTACCTACAGATGTCCCACTTGCTCAGTTGGAACAATGACTTCTCAACTCTGCCATTAAGCCACCAATGTAAAGTGGCGGTGTTCTGTTCAATAAGTGTTGTATTTCACCCACATGTGGCTGCTGATGGGCAAAGGATTTAAAGTCTTACCAGCTGCCAAAATGCTACGTTAGCTGTGGCTAACTCTAACTCTAGGGGTACTCTTGGGGTACTCTATGTTATGTTTTGAGTGTGGATCCCATATAGAAGAATGATCTGAGTCAGCATTTTTAGGAATCTACTTTCACTGACTTATAATACACTTGAGGTGCCTAAATTTCATTTCCTTAAGGACTACTGGTTTGATTATGCAGTTATCCCAGCATTAAACAGCTTCTTTCTTGATTATTTGTGATTGTGCCCCATCTGTTACTGGTGGAGCCTTCAACAGGGAAAGATGATTTGGCAAACAGTTAGTTACATGTCTTGATTCATGTTCCAGTTAAAGCGTCAGGAATCTCTCCACTCATCTTTCTAAATGTTTAATATGGCCCAGTTGTACTTAAGAATATTTGTGTTCTTTCCCACCTTTGATGAGAGTACCTTTAAGAAGTACCATTGATTCCAAGTGGTTTATCTTTATTTAACAATAAACTTGATGTTCATTACCTACTCCTGTGACACTACAGCCCTAACATGTTGCACTCTTTCACACCTGTACTCGCATTGCTGTTGGGACTATGACTACATATGTATAAGAAACAAAGATACTGCACATTAAGATATTAACTACATGGTCTGATTTCTTTTTTGTCCCTCCCTCCCGAACAATTGTTAGTCATTTATAAAACAGAAAGCTGTTTTTCTTCTGTTTGCAAATAACTGTCACTGCATTTAGCCAAATGTATCAAGGGAAAATGCTTTGAATTGAAGACTTTGGGAGATAATGCAGGCTCTGCATTAGCTAGAAAATTACTGACACTTCATTGTATGAGGGATGCTGTTTTTTAAGTGGATACTTCACCTTTTAAAGGGCTCATTACAATGTTGGCTATACACTCTACCATTACCCAGATTTTGTCTGTCATCAACAACAATGAAAAGCAACAATACTGTTCTAAAGCTCTAGAGACATTTCAGCTGCTGATGGCTTCTAAGTAGTGAAAATAAAACAGCAGTTTCTCATTCCTGAATAATTTTATGCTTTTCATTTTTGGCTCTCTTGGTTCTTTGTCTGTAGTCTAAATAATTTGTCAAATGTTCCACCCAGGACTAAAATGAAAATACACCCATAAAATCTGTTGGAAAGGAATGCAGCTATTAAAACATTCCTATATTTAAAGAAAATTAGACCAAGATCTATTGCTTGTAGTTTTGTCTCTTTCTTAGCATTCATATATTGTCAATTCAATGTTAGCAGATCACAGGCAGCTACTCTATTTTGCAGTAATAACTAACAATGACAGTAACACAAAATTTTATGTCTCTCCTGAAGAAAAAAATATGGACATGGCAGTACTGAAAAGGAAAAAAACAAAACAAAACAAAACAAAACAAAAAAAAAACATTAGGTCTCCTTTTTGCATAGCTTCATATAAAATATTCTTCACTGTAAGGGTTTATTTCACCAGTGATCTCTGCAGGAAGAGCAGAGCTACAGATGAAGTTAGGCACTGCCATCAGATTTTTAATTGCTTGTGTATGGACAAGCCAATTAGTGACTAGCAATAAGTCATCAGGTGCAATTGAAAGGAATATGCAATCTGGCTTTCCCTTTCTCAAGAGGCAGTTATCTTCTCGTCTATTGCAGCTATAACTTGAAACTCCTCTGCAGTTGCCATCTGGCATATAAGTGTGGATCTGGGCTTAAATGAGAAACAATAAAGATAGATGAAAGCCTTGATGCTTTGCACTGCACAGTGCTGCTTTTTAGAAGATCTTTTATATTAAATTATTCTGAAATCAAGATTTTGAGCATTATATTTATGCCTCATCATATCATTTTTAAGTTTGTATAAAACAGATTAAATAATCCTCTAGCCAAGTCATTAAAAACTAGACTGGTGAGGGCTGAGAGAGAAATCTCTTAGCTGGCAAAATGATAATAGAAACAAAGAAAGAACTTTGCTTAAAAATGGGTAAAATGTGATGTTCGTATTGCATTTAATGTTTATGTTTTAAGGCACATCACTGTGTTTTTAAAAAGTATACAATTTTTTTTTTTTTTTTTTTTTAATTTAAGCAATATTATGTATCACTGACTATTGGGACTATGAGAGGGATGGCAATATTAGCTACAGAGGAAAGGCATCTGTTTGGCATTAAGGTGTTGCAGCTGACCAACACCTGCATAACACTTTCTGCTTCTGACTTCTGCTTCTGATGAAACCGTATGACTTTGTAACAGCATGGGTGCCATCACTGCAGGCACAGAGAGGATGTTCTTGCAAGAAGAATGATACTGTAACGCATACTCAAAATGCAAAACAAAAACAAAACAAAACAAAAAAACACACTGCTGATCACTTTTGTAAGTTTCCCCCTTGTTTGTCCACAAAAATCCTGGAGTACTAACTGTAAGTTCAGTAACAAACAGGAGAGAAGAACAAAGGGAGGTCACCTGGGGAAAAAAAAAAAAAACTTTCTAGAGTTTTCTCCCAGAAAATGGCAATGAACTTGAGCGCTTCAGCAAACCTGTGTGGCTATGGCAGCAGGAACCAAAGTCTGCATTACCTCCATTACTTAGAATGGGAAAATGATGAGCCTTCATAGCAAGTCCTCTCAGATAAGCCATAGTGAAACCCACATATTATACCCATTTTTCTGTGTTACAAGACTCTGCGTTATGGAAAAGCTATTCTAAAAATTACAGAGCTCCCAAAAAGATGACAGCTCTGTCTCACAACAAATCTTCAGGTTTTGAAATTATTCTTTGTTCCGCATTGAAAGAACACAAAGTCCTCTTGGTATCATTGTAAAAGGGAATTGCATCAGAGTTCCAATTTTACAAAAACCCATGCTTTCTAGTAATAGACTTGTTTTCTTTTCTCCCTGCCCTATCTGTGCAAGTGAGCACTGTACAGTCAAAACTTTATCAGAACAAATATGCCACCATGATAGAATTCCATTTTGACTGATGATGTATTTTAACTTAGAGTAACTAAATTAAAATTACTCCATTCATTACAGGACTGTTCCCTGCACTTTAAACAATCTTAATGTCCAAAGCCTGGTAATTCCTCCCAGATATACCAGTGTAAAGTTAGAAGGGTTCTGCTCAAGAAGGCAAAGACGCAAGTTACTCTCATTGATGAGTATAGAAATGAATGCTTCTTTTGGATTCAATTTCATTCTTGATAAACAGACCTAAAGTTTATGCTGTATACTCCTTACAACCTTTTTTACTATTGGAGTTCCCGCTCTACTGGGATGACTTAGACCTCCCCATTTACTGTTATTCTCACAGCAGTCTCCCACCTCCTCTTTCTCGGAGGCTGCCGCCTCTCAGCACAGGGCCATCTGCCAGGCCACACCAGCACGCAGAGATGCATGCACCACGACCCAGAGATGGGCCACTTCATGGTGAGAAGCTTTTCCTCTGCTGGTTTGCCCTTGTACCACAGTGGATACATTACAGCTATTACATATCAAACTTCCCATGATGCAGAAACTTTATGTACTGAAAAGCCAACATTTGACAAAATGATGCTGTGGTTTCCAATACAATAATTAAAAATACCTGCTGGAAAAACTCTGTAGATTACAGAGGAAGTAAACAGTAGCATGTTAACGCTCAGCATCAATAGTCCAATGTGTAAAATTAAAGCAAAGGTCCCCAGTACCTTTATAAAATCCATTTCAAAGAAACACTAGGTTACTTACATTGAAAAACTGACACTAATTCTGTTGGACTGCATATATGGTGTTATTTCCACACATGATCCTGCACAGTTTTTTTAAGAGTCATTATATTATCAAACATAATCCCAATGCTGAGATTATATCAACAAATAATACCAGTATGCTGGAAAGATAATTCGGAGTGATATCTGAAGCATTATGAAAACACAAAGAGCTATTACAACTTCCCTAGAATTCAAAATACAAGGATGCAAAATCAATGATCAAAAGCAAAAGACAGAGCAAATGGAAGACAATGCCCTATCAAGATATACTGATGAATACTGACAGAATTTTACAAACAGTGAAGGATTAGGGGGAGAGAGAAAAACAATTAAAAAATGCATGGCATTCTCTAATAAAAGAAAGAAATAAATTACCGAAACATTAATTTTCTGTTCAGTTCACCTGTGACAAAAAAGAACACTTTGATGGTCATAGAGCCTAAAACAAGTGAGAAATTTTTATTTATCTGCTTTTCAGCATTTGTATTTTGTCTTTGAGATAAGTCTTCCATGCAACCAAGTAAAAAGTTTTACGATTGTTCTTCAAGCCCTTTTAAGTGGTTTTTTTTTTTTTTTTTTTTTTTTTTTTTTTTTTTCTTAGCTTTCAAATAAAGCACTGTGTGCTGTTCTCTACTGCGGCTCATTTATCTTCTGCAGCTTCAGAGGAATATAGTACATGGGAGTTTGCATTGCTTTGTTTCTATACTGCATTTTAGCCTTTTGATTTCTACTGTTT
Organism: Aythya fuligula; assembly: GCF_009819795.1. Lineage (NCBI taxonomy): Eukaryota > Metazoa > Chordata > Aves > Anseriformes > Anatidae > Aythya > Aythya fuligula. The sequence continues at coordinate 7,453,372 of NC_045567.1, forward strand.
GCCTCAGTAATAATGGATTTGCTAATGTTTGCCTTTAATTCTAATAGCAATCAAGTAACTGAATGATTTTCATTTAGAGGAAGTTAACATTTTCTTATCCACCCAGTTTGTAATATTTGATGTAATGGTCAAGCTAGCTGTAACTGCAGCATTTAAGTAATTTAAAAATAAAAGCTCGAGTATTTACTTCATAGACTAAGCTGAGTGAATGATTGCCTTGTTGCCCGAGCCAAGAATACAAGCTAATGCTTTCCAATTCTGTTATGGAGGGCAAAGGTTAATGAACATTTCTCTCATGTTTCTCTTCTCTATCTCTTCCCAACTGATTTTTTTTTTCAGACCTGAAATATGCAACCGTAAGGCCAGGTGCCAAGAACTAACAGATTATGCTGACTTGTCGTGTGGTTCTTTTGGCAGATTTTACAATTACAAGGCCCAATCCTACAGCCTTGATGCGTGCACAACTCATGTAAGACCCTGGGAGCTTTGCGTTTCAAGAGCTGCAGCTAATGACGAATTTTGGTACAGCCGCTGATTCAGAGCATCTGGGGCACCTTTGGCTTGGGATTTCATACTTGCAGTTTTATACCCTGATGTGGGTATTCTAAATTGTGTTTCACTTAAAGTCATGGAATAGTAACAGAATGATATTGTTGCTCCAAGCTCCCACTGGAACTGGCCCAGAGTTGAAACCCATGGAAACACACCAGCAAAATAAAGAGCAGGACCTGGTCTGGTGAATACCATTCTCTTTGAGCAATTGTAAGAACACTACGTGATTCCGTACTGGTAACTTTGTCTTCATTTAATTGCTGGAAGACAGGTTGTAATTGGTTCATCTTTCATAATTGACTTGGAACTTTCTGTGGTCATTTGTACATCCCTTACAACGTGGCATCTTAACGCTTCCAGTCGTGCACATTTTCTGCCTGATACTCACCCCTTCCCATATCAACTCTTTTACATGGCTGAGCTTCGGCACAACTTGTGATTCCATTGACTTCAGGAGAGGGGAATGGAGAACACGATTTGGATCAGATCTACTGCTCTGTGTGTTTACCATCAGCAAATTATTCTAGATACAACTCAGTTCTGAAAGCATTTATTTATTAAACAGTCTCTAAAAATTTAATTAGAAATGGAAAGCTTATATTTAAAGGCCACAATCAAGAAATGTGTATTTCAACAGCTATGATTCAGCTTACAACATAACTGGTGAAGGCCAGATCCTCAGCTAGTGTAGTTCCCCCTGCAGTCACTGGAACTGCACTGTGTCAGCTCTGGTGCTTGCCCTTAGTGTTCAAGCTTAATGCACAGGATTTAATCTTTATTCCTTTCTCTTTTCTTTTCTTTTCTTTTTTTTTTTTTTCCCCATTTATTTTCTTTCTATTTCTTTTGTAAACAAAGCACAATATTTCCTTTTATAGGAAATTTTATTTATTCCCAAAACACATGACAGTAATTTAAAATATATAAAGCGGAGGTTTTAATTCTAGCTATTTAGAATAAGCTTTATATGCTTAGTAAGCCTGCTCAGCACAAAATAAATGATCCATTTTGGTCTGGGATGTCAGCTTTATGAAGTTTTTAAAAATGGTCTTTTCTCCCTCAAAGGAAGTTGGGAGAATTAATGTTCCTATAACATTGTAGATTTAGCATTAGGAAGAAAGGCCTGGAAACACTAATATTTATATACACTCTAAAGCAAAAGACAAAACACTTTATGCACTTATCTGCATTTTTTAAACTTGTGCCTTGCCTGGGGAATTTAATTTATGATTTCAGACTTCCTCAAGTTGTGCCTAGCGAATACACCCTGCTTCCAGTCACAAGCCGAAGATCCAAATGCTGAAACCATCCCTTGGCCAACCAAAGGTCTGAAGGACAGCTCCTGTCCTCGCTGCAACAGCGAACAGCATCTTTTACACGTGCATTTCGCACAGCAAAGCTTAAAATTCACAATCCTATTCTCTCTCTATATATATATTGAGTATAATGTCAAGTAAGAGGAATACTTGTGTTTCAACATTATGATAACTAGGAGATTTGGGGTAGATGACAGAACTGACCGGTGTAATTCTGACACTTTGAGGTGCTGGATTTCACATTGCTGAGAATTAAATGTAATATCCAAATGACCTGAAACTCTCCGGACTCCCCTCTCCTCTAGGATCCCGTTAACGCCTGCTTTACACCGCCGGGGCACTTTGCAGACATTCAGCAGGCGCTGCCGAGGAAGGAGGCCGTATGGTGCCCCCCCCCCCCGACCCGAGAAAGCCGAGCCCGGTTACTCAGAAGCCGCCACAGCTCCGAAGCCCGGCCCGGCCCGGCCCGAGGAGCAGGGGCACCCCCGGGGCGCCCCGCGCCCCTCCGCCAGCCCGCCTGGCCGCGCTGCGCTAAGGGGGCTGGGGCGGTGGCTGGGGCTGGGACTGGGGCTGGGACTGGGGCAAGGGCAGGAGCTGGGGCTGGGGCTGGGGCTGGGGCTGGGGCTGTGTCCGGGGCCGTGTGGGGGCAGTCTCGGGCCGCCGCCGCTGTGGGTCCCCGCAGGCGGGGCCGGGAAGGCGGGCGCGTTGCCCGCGGGTGCTGCGGGGTAAGCAGGTACCCGGGACCGGGACCGCACGTGTCTGTGTTTCTGTATGTATAGAGCTATTTCAAGCTAATCAGGGAGTTTGGGCTTTTCTCGTTCTTTTCTTTTCCTTTTTCCTTTTTTTTTTTTAAACACTTGCTAGAATGTCAGCGTTAGGACAAGAGGCCGGCCGTGGTGCCATATATGTGTGTGTGTATATTTAGGCTTTGGCTTTGCTGTGTAACTGCTCATCTGTCTCCTCCACGTCAGTTTCAGAGGTCGTTTTCCCCTCTCGTGCAGCAGCTGGTGTTTGGTTTAATAATGATCCCTGGTGCAGGGTTATTCCGGGGTTTCTGCAGGCGCAGGGCTGTGTCCCAGCTGTGTTTGTTCCTTTACGCGCAGTAGCAGTGCAGGCCGTGCTTTGCTCATTCCTCAGCCGTTAGTTTGCTGTTTAAGCCTAGTTACAGAGCGCCGTTCTGGCAGTGGATTAGCTGTATGCCTGTAACTGCAGAAATGCAGGCTGTAGAATTGAGCTTAGGTTCAGTAAACTCGTTAGCGCTCAGCTCATCTGCGAGTGTTTGTGAAAGGCACAGGGGTGTGCGAGGGGTGCTGGGGACACAAGAGGTGGGTCCTGTCAAAGGGGAGTTTGAACTATAGCAGGCTCTGCCTTTTTAATGCTGTTGTTTAGTATAGTGCACCACTCTGCAAAATGCTGTAGAAGTCTCTCTGTTCATCAAACATTCCAGGTTTTTCAAAGAAAGAAACTAAGAAATTAGCCTTTAAGCTTACAAATCACAGAATCACAATTTCTAGGTTGGAAGAGACCTCAAGATCATCGAGTCCAACCTCTGACCTAACACTAACAGTCCCCACTAAACCATATCCCTAAGCTCTACATCTAAACGTCTTTTGAAGACTTCCAGGGCTGGTAACTTCACCACTTCCCTGGGCAGCCTGTTCCAGTGTCTAACAAATATTATGGAGAGCTCAAAAACCATAAGCAGTGTCAGACTGTCTGTCCAGCCTGTGGTTTGTCTTGGATGTCAGAGAGCAGAGGCTATTTAGGGAAACTGGCCCAGCTGCTTGTTTCCACTTGCATTCTCAGCTGCCAGCCCCATTTCATGAGAGAAGCCATATATGCAGGTATCCTCTGCGCTTTTGTCTGGCTTAAAGTTTTTTGTTGCTTTCATTGACTGCTTCCTAGATCTAGTATTGCAGGAAAAAGTTCTGCTTTCAACTTTGTAATGCTCAACTGTGTCCTCCCTCAAGCTCCTCTCCAAGCCAAGCAGCTGCAGGCATCAGTTTGCCTCCCTGGAGCAGCTGCAGCCGCGCTCACTTGATCTGAATTGCCCTTCGTGAGCTCAGACCAGAACACTCCTAGCAATCAAGATGTGGGCCTGGCCAGGTTTTCCTAGTGCTAAAACAATGCCCTGTGATGGTCTCAGTACCTTTCCTCATGATGCCCAGCATTTGTTGGCTTTTTGGCTGCCACTAAAAAACAGAGATGTGGTCAGGATGTTTTCAGGAGGATATAACTGCATGGTTATTAACGCTGACTTCAATGATTCTAAAAATTTACAAATAGGGTGATAATTGCTATTATGCAAGGGGATTTTGAAAATCAGTAGTAAGTAGGTAACTCATTTCTATAAAGCTGTTTCAGAATCTTACTTTGTTCTTTGTCTAGATAGAAATCCCTGTATAGATGAAATATTCTTAAGGGCAAGCAAAGCATTTTGGATAATAGGCAAGCCACATTCATATTTGTTTAATTTGTTTGAATTTTTGATTGTATAGGATAGAACAAGTAGAAATTCTAAGTTGATTACCTAATACAAAGACAACAAGCTATGTGATCTCCTGTGCCTAGAAACCATTTACTTAAGCAGCCTTATTGCTATGCAAAATCCTCAATGTTACTAGTCAAATTCCTAAGGTAGCATAAGAAATGTATGGAATGCGTTTCATTTTGATGGCTTAAGTGTTGATTGCAGATCGCCTTCATACTGTCAGCTGTGCTCCACTTAGGGACACCTGAATGCTACTGAATTGGAGGTGGGGTGGGATGGGAGCGTTTCATTTCAAACAGCAGCTTTCTGTACTTGGTATTAACTGCAAAATGAGAAAATGTATCATGCTGTTAACAAAGCGAGTAGTTCTGTGTGTTGCAGGAAGATTCCTTCTTGCTGCCCGCAGGTGGTAAGGTAAACTTCGAAGTATAGGTAGAGAGCCTTCAGTTTAGTTCTTCATTTTATTCTAATTCTTTACTTTGATAGAAGATATCTTCCACGTAACTGTAGAGCCACTGAAATGCTCTTTCATAACTCCCCAAACTGTGCTGTGAGTTACTTTCTTCTGATGTACTAGACAGCGAATAGTTATCCCTTTTTGGAACAAGAAAGTGAGCAGTGCAATTATAGATGTTGTTTTAATTTTGGTCTTGCTGGATGTTCTGGAAATCCTGCATTACCTTGTAGTCGCAATAAGCAATTATTTCATGGCTGAGTGTTTTACAGTAGTGGATTTAGGGGCTCCATTTATTTCCTGCCTTTTAAAGCCCACTTTTGGTGATTGAACATGCTTTCTTTGCCACTTAAATGTCTACCATTTGTGTGCAGCTTGTATTTTTGTTACTAAATTTGCCTTAGGTCCTGATGAATGTATTTTGCTAACTGTAAGAGAACTCCAGAATGAGTTGATAGGAAAGAAATCATTGGCTTTGCAAAGGGAATTGTTGAAGTCGTATAAGAGTTTGTTGTGACAAACAAGCCAGTGCTTCATCTAAATCAGCAATTTATGCACTTAAAATTAGTCATTCCAGGTCACAGTTCTGCATATATTCTCTTTTTTGGAAATTAATATATTGTTTCTTGTGGGTAATTGAATCATACATGTAAATGGAAGGGTGACTGTTGGTTGCATAAAACAGCTGTAGAAGAGGAAAATCAAAACTTATAGGCTAATGTGGTAAGGACAAGGAATGGAAAAGCAGTTGAATGTTAGGTGTTGAGAGATCATTAGGGATTGTTGGATAAGTAACTATAAAGCCCACACTGTACTGAGTACAGGAAGACACCTGGATTCAGTCACAGTCTCTTGAGCTTGTTGAAACACTGCTTAAAGGATGTGCTGCTGCTGTGCAGTGCATGCTGAGATGAGTGCATCCTGCAGTACCCAGCAAGGGCTGAGTGGATGTCGTGGGTAAAGCTGCTCTCTTTTTACTTCTGTTCTGTGTAGTTCTGGGCTAGCGTAGTACTACCGGGTTTGTCAAGTGATTGTACAACCAGGTGCAACAACTGCAGAGCTACGTGTGTAAGCATTGTTGTGTATTGTATGGGCAGTTACAATTAAATGCTTTTTTTAAAAAAAACAAACTTTAACAAATGGGCAGTGTTCCCTGAGAATATAGAGAAAGAGTGTAATAGCAATATGCAGTGGTTTGTCCTTACAAACTTTTTTTTTCTTCTGCTTAAAGAAGAGTAGATAAATCTAACTACGAAAAAATACTTGGTAAAATGCACTGTATGTGCCTTGTAACAATACGTGAGCTTGCTGTTGATGTGTGCGAGTGGTCTTTTTTATGGCCATATTCCTGTTTGGGAAATAGGGCACCTATGAATATGAACTGTGCAGTATGAGGGTCTGAATTAAGAATACAGAGAAGAAAGTGTCCTACAGAATCCTATTGTGGGAGCACGTTTACAGACATCTTAATGGCTAAATTCTGAGGACCAAATGCTGCATATCCCTGAGTGTATTCATGGTTATAAACCTGCAAGAATTCACAGGCCTTTTTGTTTTTTTTTAGGAAAAAAAAAAAAAAAAAAAAAAGGACAACTTCTCAGTTATTCTCTATTCTCTAAATTTGGGTCACAGACACACTGCAGTTTTCTTTTATTTTTTTGTCCATGGTTAGCTCTTGGGTTACTACCATTTGCTGGGGAAATTACTGCCTGGATAAGCGTATTTACTTTTTAATGTTGTGGTTGATTTGAATTCCCTGGCACCATCTTGTGGGTGTTGAGATTAATGTTTGTTTTCTTAAGGCTATACTAAGGAATTCTGCTGCCCCAGTTATTTGCACTTCAAAGCCATTTAAGCAGTCACCAGATTCAATTTTAGCACATATTTTAAACTGGGTGATTCCTGTGATCATTTGATTATTTTTCATGTTTTGTCCACGTGTGCTTTTCACTGAATTTTAGTGCCATTCAGTTCCAGTTTCTTCTTATCAGTGGAGTGGAAATTGGGAATGGAAGTTAAATACAGAACTAATTTTTTCTTTGGAAAAAAATATTAAAAGGGCAGAATGAGGGTAAATCATATTTAAGGTGATTTCAGAGATGTAACTGCACCAAAAAAAACTAATGATTTGCACTTTCAAACTGAGCTACTAGCTAAAATCTGAGCTAAGAAAGGTATAGATCTATACTTAGAAACTTGTTTTAAAAAGAAAAAGAAAAGGCAGTATTAAAAGGTTTTGTTGGCTTTTCTGGGAATGAGCATTTCCCCACTGATACAGCCTGAAATAAAGCGATTGCAAGAAGAAGGCCTCATACTGTGATGTGGAGGATTCTAATCTCAGGAAAGGAAGAGACAATTTGGCAGTGGCTGCTTTCTCTATTAGCCCCCCAGGCATTTGGGATTCAGGACACGGACTCCCTGCAGTTTTCTGTGAGGTTTCCTGTGCATGGATAGCTTTTTGGTCACTACCATTTGCTGGAGAAATTACTGCATGGACAAAACAGAAGGAAAAATGGCGAGTACCCCAAAATTAAGCCTATCTAAAGCAAAAGAGCCCAATGCACTACTAAAGACAGTATTTGAAATGCTTAGGGCCGCTTTTCACAGGTATGTGTAGGGGAAAAAGCTGATTTCTATGAGGCTGTATAATCTGTTGCTTTGGTGGAGCCTGCAACAGGCTTGAAGTTGGTTAGGGTTGCTTATTTTTTTAATCTGATTTAGAAACTGTGGTGAGACTTGCATTTTCTAACTGAAAGTCGGGCTTTAAAAAAAAAAAAAAAACAGAGGCACCTTCATCTTTCTGATGTGCTGAATATGATAGAAAATCATGTGTTCTATCATGTACTTTGTTAATGGCTCTACAATGCAAGTTATGAAAGATTTCATGAAATGAAGGAAGAAACCAAGTGCACCTGAGTCATTGGAAATAACAATAATATGATCCATCATGTGGCCCTGAAAAAGCCATTTTAGAGGATTAGAGTGTCATATTAGGCTATGCAGAATATTTATAGCCACCTTATGAAATTCTTCATGGCTTGAGTGAGTAACTTTTTGATAAGTAAATAAAATATCACCCTACGTTGTGCATTTTTCATCTTTTCTTTTACCCAGATATTTACCTGTATATCCCCACCTCCCACTTGAATAATGAACGTAACATAAATATGTCACTGCTGTGGAGGATTGCTTTTAGTAAAAGCACACATTGGGAATGTAGTGACTGGAGTAACTTCTGTTAGAGCAACAGCTTCTTTTAGTAACAGCATGAGAATCTCTGGTATCTGGTCATATTTTTAAGGGATATTTGTGTGCTGTGGTTTGCTATGATTTGGGTCAGCTAGTAAAATACGCTGTTATTTTCTGACCTTGAGAATGTGTCTTACAACCATAATACCCTTGACATCACCTCGTGGAACTCACTGGGCTCAGCTAAATAAACTTCTATGAGGCAATGAGGTGGCCTAGTGAAAGAATGGATTTGTGCAGCTTTAACTTGTTTGAATCTAAATTTCATATAAACTAGTCTAGATTTACCCTCGTGGGAGGAGATAACATTTTTATCCTGTGCTAGAATTTGATTTCTTTCTGCGCTTTTCAGAAATCGTACTCAAGGGTGAGTCTGCATCGCAGTGTGCACGTATGAGTGTCTTGTCCTCCAGTTTACTAATTTAACAGCTCATGAATCAGACTGCACTGCTCAGCACTCCGTTGTGCTCCTGATAATTAATCAGATATGGCTCTAATTACTGACTTTCAGCAGAACTTAACTGTGGTCATCTGTAATGTCATCTATTATTGATGTATTGTAGGAACGTAAGCAGCAGGAGAAGAACTTGCATTAATTTTCTAATGAAAACTATGTGTGGTTTTTTTTCCATCATCATAACCTGTATCATATTGCTCAAGTATGGCTTCCTCATTTAAAGGTATCTGTCCTTTTAAGTATGGCTGCATGGAGCCTTTCTGAGCTGCAGGCAGTACCCCAAGCACATCAGGTAACTGGCTTTGAGCCAGAAGACAGCTGCTTGGCCAAGGCTACCGGTGCACCTTGTCAGGAGCGAGCGTGCCCAGCCCTTTTGCAGAAGTGCTCACCAGAGGGAGCCATGCGCACTTGTTGCATGAAACGTGAACCTGCTGCTACAATTTATCTCCTGCGAGCCCTAGTCTTTAACTCATCCATTTCGTCATCAAAAACAAAAGCTGTAATGCTCTGAGGTGGCGTATCTTCATGCTCTCTGCTCAGAGGTGTGCTTTTACTTGTTGTCGTTATTTGTGAATTTTGAGGACAGACAGCAAAGATGAGAAAAGGTGTTATATTTTGCCCTCATGTCAGGAGGGAACATGCATTGTCACAAGATGTATTGATAAAATGTACTGATTTTATGCAAAAATCAAATGTGGTTGTTTCTTCTAAAAAAAAGCTTTAAAAAGAAGTGAATTACTAAGCTCAAATATACAAATTAGTATACTAACTTATAAGAGTGATGAGGCAGAAATGTTAAATGACTTGCCCCCAAGGTTTCTATGGAATGCTTCAAAATGATTTGAAAATAGGTGAGGTCTTACTGTAGAAATGGCATAGGCAGTAAAAAAAAAATGGCATATCAGCAAAAAGAAAAAAAAATGAAAAGTTTGTTAAAGCAAGAGATACGGATGAAAGGCTGAGATGTAAAAGCTTTTTTTTTTTTTTTTTTTCTCTTTATCTCCTAATGCACTTTAAGTACTTTCTTTTAGAATTCTAAAATGCGGATTTGTGGAAGATGTTTAACTGTATGTAGCTTGTAAACAAAAGCAGTAGTTTGTCACAGAAGTAGTAATCTCTATGAGGGAGAAGATGTGCAGTAGATCTCTACAAATCAGGTCGCTTCAGTTTCGGTATATATGAAGCCAAGTCCAGCCACAGAAATAGTTGAATGTTATTTCCTGTTTCACAGTTGTGGAAGTGGAAGCACAGAGATAAGGACCTGACTTCTAAAACATGCTTAATAATGATTAATATCATTGCTATGTTGCAGCACTCCTAAAATTTGGTTACCTAGGAGGTACTAGAGAGCTTACTTTCTATGTTGCAGCCCTGTTTAAGATGGTGTGCTCTGTCCTTTCTTCCCCTCCCAATCTAAGGGTGTTGTGCGTTTTCCATAATTCTCCTACTCTGTTTGAGGTCAAGGTACATATTTTGACTTAATTGGAATTTCTTTTTACAGCCTTGCCGTGAAAATGAAGCAGTTGATTTACCCATATACACCTTCCTCAAAAGTACTTTGTATTTCAGCTAGACTTGGGAGCAGCAACAGGAGAAAACACTTCAGTTTTATGGGGCACCATTAATGGAAGATGCATTATGCAGGGACAATTGCTAGGGAACAAATTCATCTGAGATTATTTATTTAACTAAGTACGTTATTGATGTTACACCTGGGTGACTTTGTGCAAACACATATAGCAACTAATAGGTGCAAATTGGGATTAGCATATTGAAATTGATGCAGGCTTTTACTAACTACTGCTTTCTTGGTCTGAAGGCCATTTGGCAAGGGAAGACAACTTATCAAAGTATTCGGGGCTGGTTTAATGGCTTACTTTTATGGAACACATGGAACAAATATATTCCCCTAGCACGATGTGCACACTCCGTAAATGCCTGATAACAGCACAGTCACCTACTTCCTTGGTAGTTGCTTGTATTCAGATGGTGAAATTAGTTAAGGGCATGTTGCTTCATGTGTAGGTAAAATGCATGTGACTTTGATTTGAATGGTTGGAGGCATTTGTAACTGTAGGAGCACAGTGGTGCTGCAGCACTTAGTGCAACTGCCACTACATCTCATGAGATGAACAGGTCAGGAGAACATTATGGTGTTTGGAGTTTTCTTCTCTGATTGATTTCTCAAGGGAGCTTAGCTGAAAAATCAGTTGGTGTGAAGCACTCATTGCTAGCTATAAGGAAGCCAGAAAACGTACTGAGGATTCTACTAATAGAATCCTCTAATACTAATAGATACTAATAGAATAAATGGAGGAAGTGTGAAATGAAATAACTTTTCTTCACTTCTTTAACAATATGCTATACTTAATTTTGCTTGGGGAATTGGTATCTTAAAATATACTCAGGGAGTATGCAGAATCTAAATAGCATTCACTCCAGCTGGAGTCCTTTACCAGAAGTCTTCCTTCTCAATCCAAAAGAGAGGCACACACAAAACACTTCCCTGGGGATGCAGTTTTCCACCCTTCCCAGCTTAAGGTGGTCCCAAACTGATGGACTTCCAAGTGGCAGAGAAAGATTTACCTATTTTGAATAGGAAAGAGAGAGCACTCTCTCTTGAAAGCTTTCTTTGGAACCTTAAAAGCTTTACTGTACCTGCTGAGTAACTTTAGGTTACAGTACATAGGGATACGAGGAATAAAAGTACTGCTGTTTTGATTTTTCTTTATATATTTATATATATGATGTGTACATATAAATAAATATCTTCTAGAATGCCTCTTTACTACCTGTTTGCCATTAGTGTATTTTTATTTGATCTTTCTTTTTCCTTTTTTTTTTCTTATTTTTAATTTCCATTAGCTGTATGCTCTGCTTATCATTGGGAATTACAGGTTGAAGTCCTTCCCTAGAGGTATAAGTGAGTCAGAACTGCAATCAAACCATCCAAGGCATCTTTTTCAGGTGAGAAATAAAGAAGAATTAAACGTGTATAGAGTTAAAAGTTTCTTTAAAAAATAAATAAATTATAACTTTCAACATGGCAAAGGAAAGCACAGCAAAGGAAGCATAAGCTACATTTCAATAGAACAGAAGAGAGGATGCCAGAGGCCTTGCTGGAGCTGCTGTTGATAGATGTAACTGGGAAGACTGAGTATGTATTGGCCCCCTGAACAAGAGAGTAAGAGGAGTGCTGCCTACAATCTGGATGGAGCTGTATGAATACTACCGATTTTAACTTCTCATGTAATACTGTCCAAGCCTACCTGCAGGGCTGGATGCTGAGCAACATCATTATAGTTATTACTGTAAAAAGTTTCTGCTTCCAGGAAATTCTTAGTCTAGAACTAATTAATTTCTTATTGAGAGTTCAACATTGACTAATATGAGGCAACAGAATTCACCCAGCAAAAAGCTGGAACTGTAGGAGAACACTTAAATATTACGGTAACAATCTAGTTTTCAGTTCATCAGATAGCAATTTTTTATTTATTTATTTTTTTTTTTACCTTTTTCAAGGCAGAAGGATGTTTCCCAATAAAATGAAGATCTGCTTACAGAATTCGTGATACTGAAGAAAATTCTTGAGTTTGCTTTTGTTCTGAATAAAGCAGCTGTAAAGCTTGTATACAGCCCTCATGTATGAGCTTGTTAGTGTCTCTGCAGGGTTAGTGAACCAAAACGGAGGGACAGATTGCTGTGAAATGCGCTTTCCACAGCTACTGCAATTGTAGACCATAAAATTGCTGCTGACTTCGATTGTTATCTCCAGCCAGTGAGTCTTCTCACACCCCTGTATATTTCCCTTAGGCTAGAGGGGGGATCTTACTATGTGTATTCAATGCTAGACAACAAACTCATAGTACGTATGCTTCAAATAATTTTATCTATTAAAAGTTTGCAAACTGCCAACATTTCAAAAGTGGAAATATTAGAACTTGTTGCTGGGTGCACCAAATGCTGTTAAATGGTGCAGTCCAAGTCTTCACAGTTAAATCCTACAGTAAATTCTATAAATGAACTGATGGAATTTGCAAATATGAAACATAAACTGGGCTTTATTTTAACCATTATTGTGAAATTGTTCTAAGGAAGTAAAGGGAAAAAATACGTAGGGGGGAACATAAGGACTCAGACCAGTGAGTGGTGGGCTCTGAGCTCCAGTGCTTTGGTAGGCTGCAGCTCTGGAACAGAACTGTGCTGCGCAGGGCACAGAGTCCGTACCAGGTTTGGTCTGTTTCGGGCCAGGGCTGGGTTCTGATGTTTGGCATGCAGTAGTTTTCTGTGCTGTACATGGGTGTGAGCATTGTCGGGATAATTTCAAGTGCCAAGAAGACAGCCCATCTAAAAACCCTGATCACAGACATATGTAGGACACAACTGTTTGAATCATGCCTGGTATATTTTGGACCAATGGTAAAAGAGTTATGCCAATAAGGAGCACCAAGCACAGTAACTAACTCAACCCAGTTCCTACTGCAGCAAGGCTCCTAACAGCATCGCTCCCCACCTGTTATTCCTATATCCATAGCTTTTTAATGTCCCCTGTGTTTTCTTGTAACAGCCATAGTTTCTCTTCCGTGCTGTTCCCTATCCACCATCACTTGCTCTGCCATCCAATGAAGAAACTGAGGAGGCAGTTGCTGACAGTGTTCAAAGTATGTGCAGACTGGCTGCCTGGCCACCAGCCACTGCCTGCCTGCCTCTGAGGAAGCCAGACCTGTAGGTTTTGGTGTTACATGTGGGTTTTCGCCATATGCTGCACAGGTCCCATTTAAGAACTTAATTAAAGGAAAAAAAAAGTGCTTTTGACAGGCCTGCAGGTTCTAAAGTTATTAATAGGGGGCTGACAGAAAGACAGCATGAAGATGTTTTCTGGTAAGAGCAGATTAAAAATAAAAACTCAAAACTCTGACAGTTTTGTATAAATGACTACATGAATTTCTAGAAACGGTTTCTAGCTATTTATGTATATAGGGAAAAAACCTGTTGATGATCTCCTAACTAGTATAAAAGAATGTGTGCTTCTGAGCTAATACTTTGTGTGTTGTAATGATGCAGCAAACTGAACTTTTGATACTTTCCCAATGCCTCAAGAATACATGGTTCTGAGAACAGCACCGCTTTCATTTTGAGGGACAATGGGAAGACTGCTCTTTTGTCAAGTTTGTCTTTTTTCATCTTTTTTTTTTTTTTTTTCTTTAGGCTGGAATTGTAGTTTTGATGTCAATGAAGAGCAGGATACCTCTCATTCTTCTAGCTTGTGGCTCCTTTAACCCCATCACAAATATGCATATGCGTTTATTTGAGCTGGCTAGAGATCATCTGCACCAAACAGGTCAGTAAGGGTTTGTTAGGACCACACATACATGGTGTTTTCCTGGGAAAAGGAAGACACTTCTAACACTTGTTATAGCTAAGCTGTCACTTCACAGTTGGCTTAACTTTATTATTTTTTATTTGATGACTTGATATGAAGCTTTTGTGGAATGTTCAATATAGAAATTCTAGCATTACCTCTTCCTTTGACTTACTGCATTAAAAAAGGTATCACGAGTGTCTGTGCAACTGAACTGAGAACTTTATCAGCAGTTTTAGAATCCTGTGCATGGAATAGACTGAATCTTGTGAGAGACCTTCAATAGTTTTCAAACTGAAAAGAAACATTTATGTTCAGATTTCATTCTTTATGATACGTTGTATTTTAATATGAAGAAGTGTTACAGCTAGCAGCTTTGACAACTGGAGAAAAGATGAAATGTTAATTATTCATTATCCATCTTCAGTAAGAGGTACAACTTATCTCCCCCAGCAAAATAACTTCTTCAGAAAAGTGATCATAAAAGCGAGATGTCAGCAGGCTAGAAAGTTTCAGCAACAAAGGAGAAAGCTGGGTAATACCAAAAACTTAAGCAAGACTGAGAAAAGCTTTGGAGGAGCATTGTGCTCTAAGCTTGATAACTGCTTAGTTGCTGAGGCTTTTATCTTCCTTCTGGCTGCTAAAATGTACACATACCTCTGGAAGAGGTTGGAAGGGAATCATAGCTTACTGGAACTTGACAGGGATGTTGCTAGGGGGGTTGTGCAATAGGAACAAGCATAAAAATTTATTTGGTTCTTAAATGTGGATGGGGTGGGTGCAGGAGGGAATCTGGTAAACCGTCTGGTATAGCTGTGCGGTAAGAGCTGCAGCTACGTACTCACCATATAGTGTGAGAGTTGTTTGCTTTTTCATGAGAAGAATTGTACAACTGGCTCTGAGAGCTGCTTTTATGGTTTTGTGTTTTGCTGACATAGTAAAATGATACTGTTTCTCCTGGAGAACTAGAAATAAAGGGTTAAGGGACTTGCATTAGCTTTTCTTATTGTAATTTTTAACTCCTTTGGGTTCCTAGGTGTGCAAAGAGTAGAAAGGCAATGTGAGACCAACTGGTAATTCTCTTACATCATGTGTTACGATCAAGTAACTTATTTCTTTACCTTGAAAGAAGGGTTGATTTGGGAAATGAATTATGATTCTGCCTAAATTGCAGTTATGCCCTGATCTGTGCCAGGGTCTCTATAACAAGGCTCCAACCTTTACTCAGAGCAATTTATTTAAACAGGTCTAGTGAAAATCATATTAAAAATAAAATTTTGAATGGCTGAAATGAAATTTGTGCCTTACATCGTGACTAACGTCAGTCCTTTGTTCTGGATAGGGTATGACTTGCATTTTGACTTCTTAGTTCAGTGTACAGGGATTTCCTGGTATAAGTACTTCTTACAGTGAAGAAAGTGAAATTTAATTACATCTGGGTTGCCTACAGTGTAATCCTTGCACCTTTTGAATGTTTAACCCAGTAGGTATGCAAAGTAAGAATCCTCAATTAGCTTGTGGGAGCTTTAGTTATCTCAAGCAGAGGTAACTTCATATAAAGTAACTATAAACGTGGGTATATGTGTATGCATGTGGTCTTGCTAGCTATGGTGAGGGCAATTTTTCAAACAGAAAAGGTTTGCAACGTGTTATAAAAATACCTGTGTTATGGTAGAACCATTTCTGCCCAGAAACTTCATTGATCATTCTCTCATGGTTCCTGTCTTGTTTCTGTGCCAGTAGTGACCCAGGGAAGAAGAGAAGAAACTGGAGGCTTTTGCTCAGAAGGAGCCCTAGTTGCAGGCTGGAAGCTGATAGTGGGGCTGGGAGGCAGTGGTTATATACCTCTAGAGCTTGCTTGTAGAAGTGAGGCAGTGGTCTGCCATGTTTGTGTTGTCTCCCTTCAGTCACAACAAATACTGAATGCTTGAAAAAGTAGCTAGCATGAGTGCAAAATAATCTAGCATGAGAAGCAATGTTGCCAAGGCTGGAGAAATTACTTCCTGGTGGTCCTAGTTCCGTGTTTCTATCGCACTGCTAATCAGGCAGAATTGATGAGTTGTTCAATAGCTTGGCTGGACTTGACTTCCCAGTCAAGTTTTACTGTTACAAATGACATGACTGCCCCAGTGTGCATCCTGACTGACAACTCCAGTCATTCTCTCTGCCAGCTTTTTGCCCATCATTTCATTTTCAAATGCTGTCTAATCTTCAGGACGAGGGGGAATGGGCTTAAGTTGAGCCAGGGGAGTTTTAGGTTAGATGTTAGGAAGAACTTCTTTACTGAAAGGGTTGTGAGGCACTGGAACAGGCTGCCCAGGGAAGTGGTGGAGTCACCATCCCTGGAAGTCTTCAAAAGACGTTTAGATGTAGAGCTTAGGGAAATGGTTTAGTGGGGACTGCTAGCATTAGGTCAGAGGTTGGACTCGATGATCTTGAGGTCTCTTCCAACCTAGAAAATTCTGTGATTCTTCTTTTATGGAGTTTGATACTTCAAGCAGCATCTGCAGTTTCATTGCCACAAGTCAAGTAATTCAACCTTCTTTTGTTAATATCAGTCACCAAATCTTGTAATGCCACCTTCTAAATACAACAGACATGTCTACACGTGACAGAATAACTTAGTTTATCTGAATTTTGTTTCAAGTCCTATCAATTTGAGTCCTCACACGTAACTAGAACTTCCTCAGATTTGATTCCTTGTTCTAAGATATTCTTGAAATTTGAAATGATTTTGCCAAATACCTTTTCATTCATGATACCTAATGTCAGATGTTTTTTTTCTTTGGTGGTGTTTCTTAAATGTGACCATTAAGTCCAAAGTGATAGAATCAGCCTGTGTAAGATGTTCAGAATGTTGTTTGCCAAATATTGCCAGCGGAGGATGCTTACATCACCAAGATAAGACCAGAAGGGATGCAGGGCAAGGGAGAGGGTGTGAAAGACAAGATGTTTCTGGCTGTGACAAAACAGATTCAAGGAGGAGGAGAAGGAAAATCAGTTACTATCTTATGAGAAGGTGGGGAAAAAATGTGAGACATTGGTTGTCAGATGCAGTTCTGGGCAATGCAACTGAGAAATCCAAGGAGTCACCAGCAAGTCCTGGGAATTCAGAAGCTTATGTTCAACCCGATACTGTCAAAAAAAGAATGAGATCAGATTATAACTGCAGCATGTCAACTGGAAGTCAATGTGTTCATGCTATTTTCTTGCAACAATTCTGATAACCAGAATTTTAACACAACACAAAAAAGGCTTTGATTCTGCTGCTTGTGTAGTGTGTATAGCAACACAGCTATGATTGGTCTAGGATCAGATCCGCAATAGTTACCCATTGTCAATATTTATTGTACGTGCAGACATTAGTTAGGATTAACTGAATGTGAATTAAAGGAAACAAATCTTTAATTTTCTGTGTTTTCATTAAAAGGCTTACAGCAGTACTTGCTTAAATAGAGCAGTACTTTAATTATACTAGGCTGTATCCTTGAAAGATACATGGGGAGATGTGCACGTGGCTTAGCATCCAGAAGGAATTAAAACTACTTTGCAGAGGTGCAAATCAAAGTATAAATCTTAAGACATCTCAAGATAAACTGCATCTCTACATAAGAAGCTTCCATTACATAAAACTCAATTTTCTCAGTCCTTATTAGTGAACACAGTTAGCTCCTAATCTTTTACTGAGTTTAGGAAATTCAGGATAGGGTGTCCTGTGAGCAGAGTACTGTAACACGTTAATATTCATCCTGTTACTCTCACGATGCTGGCTTTCTTCTTCCCTTCTGTAGGAAATGCTCATTTGCATAGCTGTCAAGATAGGGTTGGTGGTTTTTTTTGTTGTTGGTTTTTTTTTTTTTTTTTTTTGACAAATCCAATGAACTCTAAGAGAAGTGATATTTTGAGGTCTTAGTAAGAAATGTTTATTCTAGATGTGATATGTGGAGATCATACAGTGTTTGAGGACTGATCGTTGTGCATCCCCAAGACCTCTTCTCCAGCAGAGGAGTAACTGAAGCCACAACTTATTTGAGAGTGGCTGGTGGCTGTCTGACTGCAGAGGTAAATCTGCATCTTCAGGCCCTGTAGTTTGCTCAGCCAGGTGGATATGATTTATGTTTGTCTAGGTACTTATATGGCATCTGTCACTACAATCTTTGCACACCTCATCTATTTCAGTGAATGCATCTTTCAAGTACTCTGAAGTGGTGAAGGTAAAGCCATCCATCCTATGAAGAGCTATTGCAAAAGATTGTCCATTACTGTTCTGATATATTTGTTGTTTGCTTTGACTTTCAATGCAATGGCAGCTAAATTGTTTACCCTTTGGTTTTCCTTCTGCTGAATCCTCACAGGAGGTGACTGAACATAAAGTAAAAAGTCTTGCCCATTTTCTTTTCTTTTTTCATGCTTTACAATCTCTGCATACGTATCGTGGGAAGGTAAGCATAGGATGGTGTCCTTTCCATGTCTTATTTGTAAGCAGTTTTGAACAATTCAGGTATTTGGGATTTCTTGTATCTAGGCATATGGTGCTTTCTTTTTGTTTTCCTACCCTTCACGGCTTCAAAACAGTTATCTATAAATAAAGTTAATATCTTGATTTAAATGGAACAATAAAAAAGCCTTGTATCTGTTTTCCTAACATTAACAGGCTGAGAGTTCTGGGAGGATAACTGCTGATCTCTTGTGGGTTTAGGGGAAACCATTCCTGTTACTTTCATTCAGATTTTTTTATGTGATTTTAATTTATGTGTAGTCACAGAGGGCAGATTAAAGAAATAATCCAATGGACCATATTTTGAAACACAAGTGTGAGAGTTTTTTTTTTTTTTTTTTCAGTAAAGAAATGTAAGCTTATTTTAATGTAAACTATTGGTGCATCTTGGAAAGTTAAAATGTGAGACTATTGTAAATATTTTCAATGCTTCACTTCTGATAGCAAGTTTTACATCCTTTTACAATGTTTTGAAATAGCTGCCACTTCTTGTCACAAAGCAGGACTGATTTAGTAATCAGTGATTTTCTTTGTTTGTGTATTTAATGTTGTGTATGTACTGTGCAGTAAAATTCAAACTGCTTATCAGACTCATTTTGTTCTTAGATACGTGGGTAACCTTAAGCCCTTAGATAGGATTAATGAAGCAGATAAAATGCTTGTTCCTGGACAAACCTTCTAAAACCCAGTCCAAAGATTTGCAACCCTGTGTCCTGCAATTGTTCACAATCTCTCTGAATATCAGTCTCCATTGATTTCATAGTGAATTGGCTAAACCCACTTTCTAGTGAAAACTGGGAATGGTTGGCCTCATTCCAAGGGAATTTACAGTACAAATAATCACATTACTAACTTTATACAGGCAGTTCTAAACCATCTTTCACGACATGTGCTGTTAAATAATGGTAGGAGGTAGAGAATACTGCATCGTTCCATCAGGCAAGGCATTTTGAAATTGGTAGAGCCTGGGAATGCTCAGGTTCTTCTGAGCTTGTCAGCTCCATGCAGCTGCTCACCTTTCCAGATGTATCTGTAACGATCTGTGACCAAGGAGCATTGGTTCTGTCACCCACCCAGGCTGAGTCCTGCCCTTTGCACCAGTGGACAACACCAGTCAGATCAGTCTCTTCAGTGTTGAAGAGAAAACTGGGGCAGTTTCCAAGGAATGTGGGGGTAAGAAAATAAAAAGTTAAAGCCCAGGGAATTTGGTTTGGCTTATGCTTGCAGACTTTGAATACAGGACAGAAGCCTTGGATAGCTGAATTAAAAGCTGTTATCTTAAGACTATTTTTTCTTCCTGTACTTAGAGCTATATGGTCCTTAATATCTGTTATCTACAGGAAGGGAAAATGCATGTGTTTCTAGGCTTTAATTTGTGATTGTGTTTTAAAAGTGTCATAGAAGCTACCAGCAAGTCTTTTTTAAAAAAACAAACAAACAAAAAAAACAAAAACAAACAAACAAACAAAAAAACCCAACTTACTATAAAGTGTAAACTGGGAGGGGCAAATACTGAACAATAAGGAATTTAATTGTAACCTACAGATGAGATTGGCATTAGTTGAAATAATTTTATGTAAGCCTACATCAGCAAAACTTCTAAAGCTTTATAGTTTTAACAAGAACATTAAAATAAGAGTGTTGGTTCATCTGTTCTCTTCACTCATGTGGAAGCATAAAGTCTTAACGTGTAATAAACTTTGCATGGAACATGCATCTTCTGTTGGTGTTGTTCCTTACAATTGTTACATGTTGGTACTGCCTGTTTATAGTGTCATACTGTAAATCTAAACTCTTAACTAGAAAACTTGGGGTAGTTAATTTGGTGTAACAAATCAGGCAGATAAATAAATTGGTCTAATGCTTATGCAAAAGAGGCCTAATGTTTTTCAGTCAGTATTCAGCAGGGAGTAAAAGTTTCTGGAAACTGTTAAAATAGTACTGCCTCATAGTACTTATTAAATAGGATTCTGGAAGAAGGAATAAATTAAAACAATACTCAAGCACGAAGTCCTATTGCAACCTGCTCTGGAGATGACAGAAGGGAGAACAGTGTTGGGGTCATTCCTGCTCACTGGGTAGGATAACGCTACATCTGCAGAGATTCCCTGTCTGTCATGGATTTTCCTGTGACACTGAAAGATGGATAATGATACAGTTTTGTAGTCCATCCTCAAAAAAATGTTTACCTATATCCATTTAGCAAAGAAACATCCATAAATGACCTCTTCTGAAAAAGAGAATAACAAATAAAAATGTATGGGAAGCAAATAACAAATGTGCTCAACTCTGATAATAGGATAAAAAGGACCAAAAGTACTTTAAGGATTAGAAGAAATACAAACATATACAACAAAAATATCTGAAGTCTTTACAAGCTCATCCTTGAAAGAACAAAAAAGGGGAAAAAATCTAGTGATATATAGAGCCCAAAGAACTAAGGTTATTGAACCCTAGAATAAGAAACAAATTCTTCTTGTCTAGCTTGTTTTTTGTAGTTAAAACAACATTTTAAACAAAATACAATTCAAAAATAGTTTAGAGTTGTTACCCAACAGGACAAGCAACAACAGATTTCATGATGACAACAAACAGCATTCCAAAGAAGCAGAATGGGAAGGCAATTCTGAAGCAAGAAAGGCTTGAAACTACCTATAATTTATGGAGTAAGAAAGAAAATACC
The DNA here is from genome assembly GCF_009819795.1 of Aythya fuligula. NCBI lineage: Eukaryota > Metazoa > Chordata > Aves > Anseriformes > Anatidae > Aythya > Aythya fuligula. Next base: position 7,474,431 of record NC_045567.1, read on the forward strand.
AGAGGAAATCTAAAATAAATTTTAAATAATAACAATAATTTAAAAAGAAAAAGGAGTTTAATGATTTCCTCTTTGCTTGCCTACCAGGATTGAAGGATGTATTTGAGCATGTGAACTTCTGAATTACAGAAGAGGACAGAAGTTGTTTAGAGCCAGTAATAAAATATTCTCTTGTATTTTGAGCTATAAACTCATATTTTTAGGTTGTAGCTTCTTATGTGCATTATGGTTGTGTAGTGCTAGGTTGCCCAGTGGTTGTGAATCACCTCAAACTGTTACGGCATTTGATTTTCCGTATCTTCAGTGTTAGCAATGATTCTTTCAGTTGATTTCATTTCTACTTTAGAACAGGAAGATAGGACATTGGAGGCTTTCATCTCATCCAATTTATTCAGCTGTAGGCCAAACTTGAGACTGAAATGTTTACAGCTCTCAAGAATATGGCAGAACTTGCTCATTCTTAGCTAGCATGATGATGCAATTTTAGTTTTTACGTTTAATACATCTGTTTGAAATACAAGGGAACAATTTTTCTATGTACAAACTGACCAGTAAGGAACTGAAATGTAGAAGAGAAAGTTGTTGTATAAGAAAAAAACATTAACGAGGGTAACTAATGAATTCATAGTGTAATTGCTTTCCCCGTCAACTGAGAATTTACAATATCATTGTATCTTATCAAAGTGTCAGAGAATGGTGGTTGTTCATATGTCAAGAGGAAATATTTCCAATTTCAGGTCAACAGATGGATTTAATTATATACACGTCTTTGCATGTTCCTGGGAAATCATATCTTGCGCTATTGACCATTTTGCCTATGCTGAGAATGTTTTAAAAACAGAGGATAGGTTGGGTTGACATTTGCACGGGAGATAGGCCTGTAAATAGCATTGAAATTTAATGCTGTTTTTTTAAACTTCACCTCCCTTACATAATTTTGAAAATTTACTTCTGTTATATCAAAATAATTGTTACATTACTAAATTGCTATTTTAAATTATTAAACTGTCATGTGCTAATATCAGAAATTATGAGTCCAAGGCCAGTTGTCCAATTATGAAATTATGAGTCCAAGTTCAATTTTCATTACAAAGCTCTGGAGGGAACTTGCTGCATTCTGTGAGTTTTTTTGTTGAAACAATTGAATTTAAAAAAATATATATTTTTTTAGTCATCAGTATCATATTTATCATAGTTATTTAAAATGCATGTGTTAGACTAGATTTTTTTTTTCATTTTTGTTTATTTGAAACACCTTTGCACTCAGTTTGAGGGATGCAACTGATATCAGTGCTTTATTTCTCAGACTTATTAAAATGAGTATTACGTTTTTATCTAGTTCTGTTTCCTGATATGAAACCAAAACTGCTAATTCTAACAAAAAGAGCTCATATGTAATGTCAACATTACAAGAGTAGAAAGATATGGGCATATTTTTCAAATTTAATTAACGTGATCAGGCAGATAGAAGGAAGGGGTGCTTAATGGCAGCTCAGCTGATGTTTTGACCATAGTTTCGTAAGTCTAATTTTAGACTCCATTACCCATCTTTGTTCTTGAATCATCTTAATTTGTCAGACTTGCATTAATCACAGCCACAATAACATGCTATATTTCTTGCTTTAGCACAATAAGAAGCACACTGATTCTGATAAATAACAAGCATGAGACACTTGAGAACAACCCAGTGGTCAGTTAAGTCATCCATTATTCTGGCTGTCTAAAAGCTGTACTGATACAATTATTGGAATATAAAATTTCATTATATCTAGCAATTTTGATAGCTTGCATCATAAATTATAAATATCTTGAAAATTGCATGTTTATCCAGATCTTGTCTTTTGAATCATCTAATGATACAAACATATTGATAGTATTCATGAGTGGTTCAGAGTAACAGGAAGGTTGCTTTTCAATTCTTTAAAATTATTATTGTTAAAAATATTACCTAGATGAAAGTGTTACTAAGTGGATTGTGGCTTCCCATAACTTTGAAGTTTACTGTACTTTTAGCAGGAGGCTGGACTAGATGAGCTCCCAGTATTCTATCTAACTTAAATTTTGAAGATCCTATGAATATGACTATTTTCTTTTTCCTTCTGAAAGGAAGATACCAAGTGATAGAAGGCATAATGTCTCCTGTCAATGATGACTACAGAAAGAAAGGCTTGGTTCCAGCAAGGCACCGGGTAGCAATGGCAAAACTAGCGCTGGAGACATCTGACTGGATTCGAGTTGATCCGTGGGAGAGCGAGCAGGAGACGTGGACAGAGACAGTAAAAGTGTTAAGGTAATTACGTTGCTTTTTCTTTCTTTATGAAGTTACTGACTGCCAGAAATCTGTCAGGCTGATGGATCAGTGCGCAGAACTCACTCTGGTAAAACACCCAAGCAAAGCATGTCTGTTTATGGCATCTTCTCCTACAAGATAAAGTATTATATCTGTGAGGATAGAAATTCATGTCGCTGTCCTCTGAGAAATGTTATGTAATCAGCATTTCCATATCTGGAGTCTTTCATTTCCCAGTGCAAAGCAGAAAGGCTTCCCCCAAACCTGTGTATTGGTACCGCGCTGCATAGTGATGTGCTTGTGCCATGTAAGTCACTAGGTGCCATGTGGAAAGCCTCTTTGACAACAATGCGCCCTGGAAAGCCATAGTCATTGAAAGAGTTGGGCAGCAAAGGTCTTGGCTCTCTTGTTATTTCTCTAGTTTTTAAGTCACTAAGCAGGTAATAGAGAGATCTCAATCAGAAACTAACAGAGTTCAAAACAGCTCTATTTGTCAGGAGCACACTTATTCTAGATCAGCTATGTTGGCAGTATTATACCTGCAGGTTTATCTATTCGCGCTTCCTTGAAAAGCTTTTTTTGTATTAACTCTAATGGCAAGTTAAACCCAAGCCTATAATTGCTGAGGTTCTCCACAAAATCACCGAGTTTGCTGTTATTGTGCTAGAAGGAAAAATAAAACAATGTCTAAAGCCTGCCTAGAAATGCAACTTTTCCCCATATGCTTGCCGTTGATAACAAATGCAGTACAGTGCAAGGTATAAAAACACAAACTTCTTGTGCTGAGCACCTTCTGGAAACATAGGGACTACAAAAGTCTACAGGCACCGTTAAAGTGAAAGACTTTTTGGATGTCTTTCAAAAAAGAAAGTGTGCTGTAAGAAGTATTAATTATTTCTTATTCCTGCTCAGATTTTCTAACTTCCTAACTGAAAACAGTTGTTTGTATAGCTGAAGGCTTTAGCATGTGCCTTCCAACAACTGCCCAGAAAGCTCTTACGGCTTTAGGTGAAAGCCATTATTTTAAAAAAAAAAAAAAAAAAAAAAAAAAAAAAGACGTGTTATTTCACAGAAGCATGCATAAGAACACCTTGTGTACTTGCAAAACACATGCAGTGCACAAAACAGCTAGTGCAGCCTTTTAGTTCAGCTTTTTCTTGGTTCACTGGGTGAACATAAACATCCAGTTGCTTCTTTCCCTTCCCTCTAGCCAGCAGAATAGGAGTAAAGTGTGGTGAGGGGACTCAGGACACCCTGCTAGCATGTCTTATGCTGTTTTGTCTAATCACATTGGTAAATGGTATGCACCAGTGAAGGAAATCACCAACAGTTCTGTCCTGCAACGTTAGCTGGGTATGGGATTTCTCCTCCAAACTTTAGCTTTGTAAAACTAAATCCTTGCAGAGAAGGAGCCACAAATCCTACTGATCAGGTGATCCTACTTACAAAGACTTTGATCTTGCACAGCTCCAACTGAATTGAATACTTGCAAGATTGGGTTTGTAGATTGTAAAGTTAGGATAAAATGTACTGCATATAAAAATTAGGATAAGAGGTACTGTAAATAAAACCTCTATGCATAACGTTTTCCTTAGGAAATATAAGTATCGACGTGGCATGAGCAGCCAAATTGCCTTTCTGCCTAGAAAGTAAGCCACTAGCTTCATAAATAAATTGACAAAATGTTGAAATGTATGCCTATGAAGGAGAGAAATTACTTTGAAGTGGTTTTTTTCCAAACAATGACCTATATTAATGATTTGAACCAATGCCATAACTTAATGCTGAACCCTGTCCCTTGAAAGGGGAAGCAGCATCTTCATGAAATGGCACAGGTTAGTGCTTTGGTTTTTACACAGTAACTGTCACTGTCTTAAAAAGTAACTGTCTTAAAAAGAAGAGGTGGTTTTAGGGCTAGATCCTTACTAAGGTTCTCCCCTAGTTAGAACTTAAACTCGTTGCCACCTGCACTGTAAGCCCCCTCAGGCAGGAAATGTTAGTAGCAGTAGGAAGAGATTTTGTTACTGCAAGTCAAAGACAAAACCTGTTGTACCTAGATGTACCTCTTCCTTCCTGTGTTTTGAGTTGTAAGCTTAACTGTAATAGGACATTGTGCCCTGAAGGGGAGGCGTGAATGGCCTTGTCCTCCAGTATTTCTTTTACCTGTGTGTGCTGATGTTGTTATATTTTATCAGAAGCTGTGGATTTTGCAGAGGATTCCAAATAGATACGGCATAAAAGAACTTCGAGCAGCAGAGGTGATATCCCACTTGTGGTGATGCCATTAGTTGCCTCTTACATTGAGCATGGAAGTTTTGAAGACTGTCCCAGTGCTTGCTGGAGTGGTTTATTTTCTTACAATATTGTCAGAAGAACTACTAATCAACGAACTACATCATTCCTCTTGTAATGTAGATTTAATTGTAGTGCAGGTAGAAATTTACCAATTCTAAATTAAATCACGTTATGTCTTACCCAACAAGATTTTCTGAATTCTGCTTGTGATTTTAATTATATAGATACTTGAAGCTTCATACAGAGTTCAGAAAATGCTTGATAAACTGACAAGCCAATCTGTCCTTTTTGGTGTCTCTTTAAAGTAACATAATCCTCCCTACCCCAGCATCTGAAACGTCTGCTGAACAGACCTTTTGGCAGCTAAGACTTTGCATTACTTGTGCTGTTAGTCCTGCAGTGAGTTCTTTGCCAAAAGAGCTTATTTTTGAATCGAGGCCCAAGAATGTCAATCCATGATGTGAAGTTAGTGTACTTGACTATACATAGCATCAGCCTGTTTACAAGAAGGCAGGATCAAAAATAGAAATGTAGGAAGGCACAGGCCAAGCTATTGCTACCTACTCTCTCCTGCCATATGTCCCGCACCCCTTGTCTATACAGTTCCTTTAGACAGTGGCTGAGCACCAAAAATGACTGGAGATAATTATGCAGCCCGGCTAGGTGTATATTCTTGGCACTTGTGCAACTTATTACTGTGGCTTGAAGTACTGAGCGTGATTTGAAAAGTGTATATTTAAGTCACTAAACTATAAATTCATTCCTTAGGCAGATGTTCAAAAGGTTATCTATGGCTTTGTATAAATTCTGAATTTGGACAGAGTTAAGGGTAAAACTTTACCTTGTAACCCATAATCTTTGTTCTGACACAGTTGTATAAGACCCCGCAGTCATTTTGCTTATATATTTGCTGGACAGACATAAGGTGCTGGCTTTCGTACTCAGCTGTGACCACACTGTTTAGCAATATGCTTGCTTCCTGACGTGATGTTGGCTTGTGCCAATTAATACAAGCATTGCATAATCATGGCTCAGGGTGGTGCAAGACTGGGGCTGTTCGAAACAGGCAAGACTGTGCTTGAAGGAAGAAAGCTGAGGTGTATGGATCTAACGTTGCCACTTGCCCTCAGAGTCAAAGAAGGAGCCACCACCATGAGGAGGCAGTACCAGCGTGCAGTGGGGCACCAGTGATGCAGAGCAGCAAAAGAATAAAGTAATTGAAAATCCAGAAAATGACAAAATAATTCTTGCATGTCCTCATGGATCTGAAATCAGTAAAGTTAGAGGCATAGCAGGTGTGCAAAATCATACGAGAAATGTGTATCTTGAATTTCTTGGGATTGTGATCACTTTAATTAAAATGAAAAGCACAAGGTGAATGCTCAGGGAACATGCTTTTGTGGAGAACAGGATGAGAGGAAGCTCGTGAAAACTTTTAAAAAGCAGGCATTATAGAAACATCGTTGTGTCTGAGGGATTCTATTTAATGAAGAAATTAAATATACTGATTGAAGTGTGATTGAAGTGTGCTTTTTTTTTTCCTAGCAAAAACCTCCATAAAGTTTTAAATTTAATGTTGCTACAAAATTCTCCCTAATAGTAGAATTTCAAAAAGGAATTGAAAAACAATGTCATTACACGGATTGCTTGCAGTTGTGCAAAATTTAACTACATTTCTGCTAATTTTGGGGTAGAAGGAATATAGTGGTTTTTTTGTTGTTTTGTGAGGTTTTTTTTTGTTTTTGTTTTTGTTTTTTTTAACAAATTATATTCAAATCCAAAGTGCATAAAAGTAGACTGTGTTCCTGAATCTGAAAGCACCAGGTAATCGCTTTGTGCATCTCTGAGAGGATTATCTCACACAGAAGCCTTTATTTTTTAAATGCAGGCACCATTACAATGAATCGCTCAGACTGCTGCAGTACAAGAAGGAATTCATAAAGAACAAACAGCCCTTAGAAGGATCTACAGAGAATTCCCTTTCTTCCCACTACACAGGTTGGTTCGTAACTCTCAGCGTGACTTTGTTCGTTAAAACAATAAAAACAGCATTAAAAACCATACAACTTCACCAGATTGAACAAATTGATGAAGTTGAACACAGTAGCTGCTAAGTTTTGCAGGTTGGAGCTACCTGCCAAAAACAAGCCATGCCAAATGCCAGCGTGACTACTGGTGCAGTTACTTTGTAGTAATTTCCACGCAATAAGGAGATTTCCACAACTCTTCTACAATAAGGAGACTTATTCCGGGATTGTATTAATTTTTGGTTTTATAAGCATCGGTTTAGCTGTGTCAGAGATGTATGCTGTGGCCTTGCTGATTCTGCTAAGTATAAAGTATATTATGAAAGAATATCAATAAATATGGAGATTATCTATAATTGTAATTCTTATGTTATACAATGAACAAAGTATATGGATGGCAAATCCATATACTAAAACAATGCTAAGGCATTGTTCTGTTGGTTTGTTTCACTGCATTTCTGGATAGAAAAGTCTCTACTGGCATTAGAAGTATGACAGATTCTGGAAACACTGTCAGCTTTTGGTTTCCTATTTTATCATATTCTCTAGCTCTGTGTTTTGCTAGGCTACTGGTGGATTTCTGATACTTTACATTTTTCCTATGGTGTTGCAGCACTGCTTGGACATGAACGATCCAGTAAGTTATTCATGGCTACACAAAGACTTCCAAAGTATGGGCTGTTCTATCATTAGAAATGGTAGAGGAATAAGCTAAAGGAATAAAATTATCTGGTATTTGGACTGCAGTTGAATCTTGTCTGATGGGGTTTATCATTGTTGACAAGTGAGAAGTCACGTTTTTCTCATTACCACATTGAGGAAAATGAGTGGAAAAGCAGGTGAGACTATTTCAGCTTTCCTTGATGTAAAATTTCTCCGTTGAGTATTATTTTCTTTAGCTTTTTCAAGCTTTATGGCATTTTCTGTAAAAAAAAAAAAAAAAGACAAGAAAGCAAATTTTTGATCTAGTCTTTCTTCCCTGTTAAAGTTTCTTAGTATAGAATCAATCAGTCACCAGCACAGGTTTCCCCTAAAATCAAAAACAAACTACAGCAAAAAGTGGGTGAAAAGAAGGACTGGCAAGAAACAGAACTCCTTGTCTAGGACATGGTGGCTGGATTTTTACTATCCATATTCTATTGGACAGCTAATCCCAAAGAACTTCCTGTCGGTGTGGACAGGAAGAAGTCTAGCAACCTGTTGCTACTTACTTTTTCAGCCTTGAGCACTTTGTCAGACAGGGCAAAAATATGCACATGGCCCACCAGGAAGGAATTGAACAGCTTTTCCCCTTCATTTGTTCGCTAGCATGCAATGGAATGGAGCACAGGGAAAAGATCGAGTGCCACTGAGAACGTCAGAATATAGTTCCTTCCCTCTCTGAAAAATGTGTGTTGGTCAGCACATACTCTCTAACAGGAGGCAACTGACACTCAGTTTTCCCTCCCAACACATCAGCCTTTCAACAAAACCAATGAGGAACTGATTAAAACTATTGAGTCAGGATTTTCTGTGAAGTTTAAGGGAAGGCTCTTCCATGTAATGGAAACTTTCACAAAGTTTGAGTTGGATTTAATGGTACAAAATTCCATACTATTTTTCTATTAGATGTATGTCTACTAAACTGTAAGATTCCTTTGTTGCTGACTGTCATAAAATTGTTTCAAATACGAAAATCAGGTCATTGTAGTATGCATTGCAAATAAAAAGGTTCATTAAGGAAAGGTATTGACAAATGATTGTGGTTTTATTAAACTTAGAATAACTTATTTGTGCTATCCATTTAGGATGTAAAAGAAAAGACTAGTGGGTCCTTTTATTTGGTTTTTAGTGTCCAAACTGTAAGCATCAGAAACAGCTAAAACAAGCTTATTCTCAGAGACTCGTTATTTTTCTGTACTTGGTAGCTTGTAATGCTTACAGTACCTTGGAAAAGTCTCAGGATAGCTCATACTTCTTTGCCTGTGTTCTGAAAATTTTGTCATTATGGTAGCATAAATTGTAAGTAGTCTTATTGAAAAAGTTAGATGAAAATCTGGAGCTGCCCTAACACCTGAGTTCAACATTTTTATTCAAAAGTAGCATCCCGATCAGTGTAAAATAGAGCAAGTCAGATAAAACTAGTGTATTACAGATGGCTTTGAAAGGACTTCCAGAATCATTAACATCTAATGTTTCTTAAAAGCTCCTCTCAGTCCCTCATATACTGTTCTGCTAGGATTTACTGTCCCTTCCGTTATTCACCAAGTATAGCTTCACATGCACTGTTTCTTTTCCTGCTTACAAGTGATAGTTGATTGTCTTCATTTCGCTTTGAATTGAATTCCCTGCACTTCAGGTCTCTTAATTGCCTTACGCAAACAGCTTTGCTGTCACCTTTAAAATGTGTTTTTTTCCTGGAGTAATCCAGCGACAGCCATCCTTCATTAGGCCTTGCTAATTCTTAAATCCAGCTACTTCCTTTGTATTACTTCTCCTTAGCTTACCCTCTCCTTTCTCTCTGCACAACACTGCAAAAAACTAGAATTTGTTTGCCCGATTATTGATTGAGCTATGCTGATCAGAAACAAGCAACAATTTCCCTGCTTCAGACATGCCATAGCCTGAAATAAGGGTTATTGCACTTATCAGAAAATGGAGCACTGTAACGTTTGGATTATTTTAATTATTTGGATATTATACCATTACAGTTAGTGGAAGCTGCAGATCACTACTTAGCAAAGTGTCCTTGAAGGGCTGAAGACACATGCTTCTTATTGGCGCAGATCTGGGGATGTGTGGAGATGGATTTTTTTAATGAATCTCTCATTTATTTTTCTCTCTACAGTTCTACCAGAATTAAAGCTGCTTTGTGGGGCTGATTTTCTACAGACCTTTCAGACACCCAATCTGTGGAAGAAAGAGCATGTCAAAGAAATCGTGGAGAAGTTTGGGTTGGTCTGTATAAGCCGTGCTGGCTCTGATCCTGCTCGGTTTATCAGTGAATCAGAACTTTTAACTAAATTTCAGCACAATATCTTTCTGGTGAAAGAATGGATTCAGAATGAAATAAGTGCAACACAGATACGTTATGCTTTGTGCAGAGGATTAAGTGTAAAATATCTCGTCCCAGATTCTGTCATATCCTACATTGCACACCATAATATCTACACAGAAGAAAGTGAGCGGAAGAATGAAGGTGACTTGCTTCAGCCTCTTCGGTTGCATAACACAACAGTAAGCCCACTAAATGACTGATGCCTGTAGTGTGTGGAGAGGACAGACATTGCTTTTTTTTTTTTTTCCATGTGAAATTTTGGAAAGATGTTTCCCCTAATAAGGGGAAAATACATCAGCCCAAAATTTCTTGAATTCATGTGGTGTTTTAAATTGATGTTTTCATTTGTGGCAGTGCTTTATCCAATCAGCACACTCAGTTGAATACATTAAAAATAGAAGAAATAAAATCTTAGCAATAAATAATAATCTCCAATAATACTTAAAGGTCAAATATCGTACTTTTCTGAACTGTAATTCTTTAATCCTACAGGCAGTTTAGAATGAAGATGCCTTACATTTCTGACACAGCAAAACTAAATGAGCCATAACTTTTTCTTACTTATATATATATCTTTTTACATATAAAAATGTGTATATATAGTAAAATGTTTGTGTATATATATAAAAAAAACACTCCTAAGCTTATGACTTTCTGGACCCCTGAATAATTTTTGCTTCTGATGGGTACAAGTGGTGTTTTGGCAGTTAGGACAAGAGATAGAGTAGAGCCTTTTTTAATGCAAGTGCTTAAAAATGCATGCACAATTCATGTCAGTTGTAAATCTCCTGATTTACAAATGAAAGACAGTCCTTATCATCAAATGTAAAGTGTTTCTTTGCCTCTGTGATCCAGAATAAGTAATTCCAAGAGTAAGTAATTGCCCAAGCTGTGGAATAGATAACATATCCAAAAGAACTGGGTCATTAGCAGCTTTTTTGCTGTTGAAAAAGTGAGTTAATGTTGTCAGTCATATCATAAAGCGAATCAAAATGTAGTTGATATTCTCCATGGGTGAATTTATTTTCTTAATTAACCTTGTATTTTCTTGTTCCTTTGTCATGGTAGCAATGTAAAAGGAAAAAAATGTATTTTTGTTTTTCAGAGAACCCTAAAAAAAAAAACTTTTTTCATGAGTAATACTAAAACATGTCCAATCTTTACTAGGCCAGAGAGCTGAGCTCAAATTTTCGTTGTATAAAAAATGTAAGTTATGTTGTCTTTTTTTTTTACAGGTGTATTTACTTGTAAGTGATAGGAAAAGGTGGTATCATATAAGCAAGGAAGGAAAAAAAAACAAACACTCTTCATTGCAGTTTGAATATAACACACTAAAGTTTCAATAAGTTGTTCTTTTCAGAACTGTTACTTAGACTAGGTGCATCTGTTTGTAAAGAAAACCATTAATTCAGCATAGTCCTCTGTATTGATGAACAAATAAAATGGAAAAGATACTGGTTTTGTGCCAAAATAGAGAAGTACTGTGATGATAACAGCATGGAGTTTAAACTGTACCATTTGAAAAGACATGAGGGAAAATATATTAAAATAGCTAAGAGGCTTTCTCAGTATTTGAGCACTAAGGCTAGCTTGACAAGTCTATTCTTTTTATGTTGATTGCCTATTTTTCTGATCCAATCTAGCTCACTTTTAACAGAAGACACCTTCAAAGAATATCAGGGGGATAGCTATTCTGTGAGCAACAACGAGCATGTGAAGGTTGCTATAAAAGCACTGCAGTATCTTTGATTTTCCTGTACTCAAGGAAGAGGAAGGAAAACAGCCAAAAACCTGACTTGAGGCTTTAGAAAGGTGTAGTTCCTTTTTTACTTCTTAAACAGATCTGCATAAAACCATGGTGTAGTAGAATACGCACTACTGCAACGGACTTTATGTTGAAAACTAGCTACTGGCTTGTCTGAAAGCAAATTACCGTTACGTCTTGTCACTGAGTGATTGCTAGCATTTGACACTTACTGTAGTGGCACTAACATGCAAATTATTTTTTGACATAAAAGCACACGTTTGACTCGGAAGGTTCCTGCTCTACAAATTACTAAAATGTAGGAGAGTTATTCTTTTGCACTGCCAGAATCAGGGATTGGAACTGCAAGGACCTTTGGTCTAGTGCATTAGAATTGTTTGGATGTTATCCCTTTGAAATAAAGAACTCCGCTCACGTAGTATAGTGCTGTACTGGGGGAGGGTGGAAACATGGGCATACACAGCTTACACAACATACACAACAGTGACATTAGGGAACTAAATTTGGCTGAAAAAGGCAAGTAAGAAGTGAATCTGTGTTCCAGTGTTTAAATTAACTGAGAGCATGCACTGTGTTGTGATGCAGCATTTATTACGAACGGTGTTAACCACAGCTTCTTAATGCAAGATTCCACCTAACTGGCCTGTTTTGAGCCCTCAGCCGGCCCTACAGCTTCTATGGGTAGAATTAAGGAGCTTGTGGAACAAGTTAATGTCAGATACAGATTGCTTCCACTGAAAAGGTCTTATGATTGTTTTCCAAATAGAAGGTAGCATAAAATAGCTGGAACATAAGCAAGTAGGATGTGCCTAAAAAGAAAAAACAAAAATACACTGGTGCATACCCTCTGTGAGTTTAGGTAATAACTTAAACTAAAGCCATTTAAAAGATCTTACTTTTGAGTAGCTTGAAAAATGAAGAGTTAATATGGTTAAAATGGATCTCTAGATAATCAGTGGCCTTCCAGAAGCTATAAGGAAAGTGAATGTTTCATTCTGTTTATATCAAGTTATCGTGGTGTCATTAGAAATCTCAGAAGTTCAGCTTTGTGGAAGGATTTAAAGGCAACACTTCAACAATAATCGGATTAGAAGGACTTGCATAGCTACATGGTCTAAAAAAACAGATAAAAGAAACCAGAGTTCAAACTTGCCACAAAGAAAGGCAGTGAGCTGTGAGGTGCAGAATCAACACGCTGTTCTGAGTCTTTTATTTCAACAATTACCCAAAGTAGGGATGCCTGCAGATTTTAATGGTTACTGGAAAATGATCAGCAATGACAATTTTGAGGAGTATCTGAAAGCACTGGGTATGCTTCCTTTCATGTTTCTTTGATAAATAATCAATAAATGCTACCTGTCTTAGTCCTGACATGAACCTATTTTTCTTTGTACAGTCATAAATCATTTTTGCGAGAAATATTTATTTTGGGAATACACTGTAAGAATTGCTGTATGCAAAATTGTCTTAAGCAGTCTTTACTTTTTAACATCTTGATGATTAATTTTACAGTGATTAAACTACATAGCTGAAAGAGGTAAGTGGCGGATTTCAAATTTCAAACCCAACCATAATCTTAAAGTTTCATGTGTGCTAAGGAGGCAATGATGTACTTGATGCAATTCTGCATGTTTACATTTGATGAAGCATGCAAAATGCTAATAGTTCTATAGAAATACTGATACCCTTAGTAACTGTGAAATACAAGTGGTGTTTTTTAGGGTTCCACATAATCAGCAAATCAAGACAAACTTATTTAAGCTAAAAGAATTAGGCTATGGATTTTTCCTTTTAAGCAATCTGGCCTGAAAGATCTGGATGTTTATTTATCCATGTTCATTTTAGTCCTCCCAAGAGCTACAAGCCTGCTTTTGTGGTAGACTTTTTCTGGATTAAAATAACTCTTTTTCTTTTTCAGATGTAAATGTTGCTGTAAGAAAAATAGCAAACTTGCTAAAACCTGACAAAGAAATCCTTCAGAATGGGGATCATATGATCATTAAAACGCTAAGCACTTTTAGAAACTACATCATGGAATTTGATGTAGGGAAGGAGTTTGAGGAGGATTTAGCTGGGGTGGATGATCGCAAATGCATGGTAAGCATTAGAACTGTAACAACTAACCAAAAAAAAAAAAAAAAAGACTATTAAGACTATTAATAATCCAAGGCCTTGCAAAGACAACATCTATAAGCCATTTTATGTGTCTGTTCCTAAAATTATTCCTGTGACTTTTTTCAATGAATTAATAGTAATTTCAATTAAATGTTACTCAATTACACAGGGGTATCTGTTGGACAGAAAGATATTTACATTTGAGTTTTCAGAATCTCTTGGTAGACTAATATTTTACAGTACAAGAACAGCTGCAGGTCTAGGTGCTCTTCCCCATGTGCAACAATGGCCAAGTGTTTAGAAACCTGCTGCTTTTCTTATTCTTGTTTTTGTGCTCCTTCCTTTCTGTGCGTATTTGGTAGAGCAGATGCGTTAATTAGCCTTCTGGAACAGATCTTTGTAGTCAATAAGCAAACACCAAGAACTCTGCCTTATGAGCTCTTTTTGCTTGCCAGAAAGATGGTGTTTTCTAACTTGTGACTTATAAATACCAATTAACAGAGAAAACTTGAGAATACAAAGTTCTTTAGGTGAATATGACTGGACTTTTTTTTTCCTGTTAGTTCAAGGGCATGATGCCTGCAATATCCCATGGTGAAGAAGTTGATAAGCACAAGAATTATTTCAGGAGAGACTAGAGGAGTAATTATATAAAATGGAATTAATAGGTTTCCATTCATAGATAGATACTGCCATTTACAAAGTACTGTTCTCCAGTGTTAGGGTATATACATTTACTTTTGCTCTGGTAATAGTAATGCAGGAAATGAAGGATCCCAAAGACCAGGAAAAAAAAAAAAAAAACAACCACTAATCAGCAAGCAAGGACCTCAGCTAACCCCTCTGTACTCCTTGTTAGAGAAGGTAGAAACACGATAGAGTACAGAATACAAAAGTCACAAATGGGAGAATCAAAGTATATTTGTGTAAAGGAAAGTGGCATAATGTCATAATGCATTTTTGATTACTGGAAAGCTCTTCACCAAGGTGATGTGGTCCAGATCCACCAGTTATGAGTCTAAGGAAAAATTTAGGTGGCTAAAGTACTGTCAAAGATAGCAATAGTTAGCAATGTTCAAGTCATCTACTGAAGTGCTAAAAATGTCTGAGTACTCCATGTTTAATTCAGTGAACTGCTGGTTTGTGTGAGTACAGAACTGTTTTCAGCTAAGCATTATCTATACTTAAATACCATTGAGCTCCAGACTAAAACATCCTCTGCTTGTCAGAATGAAGTAATTGTGCTAGCATATACCTGCAATGAGTTCTCATAAACTGTGTCAGGCAACTGGTGTGCTGAAAAAGCTGATTCAGAAGACATGAAAATGTGGCCCTTGACCAGCCATGCTTTTGAAATGCTGAACAAATACGGCACAACTTCTGGTTCACTGAAAAATATCCTTAACACTTCACTATTTATAACAGGTCAATATTAGCTACCCTATTTTGCTAAATTGAGTGATGGGGAAGAATTCAAAGTGTTGAATCAGAAAGAAGAATATAGAGACTATTCAAGTCACTAAAGCAGGTATTAGATTTGGGGTGGAACCCAGATCACCCTGATTTCAAGTGTTGCTTAAACAATTTGTCTATTGATTCTTTAGTGCAAAATCACTCAGCCTTGGAAAGAGGAGGTAGCTTCATCTTCTTGCCTTTTCAAAAAAAAAAAAAAAAAAAAAGTCATGCTAACTCTAACTGGTTGTTTCTTTGTTGAGAATGGCTTAGACATACAACTTCACTAAAGCTTTCAGAAGTCTTCAGTATCTCTTCTTGACCTCCCACATCATAAGTAGATACCAACTGCAGCCCTAAAACTAAGGTCACTCTTTGTGACTGTTGCCTTGTAGCAATGTATCATACTTTATAGTTCAATTTTCTGACTAAAGATTTATTTTCTTGGTGAAACCACAGCTTTTCCAAAGGAAAACAGTACAAGGAGCTGTTTTTTGGAAGCCACTTCAGTCCAAATCTGATAACTGTACCGTCAGGCCAGGCTTGCAGTTTGCAATGAAATAACTCCAACGGGCTGGAAGCCTTGTTAAGGAAGGGTCATGGAGGTGATGCAAGAGATACTGGAACACTCCCTGACTGGTGTTATGAGGAAAGCCACCATAAAAACAAAGGTTGAATGTGATTCTTAATGTTTCGTTTCTTCATCTATAGCTTGTGAAACTGCACACCATAAATGGCTTAATCATTAATACTCAGTCTGTCTAATGGGAGAGATTATGAATCATTTATCTATATTATGAACTGAGGAGACCACTGGGCAAGTTCTCTCCTTGCTGTCCTGCTGTTCTTCCAAGAAGCTCAACGCGTTAGAAGTACAAAGTAACATGGATAAGACAAATTACACATTAAACATTAGTTTTATAAAGCAGAGCAATCATCATGAGACTAGTAAAAATAACCTTAGAAATCATTCATGGATCATGTTTCTTTTAATGAAAAATATATTTTAAGAGTCATCTAACTAGAGTTAACATCAGTAAAAATAATATTAGCACAGTGAACACGTTGGATCTTGTTTGTAATTCACTGAAACTTTGTTCACCTTTCAGTTGTAAAATACACCTTTGAGTCTGTCAGGGTACAGTATAATTACAATAATTCCACGTCAATAGTCTATGATGAGTAAAGGCTAAAAACTTTTGCTGATTCTAATTTTAGAAGAAAGTTGAAGTTATGACAATAGGGATTAGTACTCCTGTGATGGTATGGGATTCCTCCTTGATTTCACTTTGGATTTTTTTTTTTCCTTATTGTAGTTGGTCACTGCTGGAAACCTCTGAACTTGGAACAGGGAGTTAATTCAGCTGGATAAACCTTAGCAGATTCAGTTGTTTTATTTTGTTTTTACCTTTAACTGTCACTTTTTTCTGACACTCATTTTTAGGTGATTCTGTTTTCTTAAGGGATATAAATAACATCAGTTGGTGATACCAGCTCCTTTACAGTTTTATTTCTCTAGGGAAGTGAAAATTTGCTTCTTTAGAACTTAGATTTTCTTTGTTTTGTAAAACCAAAGATTAGGATAGTTGACCATACAGGAGAGAGCACTAATGACAGCACAAGGTGCTGCCTAAAGGCAGTTGTTACTCCACGTGTACCGAGCACTATCAGTAGTGCGTGGGACATGCTGCCGCACAGCCTTGTCTCTTAGGAAATGCAGACAAGGTGTATCAATCCTGATGCTATCATACTTCTCCCAGAGCTTTTCCCTAGAGATTTTATCTCCTAGGTGGAAGTTAGAGTTTCTCTGTTTGGCACATTCATGAAAGATGTGTTTCTGCAAGTTTACTTGTTATACTTAAGGGTTGTTAAAACTTTTGGCAATTTGAACTACAAAGATAAAATAGAAGTTTGCTTACTGAAGAGCATCTTATGTTCTTTGCAGACATTACAAGGTGCAAATTACAATATTAATGTTCTGGCCTTCTTTCTACACATTGTATCACATTATTTCTCGTGTGATGTGATATTTGAATTGGACCATGTGCTAAAGTTTCCACTACTTCCAAGAGTTTGGTTTTGGTTTTAACTGGTAGTATACATTAGGTGTTAGTGTACAAAGACAGAAATTTGAAGTTTATATGTAACTATGACTTAGGTATTGCCTGAAGTGAGTATTTCACTGTGCTATCTTCATTCTCAGTGGAATATCCAGCCCCATCATGAAATTTCCTCATTTTAAAGATATATTCCATAGTCTCTAGTTACAATTAATTTAGCAAGCATTTTAGCTATTACACTAATGATAAAAGCTTGTTTCAAGCATGTGAGCTTTACTGTGGAAAAATTTTGTTGTGCACCAAAGAAGCAAAAGCTTATTGAAACAATAATTAGTTGATATCTGTCTCTAAAAGCATGTCCCGTTCATCCTCAGATAATTTTATTTCCCTTTCTCACAGTCAGTAATAAACAGGGAAGCCGAGGAGATGCCTACGATGTAAAATATGTTAACAGTAAATGTAAGAATGGGGTAGGATCTGACATGAAACAGAAAAGTTAACTTTATGCACCTTCACAGCACATTTGTTTGGTATGTCAGTCAGAAGTAGGGTGTATGGGAGGTGGGGGGATTTGGAATTCACTTAACAGATCAATCATACTTGTTACCATGTGGAATAATTTCCTGAAAGTATATAGTCATTTAATGTTTAGACAGCCTCATAAGGATTGTCCACAGGCATCTGAGCAACCATTCTGCCAGTTGCACGTGCCATATCCTAGTGAAAGGTCTTACTTGAGGCAGGGTCTTTGAGGTTGATCATGGCTCTGTTTTAAACAATAAACATGCCTGATGTGAAACTGATTCCTGTCTAGTTTATATTCAGGGAAAACACAATAAAGTTTAGTTGTTCTGGGTATAATTTGATTTATACTGCTGCAAGGTCAGAATAAAGCCCTATTATAAAATTACATGGCTCATTAAACTTTTTTAACTGTTATTTAGGCAGGGTTCCTCTATTCCACAAATGGAATTCACAGCTGTTAATCTAGTTTAGAATAGGTATTGGAATGATTACTTTGCTGTCAAAAAAGCAATCACCAGTGATACTTAGAATTTCACTAGGGATCCTCAACAGGATGAGAAGACTCAAAATGAGTTGTCTTTCTAGTAAGATGCAAGATCAGCAGTGTATGTCTTTACTTGATCCTTCTGATTCAAATCCTTGGTTTCTTCACATCTTCAAATGTTTTCGTTTTCTTTTTAAAAATTACTTCAGTTTATGGATTTGGGTTTGTAAGTGTTTTCTCATATACTATATTGGAAGAAGCATTGTTCTAGAATGAGTATTGCTGGGAGATGTGTTTATGATTGGCTGTACTTATGTGTGTATATATATACACACTATTCTTCTCTCAAATCTACTGCTCCCTCTCTCTGCAGAAATGTAAATTCCCCAGTTGCTTCTTGAAATAATCTCTGACTTCTTGTGATTTTAATTCAAAGGAAGTAGTCTTCACGTAGTTTTGTGTTGATACTCCTGACCTTTTACTAACTACTGTCTCCAGGTAAGGAAGAATGGTTCTCCAGTCAACCAGAGAACAAAGTTCCACTCTTGGATCTGACTCTGCCTCTCTCACTCCCTGAGGCTCATTAATGAGATGCTATTCCCATTTTTCTTTTCTGTCTTGTTTTGTTGGTATTGTGTTTTTGTGGTGTTTTTTTGTTTTGTTTTTGTTTTTCCCACATTACTTGGCCTTTTGGCAGTACTGCTTGTTATCTGTAAGTGATCTGTTCAGCACATTTACATAATGATGTCAGATGAGATCTCTAGAACATTTTGTCGTATGCATTAAGATATCGTTAACTTCAAAGCTTATAGTCCGGGATTCATACCGAATACCTGAGGCTAACCAACAGTTTGAGCTAGTTACTCACAAAACAACGGCTAATGTTCTGAAAGTGTTGTGGGCAAGGAGGTTTTGGATGGGCATAGTATTTCAGCTTTGTGTGCATCCAGAAAAGTTCAGAGAATGATGAATGCAGTGTGTGCCATCACAAAGAATCAGGTGAAAACTGGAGAACCCAACTTATCAAATTGGATTTTGAATGACAAACCATTAGTGTTATGTACAATTGCATCTTGCTAAATTTACAGAGGGTAATTCAATTATACACATCAAATTAAACAGTGAATGTCTTAGAATTGATTCTGATCCTTGCACAAAGTGAATTGGATTTATTGTTTTGTAGTTTCTTCTGATGTAGGATATAAGCAAGTCATCCCATTTTTGTATGGATTCTTACAGTTTTATTTCAGTAAGAAAAAAGATTACCATTCCTAAGAAATAAAACTTGATGTACTACCCAGAATACTTATTCTACTCTTTCTCCCACATGTTGTCACCTGCGTAGCCTGGAGCCTGGCATATGTCTTCAGTCATTGCCTTCCGTCATTGTTCTTATGAGCAAGAATTCAAAATAACATTTAGAACAACAGTGTTCAACATTTTAAGACCCTGTGCTACAGCAGCTTACTCTTTGATCTAAAAGTTGTCATTACAATTCTGTTTGCTAGCAATGGAGATGGTGACAATCACAGAAGCAAAACACTGCTTATGCAAGAGTCCGATTTTTTTGACTACAGTGAACTTCAGTAAGCTTATCAGTCAGGTACGGAATGCCCGCAGTATAACCAGCTTGTCTTTCAGTAATGATCTGAGCAGGTTCAGAATGGCACAGGCATATTTCAGAGTCCTATAGCTACAGGTACCCGTTATGATATGTCATGCACCAGCCCCTCAAAGTAATGAGAAATGTGTTGTATTGTGCCACCATCCTTTTCCTGTTAGCTAACTTCAGGAGATCTGTTGCTGCTTGGCTTAAAGCAGGAAGGATTAAATAGGAGGTTAGATTTATAGGTGCTTCTTCAGGGTTGAACTGAAGTTGTTATGGGAAGGAAAGATCTGGACAGTCTTTACCATCCTCCCCAGCTAAAGGATAGCGAAATATGTATAGCCTTTGTCCAACAATATCTTGAGATGATGTGCAGGAATCCTACCACTAATTTTTCTGTTGGTGAATGTTTGCTAGATATTTTCCTGTAGAAGAGACATAATTAGTCCACAGATTTTCTGTTTAGAGACTTGGTTCTTTGGGAAACACCACGTTGAACCCTTACTTCTGTTAGATCTTTTAAAACTATGGTAACTTCATATCTCTATTTTCAATACTACTAGAATAGGTTCTGTTAAATTTTGAAAAGAGCCTGGAGTGCGTGGAATGGTTATGAACAGAATAAGCAATCAGTAAGTTTCTTTCAATAGAATAAATTCCATGGCTAATAAGAAATGCTTCTGTAGTTTGTATGTGATTTTTTTCAGATGGCAATGCTGCTTTTTTAGCTGTTTATCTGTATCATCCTAAGCTGTTTTTATGTTAACAAGAAAATTTGATACCTTCTTAATATAATTAAAATAAGTTGAGAAGTAGTGAGATGTAGGCCGTTTATATTTTTGAATCAAATTTTAAGATCATATATATTTTCAAAGGATTTATACTTTACAACCAATTGACCATGTAAATTGATAATGTGTTGTGAAAATTAGCAGTATTTCCATTTGTGTTCTTAACTATGATAGTGACCTCATAGGAAGCCATTTATTTTTTTCCGGTATAGCGCTACCTTGTTCTCAGATACGGTATCTCAGAGCCCAAACACTATCAAGAATCAGGACAGTTCAAAAAAATACAAGAAATAAAACCATCAAACATTACTGGGCTACTAGGAAAGATGAAGAGGCCTTTTCCTAATGGATTCCTAATCAATTTCCTAATTGATTCTCATTTTTTCAGTGCCTGATACATTTCCATGTATCTTCCAGGATTTTTCATTCAAGGTCTGTAGTGTGGTAGCTCACGCATTAACAGAGCTGTTACCATAGCACATGTAGGGAGCAAAGAAAGTACCTAATTTACGGAGACTTGCTTCAAAAGTTTGTAAAAACAATGAACAGCTGAAGTAAACATAAATTAGAAAGTCTACTTTGAAAAAGTAATTAAAAGAAAACGGGGGGCTTCTTTAAATAGACTTACAAAGTAGACTGAATGTCTTAATGGTAAGTTTACTTTTTCAGCTCTGGAATGTCTAAACTTTTCTGGGTAGATAATCTTGTTTAACTTAGGTTTCATTGAAAAATTACCTATATTTTTCATTCCCTCATTTGATTTTCTGCATGTTCCCAGTATTCCTGGATCTGACTTTTTTTTAGAAATAAACTTATTTACCTAATTTCAATTATGGAATTGGAAGAGAAATAGAAAAATATTAGTGTATCAAGTATTTTTTTGCTTGAATCTGCTCTTTTCTCAATAGTTTAACAATCTGTCAACAAGCTGCAGATACAGACTTGATGTGATAAAAGGACTTACAGGCTGGAGAGATGACAAACTGAACATGTTTGTAGCCCTCCCGTTAGCAGTGTGCAGCATGCCTCTGACACAGAAAGTAACAGGTAGCGACTATGACCTTACTGAATGCACTTTCACCATTATATTTTTTTGTTTGTGTTACCAACATTTTATTCCATCAGCACTTCAGTTGATGAAAAATTCCCCCTGAAAACTACTTATCAGATGTTTTTATATCACTTCGATACTTAGTTGAGATGTAAATACTTTATCTTGAGCATCTAATAAATATCTAGTTGGATACATAGCTATGTTTGACCAAAAATACTAGAGTATTTCCTTTGGTGTTATCTAAAAGCATACTACAGGGCACAGCTTGAACTGGATTTTCCTGTGTCATCTGACCTAAACAACTTCTTTTCATTGTTTGATCTTTCTTAAATCATAATTGCAGTTGTAAATGACTAGTTATTCTCATAAACACAGAATTACTGGATTGAGAAGGAAAATGACCTGTGTCATGCAGTTGTAGGGCACTGCGGTCATTTGCTGCACCATAATATAGAGACAGCACTGTGAAGGGAAGTAGAAGAAAAATAGAACTTGTACAGCTGTGTTTCTCCTGAAGATAGAAAATCAATAACACATCTTTGGTGAAGGGTGGTAGCTGCAATTCATATTTGTAAATGCAGTGTGTCAAAAATCTATATAGCATCAGCAAAAATATGCTCGTGGACTACTTATAAAAATATTATAGTTCATTCATCTGTAAAATGCATTAGGTATCTTCAGCTGTATAGTGCACAACACCAACAAGTACGTTAGGAACAGCTAACATGGGAATGAGAAACATTGTGCAGCGCCAGCATCAGATGTTCTTGCAATTAGACCTAACTGGGAAGTGCAGAGTTTTCTGATAAATTAGTTTGTTTTATGAGTATTTCAGTAAATTACAAGAGTCAATATCTCTGTCTGTGGGTCAATATGATTTACCACTAGAAGCTGAAAGTAATATCTACTGTAATTCTGCAAGACTTCACTACTGTTACTGCAACTAGAGAAAATGCAAATACATACTTGATAGATTTGTTTTATTTTTTCTAAATATTTCATTTAATAAATCTCTGTCTCATAATTGAAAACAGTAATGAGAGTACTTTAATTTTCATTTATTCTACTTTTTATTTCAAGGACTACAGTGTTGTAACTGAAATCTTCATAAATCACTAACAGAAGTATGTGAGGGGCCAGGTAATAAAAGAAAAATACCTAAGTGCACAAAAATAGTGTAAAACCATATAAATCATATCATAAAACTAAAGAAAATTTAAATATTTACTGTATTCTCAGGCTTCAAAGATGATAATATAATTAGTGAATTAAGTATAATTCTTTTTTTTGTAAAGTAATCTGTCTCTACCTAGCTGTGCTTAGGCAGAAAAACCATCAGTCTTTGGGACCACTGGTATGATATTGGCCTCTTCCAATAGAGACTTAACTACAATTTTTAATCCAGTGGAGCCTCATCAGATAATTGCCTTGGTTTGTCATCCTCACCTCCCAGATAAGCCCCATTATTATACCTCAAGAGTATGTAACCAAGTACATAATCCCAAAGAGGTGCAGTATTGTTGGTTAGAATTTTTGAGACAAGTTAAATTGAGGCAAGGCTAACTTTATCTCCTGTTAACTTTCCTTGTGTTCCTTCAGTACTTTTTATCACACTGTCCACTAATCACATTAATCACCATTTTCTGGTGAAGTTGTCTACAGAATTACATCTATTTCACTTAGTGTGTATTCGTCTTAAGTTTTAAGTTTGATCAGGCAGTAAGAGACTCAAGAACATGCGTAAGAAACCCTTGATCAATATTCTCCTTTAATTACTGCATGGTGCTAGTGTTCATGTAGCTCAGTGAAATGATGCACAGACTAATGACACATGATACATTTCTAACACTCTCTTTCACACTGTCCATCTTTTGGAAATGCAAGGGAAAAGATCAGTCTGGAAGAATAAAGCTTTTAAAAAATATATCAGCACAGTACAGTTCTTCAAGGCAGATGTTATATCTAAGGGAATTCAAGCACTCCCTGTTGGGAGATTTTGATTGCCTACAGTATCTCCCCACCATTTTTTTTCTCTTCCAGACATATTTTTTTTTTCTTTGTTGCCCATATACTGTCATTAGGTTAACACAAAAATGTAAGGGGTCTTCCTGGAGAAAGTGGAAAATGGTGAGGAAGACATAAATAGTTCATTTTCTCACTTAAGGTATGGAGTATCTGGGTTCATCTGGGTATAAACCCAGAAAATATCCTACATTTTTTGAAGCTACAGTATTTCTCCCAGTCAGTAGTCACTGAACTGATATTCTGTATTCACAAGGAAAGGAGAGTTTATACACCAAATGGTAAACTCTAAATCATTGCTCTTACGTACAATAAAAGGGCCAATATTTACCAAAAGTTGCCCTACAATGGTATTTTTAGAATGTTGTTATTATGTTCTGACTCAAATATTTGGAAATGCTGTAAGGCAAGCTTTGTTGTATCTTGGCTGTTTGTAAAGAGTGGGCTATTGGCCGCACATACACCAGCTGTAACAATTCCATCCTCTGTGTGTCTCTGTAGAGATATTTGGAATTGAAGAGCGTATTGTTCTCTTTGATTTGAGGTAAAAGTGGAACTTCTGTCTTTTGTATTATTTGGGTCTTTTGTTATTTCCGACTTCAGAGTTTGATCTAAAGAAAGAAAAGATAAAAATACTACTGATTAATCTTACTGTCGTAAAACGGTTGTTTTTGCTAACAAAGAGAAAATGTTGTGTTCTCTAGCACTACTTTCTGTCCTTTATAACCTTCATAGCAAAAGAGCCACATACAAAAATCAGAAACTGTATGGTTTACTCACATCCCTTCAGTATTTATATGCCTGAAAGGGAGGGCAAAGGATGACAACTGGGAATTCTGATAAAACAGCTTGGTTAACAGTCTGTGATATTTTACTTTTCATGACTGTCACCAAGTCACCAAAAGCGATATCTAATCTTGATTGAAAAAACAAAATGCAAGAGAAAAAAATTGTTGTTTCCTGAGATGAAACAATTTTTAAAGCCCTTAGAGGCTGAAAAAGTTAACATTTTTTTGTGTTGCTACAAACGTTTCTCTATTGCCCCCAAGTGTACTAAGCTAGTGAAGTATTATCAGGACTAGTAACTTCCAGAGCTAACTTTGCATGTTAGTAGTGTTAATAAAGTTCTTATTTTATCATTGTATATTGCCTGTGAATTCACGTATAAACCTATGAAATAAAACTTTACAGGTAATCTAATGACTCAGCTATGCTGAGCTAGTACTCAAGGGATAGAAATAAGTACTGGTACTAAGCAAAGCTACACATACAACTGATTTATTCCACGGTATCCCTTTTGTCTGATCACTGGAAGAAATAATCTTCACTTTCTGATATAGTAGTGATGCTGAGAATCATCAGAAAGTCTAAGATGTTAACTAGTGTTATTTGTTCCCCTCCACTTTCCAAATGGGCATGCATAAAATCAAAACAGATATGGAAAAGGATATAAACTATGGCGATCACAATAACTCTCTTAAATACAGCTTTGCCACAATGTGTTGTCCCTTCCTGCGTGAGCATTTTAAACATTAAAAGAAAACATTTTAAAAAAAAAATGCTATCTACTACTAGGTTTAAATACATTATTTTACAGGAGAGACAGAACAACTTGGCAATGCATTCTACAAATGAGAGATTTTTAGCAAGGACAAAAAAGTCTGTCTTTAAGAAACCCCGTGTGGTGCAAACAGACTGTATAGGAGTACTAATAATGCCTTGCTTATGATCATCTATGCTGGCACTCTTTCTAGTGGTTCATTTTCCATGCTTGTTTAGTCTAAAGCTTCCCATGGGTGGGGACTGCTGGCTGTACTCATTTATAGATGGTGGCTCTCGTGGTTATCATTTAAGAATTAATTGTTTGTGACATACACAAATTTAATAAATAGCATTGTGCAGTTCTTGAATGCTGAACTTGTAATTCCCAGAATAACAAATGTAGACTGACTTCTCTTAAAAATCAAACAGGATATCTTGTCTCCATATTTGACTACTTATACAGGTACTGGCTTGAAGACTTTAACAAGGTAGACAGTAATTCTGTAGTTAGTCCTCAGATTCACTTCACACAAGCTGATTTAAAAGCAGTGTGCTAATATTGATGCTCAACTATCCTAAGCTTTTGCAGCACCAGAACTGCATTACAAATTGCCACTGCTCTTGTCTTCACTTCTTAAAAAAAAAAAAAAAAAAAAAAAAAAAAAATTACAAAATATTGTTCTCTTTAATTTAAGGAGGGGTGAAATCAAATCATTAGTAAGTACTAACCGCAGCAACAAGCTGAAAGATGCACCCTCATACATTCCAGTATTTTTATTAATCAATAACTCAGGGCAGCACAGGTGTTCACAAAAGTGCTGTGATGAATCCTGCAACACCTTACTCTTATTCTGCCAAACCTGGCTCAAGTAGTTCTCCAGCTACTGTTAGGCAAAGCAGGATGATGGCAAAGTTATCAATTTACTGATACTTCCAAATCACTCTGCTCTATCATGGATGACAAATTTAGACATGGGGGGGGGGGGAAACATATGTATATATGTGTGTATATATATATATACACATACATATATAAAAATATATGTATATATACATATGCATATATGCATATATTAAAGAAAAACAAAAAAACGCAGTAAAAGCCTTTCACGTGCATCCCTAGCTGCCAGTATGTGGGAATTATGTTTGGGTAGGGCAGCTGGACAATCCTTTGTATGGTGGAAAGAAACTGAATCTCAGGTTTTTAGCTCCTCTTACAAATACAGCTGCACATCCCTTTTGATGTTGTGTTTGTTAGCAAGGAGAAAGGAGTGCACTTTCACACAATGATTTTTATGGTTGTTTTTTTTTGTTTTTTTTCTTACAGTTAAACAGTTTATCTCACCCTTCTGAGTTTTGACAGGCAGTTGCACAACAACTTGCCATTTAAGCTCATATCTTTTATAATTATCTTAATTATTATAATGCTCTGCAATTATTCTTATGAAATTCATTAATCTTTTATTATAACGTAGAGTAGGTTTTCTTTAAGCAAACTAATCATAATATCAGGAAATGCTACAGCAGCACTGAACATGCCTGTTTTGTTAGACCACAGTATCCTGGGAGGGAGATAAGCTTCTCTGCGTACAGAAAGGAGAAAAAGAAGATCGTGGCTGGACTCAGTGGATTGAAGGAGATGAAATGCACCTGGTAAGATCGTGTAATAGGTTTCAAACACCATCCTATTATTTATTCAAATGGCTAGATGTAATGCAGCAAGCTGTGTGCTATATTATCTTGTCTTTTTTTGACATAATTAAGTTGTTGCTGCATTTGACTTCTTTCTAAAGCAATCGTTTCATTTGGCACCATTATTCTTCTATGTTCCTTACAGAGATTGCCTCATTTCAGTGTAGTACTCTTTCTGTGTTAACTGTCTGTCTGAACAGAGCAGTTTGAAATGTTTACACCGAGGAAGACATTTATTGTACATTTTATAAAATACACAGTATGGGAACTTGTGAAAGTACACATCCAACAGTAAGCCATAAGGGGGAAATATACCACTGTTCTTCTAAAATAATTACAGGCTAGACTGTATTATAGCCTAGAGAACTAAAACAGCAATTAAGTTTTCTAACATGTCATGTTCTCTCAGATCACCATTTCTATCTTTTCTAAGTTATCAGGATTTGAAAGAAGACGTCTATTCTTTTCTTACACAGCTCTTCATAGTATCCTCGCTCTCTCATCAGTGTGGGTAAAATGAACTCTTCCTGCTGAGATAATAAAATCCAACTTCAATTTCATTCCACTGATCAGTACTATTAGCACACAGCATTTAAAATGAATGTTCTCTTTTTCAAATCAGTAATGGAGTTATAAATGAATCTTTGTGAAAGTTCCCAAAGCCCCTTATTACTACACACAAGTTTCAGGAAGTACTGGAAGTCCCAGAAAACAGTTTGGAAAATGAATGTATGTGATAGACCTTGCCATCTGATATAATGCAGGTAAATAGGGAAGTAACTTTACAGCTGCAGTCATGATCTCAATGAAAGCAGAGGTGAACCTCTGAAAAGGAGACTCCAAAATTTTCTGTGTATATGCATTCCCTCTTGTCTGCACACAAACAGGCTACAGTAGTTGCACACTGCCTCCCAAACTCACAACAGTCGGGGCTGTGACCGCAGGCAGCTGCCCTTCCAGGTTCTCTGTTGGCACAGGGGTTGTAATTAGCCCCACGCTGTCTGGCCTTGAAGCTCAACTTACTCCCTGCAGCACTCAACTCACATGAAGCGATGGCACTAGTTGCTCTTAGATTTTTTTTTTTGGCTTCCGTTTTGGCAAATCCTAGTCCCTGTCCCTTGACAGCTCTGCACTCATTCTCTCTTCCCACTCGCTGCCCCCAACACCAATTTCTTTCGCCCAGATTTCTGTATCCTTACTCTGATTCATGCTTTAGCCATGCAGCCTGGCCGTGGACCTCCAGGCCAGACTCCTTTCTATGCCTGAACCTGTCAGGGGGGTTATTTTAGAAGTCATAAAATGAGATTCCATTGCTCACACATTGTTGTCTAGTGCCCTGAGGTACCCTGAGGTTACCTGACAGATCTGAGGCTGCTGCTTCAGAAGGCTGTGGAGAATTCTGTCTCATACCTGCCAGCTTACATGGGCATCACTGCACTAATTGGCACTTGTACAATTTACCATGATCTGTCTGTACACAGAAGTCAGTACAAAGTTCCTTCATGCAAGGGAAGTACCCAAGTATTTTAGAGACTAGTTCCCAATATTTCAATGTTATCACTTTTTATGTTTCATGAACTTCAAAAATGTCCTCTTTATTCCTCTGAATTCTCATTAGTGTAACTTTGTCCATTAAACATTCAGTAAGAGTCCCGTTTAGTATCTTATTTTTGACCAGCTAAGATTACTAGGTCCTGTACTCTTGAGAGTACTTTGGTACAATGGACAGTTACCTCTAAAAAATTGATACTTCGATAGTTTTATGATCCTATTGAACTTTACACAACGAGCCAAGTGTTAATTTAATTCCTTCCATGGTTCTGTAGAAAGCAGTACCACATCCTTTAGTAGTTTATCGCCTCCTATTTTCACCATTTCATTCTATGGTCTGTACTTTGTGTAGTTCTTTTTCCTCTTTAGATTCTGTTTTATGTGAGTGACTTATTTGACCATTCTCAATTTCCTTTTGAGTTTTATTGCCATTTTCTATTGTATTGATTGCTTCTGCTCTGTAGGTTTTTATCACTGTCAGCAGATCTCTTAGCACTTACAGCACACTCTTTCTTCTGGGTTACCTATATATAAAGTGAACAAAACAGGTCCCAGCTAAAATCACTGCATCAGTCTGCTTGTTTCATCAATTCACCATGAAGCGCCTTCTCTTGCTGCAGGCTAGCAACATATGCCAATAAGGTTATTGATCCAGTGTAAGTTCTTCTTAATAAGTCATTTTATCAAAGTCCCCCATAAGAAAATGGGCATAACTTTCCAGTTAACTTTGCTCCCCATTTCCTCAAAATATTCTGACAGCTTAATTAAAAGTCTTATCTTGAAATATGAAGCGCTACCCTACTTCTAGGTCACACATAATCTTTGTCTTTATGTCCCTTAGGGAGCCCCACCCATTTTCTTTTTCTAGCAAAACCAGTCAACACCTCCACAAATCCCCACAAAGACTGTGTGCAACTCTCAGGTCTAACTTCAACAGTTTCAGTAATACAGAAAATTAAACTGCATCTTCAGCAAGGCTAGGTGGACAACAGTAAGCCTCGCAAATCAATGCCCAAGACACAAACATCAATGTATCTGCTTATGTGCAAGTAACTATGACCTGATGATTAGCAAGTAGAGATTTTTTAAAAACCTATTGTGGAACACAAAAGACAAGTGGAAAGCATTAGGCATCTAGTATGGCCAAGGTCAGTCAAAACTCACTGCCATGCTGGGATTTATAGACCTAGCTCAACTCTTACGTATACAATTACACGTCCTTTCCTAGCTTTGACTGCCCTGTTGCTAGACTGTGCTTTCAGCTGTTCTCTAGTTTTGTAGGTTTGAACTACCAATCATCAACATACAGAATTCGTTATTCAAATCCATCCCCAAATAACTTGTTCATGTGTCTAAAATACAGAACGCTCATTTCAAAGACTTAAGCAGTTGCACACACAAATAGTGAATAATGCACCAGGAACACATATGGCCCTTTAAATTCTGGGATCCCAAAATAACTTCTTATTCCACCTTTCTCCAGAAAGTAAACCCAAACCTGCTAGTTTCTTTTATGATTAAAAAATAGGCTAAAATATGTACAAGCTATACAATCCAGTTTGATAAGAAATTGCATACTCAAGCTGGACATATATGTGAATTTATAATGCATGTCCTATGTAAAAGTTGTTGTGTTTGTTTTTTTTTTAATTATTTTCTCTTCCTAGGAAATAAGAGTGTGTGGAGTCAAGTGTAAGCAGGTCTTTAAGAAGGTACAGTGAGCCTACGGCTGATACAGAAATGAAGAACAGTAGAATTTACAGACTTGCCACCAAATTTCCAAGCACAAGTAATGACCGTCAATGACAAGAGAGTAAACACAGAGATGAAGCTTACATTAGAACAGTATAGTTGGAATAAAATATTTTTAACAAATTATTTTAAAGAAGTAATTGAAAATAAAACCCATTAAAGTTTTTGAAAGTTTTAAATGGGTGTGCACTGTAATTCTTGACGACACCAAAATGGAGGCTGTTTGGTATACAGCAAGATACTTGTGAGCACATGCTTTACTCATAATGGAAATCACCCTTCCGTAGCTTTAGCAAGGGACCTTAAGGTAGTCTTGTTTTCAGGTAATGAATTGTTGTAGGAAAGTGAAAAAAGTGCAGTATGTGGCTTATGGGAAACCCTGATTTCACTGAGGTCAGTGAGAATTTTAGCATCAGCTCCATTGGAACAATACTTCACTGAAAGTATTCTACCAAAAATGAAGGTCTGATTTCCCAAATTAAGTAAAGATATGGATCAGCAGTCTAGAAAAATAGCACTTAAAGAACCATGGCCAAGGGGCAATTGCTTTCTAAATGCTTTAGCCAATGTCTGTCCATTCTTTTTTTTTTTTTTTCTTTTTTTTTTTTAATTTATTTATTTACTTTTCCATTCTGAAGAAACAAATAGTAAGATCACTGTTAGAAACTATATAATTGTACATGTGCCAAACAAAAGGTATGACTAGCATTGCTTTCTATGGTATCATTTGCAAATTTTATTAGGACACATCATTGTGTTCATGTTCTTATGCAGCATATATGTATAGCAAAGCATTGGCCTAGCAGTTTCTACCACTGACTTAGTCACTATAAACATTCATAGTGATTTATAAACCAAAGTTGTATTTTCAGACTGTCAATACACTGGATATACAGCTAGCACCAGCACCTCACATCACGTTTAAAAAGACTCAAGGATGCAGGATGCCTGATGGATCAGACCTTTAGCAGAAGTCACACTGTTAAAAGTGTGTCCTACAACAACTGTTATTAGACATTTTCAAAGACTTGATCAGTGGGGAAGTTGCTATGGCAGTGTCCAAGATGTTCCGAAGTGCTGCAACCCCTGGACATAGTATTGCTTTGGCCTGCTTTGGGAGCCCAGTGCTAAGACTTGAGAGAAATTTTAGACA
Source organism: Aythya fuligula (assembly GCF_009819795.1). Taxonomy (NCBI): domain Eukaryota; kingdom Metazoa; phylum Chordata; class Aves; order Anseriformes; family Anatidae; genus Aythya; species Aythya fuligula. Next base: position 7,505,644 of record NC_045567.1, read on the forward strand.
TTCATCGCATAAATGTGAACAAGTTATGACATTCTCTACTAACCAGAGACAGCTCTAAAATATGCAGTATTATTAAACTTGTTCAGAAATGTTACCAGTCTGATCTAACAAATGAAGAAACGGAGGTCCAGAACCATTTGTTTTAAACTAAGAATTTAGTACAGTGGAGGTGATAAACTTTCTGAGCTATGGTATTTCAACTGTACTATATACTGTAAATGTGGCACAAGATGTACTGTAATATACATCTAATTTAATTTTGTAAAGTTCTATCTTTTACATAAGGAAGTACACAGACAATATTATCTATGAAGGTTTACACAACCCCATGTGATGTGTAACAAAACAGGTGAAAAATACTCCCTCCCAGGTAAATTCTTGTGTAACTATTGCAACAGATGTTCACACAACCTAGAATTACAGACATATGTAATGCAATTGTCTCCTTTAGGTTCCCTTGTAGCTTATTTCTTGGCAATATACATGTATAGCACTGGGAACTGCACTTGGCCCTAGTCAACCAGATGTAAGGAAAGGCTACTCATGTGTTAGCTGTCTAGCTGTTCCTACAGTTAAATGGATATCTATCCTGAATGATACACAGACCAGCAGTTAATTGTGATTAAGTTCTCTTGTACTTAGAGTGGGAAAGGTCAGAACTGGTTATGGTTAAATACCATGGAAAGGGTCTAGGGGAGGGAGAAGGGTGAGAAACCTGTATATCTCAGGTTAAAAATACAGCTCTGTTTAAGTCAACTTGCAAAAAGCTGTCTATTTAAAGTGTTATTTATCACCTTACACAAGGTTGAGGATATCCCGATTGCCAAATCTCAGTGCATCAGTCATTTGTTTTGCTTGAAAGGACACCAAAACTTCTTTCCTTCGAGTTTCTAAATTATTGATTTCATAATCATGCACACCCTCCAGATGTATCTGCACTCTTCAACCCCAAGAAAAGATAGCGAATAATGGAAAATAAGGAATCAACTCTAACTCTTCATTTATAACAGAACTGAATTCGTTAAGGCCACCTTTATTTCCCTCTCATGTGAAATTTGAAACTACACAATAAAAAGATGATTCACACCACTATCCACAATTAAACTTTGCATAATTCTTTTTTATGTTCAGTACTGACTCAGACCCTTTTTTAAATGTGGTTTTCCTCCAATAGCACTTGGCAGTTCATAACCCTTAATTCACCAGATGTCTTCTAATTTTTGCCTCCAGCTCCTTGCAATCTTGTGTAACATTCATAAACTCTTTTTGCAGAAGGTTGTAAGTGGATCAATTAACATCTAGCTAAGTAAATCCAATTGTTAAAAACTATTATTATTGTAGTCAAACAGACAGCTTTATTCCCCTTTGGGCCATTTGGTACGAGGGCAAATTTAGTGCTGTAGTTAGTAACTCGTTGCTTCTCAACCAGAAGCAATGTAACCTGCCTCTAATTACAGAGAAGAGGCAGGCTTGGAAGTACTTCTGTAGTTCACATACATCAAATATAGAAACTTCAGAAATATTGAACTTGGAATATATTCTCTTCAAATCATCTAAATTACTTGTCATTATAATTGTAACCTCTTATCTCTACTGCAGCAACCAGCTCGTCTGGAAAAGGAAATCCTGTCTGTTCATTGCTTCCACGATGATGCCCTCCAAATACTACTATAATATTAGCCATGCTGTTTCCTTAAACCCTTAACAACATGTTATCATACACTGGGATTTAAAATTGCCTCCATAAAATACGTGCTTAATAAATGCATAACATTCAACTACTTGACAAATATCAGCCTACTTTCAAAGCTTACTATCAAAGCTACTTTGAAAGCCAAGTGCCTTCACAGTGAATTCATATCCAGGCTTGCTCAGGAATCAAACTTCATATTCATTTTCTTGGTCTTCCACAGAAATTCAGTTATAGTTTTATTTTAACCTTTGTTGTACTAATCCAAGGTTGCAATGACATTAGAAAGTTTTAAACATACTTTACACTAAGCATTCTTACAGGTTTAAGAATTAAATTGTCCACTGTCCCACAGCAGATTGGGCAGATGAGTAATGATTTAGGAGGCTCCTCGCAGAAGGGACACTTGAGTCCTATGCTTCCTCTCATCTTCACCGGATTTTCAACTTAATTTAGCAATAAATTTTTAGTGGGACCTTCAGATACTTTTTTTCATGGTTTGTGGGATTATTCACCATCTGATCTACCCATGCTATTACATAAGAAAAACAGGAAAAGGATTAATTCAAGTTGTGTGCTTAGACCATGTAATGATTAAGGAATAAGACTTGCACAAAGTAGAACATCAAAGAAGGTTCAGTAGGATTCAAAAAGCATAAAGGATCTGCAGATGCAGAGGATTTGATTTCAGGGTACAGAGCTGAAACCTTTTGTAGTGGCATGATCTGTAGAGAGAACTGGATGGTCTTTTAACAGTAGGAGAGAGAAGGGTGGGAAAAAGAGAAGAAAAATTAGCACCACTAATGTTTTTGAACATGTTGATTACATAGCCTCAAATAGTGTAATCTGTATAGAAGACATTTTCATTTGGGAATTGATTTTTATATGAATAATTCAAAACATACATATTAATTTTAGTGGGTGCAAATAAGTGTATACAATATTTATCTCAGCACTTGAAGACTAGATATTTGATGTGAGTGCAAATCTAATCTGATGTATGCAAAATACATGTATATCTAAGAAAGGACTATTAATTTCTTGTTTGTTTATTCTAGAAATCCAGGATTTCTTGCTGGATACCAAAATATTTTGCATGCACAAAAGAATATGAATCAGATTCCGTTATATAAAGAGGTATTTTTAATATTAAGTATTATGAAATTGTTAATTAATTAATAGTGAAATACCTTTAATGTCCTACAGCATTTCATCTTCAGATATGTTCTTTAGTGACATGTATGCAGAACACCAACTTCTGTGATTTTCACATGCTATGAGTAAGATTATACCACAATGTTTTGCTAGGTTTTATTGATCTGTGACTCAAGCCAGAAGATGCTATCTGTATTTAATAGTCTTCACCATATTTTTCTTTCCTAAAAATCTCAAGTCATTTTGGGGATCAATGTAAACATTTAACAAACACCACATCCTGTCAGCTGTTGAAGAAACGTCTTGTTTTGTTTGCTTGAACCTGCTGCCTTCCATTACCATGTAGTTCCTCCTAATTCTTGTACTGCAAGAGACATCACACAGTCATTCCCTATTTTCTCCATGCCACTCAGATTTTCTTTACCCCAAGCATCTTGCTAAAATAAGTGTTCTAAAAAGATCAGAGTCACTAGGCTGATTCCAGTGTTTCAACTTGAATGCTTTATTCCTAGAGGCTTTTGCTTAAAGCACCAGAAGACCACAGTGCTCCCATTTCAATCCAAAACATTGAAACACTCCATGGAAACACATGTAAGAGCACCTCTTACAGCCTAATCCATGTACGCAGCTCTGGAAAACCAAACAGAAATGTGAGTTAGGGCTGCAGTCTACATTTATGCAACTGTGAAAGATAGGAAGGAATTGCTTAGTGTGATCTATATAAGATTTTGATTTTTTTAATAAGCATGAGCTGGCTGAAGAGCAAATACCCTATAATAAGAAAGTGCATGAGATTCCTAAAGAGTCTCTTATGAGACTGAGTCATAGAGGGTCACTGTCTACTAGCGTGGCATGAATGATGTGCTGCAGTAGATACATCTACTTTAATCAATGCCTAACGTTTGATTGACTCCACTATACTAAATGTGCTAAGTGGTCAGTAAAGCATAACAGTTCTTCAGTACAACATAAAACTTTGCTAGCATGTATCATATTGTATTGTATTGTTTCTTGGACAGTCTCATCTGTAACCACATAAAAGATTCATGGCTATTCATTCTCTATTAGTAAAACATTTTATCTTGGTATAGTACCTATATGCTACTGCTGTTTGTATTTTAAGAAAATTTTCAACCTCAAAGCAAATGTTTATTTTAGTAATTTACTCCTGTCTGGCAAAAATGCACACAACAGTAGAGTCCCTTCAGTACCCTGTAGCTTATTACCAATACCCACACTCTTCTCAATATTAGCAGTTAATAAGAAGCATCCACACAGAACACTTAAGCAGAACAGCTTTTCAGTTCTTTGCCAGTCCTTTCAACAGGACTGCTAGAAGATTAAGTTTCTACACCACAGAGGCAGGATGAAATTCCCTCTTTCAAGAGCCACATTCTTATTAAAGGAGGGAAGGAAAGAAGGAAGAAAAAAGCCTGTGGTTATTGACTCAACAGTAATTTACATAACTGGAGACCATTTATCTCATTGTGCCAATTGGTACAGCACTGTTCTAATGCTGAGCCAATTAAAAGGTCAATATAGTGATAAGAGCATTTCAAATTTAAAATACTTTATTTAAATGTTCAACTAATTGGGAGTTCAAGATTGGAGCAGAAGCACAAGCAGTCAGCTATGGGGGCACAATCATTATGGAGTAGCTAACATTTAGGACTTGTTGTGCCTGTGAGAAATACGTACATCATGATTATCAGCAGTAGGTGCAGTTCTTAAAAAATGCTTTTATCTACATTGTGGAACCACTTTAACAGCTTTTGTGCAACAGTTTCACTTCCTTTCTTCCCCTCCCCTCTCCCCCTCCCCCCCATTCAGCTACACAAAGCAACACTACAGAAGTGCAGAGATAAAATACAAGAAAAGGAGAAAGAGGTAATGCAAGATTGTACTAGAATTTAAAATGAAAGGTCCCTCTCTCCTGATGTTCCCACCCCATTTTTCTCAATTGCGATTCAGTGCTCTTATAGCAAAAAGGAGATACTTATAATGCTATGCAGGGTTTGTTAGGGTTCAGAGCCAATGCATATGGGATGAGCTACTGAAATTTAACATTAAATCAAGTGCAACAAGACTCACAGCAGTTCATTGCTTCCCTTCTCTAATTTTAAATCACCATGATTCAATTCAATCTTTTCTTATCAAGACGCTGATGCTTACTATCCATAACCATTACAACTTCCAACGCTTCTCTCCAGCTGGGCATGTTAAGGGCAGGCAGAAGTTAACACATTTCAGTAATACTTCTGTGAAGTGACTGTGATCTTCCACTCATCCTGTCAAGAAACACACTGCCATTCTTGATGCTGACATTTCCAAGTTTATTTTTGGAGAAGAAAAGGGAAGAAAAGCACCTTATATATATGTTACAGCAACACAGCTAGTATTCAAACACACTACCAAGCAGCTCCTGGAGACGCCATATTCAGGCACAACTATGTAACTCACTGCAATGTAGTCAGTCCTCTCCACTGTATTGATGATACCTGGTTCATTAGGAACACTTAATTACTCAGGACAATCCTTAAGGGACAGATGTGGTGTAAAATACCACTAGCTGGAAAGCCAGTCATTTCTAGTCCTCTATTCCAACACATATGTTTCATTATTTTAGATATAAACACAGAGAATTTCTCAGCTTCTAAGAGCTACTGACAGATTGTTCTGAAAGAATTCTGCAAGACTAACTGATAAGTTTTAGAGCTATTATACCTAAGAAATAGCAGAAAGCACAGAACACACTTCTACAACACTGCAGCAGTAGCACATCATGCCAACTCTGCGAAGAGCAGCTTCAACTAATCTCAGACATGGGGGCTGACAGGAGCTAGACAAACAAGATCTGTAAACTAGATTTCACACTGTCCTAAATGATGCAAAAACAGATGACTCATTCCCGAGCAATCAAAACAGAAAATAAGAAGAACATCAGAGTTCTCTAGGAAAATAGTCTCCAAACTGTGTGGATGCAGTTCTTTAATCATCATTAAAATAAATAAATAAATAAATAAATAAATAAAAAGTTATCCTTGTCAACTTTTGGGCAAAGCAAAGCAAGGGAAATGTCTCCCAAAAGCACACATACAAGATTATTTCACAGAATGTTTTTCTGCAACACAAGTATGATCCTTTATCATGTATTTTTCTCACACAGCAAGTTTGCCTCATAGACATCAGAAGCCTCTCATTACATAACATTCCATTTCTGTTTCCAGCTCCCAGCTTGGTGGTAGACATTTTTTACTGTATTTCCAACTGTATTTTGGTGACTAAAGAAACAGAAAGGTGCTTAACCTGCTGAAGGTCACTCAAAAACCCTACCAAGTGCTTAAGTATTAGTTGAAGTTAACAGGGAATAAATACCTATTTGTTTGAAAATCTTGTGGCCTTTTTAGGACAACCTTGTTCCCTTTTCAGTCACAAAAATGCTTTGAATATCTGAATATCTGGCCCAGTGTCATGCAGCACTTCCCACTCGTGTTTCCATAACTTCAGGAACAGCAGCTAACTGCCTTTTCATACACATATTCCCCCAAAGTAAGTGAATGGTTTTCAGCTTAAAAAATAAATTAATAAAAATGTTGTTGGAATTAGGCATTCTGTCACCAGACATTAAAGATTTGAAGGAGGAATGCCTAAATCTTTATGGAGGCATATGAAAAATATGTCCTGAACTGAAACAGGTCCCCCACTTCATAATTAAGAAAAAAGCCCTACCACAACAAAATAATGAATAGCAAAATAAAATTTTATCATTCTTTAGAATAGCTTTCAATGACAGAGCTGACCAAAGGTTCTCTACAGTTCTCCTCCAAAGCACAACAGCTCAAGACACTGAATTATGTGCCTAACAAGGAGGGATTATAACATGAGACAGTTGTTACTTAGAAGCAGCCTTTAGCAAGGTTCCTTCATATCCCTTTCCTTTCTGGTAGAAGTGTTCCCTATTTTTAGAAGATTGAACCATGTAACACTGTAGCCATGGGCCACTTCAGTCCTTATTTCTGATAATTTTATTTCTTTGCAGTGAAAGTACTTGCTGAAATAATAACTTTTTTTTTTTTTTTTTCACCATTCTTTTTTCCTTGAAAGGACAAATAAAAGCTACCTGTAATTGCACTGACGTTGTCAAAAGTAGATATCTGCATGTTCATGTTTAATGCAAATACTTTCACTTGCTTCAATTAGATACCTAAATTCAATGTACTGTCTACATCACAAATGCACTTGAATGGGATTCTGCAAGGTACTGAGCTCTCTACCTTGATACAAAACACAACGCTACCTACTGACCAAAAGAAAAAAGTTACGTAGATGTGTTAGCTAGACAAAAGGTAGATTGCTTAGCAGCCTGCATGGTCAGACAGTAATGAAAAATGTATCAATGGGGGGAAGAAGAACAGTTTCGGACAGCTTTTGTTAAACCTGAACTTTCAAAGAATCCTATTACAGACTCCATTTAATGAGTGTTTGTTTAACTGACACCATATAAAAGGTTGTAACAATGGTATGTTTGAAACTGCAGATATCTCAGAGTGCCACGCAGTAATATAACCTTTACTCACATGAGTGAAGGATATGTTGTTGAACAGAGATAGCAAATCAGCCTTCAAAGGCAACGAGCATATTCCAGCAGAATGGTAGGCATAAAGCAATTTACAATTGCCCATTAGTAGGGCCTTCCAACCACTTTGTACTTTGCCACCATCTCTGGTACAGCACTGTGCTATTTGAATCCTTAGCATTGCTGGCTGAAGATGAAGTTATATAATTAGTAACAAGGAGGAAAGGGGATTTTTTTTCTCTCCTTTCAAGCTCAATATTGTTATAGCAGGTATTTGGTTTTCTAAATGCCGCCCTAAATTATTTGCAATGTAGTAGCAGAGTTAAGATAGCAGAGTTAATTCATGCAGCAGCCCTGTCTCCCAGAATGTTCACCCTTTGATTGGGAACTGATGGAGCAAAATCCCCTGACAACCAACACACTCTTTTCCTTGGCAGGGTTGTCTTTTGCTAGCAACAAAAGCAATGATAAACATCTTTTGACAGATACATAGCTTACCAGAAAGTCTTTTATGTACGCTTAGCAAGTTACAAAAACCTAACCAGATATACATTTTTACAAGTAACACATTTAATTTTAACGAAGGACTTTGTTCTCTCATAGCTGTGAAAAGAGACTCCTCAGAAGGAGAGTAACGGTCCTGAGGAAATACTTCTCAGCTCATGTTCTTTTATTTCTGTGTTGCCATCACAGCGGCCAAAACTTGACACTTCACTTACTCCACTGTCACACATTCTGCATCTGTGATCATAAAAAAGCTATTCTTGTTCCCGTAGTGGCACTTCTCCGCTCAAACCTGGAAATTCCCATTAGGTATAGAACAAGAGTGAAGTGAAACAACTAATAATGATAACTGCAAATACAGTCTGAAAGGTGCAAGTGGGTCAAATCTTTAAAGACAGGGAAGAGGTTAAAAAAGCTTTAACCTCTTTAAAGTTTTCATCTGCTTTAAAGAAGGAGATATGGTTATTCTGTCTTTTTCACTCAGCTTCCTAAATCTATCTTTTTGGCAACATTCTAGGCAAGCTGTTATACTTATTATATAATGAATGTCAGATAAAAATAAACTGCTGTGTCCATCAATAAGGACTCCTTCCTTCCTTCCTTCCTTCCTTCCTTCCTTCCTTCCTTCCTTCCTTCCTTCCTTCCTTCCTTCCTTCCTTCCTTCCTTCCTTCCTTCCTTCCTTCCTTTCCTTTCTTTCCTTTCTTTTCTTTCTATAAAATTTCTTCTAAAATGCACATTTTAAGAAAGTTTATTTTCATTTGTATCACATTCTACATGAAATGTATTTGGTACTTTTCACTCAAAGTCTGAAAGCTCTATATTTATTAATTCCCTGTTTCAATGTAGACGTCCAGGGGCAATGTCAACAGCTATGTGGATACAAATGAACCTTACCCCTGCTTCACATGCACGGACACGTATATGCATCCAGTTCCTGGAACTACATGGCATCACTGCTATTACAGCTCCGTCATGTCAGATGTCTGGGACAAATCCTAACTTCAGCAATGTATCCTGAGTTATATTCTGTGGCTTACCGCCAATGATCTTAAGTTGCTTATACACATGCTTACATACCCATTTGCAGTGTCAAGTTGCATTTTAGTAACATGGGGTATATGGATTCATTTAACTACATCAGACAATATTTGGATTTTTCAAATTACATTATTTTTACATATGACTATAAATTTCCATCTTAAATGCTATTTCTATCAAATATCTGCAAACATAAAGATGGAAAGTCATAAGGACAGGCAGACATCTAAACACCTCTGCTACTACATAAGATTATTTTCAAATAAATTCCAGTATTCATCAGGGAATTAAACACTGGTTTCATTTTTTGAGCAGGATATGTTAGAATGAAGCCAGAGCCTTTGGCACCACAGCAAGAGTGCTGCTGTGGAGCTAGAGATGCAGGCAGAAAAGAGTAACTACACAGCATTGTGAAGAAAAAAAAATAATAATAATAAAAAAAAGAGCTTTACAACACAGAATATCCCTTAATCAGCAGGAAAAAGAAAATCATGCCAAAGTTCTCAGAGAGATGCAACAACACAGCATAAAAACACTGAGTTCCCTGGAAGATATTTTGCCTTTGGGGTTACTGGGCAAGAATTTGTTTTCTAGCTGAAGTTTTAAAACTGATTTATGGCAACGATCTTTCAGAAAATATTTAGGAAACAGGTACACTCAGCTATCTAGTACTTTTTTTTAGAACTAGTGTAACAGTTCTGTAAATGCCCTATTCTGGTAGTACCACAGTGAAAGAAAACAAAATGAAAGAATTTTATTGTGTATTTTATCAATATACCTGAGCCTAATTTACAGTCCTTCTGGGACAGTGCCTTTATGTCCTGATGATTATGACAAGAATGGTTTTAATCTTTTTTTAAATGGCTACAGTGAATTCAAAATTGTACATTAATTACAGCAGATGATATGGCTTTATCTGTTCATCTAGATTCTAGAATGTTAAGCAAAATGGGATTACATACTACAAATCGTTCCATCATCAAATTATACCAGTTATGAGATCCATGAGAACTTGATGTCTAAGGTATTTGAAAGTATATTTTTAAAGTGTTCTCCAGATGAGGCAAAAGAACTATTTCTCTTTGGCAAAATGGATTCTTTAAAATGTTATTTTAATGGATGAGACCCTGCATTAAATTGAACATGATAAAGGAGATGCACATTTTCTTAGCTAAATTGTGCTTGTCATAGAAGCACCAAAGAAAAATAAAACACACTGCTTTCTATAGATTTATTTAATTCAAAAACTATCAATCAGTATTCCGGTTCAATGTCTGAGTAATACAACCTTTGTCTGATGATGATAAGAAGTGGCAGTTGCAATTACAAAACTTTGCCACAGAATAAATACAATTAAGTTATAGATTACAGTTACAGATATTAATGCATAGCTCATGCGTGGAATTCAGATCCTGAAGAAATCTTAGGAGAGAAGATTTAAGCAGCCTTAATGTCAATGACAAAGCACTTAAACTGGGCTCAGGTTTTCAATCAACATTACAGTCAGCCCAGAAAGAAGTATGCTTTAATGGATAAAATAAAGGATTGTGCTCTACAGCTTGCTCTAACTAGTGGCTTATTTCATGACCTTGACAAAACCTAAGTTTTTCCAATTTTACAGAAGTTAAATTTTTTACCTGCTTCCCTGAAATCTATGGGTAGACAGCACAGAAAAACTCCTAAGCAGAATTAAGTAAATAATAAATTCAGTATTTTCCATTTATATTAAAAATCAAGGTCAGTTTTATAATTAGCTATTATGTAGCTTAAATATACTTTTTCAAAATACAAACCACTTTTATTAAAGTAAGTTTTCAATCCCGTAGCATCCACAAGATGATTTCTTCTTAAAATAAAACTTAGTGACAAGTTCATGAGTACTTTATGAAATCTCTAATACTGAGCCAAAGCCATTAGTAAGAAAGAAGGAAGGCTTCTAATTAATAAAGAGCATAATACCTATATTTTAAACTAACAAGATCAGATGAAGTAGAAGAGAAGAGGCTGAATGAAGACAGACAGTCATTGATCAAAACCAGAAAAAATATCCAATGTCAGAAAGCCTATTATTTTATTTCTAGAAGATTGATTAGAAACAGATTTCTGTGCTTCTTTGTTTAAAATGAAGCTAGACACTGGTGAAATGTACCAAAATGGCATAATTGCAAGCTATGTGTATGTCCTCACCCTACCAGAGCATTTGCAACCAGTCATTATTGCTTTGTCAACAGACGTCAGACATGTTCCTCTATTGAGATGTGAATGCTGCTCCTCCTACCTTTTTTTTTGGTGTCAACAAACCTTTTGTTGCTTCAGATTTCTGTTTTGGCATGATCAGCTAAGAATTTTCATTAAATAATAAGTGTTTAGTCAACAACCATATGTGCAACTGGCCAAACTTCCTATTCTTCTCTGTAGGGTCCAGACCTGAACAGACAAGCAAACTTAGAAGTAGAAGCCAAGACTCTAATTAAGCCTGAGAAAGTGAGGCAGGCTTGATTATACCTGGTTGTATCAGACCTGGTAAGAAAGCTTGTGAGCTAGGATTATCCAAGGTAGTTTAGTGACCTTTGATATTGGGTGACAGCAACCATTAATAACTGGGCAACCAGTTGCTGTTTGCTGAGCTCATTTTGCAGATGATGCCTTTAATTTGGTCCTCTTCTGCTGTACTTCTCTCTCCTACTGCTCCTGCCATTTCTTAGCAAATTTTCTGCCCCATAGCTCATGCCTGTCTTAATCCAGCTGAATCCCAAAGGCCTGCTAGGCATTTTGCATGCTGCCAGGAAGAGGATTGCCTCCCTCCAAGTTACTTTTAGTTGTCATAATGTGACCACTCGTGTTTGTCCTAAAGAGAGCCCCAAGCCTGGTGAGATAGCACCTCTGACAGTTTTTGCAGTGGCAGCCATCACTGAATACATTTCAAGCAATTAATTTTCATAAAAATGAAAATAAACATGAGTCCACATGTGGTAGCAAGTTTAAAATAATAATAGGTGTCTATGACCATGCTCCTTCTGTCTGAATCTTTCAGGGGAATTCAATTGCTGAGAACAACTTTAGCAGCTTGCCATATTTCTATGTGCTATAGAGCAACCAAATAACCATAGGCAAAAGTCTCTGCTGTCAAGCATGAGGAGCATAGGGCCTGATCAGTGGAGTACAAGGCATTCTTTCTCCTGTGATACATATACATATTAGATAGTTTTAAAGGAAAATGAAAGTGAGGTAAGGACAGAGTGGAAAGCATACTACTGTCTCTTCAAAATGACATGCCCAGAAGTTGACAGAAAAAAAATCTGTTTTACCAATAGCCTCTGTTCCTTCCACAGTTCTCTTAAAAGTGTCTTGCTGCATAAGCTTTCTCAAGGACAGTGCGCCACAAGCTCTTTCAGCTAGCAAGACGGCTGAACACTTTCAGACACCATTATAGGATTTTTCATCCAGGCAGGACTTGGATACCATCAAAGGAACTGAAGGCAAGTGTTTGAAGTGGCTTTCATGACTGCTGACTCATTCCACAGAAACAAGGTTTGGGCCTCACATCTCAATCCTGTCAGTTCAGGCTTTTTTATGAGATGTTCTGTCTCAGACTGCCACTAATCAATATTGACTCGTAGGACAAAAACAAGAAAAGCCATCTTCATTTCACAGAATCACAGAATTTCTAGGTTGGAAGAGACCTCAAGATCATTGAGTCCAACCTCTGACCTAACGCTAGCAGTCCCCACTAAACCATATCCCTAAGCTCTACATCTAAACGTCTTTTAAAGACCTCCAGGGATGGTGACTCCACCACTTCCCTGGGCAGCCTGTTCCAATGCCTCACAACCCTTTCAGTAAAGAAGTTCTTCCTAACATCTAACCTAAAACTCCCCTGGCGCAACTTAAGCCCATTCCCCCTCGTCCTGTCACCAGGCACGTGGGAGAACAGGCCAACCCCCACCTCGCTACAGCCTCCCTTGAGGTACCTATAGAGAGCGATAAGGTCGCCCCTGAGCCTCCTCTTCTCCAGGCTGAACAAGCCCAGCTCCCTCAGCCGCTCCTCGTAGGACTTGTTCTCCAGGCCCCTCACCAGCTTCGTCGCCCTTCTCTGCACCCGCTCAAGCACCTCGATGTCCTTCTTGTAGCGAGGGGCCCAAAACTGAACACAGTACTCGAGGTGCGGCCTCACCAGAGCCGAGTACAGGGGGACGATCACCTCCCTAGCCCTGCTGGTCACGCTGTTCCTGATACAAGCCAGGATGCCGTTGGCCTTCTTGGCCACCTGAGCACACTGCTGGCTCATATTCAGCCGACTATCCACCATCACTCCCAGGTCCTTCTCTGCCTGGCAGCTCTCCAACCATTCCTCTCCCAGCCTGTAGCTCTGCTTGGGGTTATTGCGCCCCTTGTTGAACTTCATGCAGTTGACCTCAGCCCATCGGTGCAGCCTATCCAGATCTTCTTCACACACAACTAAAGACTGTCAAAGTTACTTGGGCTTTAACAATGTACAGTCTTCTGTCTCTTCATTACATTGTTTTATTTCCAAGTTCTTATTACTCAGCCATAAAACTTATCTCTGGTTGAAATCTGACACACAAACTATGAGCCTAGAGCTTTTGTTTTTCACATACATACTGGAAAACATGAAAAAATACACCTAATTCCTCCCATTCCCAAGATTCTGTACATGCTATACATGGCATGCCACCTGAGTTTACTGGTGATCTTTCAAGGAATGGGTGCTGAGAACATGATTATCGTGACAAGTAAAAGAGAACACCTTTTCTTCATTTCCATAAATGTGTACTCATGACTTAGGAATGAAACGCTGTTTTGCTATTTGTGAGTTTTTCTCTATGTATGTGCTGCATAAGCAATAAACACAGAGAATAATTCTTAAGATTTGAAGTTGATAATAAGTCAGAATTTTAAAGCTAAAATGCAACGAGAGGCTGCCCAGTATATCTGGCATGGCACGGCCGCAAAAGAACACTGTCAATACTGTGGATCAGTGATCTGCAGACTTAAAGTTATCCACATGGGGCTTTTATAAATCTGTGTTAACAACATCTGCACTATTAGCTCTGTATGATTTAGGCAGGCATTTATATGTGGTAGAGGTTTTATCAAGATATTGATTCGTAAACTAAAAATTCTCTTTGCGGATCGTAACACAATGCTCTTTAAAAGCTCATGAAGCATCACAGAACTCTGTCAAGTCAATAATTCATGTTTTATTAATTCCCTACTTAGATGTTTCTTTGATTGGTTAAATTTAGTGTCTGTAAGCCAGTCACTTATTTACCTGATGGGCTCACAAGAGCTATTTCCATTCTGGTGAATAAACCTGTGCTTAGAGAGGTCCTAATAGGGAGTTTACAAAATGCATGCATAAAAAAAAAAAAAAAAAAAAAAAAAAAAAAGTTATTTAGAAAGAAAATGGGATGGACGCAAGCAAAGCAGAATTGAGAAACCTGTACAATTATATGTATATGCTATTAATTAATTAAGGCCTGATATATACAGGATGATCTTATCTCATAATTTGTGTTCTCTGAATGTGGCTAGCTTTGCATATGTAATGGAACCATCTATTTCTTTTGTAGTTCATAATATATGTTAATTATTGATCATCACATCACATGATACAGTTTCAGTCACTTCCACATCTTGTCAAAACGACTGTTATAGAGGAAGCAAACTACCTCAGAGCTAAAATCAATGAGCATATAAAAACTGTCACCATGAGCTTCTAGCATATGCTCAGATTTTAGAAGGTGAATGTACACATTCAGTTTGATTCGTTCCTTCTTATACATCCACCACCAGGCATTCAGAGATATACTGAGTACCTGCTTATAAATTGATTATCCCTTTAGTGTACTGAAGGAGGGAATAACTTCCAGCTGGAAAAACAGTGTGATAATGCACTTAGAGATTATTATGCGTGTGCACAAGGCAACTGAAGTGATGTTGCTTATACAACTGATTTTGAGTGTTTGTGAGTGGCTGACTTGGGAGCAATAACATTTTCTCTTCCTTGTTGTTAAAGAATCTTTTACTATCTACATAAAATGCATAAATAATGACAATGTATTTATGCATATTGATGTAATGTGTAGACTAAGAAAGAAAGTACACAGAGATAGGTAAAGTCAAGGCTATTGCATAAGTATTACATAACATCATGGTAGAACAATGTTTAAAAACAGAGTATTTCAAATTTGACTGTCTGCATATCATTCATAGTGTCTCATCTCAAAATTCTTACAATGGAAGTAAATACATATGTGTTCAGCGCAGTAACTTGTGCTTGAAACGAGGCATGTTTTAGAAAGTAACCTTCTGCACTGATCTCAAACAGTGATTAGTTTACCAATTTCCATGGGCAAACTGGTCTGTAGACAAACTACACGGTTACGAATGCAGATATTGTCCTACACGCATTCATGCAGGAATTCATTGATCTTCGGCTTTCAATCACTGCAGTTTCCTAACCCTGTGTCTTATTGAAAGCCCTCTTAATATCTTCTGTAAGTAGGGATCAAGATACTTCTTATTCTCTTAAATGAGCTCTTTAAGTATCACTCAAAGGTATTTTAAGCATTGAACTCCCAGCAACTCTTAACTTTTGTAGTTTTTAATTTTTAACCTCTGTACAAATTTTCAGCCTCTGTGGAGTCCTAAAGTGCCTTCTGTGGATAATTAAATTTTAACAAAGTAAAAGCAAAAGACATTGCAAGATCAGTAACTTTTGAATTTCCTTATTTCTGGGTTGGAGTTCTAGTTCTTTATATTTTTCTAGCAATAATTTTAATAATATCCCTGTTAAAAAATAAATAAAAAAGAGAGAAGAAAGAGAGAAAAAAGCAAGGAGCACTCCTGATCACTTCCAGTTGTTCCATTTGTACATCTGTCTATAAATTACCTTGATTAATTAAAGCCAAAGAATTTAAAGCCTTAGCTCATATTAAGTTGCTTTTAGTGCTTACTGTAATCTCCTATAAAGTTCTACTGCACATTCAAAGTCTCTATTCAGACACATTCTGAATGTGCTTATTTGCACAACTTACATCTGTGCTTTTCCCCACAATAATGTAGTGCTGCTGGATGAAAAATACCTTCCTAATACAAACTGCTATGTTTCAGGGTAATTAAAAGCAATTTATAGGGTAATATTGAGATTAATATAGGGTAATATTGAGATTAATTATGATTTACTTTGATTTATTGTACATTTGCTACAAATTGTACATTGTACAACTTGCTGCAGAGTGGTCAAAGATTTTGTTAAATCAAAGTTGGTGTAAGCGCAGCTCTTACTATATAAATATATGAAAATCAAAGGAATGCAAATATATTTTCAAGAGAAATATTTCTTTTTCTGTCCTATCTTGCATTTGCTACACTTTCAAGACTTCCATCAATTTTAAATGGGAGTTCTGGGTCTGTCAGTTCTGTAAGGTTGGTTCTTCACAGGGAAATGTCACACCTAGAAAGGAACTGAAAAAAAAGAATTCACCTTGGGAACTTTAACTGTACTGTACAACTTGCCACTGTGTTCAATATATCTCAAAGGTATACCATAATAGCTACTAGTTCTTTACAAAGGTCACTATAAAATCATATCCTGTATTACTACATATTTCAGAAGTGATCCTTGTCTGCCAGCTGTTCAACTGAACTTTGTTAATGAAGGCGAAGTTTTCTAGGGTTATCACTCTGACCCTTAAACTGTATTATCTAGAAAACCATAAAGCTTAAAAAAAAAAAAAAGATATGAGAAGGTTTATAAAATGCTCTCCTAACAGGTCCTGTTTCCAGCTTCACCTTTTGATCTGAAGTTGGTTTTAAGCTCTTGCCACCATGCCTGCAGATTACAATGGGACGTGGGAAATGGAATCCAATGAAAACTTTGAAGGCTACATGGTTGCTTTAGGTAAAATAAAAAATATTAACTATATAGAGATATAGATAACATGTTTTTGTTATACGTAAAATCTTTCTAAAAATTAATGGAAATTATTTTATTTCTGTATTGTGCCTTGTGGCATAGGGGTTTCTGTCAATCACATTAAAAATGAAGTAATTGAAATGTACTTGCAATTACAGTGATCTAAGTATAAAACATGAGAAAATTTGTAGCCAAATATTTTACTCTATATTTAGATATTTTATTTTCATGCTTACAGTGGACAGCCCTCATGGGCCCAGTTGTGCCTATGCATTTCTCATTCCCAGCTGTTGTCTCTTTGTTTTCTATCTAATGGTCATTGATATATATCTTCTGTTGAGCATTTGATCTTCCTCTTGTTCTGACTTTTTACTGTACCTGATGCCACTGTAAGAGTTATAATGATAAAAAAAAAGTTTTTTCAAGTCAAAGTACATTGTACTTTTCATCCAAAGTCAAGATCAGATTTGTGGCTTCCTTGAGCTTTGTCCAAAAGTTTTTGATTCAAGTTACTAGAGAACTTGTTTGCTCAGATACAAAAACAGCTACTTATGTAGATTATAAAAACAATTCAGTGGTTCAAAATCAGTAATATACTGTGTAGACATCTTCCACAAGCTAAGATAATGCATTTGTTAGGAAGAACAGTCTAATACATCAGGTAATCAGGTAATGCTATCTAAATCCAACAATCCTGAATGTCTACACTAGTGATTGACTTAGGGATAAACACCAGAAAATGCTTGACTGAGATGAAAAAAATGATGCTTTAGCTGAATTTTTACTAGTTTTAGTCCCATCAAAGAGTCCATGTCTTAATTTATTTATCTGTTTAGATGGACAGAGAAGAAATACATGCAAATTCATAAAAATAAACTCTCAGGACTTACCAACAACTACTGAAAGTATTTATTATTTCCTCAAAGCTTCAGCTCATATAAGAAAGAAAGGCAGGTTTCCCTTTTCTGAGTTTTTAGCTTTTACATTTACAGAGAAAAGCCTGATGACTTCAGGAGAGTCTGTAAGTACTATACACAAACACCTTAGAGGTATATTTTTATATATATATATATGTGAATATATATACAAATAATAATAGTTAAGATAATATCAGGAATCTCAGGAGAAAGATACACACTAATTGATGTCATATGAGATAGCTGGGATTTGACAGTTACTTGTAAAGATATGCATCTTAACAGCATCCTTAGAATCATTTCAGTCAGAGGATAAATTATCACCTTTTTGTTATTACATAAAATAAAATAAATTATTAAATTAAATAAAATGTGTATTTTTTATCCCCTTCTGATCTTGTATTTCCCAATGGAAATTGGAAGAAAAATGGATGGATTCAGCCTACAATGGAGTCTGGAGTACAGACATCTGATACTGAGAAGGCTGTTTAAAAAAAGAAGTAACAGTTCACAAGAATAATAGCACTTGACCTACTCAATAGCCTAAGATAAAGGAGAAAGAATGTGTTAGAATAAGGAATGCAATATAGATTTATTCTTCCTGGGAAATACTTTGATTCATTGCCTACCCTGGGCACACTTTAATGGAGACATACTCACTGAACTTTCTGACATTTTCAAACTACTTTCCCAATAAGAACATCAACAACTGGTTGGGATGAAGGAGTTGTTTGCACTAGTACGTCATGATTTTCTGTGCATACATGCATATATGAGTTATACGTTATAGTAGTGACAAACTGCCACTAAATTAGTGAGGGAAAATTAAAAAATAAAAATAAATTAAAAAATAAAAAATAAAGAAGATGCATATGACTATAGGTTATTTGCAGACTACATTCTTCATTAGCTTGTGATCAGTGAAAGGTAATGAATTGGAAAGGGTGAAAAGATATTATTCTGCTTTGTTTCTCCCAAATTTGCATGTGGTTGATATTTAAGTATTAAAATCCTCAGGTTCAAAGCACTCTGAGGCATTTTTTTAAAATTCATCCATCCTTATAATTAATAAATATGTATTTCTATACTTTAATTAAAGAATAGTTTTGCCCTTTAAGCCAGAAACTTTGGTTTTGTCGTAAACATGTTACAAAGTATTTTAATCTACTATAATAGAACAATATATCATCTTTATCGCTTGTATTGTTCAACATGCAGTTATGAAAACCATGCTTTAATAAAACCTCCCAATTTTTCTCCAGGAGCTACAAGACTAATAAGTCAGAAATAGCATTTCTTTAGAAGTCTAGACGGTTTTTTTTCCTCGGAGAGACCTAAATTTTATCCTACCTGGTTATAAATCAGACCCAGAGATACTTTTAATCCAACATAGAAGATAAAATATACCCAAGAAGTCTTGAACATAAATACTGAACAAGAACATTATTCCCCATGTTAAAAAATTCTTCTCAAGCCAATGCTCTCATTCAACTCGATTAGTACTTCACAAGTAGTATAATGAATCTACCAAAACAGAAAGGACTCCATTAGTATGTGGCATTGCTGAGCTGACAATGATTAATTCATATGCAAAACTACTAAAGGATGGCTAAAAAGCCACAACCATTTTTCAGTCTCTTGCAGAAACATGTGAGATTATTTCATTTGCATATAGCACCTTATTAAGATTCATTGCCAGCTGTTCAGAAATATTTATTGCAGCTGGCAATGCAGCTGGCAATAGGTGGATTGTCTGGGGCAAACTGTCATGATAGTGCTGTATACTCTCCTTTCGATAACTTTCAATGTATTCAGTTGCAAGCAGTTGTTTACATTATGATGTTAGCCTTCATCATGAACAAAATAAGGATGTCAAGGAGATGAGCACTGCATAAAATGCAGACAGAACATTAAAGACAAATTGCCAAATGCTGTAGTTTGATACTTTTTCAATTTTTTACTTTGAATCATTATTCCTTTAACATCTATCTACAATTTATTTCTGACTCAGCTGTTTAACTATAATAGATATCAGTTATGTGATCGTTTCTCTTTCATTCATTATTAAACTTCTGCAATTTTTTAATTAATTAATTAACTTCTTGTATACTCCCACAGATTATAGGTTCCACTTAAAAGTAACTTGCCAAAATCACATAGATTATATAGCCATTTTAACATGCTTATTTTCTGAAAAGGAATATTATTCTGAGGACCTCATTTTGGGAGTGGCCAACATTTGTAACCCTGCAGGACACATATCAGTATCTTCATATGCCTAAGAGCTACTTGATTTATACTGCACACTTGGAAGAGGGAAAAGCTCTCAGGCACAGGATGATAATAGCACTCCTGGCATCCCACAGCTTCATGCATGAGTGAGGCCAAAAAAGAAATGTAGGTCTTGTTATTTCACTTCCAAAAAATCTGGAGATTCGGATAATTTAAGAAGCCAGCATGTATTAACTGCTGGTTGTATGTTGTAGCTCTGCTCATTATATTCCCACAGCTACCCACATAATAAGAAAATGCACAATCGGTGGAAGATTTTCAAGTTGAAAGCCTTGCAAACACAAGTTGTTGTTTTTAAAAAATCTTTTTCTCTGTGAAATATTGCAGGTAAAGAGGTTGTTTGAGAAATTAATTTATCATTAAATAAAGTGCCATTTTTATGACGTGTAAATGTAAATGATGACTGGTGACTTTTTTATTTTTAGTAACAGATGTTGGAATTTTGTGTGATACTCTCTTTTCTGTTTTTTGACAGATATTGATTTTGCAACTCGTAAGGTTGCAAAACACCTGAAACAAACAAAGGAGATTATTCAAGATGGAGACAACTTTAAAACAAAAACACTCAGTACTCTCAGAAACTACGAACTGAACTACACTGTGGGAGTGGAGTTTGAAGAACATACCAAAGGACTCGATAACCGAGTGGTTAAGGTATAAATGTAGTATCTGATTCATCTTTATACCACAATCCGCACCAGCAGTTCCAAAAAGCAGCTGAATAAATGATAAAATTAATTGCCAGAACTTTACAGACATTAGTGAATTTTTATAAAGCACAAATAATTTGCATTTTGAGACAGTTTTCTTTCCTGCTACAAGCATTTATATTAAATACAAATTAGGATGCATACTCAGATACATGAGGACAATAATTAATAAAATATTTTTCTGATGGGAAATTTTTTCAGCTTTTCTATGATATGCCTTAATTTAGAAAATAACAAAAACAGTTTATTATTACCTATGTATCTTCCTTAAGGAAATTGTAAATTTATCATTTTGGTTTTAGGATACTCTCTGTGTCAATATAGATGTTCAGCTCGGAATGGCTAGGTTCATATGGGACTTGTAGTCTGAGCCTGCTCAGCCTCAGTTGGAGAGTTTAACAGTTGGCCATTTTTTAAAATCAGGTGCACTCAGCTATTAAATATAGGTTAGTTTGGAGAAGTGACAAGAAGAAAACGTGAGCCAACGTTACCCTTGGTACAGGTGCAAATGCAGGCCTGCAGGCAGTGACAGGCAAGAAGGCCTCGCAATGCACACTTTGATCTTTCAAGGACTGGAGGAGTAACCCGGCTCAGAGTTCCTGAGGGAAACTGGGGAGGGGGGGGTGGGGGGGGAGCATATCTTCAGACACCTCTCAGTGAGCTGTGTGGACAAGGAATGTTTGGATCAAGGACCATATTGTGTGTTAGCACATCCCTTATCTGCTACAGCAGAATCAGCTAGTAAATCTTGTGAGGCTTTCAAACCAGTCCATGTCAGGGAAGTCAGTAAGGAGAATAGATATGATTGTCAGTTAAATTCACTTACTGAATTCAGCTCCATGCTTCTGTTTAATTTCTGTTCTCACACCTAAAATACTTAAGCAAGATTTTTGAAGGTAGAAAGGGTGATAGATCTCAAATTTCCATTTACTGTCCCCTTCAGGGTTTTGAAAATCTCCTTGCACCACCTGCCTGTCTTGGCCATCATTCACTGAATTTACCCCTATCAACTCTGCTGACAATTACCACATCTTCCACTCAGCAATCAGCTCTCCTGTTCTTCTCCAGGCTGCCTTCTGCACCATTACCACTATTATCTTCCCAATAAACAAAGTTTCAGACCTTGTTGCCAAACTCTCAATAGCTCAGATCAACACTCACTGCCAACAAGGCCCATCTTGCTTCGGCAATTGCCACAGGAAAGTGGCAGCATAAAGAACGCATTCATGTTTGAACTCGCACAATCCTTCACTGGAGTGGCACAGATTTAACAGAGTGCATTGCTTATTCACTGTGGATCGCTTTTCATTCTTAAATCAGTTTTGTGCAGTGTAATTCCTATGACTTCTATGACTTCTTCCAAATTATTTCTCAGTCACAGTACTGCAAGCCATCAAATAATAAGACCCATTTTCCAGTATCAAATATCTCTATGTCTATTTTTTTCCTATCACTTTCTCCAGTGAGCACTGGGTGGGACATACTCCTGTGATGGGGTTTGTGCTTTAAACCTTTGCCCCCACATCTCTTTAGATCAATTGAAGGCATTGCTAAGGATCTAAGGAATCATCAGTTACACCACTCCTTAAATCCTTAAATCTTTGCCACTATTAAAGCCATTTTCTCTCTGTCTGTGCAAAATCAGTTCACTTGCAGACTTACTGATTTCCTCTTCATTACCAATTATTTGGAAGGAAGGAAGCACAGCTTGTACAATTGTTACCCTACCTGGTTTAATCACTTTTGCCTAATATTCTTTTCTGAATAAATTATATTATTTGTTTCTAACAAGAGGAGGAAGAAAGAGGAAACACATCATGCCATTAATCTCTGGACTGCTCTAAAATAATTTTCTGGTCATTTTATTAACAAAACAATGCCTCAAACACACTGAAGTTAGATAAAGGTAATAAAACTGCTAGACAACATTTAAATGTAAAGAGGGCATAGATAATTTAAAGACCATGTAGCTTAAAAATACCGTGAATATGAAAGAAGTTAACTGAAATGGAATGAGTTTTGTCTTGTTATTAATAGAAATCTCTCTCATAAGAGAAATAAATCATCCAGCACTGAACCAGAATATGAATTAGGCTCCCAATACTCTTGGAGATTTTTAATAACTGAACTTCCACTGACTGCAACTGGTCTGATGAGGATTTGCCTACGATACATGGTTAAATGTCTCCCTAATTTACAATGGTTCAAATCTAGAGCAATTTAAAAGAAGTTCCTCTGAATTTACTGTAGCATATCTAAGTAGAGAATTCATCCTGTAAAGAGAACTTTTCATTGCAGATATGATCCTCTTTCTCCTGGACAAGAATCAGTGTGTCCAATACCCTGTTTATTAGTGACAGACTCTGAATCACACAGAACCACTGAATGGTTAAGGATGGAAGGGACTTCCTGGGGTCGCGTAGTCCAACCCATCCACTCCAGCAGGGTCAGCCGGGGCACATAGCTCAGTGCTGGGGCCAGTCAAGATCTGACTGCCTCTACAGATGGAGACTCCAGAAATTCCCTGTGCAACCCCTGCCAATGTTTGACCACCCGCATAGTTAAAAAGCAATCTCTTGTGTTCAGATGGGATTTCATGTCTTTTAATTTGTGTCCTGTCAGTGGGAACTACTGAGAATAGTCTGGCTCCCTGATCTTCATTCTCTTCAATTAGGTATTTACACACATTAATGAGATTCTGCTCTGAGCCATCTCTTCTCAAGGCTGAACACCCTCAGATCTCTCAGCCTCTCTTCTTACAAAAGATGTTTTTGAGAAAGACTCCCCCATTGGGAAAATAATCCCCCATAAAGGAAATAAGACGCCCTCAAAAAGGAATAATCAAAAGATGAATTAACCTCATAGTGCTTCTAGAATTTTTGGATACCAGAACTTCCAGTGAGTATTTTCCCAATAGTTGGGGTTTGTTCTGATAGATGGCACTAGCATTAACAAGATCCTTCAGGTCAAATAAGCCTTTGTATGGGATAGTATATTTGAGGAAGCTACCGTTGACCTCTTTGAAGGGAGAAATTCAAGTATGACTACTATAACGCAGAGCAAGAAGTAGTTCAAACTTTATTCACTGTAGGTTTAAATCCTTCAACTTCATGTTGCCCACAAAGCTGCAGCTATCTCATGAATCTGTATACTTTGGCAAATCACATTCTCCAGATTCTTGTGGACTAGTCTCCAAATATACCAATCTCCTGTTTTAGTTATTTGTCATTTCTGAGCACTAATACTGTTATGTCTTTCTGACCTCTTATGAGTATGTTCACCAGCTGAGCGGTGCTGTGCCATCCACATGCACGGTTAGAATGGAGGTTAAGTCACACAGTCACTCCTGCATCTGTCACTGTTCCACCTGGAGCTCACATCCAGACCCCTGTCCTTCACCTTCGATGCATCAGTGACTCAACTGAAATTCCTCTGTAAAAGCTTCTTTCTCTCTTTGGGTCATGATATCTCTGTTTAAAGCCCTCTTGTGAAAGTGCAGGAAAGATGATATAAAGTAAATAAATGTATTGTACAGGACTATATTAACATATACTTCCTCTTGTTATTTTATGCAGAGCTAGAAGTGCTAGCACAGCACTATCTGGTATGAGCCCGCAGATCTTCACTCATGAAACCTTATGATCTTTTTATTAGTGACTTTAAACAGCAAGAAAAAAAAAATCACTTTCATTAAAAAAAAAAAAAAAAAAAAAAGGCTCAGCAATTCACTAGGTGATATGAATTCTACCTTAGTGTACGTGAAAAAATACATGGAAATTCACTACAAAATACTGTAAAAGCTTGACATCAAAACAGTGATGTCATCTTGAAAGCATTCAGAGTTTTGGATGACTGGTTGATTTCTATTTCCTTACGAGGAAAATGAGGAATGGTAGGAAGAAACTGTAATTGTTTCTTCTCATTCTTTGATTGAATGAACTTTTTTTCATGTATTTGTAAGTTTCTTGTTAACATATCTGTACTAATTACTTGATTCATGCAGACACTAGTGACCTGGGACGGTGACAAACTGGTATGTGTTCAGAAAGGCGATAAGAAAAACCGAGGCTGGAAGCACTGGATTGAAGGAGACCAGTTGCATCTGGTAAGGGCTGATATACAGACACATAGTGCATAACAGACTGCAAGAAAGTACATTTCTTCCATTTCAAAGGTTTTGTTACTTATTCTAGTTAGAAAGGTCTTTATTTAGACAGCTCTGATCTCTGAACTCTAAGGAAATCCCCCCTCTGCTACATCTCAGGAATGCTCAATTTCTTTCCAACTGCTCCCAATTAAGACAAAATCCCGCAGTGCCTTTTTTGCTCCAGTCCGTTGCCCTCTGGCTATTAACCCTTCTTGTTACATTGCACCTCTAATGTCTTCTCATTCTCTTTTAATCACTGGTAGGAAAGGAAAAAAAAAAAAAAAAGGAAAAGAAAAAGAAAAAGAAAAAAAAAACTATAGGAAAAAGATTGCAAGAAAAATGTTACTTTTGTCCTGAAAGAATGAAAGTACTATGCAGGAACTATGCAGTGATCCAGATCAGAAATCACTCTCTGGATACTCAAGAGGATCCTGCAAGCAACCTACATTGCAATTATCTTGTGTTAGGTGTTAGTACAATAAAAAGATAAAACATTCAAACATCAGAGATGGTAAACTGGGGCTCAAAGACAAATACAGTGAGCCCCAGAGAGGCCAGAAGGGCCATGCAGGAAATGAGCACTCACTGGAGCATGGAAAAAAATTCAAAATAACAGAGTATGTAATGAATATGATTCCAGAGTTTCTTGGGAGAACAATCAAGAAATGGGCAATACAATGTTGGATGGTGCAGTAGGTGGATGCAGAAAGATTATGGAAAAGAATGTATTAATTTCTGTCTCATTATATGCATCTAGATATCTACGCCTTTACAAGTTTACGCTACAGGTAGTTGGTATGGCTAGACACATTGCCTGAAGTCTGTATGCTTGAAAGGTCGAGGCAATGAATTATAAAAACCATCTGTCACCTAACTGAAAGTCAACTGTCCAGAGCACTTTTTCAACCCTATTTCAATACATATTCACATATTCAAAAGCTGACCTAACAAAGATGCTACATGCTGGCTCCAGCATTCAGCCGAAGACTGGGGGAAGCAGAGAGACCAAGCAGATTCTCACAGGAGTCTTCAGAAACTCCATGGCAGGTCAGGGCTGGATAAAAGGCCAGCTTCAGTTCACCTCCAAGTCGTGTCTGGCACAGTCAGAAGGCTAACCCAGCTGAGTGCATTGCAATGTGCAGGTGTGTGCACTGTGTGCCACACTTCAAGAGATCAGCTGCAGTACCGGGCAAAAATCCTGTATTGATCTAGCCACTGAAATACAGCTGGGCATATCTCTGAAGCAAATGTCCCCATCCTTTTGAAGCATCCTCATTTTTTCTGTTTGTTTAGTTTAAATTTTCCTGTTTCAGTACTTCTCATGAATTATGAAGTAACGTGAAATATAAACTATTACAGTATGTTGTTTTAATAATTGAACATGAAAAAGCCTTGCGTTAAAGAGCAATTTTTATGCATTTTTCAAGTTCTTTTTTGTAGAGCTCAATTTACATGTCAAAATCTGATTACTGCAACATGTGGTGCATGCCTGCTGATTGGTCACATATAATTCACCGTTCTTTCCTTGTGTTCTCTTCTTCATAAGCATATCTTTGTAATGCAGTGGCACAGTTGTAGTAATTTCTGGGGAGAGCTGCTGGGTATGCAACTTGTACCACTATGTTCTTACCAATTGTTTTAATACTACAGGAATTGACATGTGAAGACCAGGTTTGCCATCAGATATTTAAGAGGAAAAAATAAAACTGACCAGGAAACAACAAAGATCTTCATCACACTATTGTGCTGTTAAGTTTTGTTTAAAAAACATGCAAACAAACCAGATTTGCAATAATTCTTTGACACTGCTGTTTGAATGCATTTTTGTGCACATTTATGGAGAGAAGCACTTTTTACGGAAATAACATCAAATGGTTATAAACATTTTTTTTCTTTTTTGTTTTTGTTTTTCTTTTTCTTTTTTCTTTGTTTATCAGTCTGGAGTTAAATAAAATTGTCTTTCAAACAATGCTTTTCTACAATCCCTGTGATTCTTTCCAGAAGAACATCCTTTGACAACAAGGCTGAAAATTAACAGTCACAATGTTCTCAACGACGGTATATCTCTCCACCGTGCTGTAACATCACAATATATTTGGATAATTGAGTAAAATTGGGCATTCATTGGACTGTTTTTATTTAATTTAGTCCTGGATCTCTAAGTCCACAGTTTCAGGCAACAGGATGATGCACTGAACAAGACACACAGCCTTCCACATAACGGTTATTCATATCAATTTCGCCCAGATCTATGGCTGCTAGACGTCATAAATGTCTCATGGCCAACACGAAACGTGATCTGGTCCTAACAGATCATTGACACAGTGCTGACCTCCAGTTAGAACTGGCATCCTACTAATAATCCCAGTTAAGAAGTCGGCTGTTTGAAGCACACTCTCTTTTCAAGAGTTACTCCATGAAGTTAATACTAAGGTGTACATATGGCTGTCAGAGGAAAACTGCAGAGTTTACGCAGACTGCATGAGGAGTACCCAGCATACTGCAGTCTTCACCTTGTAGCTAGCTTTTAAAGACTAAAAAGAAAAGTCATTTCCATCCTACTCTCTTCAGTTTTATTTTTTTTGTTCGTTTGTTTGTTTTCAAAAGACTTCATGCTCTTTGCTATAGGCAAGTTTAAATTAACCATGGTTGGTGAGAACTACTTCAGTAGATGGAAACTGAAATTATTCAATAAAATGTGTATGCACGATACACAGAACTGAAGAAGGATTCATCTGCCCCAAGCCCATCTGTTTTTTCCAACTGTATCAATCATTTGCAAAGTCCAGAGCTGATTAATACCTCACTAATACGTACATGGCCATATACATATGTGTAAATACGTATGTAGAGACATTTTTATGAACTAGACCTTGCTTCTCCTGAAATAAATTGGATACCAACCTTGGAGTTAGCAAATTTTTTTATTTTTTTATTTTTTTTCTCTTTCAGCCCTAACCTGGACTTTCTGATAGAAATAGACTTAATTCCTACTTCTAAGTCTCTACTAGTTACTAGGCTTAGGAGGACCACAGTTAGTTAAGCATTCAAAATGTTACCACAACTAAGTAATTACCACCAAAAAAAACATATGCATGATGTAATCAGTGATATTACTCACATTTGGTTCTCACCGGGAGAAAGACCACACAGTGTAGGGTTTCAGTGTAGGGTTGCAAATCACAAAACAAAGGAAAAGTTCTCGTGTATTAGGAAGAATTGTCATAAATATAGAAATGTTTAGTTTGAAGATGGAAAATGAGCATTCTTCATTCGTTATGGCATTTACAAGTTCTGTCTAGTGGATATGGATGGGAAGGAAATGAAGTAGGCAACTGGGCATTTGAGTAGACTTTGATTAGGGAGAAAACTACATCTGACCTTATTCTTTCGCAAACTTAGAAAAAGAAAATTCTAGACTTTTTAACAGGGAGGGGGGAAATGTTAAAGGTTGTTTATGCTCCAAAACAAAATTTTCTTCCTGCACATACTGATATGTAAGACCTTGCAGCATTCTTTATAAATGTACACGCAGAACTAGAGGAAACAGTAAACAGAGGAAATATTCATTATGTTGCATTATAGTTACTTCCAAAGGTACACTAAATTGCATCTTATTTGTGATGTTAGGTTGGTCTCTAAGCCGTACAAAGTCCCTTATCTCCTTGTCAGCAGATTAAATACTTGCAGTGAAAGAACAGACCTCGCTGGTGAATCACAGAATACTCATTCACATTTTTTCAGCCCTCTGGCATGCAGTACTGTCTCAGCTGCTTTGAAGGATTACCATTTGCATTGATTCTTCTCCTCATAGTGAATATTACTCAAATGTAGCTAACAGAAAGGGAATTTACCAGGGTCCTTCTGATCCAGAGAGCAGAAAAGCCTGTATTATAACAAAAGCACTTCCTAGTGAGTACTGTACTGACAAAGAGTCAATACCATTGCTTGTCACTGGACTCTTCAAATGACAATGAAACAGGTGTGTGTAGGAAATGTTTATGATGAGATTTCTAAAAATTCTCTGCATCGAGCCAATTTTGCTCCCTCAAAGCCAACTGGTTAAAAGAAGACAGTACTGTTGTAGGATAATGTTGTAAGTGCTCCCACCAGTAATGCTCTGTGGTTACTCTGTAAGATGCTATCTTTCTGTTAAGTTCTGAAAGTTCACGTAGGTAGCATGTGCACAGAATGGTTTTCAAGTTTTCCATGAATAAACTACCCACTCTGCTCATTTGCTGCATGTGAAATATATCTATTCCACTGCCATCTGTTGAAAAGTCTGAGGTTTCTAAATCAGCATTACTTTAACATCTGACAAAGACAAATAGAATTTCACACACACACACACACACACAAAAAAAAAAAAAAAAAAAAAAAAAGTTTAATTACATTTGTTTGTGTTCTTTTTAACCAGGCATGCATATTTTGCTTTAGTGGGGAAAAATTAATAGAAAGGATGGAAGCATTCAGATATTCAGATTTATTCTGAAGATTTTTTTCCACTAGAGCACATTCTTTTCAGGTTTCATTCCTGATTGATTGGAAGGGCAGAGGTTGCAGATATTTTAATTTCAGCTTGCTGATTATACATATTGCAGATGGTGAAGATTAGAAAAAATAATTTTGTGTATCTGATCAGTTGTTTTTTGTTTTTGTTTTTCAAAATTTGCTCATCTCTTTCCACACGTGCAGGGAAAAAGAACTGTAACAACTGAAGAATAAGTATGTTTTTTTCTGGAGGTATCCTAAAGCTAAAGATTGCTTAAATTTGCAGCGTGACCAGACTGAAGCAGTGTTCTTCCAAGACACCTTCCAACGCTGTTGTTCTAAAACCCAACTGAATACCTAAATACAACTTTTCAACAAACTGAAAAATATTTTTACTCCACTTACAACATATTCTAGATTGATCAGAGAAAGTCTATTGAGCTTTAATCACAAAAGCAGGTAGTCTTTGTAAAATTCAGTTGGTGTGACAACTAAGCCAAGTGTATACTCTTGTATATAAAATCTAATTTTATATTTTCTGTATGCTTTTCCTATCTACATTTCATTATTATGCATAATTATACGGGCATCAAACTGTAGATTGGAGTGTCATTTCACCAGCAGTTCTACTTGAGTCAGAGCACTTCTGTGGAGTCATTCATTCCATTCAGTCAGATCAGGTCCTGAAATCAGGTCATGCACATCTACTGATAATAAAGACTATAGAGACTCTGAAGCTGCAGGATTTAATGCATTTGGAGTTCAAAGTATCAGTGTCAGGAAAATGTGCATTACCATTCACTGTCAATGGTATCTGCTTCAAAGATTGAATAGGGAAAGACTGCAATAAACTTCATGGAGATTTTAGGAGCAAGGTTTTTAAGCCAAACATTTCTCTTTACACTAAGATGCTCAAAGCACACAACAGAAAATATTAGCATGTTTTGTGTGTGGTTGTTTTTTTTTTTTTTTTTTTTTTTTTTCTGTTATGCTATATTTTTTTCTGTCCAAAAAAAATGTTTGAGATCTGACATTTATGTGGATATATACTGTGCTGAATTTTTCTAAATATATTACCAGCAACTTGCTCTGAATTTGACTCTCCT
The DNA here is from genome assembly GCF_009819795.1 of Aythya fuligula. Classification (NCBI taxonomy): domain Eukaryota; kingdom Metazoa; phylum Chordata; class Aves; order Anseriformes; family Anatidae; genus Aythya; species Aythya fuligula. The sequence goes on from NC_045567.1 coordinate 7,536,213, forward strand.
TTGCTAAACATTTTTGAGAAGCCAATATCAGTAAACTAGTCAGGAATAACACCTGGAAGATAAGCTTTACTGGGTAGGGGATTAAGGCAGAATTGAATGACTCCCTTTCTGAAAAAACAGCCTTGCTTCTCTAAAAACACAGATTGCTGTTTGCTACTAATGGGTGCCTTGAGTAGCATTACAGCAAATTGCTTTCCTTGATGGCATAAACTGAATACACAGCAAACATGAACACTTAGTTAAAATGTTAGCACATCAAAAGTCACTAAAGGAAAATAAGTGTTTTCCAGAGAAGGGCTTTGTATGATCATAATTGAACTATTTCTGTTTCAGAGAACTTGTGCCATTTGAAATGGGAAGCAGAACCAAAGTTTCCACTGCCATAACTGCATAATCATTCTGCAGCCATGAAAAATGAGTGTTAACTGCAACCAAATCACAATGGTAGGAATAAATTAACTGTTGTCCACCAGGCCACAGGATCCAGTGTGGTCCCCAAAGAATGTCTGGACAGCTCCAGTCCCTGTCCCAGTTTGGAACTGCAGATACAACACCCGATTACAGCAGCAGGCTTACAACCTGCTGCAGTGACATCATCTTCCCCCCAACTCACCTTGATTAGCTTGTGTTATACTGAAACATCCCTGCACTATGAAATTCCACAGAGGCACTGCAGAATTACAAGAAGGTAATAAGTATCAGTAGGTGGTCTTATAACTGGCTTAATTTTTTGAATGGAACAAGTTAACTCGAAGGAATTGCAGGACATATTTTAGTATAGTAGTTTAGCCCTCTGTAATGCTCTACTTGCACAGCATGAAGTAAGGGCAAGGCAATGAAGATTCAGATGGCCTTGAGTTCAGACTTGGCCATGCTTCATAAACTGTTTTTGTTTTGTTTTTCCCATAAGGAAAAAATCTGTTTATTCTATTGATACAGATTAGGTTTGCTTTTTGATCCAAAGCCATAAAAAACAAACAAACAACAACAACAACAACAACTGTTCAGCTTACTCTAGATCTCAATATAGACAAACCATAAACTAGACTATGCATGAATACATTATAATAGCTTCACATATGTGTATCTGACAGAACTCTGTAGCTGTCCTAGTGCAAGAAATTAATGTAGTAGGAGACATAGAACACATAAGGAATATGTTTCTACTGGAAAGCAGAACACATTTGACACCTTGGAATTGGGATTAAAAAAAGGTCAAAATAATCCACTTCTCACTGCAAATTTGTTTGTTAATACAAGTGGACACTGATTAAAATTCTTTTGTAGTATAAATCACTATTGCTGTACTAGATGTAACAACAGTGCCACAACTTACTGAAGAATCTGGTATTCTGCAGCCATGTATTTGTACAGATTCACACAGAGCAGTCTTGTTCACTTTAATCAGCATACAAACCAAAAGACTTTCTTAAATATTAGACCAATGCTAGAACACTTGGGCTGCATGTTTTAGTTACTTAGTTGTTTTCTGGATTTGACTTGGACTGAAGAACAAAATATGGAAATTTTTCAATCAATTGGTCTCAGATTCTTAGAAGATTGCAACTCACCCTTCTTCCCCTGACAACAGGTTTTGGTAATGAAAACCATTACTGCTTCTATCCTTTCCTGATAGCTGCAGCAACAGCAATTCATCTCTACTGACCAAAGGCATAAATGTAGCCTGGTGTTTTTACCACATTTTTTTTTCCCCTCCCACATTAAAAAGATGCTAAAGAGCATCTTTAGGTAGGAGAAGACTCAATCTGTGAACTTCTGTACCTAATTCAATGCCAGTTCATCTTATCTGGCAGTTTTAATCATACAGAGAATGAAAACAAAACCAAAAGCAACCAAACAAAAGACCCTTGTTTTAGGTAGCTCTCCTGAATGTAAGATTACATTTTGCCATCTTTCTTATCTTGAAATAAGCAGCAAAGTATAGTATGCCTGCCCTAGTGCTTGCTATAGGTAAGTTTTCTTAAATACTTATTACTAACAGGCTCCATGGTCCTTCAGGGGCTATTAAGTCAATGGTTTGTGAAGCCACAGAAGAATCTGAAACATCCACTCTGAAGACAAATGTTTTAATTCAGTGATTTTTTTTTGCACTCTTAGGACTAAGTTATGAGGGGTGAAAACTGTGTATTGTGTCCTCTGCATCTTTCATGGTCAAGGCCTCGTGTAACTCTGTCCATTTCTGGTTACAAAGCAGAAAGCATTACAAACTTTGGAGTTGGTTGTTCCTACATGTTCTGTTCAAAGCACTTAAAGATTTACTATCTTCCAAGGACATCAAATATGGTAATTTAATAAATAACAATGCTTTAAGAAAGGTAATAAGGGGGAGTTATAAAACATGTTTTAATAATAGAGGAGAAATTAATTAGTGTTGGTTTTGTGTTTTGGATTGTTTTTAAATGAGCCATACAATGACTTTTTTCCATACTGTCATGTTCAGCATGTAAGTTTCTCAGAAGACCGGCTTACACTACAAGGGCTTATTGCCAAATATTTCCTTTTATCACTAAAGGTATACATACAAATCTGACGTAAGCTAGTAAAGTCTGGTTTTTGTCTTGTCCAAACCAAATCTACTTTCCCAAACAAGAGAATTCTCTCAGCCAACACCCAGGCATCAATAAAAACACCACTGATACAATAACCCTGGCAGCTACAAGCTCCTAGCTTCTATTTGCAGAGTTAAGTCTTCCAAGTTCCATCTCTGAGAAGCTTCTCACACATCTCCATCTCTCAGTTCTGTTACATTTAACATAAAAATATTCTTCAGTTACCATGAAATGGTTTACATATAAAAATCAGATAATATTTTTGTTAAAGTTGATATTCAAATAATTTAAAATTTCCAAATTATCACAGATTAGAACAGGTCTGTATCTTTTAATTGCTACAGGTGGATATCTCTTGCAGACACAAAGTCATCTAATGAGGCTGGCTTTTATTAGCAAAATGGTTTAATAGCAGTGTCATATCATACAAGATCTGGTAGAGGAAGGTTTTGGTTTTTTGTTTGTTTGTTTGTTGTTGGTTTTTTTAAGTATGGCCCAATGTAGCCCTTTCACACACACCATATATATTATAAAGTAAATAGTTCCTGATGGTCAGCTTCGTGGCAGTAACTGCTTCTCTGCAAATGTCTACATTGAAATACAAATAAATAAATAAATAAATAAATAAATAAAATCCCTGTCTTTCATTCAAAGGGAGGCTGTTGTGATTTTCCTTAGGCAGAAACTGCCAGGCAGAAGCATGCGCACAGTTTACTGTCATCAACTGACCCATGGTAATTTTTCCTACTACAGTAACTTGTTTGTGTACCACAGACTTTGGACCTGAAGGTAATTAGTGCAGAGACTGATGAATGAGGAACAGGAGCTACAACACTTGCCTTGCCACAGTGACTGATCTGTGATCAAACAAGGTTTCAGTCACTCTCTAGGCTGCTCTACACAGGAATTATTTATAGGTATAAATATGTCAATACCAGGATGAGTGATTTTTTTTTTTTACAAAAGTATGAGAACTCAACAAAAAATGGATACAGTTACACCTGCATTAAAATGTGTTGCAGATCTATGGTTTATTCCCTCCCTGCCCTCCTGGGAAGGGAGAAAAGAAAAAAAAAAACGGAACCAAATGAAGCACATATATACAGGCAATTATTTTTTAGCCTTTTTTTTTTTTTTTTTTTTTTTTTGTCCAACACAAGCAATTATTTAAATTAAAACTTACTTACAACATTCTTTTTGATTAATAATAATAATTATTATTATTATTATTACAAATAGTTATTTACACTAGCAATTATTTAAATTTAAAGCAATTAAAAATTCCACTAAAATGGAATAAGAAAATCTGATGACAAACAAATAAACATGATACTGAATTTAAAAGCAGCAGTGAATACTATATTCAAATAATTTTATGTAATTCAGTAAAAGGCCTTAAAGACTATCATTTAAAAATAAGCGACCATCTTCTTAAGCATTCTTCCCCAGCAGGATTTACTAAGGAAGCAGGTTCAGGAGCCCAGGAGCAGGCAGCACCGGGAGAGAAGTGCGCGCTGAGCAGGGTGCAGGCGCCACCTCGTGGCTCATCGCTCCTGAGCACGCAGCTAAGGGGGCAGCAGGGCTGTTGGCTGAGCTTACAGGCCCCTTCCCGAACTCGAAACAGCAATCACGGTCTTAATCGCAATTTTATGTCTCCATAATATATTAAATAAAATCATATAAAATCAACGGGTTTTTTTCTTTTTTTTCTTTTTTTCTTCTTTTTTTTTTCTTTTTTAAGAACAGAACCTGATCTCCTTCTATGACAAAGTGACGCGCTGGGTGGATGAGGGAAAGGCTGTGGATGTGGTCTACCTTGACTTCAGCAAGGCTTTTGACGCCGTCTCCCACAGCATTCTCCTCAAGAAACTGGCTGCTCTTGGCTTGGACTGGCGCACGCTTCGTTGGGTTAGAAACTGGCTGGATAGCCGGGCCCAAAGAGTCGTGGTGAATGGAGCCAAGTCCAGTTGGAGGCCAGTCACTAGTGGCGTCCCCCAGGGCTCGGTGCTGGGGCCGGTCCTCTTTAATGTCTTCATCGATGATCTGGACGAGGGCATCGAGTGCACCCTCAGTAAGTTCACAGATGACACCAAGTTAGGTGCGTGTGTCGATCTGCTTGAGGGTAGGAAAGCTCTGCAGGAGGATCTGGATAGGCTGCACTGATGGGCTGAGGTCAACTGCATGAAGTTCAACAAGGCCAAGTGCCGGGTCCTGCACCTGGGGCGCAATAACCCCAAGCAGAGCTACAGGCTGGGAGAGGAATGGTTGGAGAGCTGCCAGGCAGAGAAGGACCTGGGAGTGATGGTGGATAGTCGGCTGAATATGAGCCAGCAGTGTGCTCAGGTGGCCAAGAAGGCCAACGGCATCCTGGCTTGTATCAGGAACAGTGTGACCAGCAGGGCTAGGGAGGTGATCGTCCCCCTGTACTCGGCTCTGGTGAGGCCGCACCTCGAGTACTGTGTTCAGTTTTGGGCCCCTCGCTACAAGAAGGACATCGAGGTGCTTGAGCGGGTGCAGAGAAGGGCGACGAAGCTGGTGAGGGGCCTGGAGAACAAGTCCTACGAGGAGCGGCTGAGGGAGCTGGGCTTGTTCAGCCTGGAGAAGAGGAGGCTCAGGGGCGACCTTATCGCTCTCTATGGGTACCTCAAGGGAGGCTGTAGCGAGGTGGGGGTTGGCCTGTTCTCCCACGTGCCTGGTGACAGGACGAGGGGGAATGGGCTTAAGTTGAGCCAGGGGAGTTTTAGGTTGGATGTTAGGAAGAACTTCTTTACCGAAAGGGTTTTTAGACATTGGAACAGGCTGCCCAGGGAAGTGGTGGAGTCACCATCCCTGGAGGTCTTCAAAAGACGTTTAGATGTAGAGCTTAGGGATATGGTTTAGTGGGGACTGTTAGCGTTAGGTCAGAGGTTGGACTCGATGATCTTGAGGTCTCTTCCAACCTAGAAATTCTGTGATTCTGTGATTCTGTGAACTATTAAGGCAGTGTGTGTACACTAAAACACATCACAGCTTTACAAGTGCAGGGGACTTTGCAAGTGCACCTTGAGGGGACTAAGTTCCAGCTACATATTAGTTACATATTGCTAAAAAACATCAGTTTTAATTCGGGTGGCCATATAAATATATTCCATATCCATTTTGGATAGGAGAATTCAAGTAGCCTCTTCACAAAGTGAAGGGTATAAAACCATGCCTAGGTGGTAGCTCCTCTTACTATTTGCAGGCCGGGGGAGTTGACTGCATGTCTTAGGGAACCGTTGCGTCTTCAAGAGGATAACATGCAGTTCCACGACAGCTTATGCCAGTCTTACGTGATGCTCCTTCTAGGCCCTTCTTCCTGAAATCTCACAGCTTGACCCTATGTGCTACGTCATGGCAGGTATTCATCTAACCCACAGAAAGATAATTCAGGGAGCTAAAATTAATTCGTCAAAAAAAAATGAACAGTTCTCTATTAAAATGTTTCTGGGTTTTGTTACCTACGTCTACTCACTACACAATCAGAGAAGCATCACTGCCACAGGGTAAAAGAAATAGTAAGATTATGCTGCAAGATGATTCATTCCTTACGGTAATAAACTGTCTGGAAACCAGCAACTCAAGAATTTGAAAGTATTTAATCATTAGCAATGCTTATAAGACTAATGGAAAGAAAAATCATTCAGAAAATTAAAGCAGACATCGTATGGTTATCTTTTGCCTGCTAGAAGACAAGTCTTATAAAAGCAGTTTACCAATTTAATGATTAAAATTATCTACATTATTTTTAAACTCTCATTTTTACCAAGGGTTTTGTATTACCGCATGTTCTTTACCATACAGCATATTCAAGATAATTTATAACAAGAACAACACAAGAGGGTTTGTGATTGGATTGCTATACGGATATTTGAGATCCAATTCATTTCACTTACTCCATGTCAGTGAATTTCTTGATACTAAAGGTTAAAAAGGGACATGTTTTCAACATACCATGAACATAAAGAAATGTTTTATTACACTCAAAATGGAAGTACTGCATTGAACCTCCATTCTTCAAAATGTTCGTTCAGATGTATTTACCATCTAACTCCTGGTGTTAATAAGCATCTAGCCTTACTCCGACTACATACACCTTAGGATGTTGCATAAAACCATGATGACTTAAAAAAAAAACAAAAACAAACAAACAAACAAACAAAAAACAACTCTGGTTAGCAGGAAAGGAACAGAATCTGTGAGACAGCTCAGCTGAACTCATTTAATAATTTTTAGCAAATCTTTCCAACTGGCATTCAAGGTCCTTCTTAAGCCTAAAGCCTAATCAGTCATCTTTCATACACCTTCCAATCCTTCTGCCTGTTTAAACCTAGATTTCTCATTGATAGCAAGGCTAGTGGCTTTGACTGCTAACCAAATTGCAGAACAATGCTTGAGATGACAGGTTTTAAAGGTAGATTGAACTACTACTTTTTTTTAGAAACACCAAAAAAAGTTATTTACAGAAAATCAAATGCAGGCTTTCCTATCACCTCGAGCCACTCACAGTGTTGCCCACCTTTGACATGAATAATATACTTTGTTTCCTCCTTTAGCTCAATTTTCAGCTTACCGTCAAACATTTCTACTAGCGGTGGAGCAAAGCTGAGGCAAAAGCAATCGGTATGAAAACTCTTTCAACAGCAGATGAGGCAAAGCCATGACTGGCCATGGGAAGCATAAGAGTCACAGGTTTTTGCTCAGCATTAGAGCAAACAAAAGTAACATAAGGAAAGAATTAAAAGCCTAAACTTTCTTAGCCTGAACTAAGACTTTATATTGACTTTATATTGAGCCTCATTCCTCAACAGATTGTATACCTCATCTTTGCAAGTGAATTTGTCCAGATCAGAATTTGTTCAGAAGATCTGAAGCCTGGAAATCCCACATACCAGGTTCCTTTTATGTAATATATTGCCAAAGGACTGAAAAAGAGCAAAAGCTAAAGGCATGAACTGATACAGTCTGACTTAAAAACACCGGACATGGATGGTTGTGATAGCTTGCACTACTCAGAGTGGATGAAGAGGGTACATAGCACAGACTGCTGCTATTGAAGTATATACATGGCTGTATCTCTGTCCATGGAGAACTTTAACAATGCATGTTCTACCACAAATGGGAAAACAAAAGAAACAGATCTTGTGTTGGACTTGTGTATATAACTACATTTTTACATTCATCTCAGCAGTGAGAATGGCAGCTATTCTTTAACCTCAATTTCCGTCCCTTTGCTTGTTGAGACAATACAGAGCTGAAAGATTTCTTGCTGTTTTACATGTGTATCACCACAGTTCCTTCAAAGTGGTTTGACATCACTACCATCCCTTTGAAGTATATAATAAAGTAGGATATTTAAGACATTAATACTGTCTGGTTCATTTTAGCCAAATAAAAATGTGGTCTGAGAGTTTGATTTTGTAACATCATGTACATTGCATAACCAAATGTTACATCAGGGACTGAGACCTTATCTCTGTGACTGGAAAACACAAAACTGCCTGGTGTGGAGAAAGCAAACAACTTGGTTCATTCAAAAGCTGTAGTCGATTACCAAAGTGTCCATAGTGCTGTTCTTAAACTTGCTTTTATTCACGCTTTATATATGCATAAGATACAACTCTGTGTCAATCTTGTCTAGCCTTAAGAGAAAGCAAATGTGATTATTTTCCACTTTCCAGAGGGCTGGTGCAACAGATCATTCTGATGACTGGTAATATTCAATAAATATTGTGTGCAACCTTATGGAAAACCCTATGCTGAAACATTTCCTGAGCACATTCCATCTCTGTGGTCACCAGTCATAAGGTAATACTAGATAATAGCAATTAAAAGTGAGGACAAATTGGTATTTTTGTCCTGAATTCATGAATATCACTGAAATTTTAAAGTAAGCTGGAGTAGGCTGAAATTTCTAAGTAGCTATTGGACTGATACTCCTCCAAGGAGAAAATTTTGTCATTGTTTTACATTATGTTATCTCAAGACAATATTCAGGGCAAGCTAAACTGCTCATTGAATCAGATCTTTGAAACAGTTTGACAAATAGATGTAAAGAACAGCAGAGAAAATGGAATATGTTTATCTGAAGCCTCAAAACTCAATAGAAGAACATTAATACCAACATTCAGCTATAGTGGCATTATGAATCTGATTTAAAAAAAAAAAAATTATATGCTCTAAACTTGGAATACCTGGGAGGATATATACTGCTGCAGTCTGCTTCTGTGATTTCAAGGCCTGCTCTTTTGCCACTGATTTTAATGGAAGTGGACTCATGCCAAAATTGTGACTATGGCCTCCACAATGTAAAATGTGAAGAAGCAAGTGTTAATAAATCAGAAGCACTAGCAGGTCAATCAAGATCATTCCCGTTAAGTGATTATATAAATGACGTAGAGATAGCATTTATCTAATGAATCAAATGCACTCAAAGAAGCTGTAGCACAAGAGGGTAGGCACTTGTGTCTTTCTATTATGTACCAGGGTTCCATTTAGTCTCAGTTACAACCTATATTTCTGTCAGTGCTCCTTGTTTATGGACATCTCTCTCCACATTATTACCATGTGAGCAGCTTTGCTATCACTATTAATTCCTTATATTATATTTTCTGTTTAAACTCTAGCATGCTCAAATTCTGCCTAAATATCAGATGCTGCTAAAAATATTGATGACTATCCTGTTGCTGATTTAAGGAAGATGACATTTTGAGCTCCCTTAATACCTTTTTTAAAATGACTGAATGTTTCTACTGGAACCTGAAAATACACCTGGCATAGGTGCCTTGTTCAGATGAAGATATCCAATACAAAAAAAAAAAAAAAAATCTAAACCCACATGGCTGAACTTTGGCAGAATTGTAAATTGAAAAGGCAGGCCTGTAATGAAAGTGTCAGGTGATATTAATTTAGGAGACTTCAGATACAAAACTTCCAATCCCTTCTTTACATACTGCAATATCTATTTTCTTTGCATACACCACATACACTGTTGCATTTGAAATGACTATTTTTTGAAACTACCAGTTTATGCACCATAAGGCTGCTACTGAGAGGCAGCAGGTTTTGGAAAGGATAATTTTTTTCTAACATGAATACTACACTCATGACAGTTCTGCTAAAAGTTCTGATTTCTTTACAGTATTTTAATTCCTCATTACCTTAGTGAATGTACTAATCTGATGCCTGTACATGAGACAGGACTGCATACGCTGGTAGCGTGTTTCCAAGAGTGAGAAGAGACACAGGCTAGACACGTTAGACTGAAAGAGACAAACTCATTCCACAATGATGTAGCCTTGACCTGCAACAAACTGAAGCAGTATAGTTTCTAGGAAGCTTTTAATTCAGATTTACAGTGGACTTTGTCTCACAGCTCTGCCACCTACATGTTAATAACACCTTTTCTTTAAACCCACTGTGTTCCATCAGTCTTTACTACCTTCTCGGTTAAGGCTGCAATGAGTTTTACTTCAGCTCACTGCACTGCAACTATTAACTCCTGGCAATGAACGGAATTTCACATTTATTTTGTATATGAAATAGACACTTTAAAATACGATGGAGTTGCTCTAAATATATAAAAGCCTCTATATATTGGAAAAGAAAAGATCTAGTCAGAATAATACAGTGATTTAGGTTACAAAATAACTCACAGAATACTTAGAGAATTACTAAACGTTCCATCAAGAATACCTCAAGATAACAGAATTAGTCAAGTTCAGGCATGCTAGAAAACTGAGTTGTAAAGTGAAGGGCAGTGATTCTGGGAGATGCTAAACAACCCCATGGAGAAAAATAAGCAGTGGTTGAAATCTGGTGAAACAGAGGAGAATTTATCTAACAGTGGTGGGGTGGTATCCTGGGGCAGAACAATCAAGGCAAAGAAATACATGTATCAAAACCTCCTCTGGACAGAGCCGCCACCTGTGACAAGTAGCAGCACACACTCTATTCGGTAAGCCACATTTGGATCTCACTATGAACACTTGTTAAATTTTCACCTGCATACGAATTTCCAAGCCTATAAAATGAGCCATACGGCTCTATTTCCAGACCTCTAGCCTTTATCTGAGAGAAAAAGAAAGTGGACTGGTGTTTTATTGTTAGTCTTCCCCTTCCATGATGTTAAAAAACATTTGGTACACTGAGGATAAAGGATAGGTGTTTGTGATCAGTATTCCAAAATACTTTGATCTTTTTCTTTGGAAGATCAATAATGCAAAATTTTATTTCTTCAAATAGTCTATCCTGTTCCCAGAAAACTTTTTTTTCTTTACCATAGGAATTCAACGCTTGCCAATAATTTTATAGCCCAAAGGATATAAACCGAGATATCAGAAAAGTGAGCTTGAACAGACTGGGTATTCTGAGCAGCAAGAGCCCTCTACGGAAGTAATTACCAGTAGGCCAAGACAATACCATAGTGGCTTCCTTCTTACAACAGCTGTATCTCCTGCTGAAATTCCATTATAACTGCAGTGTTTTTAACTAAATCATCTATAATAAAATTGGGGACAATTCCACTGCTACAGAACCCCAGCACATTTTTATTTTTTTAATTTTACAGAATTTAATGTGTCAGTATGCAATTGCTCCAACTACCAGCACTTGGCTGGCAGTAGTATAGAAAATATCTTTCCTTTAAATATTAAAAAAAAAAAAAAACAACCAAACAAACAAAACAAAACCAAACTAAACCAAAAAACAGAAACAAACGAACAAAAAAATTAATGCTTTGTGCTGAGACTGTGAAGAAATTTCCAAGTAGCTTTGCAAATACAGAATGTGTCCTGCAATGCCATCTTACCGGTTCCTTTATTACACACTTCATTACCCGCACATATCCGCACTTCACAGAAATGCTCTTTGTGCTTCTAACAAGAAGACAGTTGTAGAATGGCACTAGACACTGCATTGTAAATATTCCTGTACAGCTTTATTCTGGTTTCTTAAGGAAGCAAGGCTTATTATTGCACTCTGCTGGTCTGCAACAATTTCGTCATCTGCCATATATCATTCCTCCTCCCCTTCCCTGTCCGTGGTGTTAAAGATGCCAAATAGCCACAAAAATAACGGCAGGCAGATAAACCCCAGTTTGTGTCCTTCCTCCAAGATAAAGAAAATGCTGGATTATTTTTTTCAGGCCTGCGAGGAAACAGCCAAGTGCCCAGCACACGTATGTGTTGTTCCAAGTAAACTGCAGTATTATTGCATAGGCAAGCAGGCAGAGCTATGAAAGGGGCAACAAGGAACTTCAGAATGGGGATCCCTCTCAGTAAATTGGCAATCAAAATAGTTGTTGGGTTGCATCAAAGAACGCAATGAAGAGATTTGGGGGTTATTTAATGTCTTTGCATTGAACATCTTTCTAAAGATATCCTCTGGTTCCAGCCGCAGTGTATCTAACTGAAACAGTGCTTGGTACGGGATATATAGCGAAGAATAGGAAAGGAAAACACATCCATGACAGTATTTTCTCTGTATACCCATTTAATTTCCAGCAATTTGTGGATCATTTTCTTCTTGATTCAGAAGTGGTACCCTTGTGTCTAACAGCTGTGAAATATATTTCTTATTCTTAATATACCAAATTATTTGTTTGTTTGGGTTTTATTTCATTGCTTCTCTCCTACTGCAAGGTCAGCCTTGGCTTATACCTCATGTCTCGTTTCTGCACTTTGCTTTTTATGTTATTACAACTTCCCAGGGGATGCTAACAGCAAACTGATTTCTTCCTTTCCCTGCTGTTGTTTTCCTGACTAACTAGCTCTTCATCTTTCACATATTTTCCTTGTCACCTCTCATTCCCCTGTAATACCTGTATCTCTATTTGGGCAGGACCTCGTTGAGTTTTTCAGGGAAAAATACACAATGTGTTGTTCATCCCCCTCTACCTGCATTCTCTAATAGGGATATCTTTACCCTACCTTTCTTCTCTCAGTGTTCCAACTTGTTTCAAACACCTCAGCTGTATAAAAATCATGAATTAGATTCACATACCTTAAATTTCACTCAAATCATTACATTTAAGCAAGCTTATCCAGATTCTACATCCTGGAGTTCTGTACTCATAGGTTTTAAGGATTATTCCACAATCATTAGTATAACAAAACTAAAGTGAAAAGAAAGCCTTAAATGAAGGCTGAAAGTCTAAATTCACCCATAATAGTTGACAACATTGTGCCCCTCTTCTTGCTTCAGGCATTTCCCTTTTCACTTATTTTCATTAGGCTTGTGTTTTTCTAATTTTAAGTATCTGTCTGTCTTTGCTCTCTTGGAGTGAAAGTAACAAGAGTTGAAGCAATCTGTCATCCTTTTGTTTGTTTATGTCCTTCAAACTGTAAACACTCCAGGGCAACGTAATCCTTCTTACTGTTTTGTTACGTAGGTGCTTGAGCGGGTGCAGAGAAGGGCGACGAAGCTGGTGAGGGGCCTGGAGAACAAGTCCTACGAGGAGCGGCTGAGGGAGCTGGGCTTGTTCAGCCTGGAGAAGAGGAGGCTCAGGGGCGACCTTATCGCTCTCTATGGGTACCTCAAGGGAGGCTGTAGCGAGGTGGGGGTTGGCCTGTTCTCCCACGTGCCTGGTGACAGGACGAGGGGGAATGGGCTTAAGTTGAGCCAGGGGAGTTTTAGGTTGGATGTTAGGAAGAACTTCTTTACCGAAAGGGTTTTTAGACATTGGAACAGGCTGCCCAGGGAAGTGGTGGAGTCACCATCCCTGGAGGTCTTCAAAAGACGTTTAGATGTAGAGCTTAGGGATATGGTTTAGTGGGGACTGTTAGCGTTAGGTCAGAGGTTGGACTCGATGATCTTGAGGTCTCTTCCAACCTAGAAATTCTGTGATTCTGTGATTCTGTGATAGGGGCTCCTAATTGCCAGGTGAACACTTGTATCAAAAGAAGTATTTTCTTTATCCAAATCCCAATAAGTATAAATATCCTTTGTGCTATTTCTCTCCTTTGTAGAATTAAATTTGGGGTTGCAATTTTTAATTAAAGATGGGACTTTTTTTCTGACAGCAATGCCAGGAGGTTTTCTCAACAGTGACTGCTTGTGCTCTGATGCTTCCTGAAATTTCATGTTCACCATGGTGTTTCTACTAAACTCTAGTAGACAGCTCTGTATGAGCCAACAAGGTGTCCTGGTGGCCAAAAGGAACAGCTGTAGCCCGGGGTGCATTAAGCGCAGCACAACTGATTGAAAGAAGTGTTTGTCCCAACATATTCAGCACTGGTGCAGCCTCACCTTGAGTAGGATGCACAGTTTTGAGCTCCACAAATAAGGGGATATAAAGATGTTAGATAGGATGTTTTCCAAAGGAGTACAACAAAGATGGTGAAACTTTTAAGAAGCTGAGGACACTTGCTTTGTCCAGCTCAGGTATAACTGAGGGGATGCCTCAGGGCGGCCTGCAGCTCCCTCACGGGGAGCGGAGGGGCAGGCGCTGAGCTCTGCTCTCTGGGGACAGCGACAAGACCCGAGGGAACGGCATGGAGCTGGGACAGGGGAGGGTCAGGCTGGGGGTTAGGGACAGGTTCTGCACCCAGAGGGTGGTCGGACACTGGCACAGGCTCCGCAGGGCGTCGCTGAGGGCGGTGAGGGACCTGTTCCAGCTCCTGCGCGGCCGTGCCAGCAGCCCCCGTTACAATCGTTACAACCGTTACAGCCGTTACGGCCGTTACCGCCGCCCTGAGGTAACAGCGCGCGCTGCCTCCCCCGGCCGCCTACAGCTCCCAGCGTGCCCCGCGCCGCCCAGCACGACGCGTCCCGGACTACACGTCCCGGCATGCCCCCCGCGCTCCTCCGCCCTGCTCTCGCGAGACTCGGGCAGGGCGAGGCTCACCTCTCGCGAGAGCGCCGGGCCCGGAAGCTCCACGTCGGAGGGCTCGGGGCGGCCGGGACGGGGACGGGGCCGGGGCCGGGGACGGGGCCGGGACTCGGCGGCGCCGCGCGGGGCCATGGTGCGGGGGGGGGCGAGGGAGGGCACGGCGGGGGGGGGGGGGGAGGCCGTGGTGGGGGCGAGGGGGTCGGGGAGCGGCCGAGAGGGGCCCGGGGGGCTGCGGGGGGCTCCCAGGCCGCTGCCCCGTCAGGCAGGCGGCGGCAGCAGCAGCAGCGGGTCCGTGGCGGCCCAGGGCCTGCCCTTAGAGCTCAGGGTTCAGGACTTGGCGTTGGAATTGTGAGTGGAAATGAATGTGTGACGCGCAGATGTTTCCTGTGGTGACAGCTGTCCTCTTTGCTGTGTAAAAGGAGTCATTTTCTGTTGTTTGCTTTGGGTGGAAATTCACTGTACTTTAGTAGATCGGGGCACCAGAGAAGTGTGTGTGGAGATGGGCACCGCATCTTCTCCTCTGCCTGTGCTGGGGATGCTGTTTATAAATATAAGCATATAAATGTCATTAATTTCACTGAAGTAGATTAAACAAGCCTGCTGCCATTGGTAGAGGTGTGCTGTTACCAGAAATCCCTACACACACGAAAAAAAGCAGATGGATAGAAAAGAGTAGTTCTCTGTTTGTCTGAAGAGCAGAATTGACTCCATTTATTTCAAGGTTTAATTTCAGGCTTCCTTCCTCCATTGTTTTCTTAGGCAATTGTATGTTGATGAATTTACCATTCTCAATTTTTTTCATCTCTAGCCTCTCCGACTTGATATCAAGCGAAAGCTAACAGCCCGGTCTGACCGGGTGAAAAGCGTAGACTTGCATCCCACAGAGCCATGGATGTTGGCTAGCCTTTACAATGGCAGTGTCTGCGTTTGGAACCATGAAACACAGGTGATGACTTTGGTTTTCCTTTACTGTGATTTTTTTGTAACTGACAGATATATTAATTCTGTTTCAACTCCATATATACAAGAGAAATCTTGAAGTACTGCTACTGGGTGACTGTACTCTCCCCTGACTTGCATACAAAAGTCCTTTAAATAATAGATAAATAATATATTGAGCAGTAGCCGTAATGACACTTCATTTCCTACACATTTTTAAGTATGAATCCTTTCTGCGTTTCTTGCACACTAATGCCTTTCCTTCTGAGACGTGAGAGGATTCTCTCTTGTACTTAACATTTGTATTTTTGAAGATTGAAGCATTAGACCTTTGCTTCTCTGTCAAGTATGGTTGAAATTGGGCAGCAGCTTTAAAAATTATGTGTGAGGAGCGGGAGGTGTCTGGGGAGAATGGAAGGAAGACGTAAAGGTGAACAAACAGGCAAATACCTTCTTTCTTGAACCAGGCATCCTGCTTTAAAAAAAGTGTGCACGTAGTGTTGTAAGATTCTGTGGAGTGTTTGAAAGACAACTTTTTGGACGGCGTTAAGAAAAGCTGAGTTCAAAACTGATATTCTCTCCAGTGCTATAAACATGTTTGTTTGTGTTTTTTGTTTTTATTTATTTATTTATTTATTATTATTGTTGTTTTTAGACCCTTGTGAAGACTTTTGAAGTATGTGACCTGCCAGTGAGAGCTGCCAAATTTGTGGCGAGGAAGAACTGGGTTGTTACAGGAGCTGTAAGCTGTCATCTTTTGCTTTCCATATGCAGTACTAGGTTCTCAAATTCATTTTCATGCCATTCCTTTGTATATCAACTACAAATATGATTTGATACGAATTTGCAGAATAATGCTTTATTACAGTTCCCCTAAAACTTTCTCCTTTAAGTAAATTTAGAACCTCAAACTTTTCATTTGAAAGGAAAGTAACCTAGTATTGTGGCTAGTGCAAGGTAGGTCTGGATTCAACTTTTACTGTCAACTGGAGTGCGTCAGCACCTGATTTCAACTAAACTTGTAGTGCTGCTTTAGCTAAGCTGAAACTAATGGTTTTTAAAGGTAAGATGATGTAAAAGTTGCTTTCTGCCCTTGTTCCTGGCTTTATTCAAAGCACAATTTTCTAAGTTTTGTTCACCTGTGGAAAAATACTCTGGTTTTATTCAGTCAGTCTGCTTTGAGAGGAATTGTTTTATTTTAATCTTGCTAACGTTTTGCTCTTGATGGAGTGAACATTGATTGGTTCTTAATCTGGTGTCCAAATTATTGCCATATTATTATTACAGCAAATTAAAGTAGGAGATAGGTGTCAAAACATGAAACGTGTGTTAATGCAGTAACCTCTTGCTGAAGGGCTCTTCTATCTGTCTATGAATCAGCTTTCAGCTTAGACATTAAAAAGTTGTATGTGGAAAGTATGGGTAATCTGTTGAAAAGTCAGATTTCTCTGTGTTGTTTTTTTTGTGTTTTTTTTTTTTTTAATCTAAACTGATATCTAATGCCTGAATTTTTTTGTCACGTATTTTTTTCTTTCTAGTATAGTCATTTTACTGTCTCAAGCTGCCACGACATATTTAGTTTAAGTGATTGGAAGTCAGGGCTGTTTCCCCAGAAGAAAAACATTTGCCAGCACAAGAGTTCAGACGTGCATGGGAACTGGATTAGGAACTGATGAAATTTAAAATCTATTTTTATCAGTTTAATTTCACCTGGATCAATTCCTCAATCTGATTCACTGTGGAGCTGTATCAGCCTTACCTTTCACAAGGGAGGCTACAGTGCAGTGGCAAAGAAATGATGAGGAAAAATCAGGACAGCTGCTTTTAGCAGCAGGGTCAAGTCTTCATCAGAGTGGATACGAAAATATGGCATGGGTCCTTGCATATTGTTTGTGTTGCACGTGCATTGTGCTGAGTGCCTTGTTTCAAAGGAGCTCCTGTTCTTTTCTGCCGTTCTGTAGGTTTTCTGTAGGTGTTGTTTCTTAAACATGTTTGTGTGAGAAAGAGAAGGGTGGAAAAGAAAATACTTTGGATAAAGCAAGTAATACAGAATTTATCAAAATGGCAAAGTTTCGTTTACTCATGACCTTATATGTCATAGTCACGAGTGAAAGTTCTACAACATGCCTTATTCCTTGTCAGACAGTTTTTTCAGAATTGTTTTTTTATAAAAGGGTTTGGGAGTATTGCTTTTAGGAATACTGAATCTGAAAACTCAAGTTTTCTTTTTTATATTTATTTTTGACCCCTGCCATTCAGTTGAGAAGCAAGTTGAACTCACTTTCCCATTTGCTTTAGTGTTACAATTTATTTCCTTCTGGCCCAACAAAATTAACGTTACTGTAAAACTGATGTTGGGGAACCTTGCTTTTAATTTTCATATTTGCATTGATTTTCAAAGTGTTTTTCCACTTAGCTTAATTTTAAATCAAAGGCCATTTAAAATTGTTCTTTTTAAAATGGAATCTTAACTGAAGTTTTTTTTATTTTAAGTGCCTTGGAATAGGATTGGGTAATGTATAGACTTCTGTACCGAATTTTAATTTGTCTTGTGAAATAGGTATAGAAACTTTTTCTTAAACTTATTGTTATTGGAGACTCTTTAATAGTGGAGTGTTTCATCTAGCTACCTTGCATTGAATATGAGATGTATGATACAAAGAGCCCTGTTTTAATTGTTGCTTTTCATCTCTTTCACAGGATGACATGCAAATTAGAGTGTTTAATTACAACACCTTGGAAAGAGTTCACATGTTTGAAGCGCACTCAGATTACATTCGTTGTATTGCGGTGCATCCCACGCAGCCTTTCATACTGACAAGCAGTGGTAAGACTTCTTTGGTATATTTTGATATTTTTTTAATCATCTGTTTTTGGGCTTCTGTTCTATGCCTAATGAGGAATTGCACTTTTTTTCCAGTTTCTGATGAAATAGGAATCCTTGAACAAGTAGCCAACACATAAGTTATTTCTTTGCCAGATATGTTCAAGTTGTTTTTTCTCTAAATATTACAGCTTATGGTCTTGTCTGAGGAGACCTAATAACCTTGTTGCTGAATAACTGCTCAATGTAAAGTTTGTGTACCTGCTAATTACCTGCTATTTGAGAGTGCCACACTTAAGTTCCATAAAAATATTTGTATAACAGCTTGGAGTATATTTTCAGTTGGCAATCTGAATTGAAGCAACAGATAACTTTTATCTGTTTTCCCATCGTACGTCAAAGTTCTGTTATTCGAGACGATCTCTTTTAATTCAGAGTGAAAAACAGTAGTATTCCAGAAAATCCTGCCAAGAACATGTACTATTTTGTGGTCCTTAGTCCTTTTCACTCCTGGAAATCTTGCTAATGCAGTCAGAGCTCTACTAGAATATAAAGAGTGTTTTGTGTCAGAAGCACTGTAGTTATTTCTCTGCCTTTTGCTGTTGAAACTAACATACCTACACTTGAAGTAAAGATACCAGAAAGCCAGGTTGGTCATTTCTGTTGCTTTTTCCTTAATGATCATCACAGCAGATGCTGCAGAAGGCAGCACAGGTCCAATTCTTCAATGTGATCTGAAAAGGAACAGGATATATAGATGAGCTAGGCAGACTCCTTTTTTAGTTTTATAACCAGAGAATCTTTTAGGTGAACCTATATTCCCTTGTATTTACAGATTTTAAAATATTTATCTTGAGTTTTATCTTGAGTATTACCAGTGCCTCCTTTCAAGGAGAAGGGATGAACAAACTTCAGAATATGTTAAACTAACTGAAGCTTTTTTTTTTTTTTGTAGATGACATGCTTATTAAACTCTGGGACTGGGATAAAAAATGGTCTTGTTCTCAGGTGTTTGAAGGACACACACATTACGTCATGCAGATTGTCATAAACCCAAAAGACAATAATCAGTTTGCCAGTGCCTCTTTGGATAGGACAATCAAGGTAAAGAATTTTTTTTCACTCATTAATTATCAGGCAGATCACACAAACTGATAATACAATTGGAAAGTGGGGTTAGAATTCTTAAAAGCAGGTGCAATAATAGATTTTTTTTTTTTTTTTGTGCAAAGACCTGAACATTGATCGAGTTACTATGCATGTACTAAGTCATTCAGTATATTTGCAAGTTTACCTGTCACCTCTAATCACTGAAATACGGTTCTCTAAACTTTATTATCACTACAAAAATTATATATAAATAATAAATATACATAAATTATCAGTATATTGGCTGTAAATATGCCAATTTTGATTTCATACATCTTCAGATGCTGAGATGAGATGTTTATAAACATTGATGTGATACTCACGGGAAAATATAAGTGTATCTACAACTTGATTTGATTCATTTTGAGTCCTCATTTAGAAAGAGATTTGTCATTTAGTGTAACTGGAAAAATGCAAAATTGGGCGCAAACACGGAACTATTGTATGCATAAAAATTAAATTGCTTTTTCTTGGTCTTCTAGTTGTTTTCATGAACAGCTTTTTCTGCTCATGAACATTGTCTTATTTGGTTGTATGTCCTATAAGAAAATGCTGAAAGAAACCAATTTCATTGCTTTCAGGTGTGAGACCAAGTGTGCAACTCAGCATGATTTTTCTGTTTATTTTGTTTAGGGATTGGTAGTTTGATAAGCAGTTGTTCTTGTTCATCTTCTTCACCTAAAGGCATCAACCGTATCTTTGGAATTCTAAATTCCAAACATTAGAATACATATTCTGTTTGGCAAGGTTGATGAGAGAACCTTGATGAGAAAAGATCAATAAATTCTTATGGTTGTGTTTGGTTTTATTTTTTGTCTCCCTGGGAAGGTGTGGCAGCTTGGTTCTTCTTCACCCAATTTTACTCTGGAAGGCCATGAGAAAGGGGTGAACTGCATCGACTATTACAGTGGAGGAGACAAGCCGTATCTCATCTCAGGTGCAGATGACCGGTTGGTTAAGATTTGGGACTACCAGGTATGTGTTGAGCTTTCCATGAACTCTTGTACAGACTTTGCCATAGCAAAATCAGTAATGAAGAAATAGGGAAGTGGACTTGAAAACATCAACACATCTTTCTCATCCTTCCTTGCAAAGAAAGAATTGGGGGCAATATTTCACAGTACCTTTTCCAGATCTTGTTAACCAATTAGAAAATATGCTGTGAATTCTTCAAATTAATTTAGAGATTATTTTAAATACATTTTGACATTATCGTGTTGTAATCAGTGTTAGCTTTGTACCCCTCCCTCTTTTTGTATGCACCCGTGCTTGTATTGACAGTTCACAGGGATCATCAAGTCAGTCATTGCATTATTGCCTCACTTGAATGCTCTACAGGAAAGAAACAGATTGAATCCAGGGACAATTGCTGGAACCTAGAGCTCATAAGTACTTCCTGTGTACAAATGCATAAATGGCCAGAAGGGCAAGTGAGATAGGAATCTCACGTTTTTGAAGTGTAGTGTCCTAGAGTAAATTGAAGCTCAGAAGTTAAAGCTACCAGTGTTAATTAAACTACACATTGTAGTAATGACTGTTAGCTAACCGTGCTCAAAATTTTGCCACCCTGTACAGCTGTATACTCCTCATTGCCTCAAGTAGAGGAGACTTTTCTTTCACAACTGTGAGTGAACACCCTTAACAAAGATACAAGATCTTTCTTCATCTATACATCAGATATATATTTTGCTCTGATTAAGTGAACTCAGCTCTTTCTTGCTTTGATCTATTGTGCTACTGAGCTCAGAGAAAGGGATTTTTTTTTATTTTTTTTTTTAAAGAAGAAACCCATCAGAAAATAAAGAACCCATCAGAAAATAGAGAGAAACAACAATGTCAAGAGAAATAAATACTTTCTTGTGGAGAAGAGATGTTAACTCAGCATGATTGTAGTTTTGTAATATGTCTAATGCTGGTGCTTTACCATCTTGGAAATGTTACTGGAAGAACTCCAGAAAAAATGTTTTCAGGGAGATTTTGAATGTTTTTCTTTAACGAATGAATGCTTAAGTGTAGCAGTGTGTTTATTATCTGTACCTGTCCTTGTGACTTTTTGCAGAATAAAACATGCGTACAGACACTGGAAGGACATGCTCAGAATGTGTCGTGTGTCAGCTTCCATCCTGAATTGCCAATCATTATCACAGGCTCGGAAGACGGTAATTGGGTATTTTCTGGTATATGAAGGAAAGGGGAAGAACTTGTGGGAAACTTTTTTTTTTGTGTGGTGTTGCTACACGTCTCCTGCCATTGGATTGAGAGAAGAGATAAAGTACATGTATTTCTTTTTTCTCTAGGAACTGTACGTATTTGGCATTCAAGCACCTACCGGCTGGAAAGCACACTCAACTATGGTATGGAGAGAGTGTGGTGTGTGGCCAGTTTAAGAGGATCCAATAACGTGGCTTTGGGCTATGATGAAGGCAGCATTATTGTTAAGGTACCATTAATTATTTGAGATGAGTAATGATGATTCATCAGTGTCCTTTGTGCAGAGAAACTTGTTTTCTGATTCTTTGAGAATAAGTTAAAATATTAAGCGCATAGCGTTTTAATTGGCATTTTTAGACAGAGACAGGGTATTTCACTAGATATGTTGAACTGATAAGAAAAAAAAAAATCTATTTTCTCCATCTGCTAAGTTGTTATGCTACACTTCCTAGCTTGGTCGTGAAGAACCTGCCATGTCCATGGATGCAAATGGAAAAATTATTTGGGCTAAACATTCAGAAGTGCAACAGGCTAACTTGAAAGCTATGGGAGATGCTGAAATTAAAGATGGAGAAAGATTGCCGCTGGCTGTAAAGGATATGGGGAGCTGTGAAATCTATCCTCAAACAATTCAGCACAACCCTAACGGACGGTAATTAACTTCAGGAAAAAAATACTTAAACGTTTCTGACTTCTCCTTTTATTACTTTTTTTCTTTTATACTGGAAAACTTTGCATGTGTCCTGATTATAGCTGAGAGCATATGAAGATCAGGTGTCTCAGAGCTAGGCATTGGAAATCAGAGTAGTAGATGGCCCTCACTTGTAAGAGCTCACAGCTAAATAGCAAAGTTGGACATTGTAGACAGAAGGAATATTAAAAAGGGAAAAAAACAACTAGTAGGAAACTATGTTGTTCTATCACTATTTTGAATCACTTTTTGTTAACAGTTAAAGGGATACAAGGTAAGAACAGCAGCAAAGTGGAGACTAGAAACAAGAAATGATGGGAAGTAGCTAGCAACATGAAGCAGCGAAATCCGGATGTGATATTTTTGGAATATACCAAGCTTTTTTATTCTATCTGCATTTGCAGTGATTGTATTATCACATATCTTCATTAGTTAAGAGACTTAATACCTTTTCAGATAATTTGTGTGCTTCATCTGTTGAACCAAACACATCTCTGACAACTTACATCTTTCTCTTGCTCTAGGTTTGTAGTAGTGTGTGGTGATGGTGAATACATCATTTACACAGCGATGGCTTTGAGAAACAAGAGTTTTGGTTCTGCCCAGGAGTTTGTATGGGCACACGATTCTTCAGAGTAAGTGTTTGAAATTTTTCCTTTTTATTAACTTATATTTCTTGCTGCTAGGTTTCAATCAGTACAAACAGTAAGTCGAGCTGGAGACCAAAAATCAGTTTGATTAATGAACTCTTTGTATCTGTACTACTTAAAGTTTTTCTGTTCATCGTACTCCACTGACTTTTGAAAATAAGATGCAAGGTGCTTTTTTTTTTTTTGTAGCAGCGTATTTTAGTAGTTTGCTACTTTGACAGGAGAATAATTTTTTTTTACAATGCAATCTCTGTTTAGATACGCAATCAGGGAGAGCAACAGTGTTGTAAAGATATTTAAGAATTTCAAAGAGAAGAAATCATTCAAACCTGATTTTGGAGCAGAAGGTGAGTATTTCCTTTCAGAATACACATGTTAATGCTTTTTTTTTTTTGCTTTTTTTTTTTTTTCACAATGCAAATTTGTTCCACCTTTCTTTTCTTGTATCTATTATATATAATAGATATAATTATATATATTTCAGGTATCTATGGTGGCTTCCTGTTGGGGGTCAGATCTGTTAATGGTTTGGCATTCTATGACTGGGAGAACACAGAATTGGTTCGCAGAATTGAAATTCAGCCCAAACACGTAAGTTATGAGAGGGAAATGAAGATATTTCCGTGTCCGTGTTTACTGAGTGTTGACTGAACTGATTTTCTTTAATGAAGCTAAGCTGTCAATCATAAATTCTTAAGTTTATCTCTGTCTTGTATCTAAAGGGGAAAAAAAAAATCCTATATATAAGTTGGCTTATCAGTTTCTAAAGCTGCTATGAGGGTTTGTACAAATTACAGTTTGTACTTTTTCCCTTCTTAACTTGGGCATCTCTCAAATAGTGCCATTATTGATTCTGATTTCTGATTTGAATACAGATTTTCTGGTCCGACTCGGGTGAACTTGTCTGCATTGCTACGGAAGAGTCATTCTTCATCCTGAAATATCTATCAGAAAAAGTTGCAGCAGCCCAAGAAACACACGAAGGAGTCACTGAAGATGGAATTGAAGATGCTTTTGAGGTACCTCCATTTAAAAGCTTAATGTGACTGAGATTAGAGATTGCTGAAGCAACTCTTCCCTGAAGATCACTGTTAAATCATTTTATTTGGGATGCTTTGGGTTATCCCTGAGGAAAGTAACTGTCTGAAACGCAGTGTTGACACATGCCTAGATTTATCTTCAGTCATTTGTTTGCTACTTGCATAATTATAGAAGTTATTTTTAAAACACGCACTTGAGTATTATGTTCATGTAGTTTAAACTCTTTCTGCAATTTTTATGTTTTGAAATGTGATCGAAGATTAAGTTCAAAAAAAAGAAACACAAAACACAACCACCACTATCTGTGAAATGTCAGAAACAAATTTCATGAGGAAAATTGACTTGGAGTATCTTACTTAACACTTTGTTTGGTGCTTCTTTCCTGGATTTGTGTTTTAGTTAAATATTGAGGTAGAGATTTATCTCACAACATTTTTTTAGAAAACTAGATCTATTACTACAATTATTCCAATCTGTAGCCAGAGTTCTTTGCAATTTGCCCAACTATTTGTTGAACCATAGAATATTACCTTTAATTTGAAAACACAATGGTTTTACTTACGTAAAAGCAGTTTTTTATATATCTAATTAAATCAATTTTACTTTGCAGGTTCTTGGTGAGATTCAGGAGATAGTGAAAACAGGCTTGTGGGTAGGCGACTGCTTTATTTACACCAGTTCTGTGAACAGACTCAACTACTATGTTGGAGGAGAAATTGTCACTATTGCCCATTTAGACAGGTAAGTTACTGCAGTAGGTTGTAAGCAACCTTTTACATCTTTTTTTTTTTCCAGAAGAAGTAGGTCAAGGTGAACCTTATCTCCCACTTGACCTGAAGTGTTACTTTTTATTACACATCATGCTAATAATGTATGTTCTAAGGCAGAAAATAAACAGTATTATGTGAAAGTGTGGAAATACAGTAAAAGTTAAATTTTTCATGTTCATGTTCTTGTTACTGTAAGACCTATTGTTTTTTTTTGTGTTGTACTTGGTAGTAGACCTATCCAAGATGAATATTCCTTGTTTTGTTTCAGGACGATGTATCTTTTGGGGTATATACCTAAGGACAACCGACTTTATTTGGGTGATAAAGAGCTGAACATTGTTAGCTACTCTTTGCTGGTCTCAGTGCTTGAATATCAAACTGCTGTGATGAGAAGAGACTTTGGTATGGCTGACAAAGTTCTTCCCACAATTCCAAAAGAACAGAGAACCAGAGTTGCACATTTTCTTGAAAAACAGGCAAGAGAACTGTATTTTTTTTGTCATCAAAAATGTAATCAGCTTATTCACATTTCTGTTTGAATTTCTTAATCAAAAACAAATGCATTTTTTTCTGTAAACTCTTGTTAATCATCCATATTTATTTGATAACACTGTTATTAATTTTTGATTCAGAGGGCTTTTGTTAAAACATTTACGATGTTATTTGACCAGACAGGTCATGGTTTTACTTGTGGACTTTTATTTTAGGGCTTCAAACAACAAGCTCTTGCCGTATCTATGGATCCAGAGCACCGCTTTGAACTTGCTCTTCAGCTTGGAGAATTAAAAATTGCTTATCAGCTTGCTGTAGAAGCAGAGGTAAGCATACAATTTTTTGTGGTTCATACTAATTCTGAATATGAGTGAATCAAAGAGGCCCTGTAAGAAAAAGCAATGTGAGGACACAGTACAGCTCTCTGAACAGTGTACATGTATGTATGTCCCCAACTTTCTCCCTGGAGTTCTGCCTGTAATTCAAAGGCATCTGAGCTGTGGGATGTTGAAGAATGTTGTTTGCTCAGAGAGATACAGAAACTCCTCCTGGAGCCTTCAGATGCTTGCCCAAGAAGAACAAAGCCTTAATCTTTAGTGTTGAACAGAGAGAGGAGGAATGTCATGACTGAAGCCTCTGGGCCTTCGTTCCAGCCTTAGCAAACTTGGATAATTTCTGATGTACTAGGAAGGCTGAAGGCAGTGATTTGTCCTATAGCTATTATTAAGATAAATGATCTCAATATTCCTTTTGCAAAATAATGGAGTAAATGATAAAGAATTAGTTACAGACACAATGCTTTTCATACATATTGATGGTTAATTTGGGAACTTTCATTAAGGGAATATTACTGTCTAATTTTCCAGACTAATCTCGACATTTAATGTTTGTCATCAAACATGGAGGGAGAAGGTAGGAAGTTATGGTTGTGTAATGATCTGCATGTAACAGTGTCATGCTGTGAAGGTGCAGTATTCATTGTATTTTAAAGGGAAGACAAGTGTAATGATAGAGTACGGTACCTTAACAGGTAAATTTGATTGCTTTAATCTTCAAATGCTGTTCAAAAATGTGAGCTTTTATTTTTCTTTACCTCCCTCCCTCCTTTCTGCCATTAGTCAGAACAGAAATGGAAGCAACTTGCTGAACTTGCCATTAGTAAATGCCAGTTTGGCCTAGCCCAGGAGTGTCTCCACCATGCACAAGACTACGGAGGACTACTGCTCCTGGCCACAGCTTCAGGAAACGCTAACATGGTGAATAAGCTGGCTGAAGGAGCAGAAAAAGATGGCAAGAATAATGTTGCGTTTATGAGCTACTTCCTCCAGGGAAAGTAAGTAGCAAGCGAGAGTTCTCATTGGGCTTTCTCCAAATGCCTCACTACAGCCGACTCACTATACGTGCAAAATAGTGGCACGTACCTTTTGATAAGGGCTGATTCTATTTTATGATGCCTATTTTTAAAATCTGAAATGAAAGCACATTAGCTGTTTTATTCCATGACATTAATAAATCTAATGTAATGCAGAAGTCAGTCTTCTAAGCTTACTGATTAAAATCACATTTTAAACTCTTACAGGCTTGACTCATGTTTGGAACTCCTGATTAAAACTGGGCGTCTCCCAGAAGCTGCATTTCTTGCACGGACATATTTGCCAAGCCAGGTTTCAAGGTAACATGAAATCATGTGCATAGTGTGAATAGTATTGTCAAAACTAGCTGTGTACAAAAAATATGACTTGCATTTCCAGGGTTGTTAAATTGTGGCGGGAGAATCTCTCTAAAGTTAACCAAAAAGCTGCTGAGTCCCTTGCTGATCCTACAGAATATGAAAATCTTTTCCCTGGATTAAAAGAAGCTTTTGTTGCTGAAGAGTATGTTAAACAAAGTCTTGCTGACCTGCGGCCGGCCACAGAATACCCCCTTGTCACTGTAAGTAAGAAGTGGGAGTTCTTCTCAAGAAACAAATACTTGATCTCAGATAAATTCAACTTTAATCAAATCAGTTAAACCACTTGAATTTCATGAATGCGTCATTAGTTTTTTTTTTGCTTCTTTCTTTTAGCCCAATGAAGAAAGAAACTTACTTGAAGAAGCAAAAGGTTTTGAGCCTTCTGGAATAATGGCATCTCAGGTCAGTGTTACTATTAAATGATGTATTAAATGATGAAGTCTAAGAGGCAACTGTGTTGTACAGTAATATCTACCCTGGAGCGTATTTCACCACAATGGGCAAGCTATTGCTCTTGGTAACTGGACTGCAAGCACTGCAGCCCAGTTCATGTTCTTTTCCCTCAGACTTGACTACAAAAGTAGATTAAGAAAAGCCATCAGTAGTTACAGGATGAATTCTGTGTGTATGCTTACCTTGGTTTATCTTCTGTTAGAACTTTGTGGTAACTTGCACTGTTATTTCTGAATGTAATTTGTAATATGTTAAGTTAAAATCATCTTGCATTAGAAGCTGAAACCACAGCCACCAGTGTTCTTCAGTTGTGCTTCAGTTCTTGAAATTAACTGACACTGGAGGCTGTTTTTATTATATCAGTTCTATCATCTACTGCTTTGAAGTCATCTACTGCTTTGAAGTAATGGAGGTGAAAAAAAAGTCATAGGTTCCAGCGAAGTGAAGACTAGAGCACTTGGTAGCCTCAAGATGTGAGTCCAGGATTACAGAGGGAAACTTTAGAAGATAACTAAGTCTTAGAGGAGGTGCATATGTGTACTTATGGGTCTGCTGTTATTTATTTACCTGCTTTTGTCAAAAGAATTTAAATTCAGAAGAACTTAAAGGATCTCATTTTCATTAGAAAAAGGCTGAAGAACCAGTTCCATCTCCTAAACCAGAAGTGATGAATACAGTACTGCAGAATTCCGATCTACTTCCAACAAAAGATCAAAAGGTACTGTATTATGTTTTAGTAAGGGAAGGAATGTTGTGGCCTAAAGAGTAATAATGTCACTTTCTGGTTTGATATGAAGCAGACTCCTGAGGTCTAGTAGAGGGTGTGGATCCGTTCCTGTTGTGTGCAGAAACTACACAGCACTGTAGACCCATCCCTACAGCTTTGTGGGCTTACAAGCAAACAAGTGGATGCAAAACACAGTTGGTTAGAGCACGGTAACAAGTAGCAGCACTGAAAGCTGCTTTCTTACCAAAGAAGGCAGCTTTTTTCTACAGGTTATTTTAGTATTTATGCATCAGCTGCATTGCCTCAGGCTTAATGTTTTGCAGAACGTTCTAATACTTCATATAGAAACATACAGAATGCAGCTCCTACTATTAGCTGCCTAACCCCCAACCATGTAAGTATCCCTGTAACCTGGACTTTCTTCCTAGACACTTCTGGACTTGGAAGATGACCTGGATAACTTGGACCTGGAGGATATTGATACCACAGATATCAATTTGGATGAAGAGATCTTAGATGAGTGAATACACTTCTTAAATGACCAAATCAACTACTTACTCCAGATAAAGGAATGAAGTTCTACGGACTGCATCCTCCATGTTAACTTGATTTTTATACACAAGATGGACCATGTAGTGAGAGGGGAAGACCTAGCAACTGTACAAAAAATCAGTTTTCAGGGTGGTGAAATTCAAGATGTAGGCCTGTTCTAGTGCATATTCAAAACATTTTCATTTACAAACCAATTTAATAAACCCTTTTAAATACTCTATTCCCACTTCCCAGTATTTTGAAAAGTAAAATGAATTATGGCCAATGTTTTAGCTTCAAGATACATCACTAAAGGAATCCAACACAGTTTAATTCCAAGTTTGAGAGAATGACTGTTGTGAGTTCACTTACTGTATGTTTGAAACTAGCAAGCTTGTGTAATGATTCCCATTATGTTTTGGTACAGAGTTCTCTGAAACACAGTTTTCTAAGGTATTTATTGTGGAGTCCTGTACAGAGGTTTGTAAACAGTTTCAAGTGATGAACTATGTTTTATTTCATGAAGCTGTAGAAGTAGCCATTGCTTCCTCATAAGCCTGGAGGGCCAACTGTATATAGCCTTCTTTTTGTGATTCAGTTTTCGCAAAGACCTAGAAACAGGACAGAACAGATTAAGGTACAGTTAAGAGCATATATGCACACAGACTTCATCATTCCCATACTCCATCCACCAGCTCTAACTGAAATCATGGTGCACTTTTTTTTAAAAGCAGGATAGTTCTAGTTAAATAAGGGGGAAAAAATAACCTCACAAAGCTGCTGGTGTTTAAAAGCCTTTTCTGTACTTAAATAGGTTTGAAGTAGAAAAGCATACCTTGATCAGATCAACTCCCTGAAGCTTCCTTTCTTCAGCTTCTTTTGCTGACTGACATTCCGGATGAAGCATATGATATAGCGTGATTAAACTTGTAGCATCATCTAGCCTAAAACAAATAAAGGCTTGTTTGTAGCAATTACTTCATTTAAATACATTTAGTTTGTTTGCACACCCACAGGTGTTCATACACTCACCTAGCATACAGTCATTAGAATACAGAGCTAAATAGGTACCCCATAACTTAATGTAACAGCAACCTGTTCGTGAGGAGACCTGAAGCACATGAACACTAACCTGTGCTAGGTAAGGTACATAAACTAATTCATCCTGATGCACTGTTCAGTGGTAATAAAGCTGTTTATGTAAAACAGAACAAACTTGTATCAGGTGTTTAGCAGAACAACTCTGCCAAAGAGAAGTCTTTTAACAGTGCAGTAACTGGCATTACTGCAGTATTAGATATCTCGTCACACCTAGCCTGTGATTAATTTAAAACTGGAAAAGGGGATTTACTTGCATAAACCTAAAAAGTTATGGCTCATATAAAAATTATGGCAGATAAAGATGCTCCAAGGTTTGGTAGCTTAAGTCCAGATATTTTAATTTTCTCTTTACGATTTCAACTGAAACTTCCCTCTATTTCTTCATATCCTGAGGTTTTAAAGTAATATCTAACCATTAGAAGTTTCTAACTTCAGCAGTAGGAAATGAATGCTATGATCTTTCTCAATTTTGAGTTATACTTTTAGAAGTTTCTCCTGGCCCTAGAGCCCTTTTGAACTGCTAAATAAAACTTGTTTTACTAAGCTTATCAGCTGTTACGGAAAACCATCCATTTAAAATGAATGTGTGTTTACTGGCTACTCTTGTCTCACCCAGCAGTTGCAGTCAAGAAGAAAAGCTACTTAGAAATTGCTCCAAAATCCAAATTATGTCAGTCTTAAAAGCCAAAAGTGATAGCAGTAGCATGTGGTTATAAGATTTTAAGACTGGTAGTGCCAGAAGTGGAAGTGTACAGCAGAAATAAAAGAAAAAAAACGGCAACTGTAAAAGGCTGATTTCTGCAGAAACTGACAGCTTTGCTTATACCATAGTTGGTGTTTCAGAATCTATATAGATAAAATCACAGCTAGCCTAGAACTTCATGCAAATACAACTTTTACACATCTTGAAGAAATACTGTTTTTCTTTTCAAACACTGGACCTTAGTGTTTTCTATTTGTTTAGATAAGCAGAATTAATAACTAACAAACACCACTTACAAGTCTTTGTGGATCATATCTATTAGTAAGCCATCTGTTTTCTTTCTGTTGACTAGGTACCAAACCATGCCTCCAAAGTGCCTTGTTGAACGGAGCAGATCATATTTGGCATGTTTCTCAATGTCATCATATGTCCGATGATGAACCTATATACAGAAAAGGTTCCAGTGTCAATACCATACACAGAGCTTAATGACAGTTTCTCCCTTATACCTCTTAGGAGTATTTCTTTTTAATTCATTTTCAGGCCTCTCTAAACTGTGGTAGTAAGCCACATGCTCAACCACATTACTTTAAAGCTTTACGCATGTAATAATTTGGAGTAACACTGGGATAACCCAGTTCTTAGTACTCCTGTATAGATACTTGTTGACAGAAAGCTAAGTATTAGCTATGTACTGGCAATCTGGGGAGAGGAGGAGGAACATAACCTCTGAACCTTCATTCAACTGCCCTCAAGTTGCCCTCAAATCCATTCTTTAGGGAAAGAGACTGTGGTCTTCTAATTATGATTTAAGCAGGTCCCTATTCTGGGAGAGTTAAGAACAGCTCATCGCAAAGATAATGGGTAATCCCTATGAGGACAAAAAAAACACACACCTTAACAACTTTGATCCCCAGATAACATGCTTACAAAATCAACGTAAGTCCTTTGCTAATGTTATTTTATTAGAAAAATTAAATATGAACTTACTCTAATATAGTCAGCTGAATCTGGCTCAAACTGAGCAATGCACATGTTAAGGATATCCTCGTGACGGTCTTGCTGAAACACAGTCTAAAACAACAGTTCAAGTTCAGAATAGATTCTGTATCACACCATTCCATCTAAAATTAAAATGGCAAAAAAAATATTTCCAGACAACAAACACAGCAAGCATCCCCTTAGTCATATGACAAAAAGCAGAAAGTGCAGTAACTGCCTTGATGACATGAATAAAATTTTTCCTTAATTTTTTTTTGTGGAACACCAGTTCACATTTTCATATTTCAGTTCCATCGATGCACAACAATGTGGATTTCCAGTATGACAATATTTACAACTACCCTTGATGTATCTTGTTGCGACCTGGAATTCCATTTTAAGTATTTTAAGCAAGTTACACTGATTAGTTCAAGCATCAATAATTCAAGCACCTTGAAACATACAAACCAACTGACTTATTCAGAGCTACTACTCTGTTCAAACAGCACAGCATCACTATCACAGCACAATCAAATACATAAAAATGATTCAGTTTTCAAAACCAGGATGACCTTACCACAAGGTGTTCATCCTTGAATACCGCTGGGGGAATAACTCTGCGCCCTTCTTTTGGGAAGAATATCTGTATCATTCGGTCTCTTTCTTCCCAGGTTGCTTTGCGTAATACACCATTTGGTTCCCTAACTACAATGAAACGTTCCTTGAAGAAAGATAAAAAGGAACGTTATTTCTCCCAAAGTGTCCTCAGCATAATCAGAACCATTTTAAGTGAGATTCTTGTTGGACAAAGTGCTTTAATACCAAGATGACACCAGTAATAACAGCATCTTTTTGATTGTTAGCATGTGTTAAATTTATCATTTTTCCCCTCTGTACCTTATACATCTATACCTTTACTGTATGACAGCAACTGTGTATGCATATACACTAAAAGCTACAGCTCTGCAAAGTTTAACAGACAACATAACTAATAGTCAGAAAAAGGAGTTAGTTTTGTTTCTGGCCTGATTTTACATATTTAATAACTTGTACTAAATTGATAATGCAAGTGCTTTTGTACTTTTTCAACTTCATTTCAGAAATAGAGGCCAGAATCACGTAAGGGCAACTTCAAAACAAAAATAATGCACCAAATAAAACAGTATACTCAGATCCATCCACAACTATATTTGATTTAGAACTGCAAACAAGTAAGAGTCTGTTGGGATGAAGTTTTCAATACATTAAGGCAGAGGAATTAACAGCAGGTTTCTTGAGAGAGCTCTCAGATGGAATAATAGATAGGACACTTGGCAATTCATTTCCAAGAATTTATAGGCTGACTTCCTAGAATCATAACTATTTGTTGAGTACCTATCCAGATTTTTCTTACTTATGAGAAGGTAGGTGTTTCATTATACAAACCAAATAAAAGGAAATCTAATTGTCCTTATCGCCATACTCCACAGTTCTACTTTACAACTGTTTCTTCACAGCTTTCACATGAATTCATTTACCTTTTCTCTTGTTTTCCACCAGATCCTGTCAATCTGGAAGTAGCCCTGTCTTTTGGTCTATGTGCTTACACCTTAAGTAATTCAAGTCCACAGAAAGCTTCTAAGAAGTTTGGATACACTCATCACTCCCAGCAAATCGTAAGTAGCTGCTTTTCACCCCCCTCCAAAAACAACCAAACAAACAGAACACCTGTTTGTGAGTACTGGAATGTAATTTGTCATTGGTTAGAAGTACACATTTTGGAATATGTGTCTTTGTATTGCATTGTATGAAAGACCAAGTTTACAACTCCTCGTCCTTTTTGCAGACCATTATAGATGTTTTAATAAAACCTAAAGCTAATTCTGAAATTAAGAAAAAGCTCTTAAAATAAGTTAATGGATTTTTACTTACACGATGTGGAATCGAATAAGTTAAATCTGTAAATATATATTTTGTAGTTTCAACTCCTTCGAGGATTTTGTCTTCTGCTAACACATCATCAATTGGCTCTCGTTCATCCAAAACAGGGGGCATTGTCAGCTTTTCTTTAGCTTCCTTGATAGCTTTTTTTGTGGCCTATAAAACAAAAAAGTAGTTTAACTAATTTTACAGTTTAAAAAAGAAAATCACTATATTGGAAAGGTAACACACAATTTTGGGTCAAATGTTTTCATTCAGAGAGAAATTTAAAGTTTTTTTTTTGTTTTGTTTTGTTTTGTTTTCCTGCTGTTATGGAAAAAGCAAGACACAGATTCAATCCCTGTGTAGAGGGATCACCTCAAACCGATGTGCCATTACCATCACTTAGGCACGCTGCTGGAAGAAGTTCTAAAATTCAAATGCACGTATACCACTGCAGACACCAAGTCATTTTTTCAAGTCACATTTCAGGCATTTTCCACGGTAAATTTCCACCAAAGTATAAACAACGGTGAAGTGTTTATACAGTAGCTGTGGTTACTGTAAACCTGACTTGAGTGAGGCCCCAGGAGCAAAGGGCAGCTGGGTGTTCCCATGACTGCAATTTAAACCTCACATAAATGCACTTAGGTGATGTAAGAAGTGATGATAAAGAGATACTGTCACTCAAATACATATATATATATATATATATATATATATATGTATATATACGTGTATATATATGTATATATGTGTGTGTATGTATATATCTGGTGCCATTGCCCAAGGAAAACAGGGTCAATGGCGCCTTCCCCACCTCCTGCAGCTGCTTTTCCGTCAGCAGCTTGTACTTGGGCGGCTTCAGCTCCTGCTTCACCGGCCTGAACACCTTCTGCAAGTCCAGCCCCGTCATTCTGTAGAGCAAGTCCTGCACCGCCTCGTCCGTGAAGGAAGGCTTGCCGTCCTTTTTCTCTGCCGGAGGATTGTACACACGCCATTAGCCGGGTGCAGGGGGCAGCGCCGCGGGGACAACGGGGGGGGGGGTGGCGAAGGGACCCTCCGCGCCGCCTCCCACAGCCCCGTTCCCTCCTCCTCGGCAGCCCCCAGAGGCGGAGCGGGGCTCCCCTCACGTACCGCCCGCGGTCCCCGCATCCTGGCCGAGCGCCCGCTGAGGCTGCGGCCGCCGCCAGCCCCACAGCGCCCGCGCCGCGCCCCACAGCCGCCCGCGCCGCGCCGCCCGGCCCCACGCGCCCAGCGCCGCCATCTTGTGCCCGCCCCTCGCCCCGCCTCTGGGCGCTCCGCGTCACCGCCGGGGCACGCCGGGAAATGGAGTCCGCCCGCTGTGCCCGGGTGGCAAAAAGACGCTGTCCCCACCTCCCCCCTTCCCCATTTACCGCCTCAGTGACAAAAAGGTGCGGTCCCCACCTGGCCCAGCTGCCCGGGGAGAAAGCAAAAGGCGCTCCCGGTGCGCTCGTGTCGTGAGCACGCCGCTGAGGCGGAGGCGGGAGCCCGCTTCTGGCAGGAGGCTGCGCTCCGGTCCCGTCAGCAGCGGTCTGCCCCGACCCGCCTCAGCGCCAGGGCGGCCTGCGGGTGGCTGACACAAAATAACCCCCCCGAGGCTGTCTCTGCGGATTTGGCACTTTCGGGGTGCCGGGAAGGACAGGCTGGTGGCAGATTTTCCCTCAGACCCGTAGTAGCCCCGGGGACGCCGCGGGCAACCCGTTACTGTCCGCCAGCACTCGCTGAGGTGGCGCTGTCCGGGCTTCGCTTTGCCGTTCTGGTAAAGAAGGGAAAATAAATAACCATATTCAAGCATCAGACCAAAATAAAGCTTTGTATCCAATAGATACAGCAGATAAGATCTAATGGCTGTGAAGAAGGGGCCACACGATTGAAACCAGCATATTATTTCATTAACGCAATGGCTGACATGCTGTAACGGAGCATGTTGCAATAGGTGTTACTTGGAGTTTATTTTTGCTGGCTGATCTCTATCTTCTGTTGTGTACTTCAGTCTTATGGACAGCAGTTAGGGGCGTGTGAAACAGAAAGAAAACCTACCACTAGAAGGCAAGCGTCTCTTGAGAGGCCCTGAATGCTTCAGATTTTAAAATGTTCAAAGCCACACGTTGATGCCAAGTGTCTGGTGACTCCCTGTCAAAATAGGAAGTATTTCATCTCCAGGAGGGAAGATATGGAAACACGAGTAATATGCTTAAATTCTGGAGATTTCCATTTGTTTTAAAGCTTAGTAGGTTGCCCATTGCTGTGTCAAATCAACATCTAAATTCTATTTCATTTGAAAATGGAAATTGAAATCCTGGAGACTGAAGTCTTTGGGGAAAAAGCAGACTTTAAAGCATATGTTGATTTTAGTCAGAATGAGGTTAAACGTCAGCTGAAATATTTATTTGTTTATAATAATAGATCTTCACTGTATTGGGAAGTATTCTTATTTTACTTAGCCTTATTCAATACACAAACACATGTGCTGAGTTGAATTTTGTACTCAAGTTTTATCTTTCAATATCCTGGCCTTTGCATTGTCAGAAAGGCTGCAGGAGGGCATATTCTTCTCATATTTGTATTGGTATAATTACGTTGAAATCATTGAGAGTGCAAACGAACCCCTAACATTATTTTAATGTAATTTTGTGCTTAATTTATTTAAATAATGCCAAGAAAATTAAAAATAATTTTGAGGTAATGGAGAAGATGTTGTTTTTCAGTTCTTGCTTGGAAGATCTCTGGAGTGAGAGCTATACCCTATAAGGGAATTGGGAAGTTATTTGGCGACTTGCCTAAAAGCCACTTCAGACCTGTTCATGAATTTGGATGGCAAGCCAACGTCCATTTTAATTCACAGAAGTGCTTAGAAAAACAAGAGAATTTATTAGGCTATATCCAAGAGAGGTTAAATTCACATTCATTCTGTACTGGAGTAGTAACAGCTGCTGTGAGGATTAGCCTTTTGGCTGCGGGGATGAAAGGAAATATTAACTAACTGTACTGTAGATAGAAGTATAGCAGGTTTATATAATTTCTCAAATAATATAAATTTATGTTAGATAGACTGGTTATATTTTATTTACAGTTTATTGCTTTACTGAAGTAACAACTTTAATATTTTTATATTGGTATACTTAAAAATACAACACCAGATTGAAGAATAAGTGTTGTAAAAATGTATAATGATATAAAGATACAATGATATCTCTTAGCTTTAGTTACTATTTCGAATACATCCCAGGACAGTTGCTGTCAGAAAATTACAACCATCTGATGACGGGTGGATGTCCCCTGTGAAACACATTGGTGGTCTGAGTCTGGATTCTATTGGAAAAGTGTCAATACAAAATCACCTCCACAGTTGGCATTAATTTCCTTTTTGTTGGTAGTTTCAGGAGAGCAAAAGGATCAGATGGCAAATGAGAGTGAACCAGTTTGGTTAAGATCTCAGGGAAAAAGAAGGCAATGGGGAGCCTAGGAGCTTGCATCATTGCTTTGCCTATTTAATAAATAAAATAAGGGACTGTTTTCTAGCTTTTCCGAATAATAAATATAGCAAAATTGTGGTAGGACATTGATAGGAAGAAAGAATTTTCTTGGAAAAAAATACAACGAAAAATACAAAATGCAAGGTTTGGTAACTGTGCACCCAGTTGCAGTAAGAAGAGACAGCCTGAGCCCAGTCAGCCTGTCTGCATGTCCACAGTTGATGACATGACCTTTTTAAAATTAATGGTTGGCTCTCTTGTTCCTAATAAGAAAGAATCTGGCAATCCTTTGGAACATTTTTCTGAGTGACACAATGGACAGGGCTGGAAGCTGGTTTCACTAAATCTGCGTGGATTAAACTGAAGAGAAAATATTTTTTTAATAGAGAAAGCAGGGGGTGCTGAAGCAAGAGAAATGACACAAACCTTATTATACTGTTAGGTAAATCATTAAAGGAATAACATTACACATGGTTGGTTTTGGTTTTCTATCCCTAGGTGGAGTGGCGCTTTTTTTTATTTATTTTATTTTTATTTTTTTTTCCTATAAGTGGTTGGGGTTGTTGTGTGTAATATTTCAAAATGTTGTTTGCAGTTGTCTATTTTCAGGCATACTACCTGTAAGCGTCTTATTTGCCAGTGTCTTTTCTTTAAGGTACCAAGTATTATTTTCTCTGGAATTGTCTTTCAAGCTCTGTAGCCATGGATTTGCGTTGCCATCCAGAGCCCTTGGTAGCTGCCCCTGCAACTTCCACCCGAATCCAATGCTATTATTTTGGTGGTGACAATAAAGGTGATGATGCACGAGCCTTTGCTAATACATCAAAGTGGTCATTTTTCATCTTAAAGACCATACAGATATCATACAGATATGTGAAACCATTTTATTTTCAAATTTCATTTTGATACTTGGCAGCAGGGACAGAAGACGGTGGCTGTAGAACTCAGTCCTGGGCCACAGGGCCAAATCTACCTCCAAGGGCAGGGCTGTGGTAGTTCTGCTGGGCAGAGCACAGCTTTACAAGGAACAACTGAGATGCCCGCAGAAGCTGAGCTCACCTGAAGCCATTATCATCCTACATGAACAGCTGACTTCTGGCTTCTTAGTGAGAGGCAGTGGGGGAAACTTTATGACTGCAAAAGTCTACCAAGATTTTTTCTTCGGTACTGTTAATTTAAAAAATTATGATAGTGTATATATGTGGAAGAGCAAGTATCCCGTGCTTTATTTGCCATTTATATTTTAAATTTCACAGAATCACAGAATCACAGAATTTCTAGGTTGGAAGAGACCTCAAGATCATCGAGTCCAACCTCTGACCTAACGCTAGCAGTCCCCACTAAACCATATCCCTAAGCTCTACATCTAAACGTCTTTTGAAGACTTCCAGGGATGGTGACTCCACCACTTCCCTGGGCAGCCTCTTCCAACTTGAAGGAAAAAAATACAAAACTAAAAAGTAGCTTTGGTTATACATCCTCTTTATTTTTAAATTCGTTTAGTTTCAGGCAAATATATTTATACTACTCCTTATGCACTATATTTTTCTGGGCCACAAGGGGGCGAGATTGAGTTTTTAAACATCAAAAATGACAGTGCCCGAGTAATTATAGTGGATAATGTAAACGAACTGTTTTCAGTAATGACCCAGATTTGCCTGTCTCACATAAAGCTGCCATAATCTCACTTTAATAATGATAAATTAGATATACACAAATTCCGCCTCCAGTAATTGAGATTACATACATTATTTATAGTAGGGATATAAATCCCACTTCAGTTTATATTGTTTTCTTTGCTACACTATAAGGGCTTGAGCCAAAGCCCATTAAAACCATTGGAAGTCCTTCCCTGACTTCAGTGAGCTCAGAATTAAGTCCATATTTTTCAATAAATCTTATTCTTTCTTTTTGCTCTTGTAATACTTATCTTTAAAAATAAATATTGTCAGGGGGAGGGGGAAATAGTAAATATTCAGTACTATTCAAAGTAAGAATTTGAGTAATTGTTGTTATCTACCTTCTTAATCAATATTTAACCTCTTTCTCATTCCATTTCTATTTAAAGTTCTGTTCATTTGAATCCAAGCAGGGCATCATGAACTAAAGCTGGTGTCCAGCACAAATTGTTATGTATTCTCCTGGTTATAAGCTGTTCTAGTACCTCTTCAACAATAACTGCAGTGTGTTTTTTTCTTCCATCCTTTCCTAGTAACAGCAAAGTTTATTAGCAGACACAACCACTTCATTCTTCAATTCTTTCAGAAGTAGGTGAATACCTTTTTCTGCCGATGACATGTTACTGTTAAATAGATTGATTTTTCCCAAGACTGATTTGTTCTCTGTCTTTTTTTATTTTAATCCAGTTAAAAGAACAGCTTTCTCAAAACAGGCCTTCTTACTGCTTACTGATGCCAAAAAAATACTCTTGACTCCATGCCATTCCCTTTTTGTGTTCTTTTTACCTCTGACACTCAATCTGTCTCTGGAGTTCTTTCACAAGTTGCCTTCTTCTGGTGTATGCAATTATTGTTCTTTAAATCTCTTTATTGGTCTTCATATTGGCCGTAAATCTTCCTGTTTTCATCTTATATTGCTTTGAGTTCATCTGGATTTTTTTTAGGATTTGTTTTGTCACCTTGTTTTCTCCTTCCTATTTCCCAAAATTAATCGTTCATGGAAATGAGCATCCGTACTTCACTATTTATTAATATTCAACTTTCAATTTATTTTCTTCTTGTTGTTTCTAGGAGCAAAATATGCCTTTGGTTCACTATTATATGTTTAAATAGCCTCCATGATGGGAGCAGCTTCTTTTAACCACAGCAGATTAACGGGCTATTACACTATTTAACATAAAACACCCTGTCTTTTAAAGGTGTTGTTGGAGAGTTCTTTTGCTGGTTTTTTTTTTTTTTTTTTCTTTTTTCTTTTTTCTTTTCCTCCTTTCCTTTGGATTCAGAATTTAATACAAATTAACTTTGCTTAGGCAAAACCACCGTGCAGTCTGTGAAGTTAAGAAAGTCATTATAGAGACAGGATCCTGAGGGTCTGACAGAAAAGCTAAAACAGCTGTGCTCTCCAGTACAAACAACACATAAATCTACAGTATCTTCTCTTCATGATCAAATAAATGAAAGAAAAGGCTCAGAAAGTAAATGATATTTTTATCTCAGAATAAAAAAAATAAAAAATAAAAAAAAATAAATCTTCAGCAAATCTAAAAGAACCTAGCATCAGTTTAAATCTCAGCTATTTCTCCATTAGCCAGTTAAAATCTATCATTTTCTCATTTTTTTAAGCAAAAGTATTTCGACTTGGCAGCCAAACAACTCCATCCACCTGTTTGATATGAAGGTTGTCTTTAGGCACAGGATTAAATGGTTATTTAGCTGCTTAGTGAAGAATGTATCTCACAAGACCAGTTTCCAGTTATGTTTATTATTGATCCTTTCTTTCTAACCAAGCAAATAAATAAACTCCTAAAAAATAAAAATAGGCATAATATTATTACAGTCCAATAGTTATTGGACTGTTTTCACCATTTATTTCCAAGTGAACCTCTTGACATTTATTAAGTTGCCCACTAACATTAAAGGGAAGACTTAACATCCATTTTTGGACAAACACTCAGAGTAGGGTACCAGATGTCACTAGCTGATTTCTAGAGCAGCACGGAGAAAAAGGATTCAGTGGGTGCTATAGCTGCTTAATCTGGGGAAAAATATCTTTTCTTTACAGACTGTTTTAAAACTGTTTGGTAAATAAATTACTTTTTTTTTTTTTTTTTTTTGGGGGGGGGGGGGGGGAGGGAGTGGGGTCAGAAAGTATTTATGTGGGCAGAAACTTGTACACTTTTTTTGGCTAATCCGTTCATTTACTGATTAGTTACCATGGCTCCTTCTCCCATGTATTCATAATCCTTGTATGCTTATCCATGCCGTTCTACGGTACATGATATGATCATTAACATATGTCCATGTTTGTACATTTGGAGTGGAATAGATAGCTTAGATCTTCATGAAGGTGTATATTACATATCTAAATAATCTGGACAGATCTGGTAGTGTCGTTATAAAATGTTTCAAGGAAAAAAAAAAAAAAAAAAAAAGGAAAAAACAAAAACAAACCAAAAACAAACAAACAAAAACCAGCATGCTAGGAGAAATATTAGTGGCAGAAACATACGAAACACCAACCTAACTGCCCCACGCACTGTATGCAGCAAGCCCCTGTTTGTCAAAGGGATGAGTGTACAAAACAAAGTACGGATTTTTTTTCCTCACTGGGGAAGGGACAAAGAACAACCTTAAAGCAAGCACTGAGATCAAAAACTAAGAGTACTGAAAGTGCTCAAATATTTGTGTCTAATTAGGTTTGTGCTTTTTTTCCCCAGCAGCACAACAAAAGGGGAATGTCCTGGGCTTCCCTTCTATTTAGCCAATTCTGGGCTGCCTGATTCTGATTCTATTCTTTGCAACCACCCCAGCACAACTCATAGCTTTTTCATAAACTCTTTTAGCTTATTACACAAGTAGAAACAATGAATAATTTTCTTTCAGGTTATTGAGCTGAATGAAGTCACAGAGGGGTCTAATGAATGCCAGAGCCTCTGAGGAGAAAAGAATAGAAGCGGGATCTTCTCATTTCATTAGCAGCAAGCCTCCAGATTGTGTCACAGTGTTTCAGGTAACTATAGCCTCAAGATACAGTTTTACAACTGGCAAAAACTGATCTGAGACCATTCTACACCTTCTGTTCAAGCCCTCACTTGGGTTGTTTTCCTTGCTGGAAACATTTTATTCTTCATGACAGCCACTAAAGCAGACTTGACGTTTTTTTCTGCTGAATTTTGAATAAAAGTACAGTAGTTCGGACCACATACAAACTTAGGATCCGACTCTGAAAGGTAGCTTATATGCTGCATTATAAAGCAAACCAGAATCTGTTCCAATTGTGTCTCTGCAACAGTATGAATCTTTCCTAAACCTTAGAAGGTATTAGTGAGATGCAGCCAGTCCACATGGTATTTTATAACAGAATGCTGCAGCACTGAGATCACTTTGTTTTCCTGTCTGTTCCAATGCAGCAGAATTACTTCCAACCCCAGTACCATTTCATTTGTAAGTAAGCAGTGGAATTCTTGATCGATGCTTACAAATCAAGCAGGATATTGCTTGGATGGTTTTGTTTAGATCCAGAACCAAAAAGGACAATATGAGTGCTGAGGCTACAGAAAATTAGTTCTGATCCTGTGAGTAACAGAGCAGTATGGGATCAGTATAATATAGTTTTGGAAATTCTGTCCAAAATTAACTTTGCAGTTACTTTGCATTTTTGAATGCTAAGGGTGGAATATTTGCCATTAGAGGAAGGCATCTTTTTAATTAATTATTCACTTCTCCCTCTCATCTCATGTCTCTTTTTATGATCTAATTTCTAAATGCTGGTACAACAATGTGTGGTTCTGTGAAATCTGATGCATGCTTTAAATATTATTATATCTCCCAATTATGACAGAAAAAATGATGCTTACTTTACAGTCAAACATTCTTTTGCTTTCTCCTAATAATTTCCCCATTGATACCCAGAAAAAAAGAAAAAAAAAAAAAGAAAAAAAAAAAAGATTAGTATCTTCATTGTGAAATATTAGATGTTATTGTTTTATCATGTAGTACCTTATTTCTCAAAATAAAAACTAAACAGAGTTTATTATTGTGAAATAATTTGGAATATTCTGTCGAAGTCCTCAACATGTTATTCCCTGTGTGGCCACGGAACACTAGATGGCACTGTGCGGCCTTGCGTCAAACACAGCAATGACAGTAGCAAAAGTC
The DNA here is from genome assembly GCF_009819795.1 of Aythya fuligula. Classification (NCBI taxonomy): domain Eukaryota; kingdom Metazoa; phylum Chordata; class Aves; order Anseriformes; family Anatidae; genus Aythya; species Aythya fuligula. Next base: position 7,578,862 of record NC_045567.1, read on the forward strand.
TCTCTCATGAAAGAATCTCCATCTTTCAAAAATATTTGTAATATTTTGTCCTTTTATTATGAAAACAATTAAAAAGTGCAAATTCTCGATTTTTGCACTCTGAAACCATTGCATGCCTTCTTTTTCCTGCACTATGGGGAACATTTCTTAATGTTAGATTGGTGAGTACATTTGCTCATTTTTTTAAACTACTGTAAAGTTCTCCAATTGATTACTTAAATCAAAAGGAGGAATTTTCAGTCCATGATATCATCAGCAGGCTCCTTACTATAGAACAGGAAAGAAGAAAGGGTAGTTAGCATGCTGCCCTTCTCTATCTCCTCTAATAACCTTTAACTCGTCTCATGGCATTGATGAGATTGCACTTTTTTCCTTTTAAGTAACAGCAGAAGGTGTTAGGTAACAACAACAACCTTATATCTTTATTTTTAGTTGAAGAAATATCTTGTAGACAACCAGGGTAACAGTTGTTACTTTTTCAGTATTAAATTGGTTTTGGGTTACTCCAAAATAAATAGTTTTAAAAAAGCTTATCTTACAAAAGTAACATATTACTCAGAGCCTGATCCTGCTAGGGTCTGTAAGAAAAAAATATTGAGTGTGTTGTGGCGATGTAGTTAAGTTGCCCGTAGTGTGTTATTTTCTGTATCATATCCTACTTCTCCCTCTGCTTTGGGTTTCTCTCTTCCACAGTCTGCATGGGTCATTTCTTAACGAGATAAAAGCAATTCCTAGCTAGGAGCTGTGTACTGTTATTAACTGCCACAGATATCTTGGTGACTCTAAATCAGTCACTTTCCCATTTTGTGTTTCTTAATTCCTTTTGCTTTAAAATACAGATTGATTGGATGGATAGGAAAAAATAAGCATTATGTTTACTCTTACTGTCATTTTAGTTAGGACTAACAAAATACATAAACATAAAAATTATTCAAGTGTTTCATGAGTCGCTGCCATGTTAGGCAGACTTTTGACAAAGCATTATTATAATTTCTAGCAAAATCTTTTATTAACCTCACAGTGCCCTTTTAATTTTTCTCCAAACAGCCCTATTTTTTTAAATGCTTCCTCTCTATCTGGCATCATTCTGTCCTATACCTGTAAAATTAATTATCTCACCTTACAGGGATGGAGGCAGAAATAACCTTTAGATAAATGAGATGATGACAGAACTTTAATGTGCCTCTGTATGATTTGGCACACAGGTTATTATTGCTCTACAGACAAGAGGGAGATTTTTAATGGTGAGGATTCTTCAGTAGTATTATAGGTGGAAATTATGTCTAAAACAGCAGAGAATGTTCAATTCCCTCTCTCCACTGGTGTTTTATTGGTAGGGCAAGAAGGTTGTGTATCTGCTTGGGCCCTTGGGGTAAGGGAACTTAGGGCCTGTTCCATATCCTCTTTCAGTGAATCTGATTGAAGAACTGCCTGTGGCTTGTAGTTTCTGTTGGATCATAGAGTTGGATGAATGCATCGTTAATTCTTTCTCTTGCTATCAGCAATGCTGCTTTCCATACTGAAAAGGAGAGGTGTAACAGACCAGGCTTCTTTTTTCCAGTTCCTGCCTATTGCCTTTTCCATCCCACTAGAGCATCCAATGCTGTCTTATGACAAACACCAACAGCCTTTCCATTTTGGAAACATGTCTAACTGAGGAGGGAAGAGTAAGATATTCTGCATGGGAAGAATAAGGTGTTTCAGAATTATATTAATGACCCTTCTCCACTCACGGTTTCTTTTTCACTATTCACTTCTCCATGTTCCCCACTGGTTCTTTATTTTGACATTTTTGATTTCTCATGGGCATGCCTTTTTCCACCCAATGTCTCTTTCTCTCTCTCCCTCCTCCTCCCCCCCCCCCCCCCCCCCCCCCACCCCCCCCCCCCCCCCCCCCTTTTTTTTTTTTCCTAGTAGAATGGCATACCCTTGGGGCATTTAGTTTTGTTGTTCAGTTGGGTCAACACCTGTCTCCATGGAGAATAATTTCTTTGAGTATTTTAAGCACTGTGTGTAAGTGTGAACTGTTACCTCTGGAGGCTATAATCCTTCATTTACAAATAAGGAACAAAAAACAAGGAAAGCCTTTGCTCAGTGGAAATGGGATATGGGACTTTTTACACTTTGAAGGCTTATCAACTGTAAAATTTAAACTGAACATTTTGGAAAGCAGCGCTAAGACAAATATTACCAATCAATCATGAAAGAGTTTGAACTCATTGTTTGCCTTTCAATAATTTAAAATAAAATTAAAGTCCAATTGAGCCAGAGAGCTGCCTCCATCCTCTTACAAAGCAACCGATCTCTTAAAGTAAGAAAATATAGATTTTAAGATGATGCTAACCCCAAATGATGTCTCTATACTTTAGAAGCCAAGGACCCCTGTTTCTTCCCTCTGAGAGGGGAGAGCAGCATGCATATCCCTTGCTGGGTCAGAAGCTGATACCTGCTCTGACCAACCAGGTCACTCAGAAGCACCACTGCTTTCTGCAGCTGGCTAGGCCAGGGGCAGAACTCCAGCCCATCCACTCTGCTGGAATGACACTGACAGGAACCCCTAGAACCTGGCTAGGCAGGATTAGGGTTTGGACTGAGACAACCAGGGACTCAGATATTGCTTGGGAACAGCAGATGTATTTTCAGATTACGTCAATGACCAGAATGTATCCTTTCCTTCAGAACTAATTGTTTCTCATTGACAGCAACAGGAAAGAGGATCCTAAACTAAAAGTGCTGTGTCTGAGGAGGTGTCCATATCTCAGAAGTCTCAGCTGTTGGGGAAAAAACCTTCAAAACACCCTTTCCAAATCAGATTGTTTTGGAATAAGTACCAAGATTAAATGCTTTCCAGTCTTCTACCTATATTTTCAATGATAAAATGGCCAAGCAATATCCAAAGCCCTTCACAGAAACAGGACATCCTGAGCTGTGGCAGATGGACTTCCTTTACAAAATTTTAACAAAAGTTTTCAACAATAGCTCTATGTATATGTGTAGGGATTGAGTGAAATATATTATTATATTTCATACTGTGAAATGCTACACATTCTTTTTGAAGTAACTTATACTATGGGATGTGCATATTTTGCTGGAAAAAAAAAAAGTATTTTGTAAACTAAATAATAATAATAATAATGTTATATGCTCTGTTATGGCATAAGTTAGGATTAGGTAGGGGGAAAAATTCAGGTTGTGGGTGGCCACAGTTGAAGGTCTTACAGTAAGTTTTTAGTAATATATCCTTGGAGTATAACATTAAAATAAATGAAGAATTAACCAAACCAATGTATTAGTGAATGTAAACAAATCTTGACAGTAAATAAGTATTCTGAGAAAGCCAAAAGGTAATAATTAGAAAGGAATACTTAAGCCTTCTCTCTTCCTAGAAGAAACAGATAAGATTATTTTTTTTTAAGTTTCATAATTACATAGCAAAAATAGTTAGTGCAAGAAGCTAGTGATAGAAGACAAACTTCTTTTGAAGCTTATGATATACGGTTATTTAATGTGGCTGAAGGCCTGTTTCATGATAATAAATATAAAGAAAAAGGTAAAAATATTTTTAAAGTTTTATCTAGTTAAAATATTTGGGAAAAGTCATATTTAATAAAGCAAGATAGTGACTACACTGCAATTTAGACACCAATAGTGGGAAAGCATATTATCCAAATATTGATCAAGTCAAATAAATTGGTTTGGATTGTCTTTAGCTCACCACTTTTCCCACAACAACAATGCGTTGTGAAATGCAAGGGGGAAAGGCAACTCATTAATGCAGCTTTTCAACAGTTTTTATTTGCGTCTTATATCTGGGTTTCAGCTCAGGCATCATTTGCCTGCTGTGCCTTCTCTTTGCCATAGAAGGTCAGAAAGCCCCGTGGCTGAGAAAAGTGAGCTTTCCTGGGCCATTTAGTCAGCGTTTGTAGCAAAAGTAGGGCTGCTGAAACAACCATCACATCTGAGCATCTGGACTTGTGTCACTAGAGAATCAAAGCGGTGCTTAGCCTACTTGTTATGATATATTCTAGTACCTTTCCTCAGCTCTCTGTCTCTCTCTCTTTTTTTTTTTTTTTTTTATCAGAGAAATGGTGCAACTCAGTGAATAAATGTAAATGACAGCAATATGTTAAGGGCAATGCATACCACCTTTTATATACAAGGTAAAGGCTAATAAGAAAGAGGACTTTTAGTAATTGCCACGGAAGCTTAAAAGCATTCAGGGATTGAAAAAAAAAAAAAAAAAAGAGAGAAGAAATATTTCTTTTATTCCATACTTCACACAGTTCCAGGTAATCTGACCATGTCATGTTTCACATGGAGTAGTCACAGTTCAAACTGAGTACCTTCAGCAGCAACCTTTAGGGTCAGCACTTTTGGTTGAGTGTGGCTTTTGGTTACTGACCTGGCTCTGAGACAACGTGATTGGCAGCCGCATCCCTGTGCACAATATTTTGCTGTAACTCAATTTTGATTGTAAGGAATTTCATCATGGTTCATCTCTGGATAAAGTTTTTCGGAACGGGTAAAGGTGAATACTAAAGAAAAGAAAAATGTTGTTAAGATCAGGTCAAACAGGAAAGATGTTTAAGCATTGTTCATCCACCCACGCATATGCTTAATATATGCCAGTTCTTATTGGAACAAAGTCAAACTGACAGTACCCTACTCAGGTCTGGCTTCGTTTTAGTGCTTAGAGTAATAAAGCACCAATAAGCAAATCATATCAATGAGATCAGCATGTTTATCACGTTCATTTTGCATTACTGTTAACACATACGAGGTTGACATGATCAGAATCTCTTGATCCTTTTAGGGTAAGTGTAATCATTTTATTTTGCCTAGTAGTATTTCAGAATGCCTTACAAACATATATAAAGTCTCCTCTGTTTATTATGTAGACTCCCAGGAATTTTTCTTTTGCACATAACCTTGTCAGAGAATCCTATGTTCAACTGCAGTTAAGAGAAGAGAATCCAAAAAGGCAAAGTGTAAATACCATAACTGGAATTTGGCCAGAATCTACCCCCGTATACCCAAACCTCATTTCTTTATATTAAGGTCAGTCTGCAACCATACCCACCCCAAATCAATATGAAAGACAAAGACTGTGAGTTGAACACATCAGATAAGAAACAGGCACTGCTAAATAGTTGTCCTGAGGATTCCAGGAATCAGATTTGCACATAGAGCAATAGTATGTTTGGTTGTTTTTGTTGTTGTTTTTTTCACATTCATGATCATTGATTTTAGTTTATTTCTGAGGTGTCAGTTTTCTAGGATGGACAGCAGATGGACAATATTCTGATGTCAATTTTCTGATACAACTCTGTGGAAGTCAACAGAGTTTGGTTTTTCAAGGGATGTTGTGAGATAATAAACTATTCTTATGATATTTTAACATAATGATATTGTTGTCAAAATCCACTAACAGCATGGAAAAATATTTATTAAAAACTTCTCGCATTTTTTACTTATATAGTAAACAATCTGGCTTTCTAATCCCTTGTGAATGAGTTTAGGTTTGTGTCCATGCTTTGAATACCCCAGTCATAACCACAGTGGCACCTTCATCCTCTCTGTTTTTTCATTTTTGTGCCATATTCACAGAAATCTGTGTCAGAAGTAGAGGCCCACTGTGCTGTATGTTTTACAAAAATATATTTGAAAAAGATGTGTCCTAAATTTGACTACTAGTATAATTAAGACAGATTCTTCTATTGTTCCTTTTCTTCACAATGTATAGAAGCCTTCCCAAGACGCCTTAGAGAGAATGATTTAAGCTAACAAAGGACGGCACTGGAAAGAATGTTTGATTTAGAATTTTTGTGTTGTTATTGAAACTATAGTAAAGACTTTGTTGTTGTTGTTGTTCTCTTAAATGAAGATGTGAAAAGTCTTTCTCATTTTATATGTGCAAACTGGAAGACAGTGAAATGTGGGCAGGAAATGTTCTCTCTTGAGGAGAGACGCTGTGGTACACCACATCAACCTGAATCCCTAAGCCCAGCAGGTATAAAATTGGACAAATTCCACTTATTGTAGGCCAATAAGACCAACCACAGGTAGGATAAAATTGCGTGTCATAGACAATGAAGTAAAGTAAAATGGAGAAGTAACAGTGCTAGTTCTAGAATACACAAATATATGTGAATAATATTTGTGTAAAGATAGATGGATTTGAATTCTTGAAAACAGAAAATAAAAACATAAAACGCATAACATACAGAAGAAATATTTCATAATCTTTTACTTATGAGATTTTTTTTTAGAGATTTGACTGACTTGCATCCCACATTCTGCAAAACAAAACAAAACAAAACAAAAACCAACTATCTGGGAATATTCATAAAGATGAGTATACAGCACCAGAGGAAAAAAAAATAATTGGAAAAATAAATGGCAGTCAGACATTTTAGTGGAAGAGACTATTACATGATCCAGTGGGCCCTTCCAGCTCAGGATATTCTATGATTCTATGATTCTATGATCAATGCTGTGTCCATCAGCAATAGAACTTATGCTGGAAACATCAGAAAGTTGTTGGTTTTATGCCTCGGGTCTGAAATCTGTTTACTGTTGACCTTTTTAGAGTTACTATGCATTAAAAGAGAAAAATTATGTCCAGAACATTTTTGTTAGTGTGTCCTTGGAGCCCATATGAAATCTGTTAAGGAGTCTGTAGATACCACACAGTCCAGAGACAATATACCAGAGAGCCCAGCAGTTATCCCTGTTCTCCAATCCCTGTACTTGTCATTTGGGCCAGAGAAAGGAAGAAAAAAACATTGTCAGTTATTATGCTGTGTTATAATGCTGTATCTTTTGGGGGACAGTGGAATGTTTAATGTCATCTGATAGATAATTGGACCTGAGTCATTACTGGAAATGTCCCAGTAGTTATACATAGAAGCTAGTTAAGAGGGCTGAATGCTGAGTCCAAAGCAGACGGTGGGCCTTTGGTATGGCATGGTGTTGGAATCTGCGTGGTGACTGGCACCTGGAGACTGGCTGAGCTCTGGGAGGATCAGTTTGCACATGTGGCTAAGGAAGAAGGCAGGATGAGTGTGAGCAACAGATCCACCCCCTGCAATGCAGTGAAGGAATTTGTAGGGATGTGTTTTGCTTCCACATCAGAAGGAGAGGACTTATAGTGGACAAAAGGAGTGTATGGCCCTGTATCCTGAACTTCCTGTTATGTTTTAAAGCTTTGATTTTGAGGTTTGCATTTACATCTCTACTCAAATCTTATTTCAGTCCTGAGCCTGAAGCTCAGGACACAAGCTGTTATCTTGCTTCCTGGTGCTTTTTTTTTTCTCTCTCTCTTTTTTTTTTTTTTTTTTTTTTTTTTTTTTTTTTTTTTTTCCTGGAGTTTGCTGCTTATGGGCTGGAAGAGAACTAGTATTCTGTGTCTGTTTTCTCAAAATTGCCCACCAGGTCCAGTTGGGAACAATGCCGGGAGAAGAATAGCAGCTGAATATCTCTGAGAAACCACGTGCTTCACTTACTGTGCTTAAATGTGGCTTCAGGTCTCCTAGAAATTTAATTATGGCTTATAAAGACAGTTTGTTAACAAATGTTGTGATACAGAGATACATGGATACAGTCGTATGTTGTCACATGCGTTTCACTTTTTAAGATAGTTTAGGAGATTGGGACGTAGTATTATGTTATGACACTACAGTCTGATTCCTGTCTTCTCTTTCTCTTAAAATGAAAGTTTGAGCAAGTCTATCTTCAGTTTAAGATTTGGAACACATGCTAAAATAAATCATTTTCTTCTCTTCTTGAAAAGTTTGGAAAAACCTTCTTCACATAAATCAAATCAAAAATAATGTTTTTCTAGACTGCATTTTCTGTTGCCCAAGATATCTGTTTTAGTTGTTTATTGTCTACTAATAACCAAAAGTTGTATATGCATTAAGTGCTCTCTTAGCATCTGAGCATCTGCTAGCATCACTGAAACAAATAAAAATAGTTACTTTCATTTAATATCATTGGTTGGCACATGGAAAATTGTATTGAGTAAAGCTTTGTTAAGGACGTTTCAGTGAAGCTGAGGACATCACTGAGCCATCTTGCTGAAATTGTATTTCCCTCATAGGTTGAAAGTAAATAGCTCAGAGCATAATAGATAAAACCAAGTGACCTAAAACACAGGCTGTTTTTTTGTTGTGGCTTGGTTATTTTAATGTTACACCAGTCCTGAGAGCATGGGTGGGACCCTTTCTGCAGCCAAAAGAACCCCAAAGGATATGAGCTCACGACAGCAACATGTAGTACTTATTCCATTTTGCTCAAATCTGAGACATTAAGCTGCCCAGGCCTGCTGAAATGACTCTACGACATTTACTTTGTGTAACCAAAAACTGTGCTAATTTTGTAAAGCATGGGGAGATATCTTATAGAAGAATGAGTATCTCAGATTCACACCCCTGGAAGCTAGATTTTGTAAGGAGAATGTGCTGTGTGTGAACACTGCAAAGGAGGTGTGTTTTAAGAAATGGCAAGTCCTATATTTTCCCCTTTGTTTTTCCCCTTGAAAGGAAGCAGGAATAAGGAGTGTTGAGTTCCACTTAAAATAAATTGCTTCTTCCCGATTACCTGTATAGCACCCGTATAACTACTGACTGGCACAGTTCGTTGCCCTTCCCCTTAGGTCCTGGGAAGGGGTATGTTGTCTGCCTTAATATTTGTGCTTTTATTGCCTAGCCTTCTGCTTTTGATCATATTGTTTCACCTGTATTAGAGCCTGACTTCGCTGTTGTCAATGTACACAAGTTGCACTGGTAACATCTCACCTTTTGTGTTGATTAGCTCACACTACAGAGCTATTGTCAAGATATAGGTACAAGCTGCTCTTAAGGGAAAGAAAGCCTCAGATGGCTGAAGTTAACCTCGGAGGACTTTTTCAAAGCCACACAGGAAATCTGTGACAGATCCCAGAATAAATCCCAGATTTCCTGTCTCCTCCATTTGTGCTATAACTACAAGGCCAATAATTTCTTAGCTGAAGAAAGTGTTGACTAATATTATCTTTCTTTTTCTGGTATTATCTTGCTTCAGTTTACTACACGCGTTGCTGCCATGTGTTATGCTGTGGCAGCTCAGATCTACAACTGTTTCTTTACTGTATTTTGCAGAGTACGCATCGTATTGTACAGTGAACAGTGCCAATGCTGAATGCCAATACTGTTCAGCATTGAGAAAATAAAAGCTCAATAAAAGCAGGCATTATATGTTAACCAAAGGCTATTTACAGATAGAGATAATTTATTGTATGATTCCCTCTTCAAAATTACCTGCTTTTGCTTCTTCAAATCAAAATTGCTTTCAGAGAAGCAGTTTTGGTATGGATCTGCAGAAAGCTGCGTGTGCTAAAAAATACAATAGACCTTTATAGTGTTAAATTATTTGAATAAAGTAATTTTCATATTTCAATTTACATATGCAAAATGATGGATTTTCCATCAAGTGGCATTCTTAAGAACCAGTACTCTTTAGTGAATTACAAGTTAATAGATACAACTTTTTCAAAGGAAAGTAATTCTTTGTGAATCTGTGACTGCATAAGATTCTATTAAGATTTTATGAACTTTTACTATGGCTTGATAAATGGAAATTAGAGGAATTTGGCGAGCATATTAGGTATCTTAGAAGTGCATGTATTCATATGTACTGCTGAATGTCTACTCTTTATTTAAGTACTTTGCCGCTAGGTTAAACTTTAATAGTTTTCATTCTGTGCTGCTCAATTTGCCCTCATATGGTTCTTCTTTAGATAACATTACTTGTACAAATTCCAACTGAAGCAGAATAAGTAATCTTCAGCCAGTCTTGACAGCATTTCTAATGCAGTGCAGCTATGGAATTTCATTCTATCTTCTTGTTTTCTAAATTATATCTAAATAACTGAGCAGAAACAGGAACAAATGGGTTTTGCTAAACACCCTTTTCTTTATTTAAAGTATGAAATTTAGAGCACTTGTTAAATGTCTATTCATTTAGAATGTGAAACCTTTGTAGACTTCAGTAGGAAATTCTGCAAGCAATGAGATTGCTTTACAGATGTTTAAAAGTGAAAAATAACTCCAGAATATTTCTAGGTGTAAGCATTATCTCTTTCTTTCTAAAAATAAAATAAAAAAATAAAAATTCCATGTCAGACATTGTCACATGCAGAGTCTGTCATCTACCTTTAGATGAAGAAGAAGATTTAAAATTTTCATTTTGCCCAGTGATGTCAGTTTTCTTAACAGATTTGATGAGAGTAAGACCAGGTTCTAGAGACTTCATCTTACCAAGTTTCTTAGGTATGCAGAGCACTTGTAGCATATATGTAGTCCAATTGAAGTGATAATATGGTATACAATATAAAAGTTACACATCTGTCCAGGTCACAATCAACAGATACTTAACACAAAACAGTCTGTAAAAACAGTCTGGGGGAAAAACATTGAGTTTAAACTAAATAGAAACATGGAACAGCTGTAGCTTCTAAGCCAATTTATTGTTGATACCTTTCTTGCCTTTTATTAGGATTTCAGGTCTGTTGCAATGTGAAGTAATAGTGACATAGTATTAGTGTTAAAACTCAGAATGCATAGGTGAGAACAGCATCACCCAGCTGCTGGATTCAAGTGATCAGTGGGATATTGAAGGCTTGACAACTCTCAGTAGAGTTGAGCTAACATCAGCAAAATTGGGCACTAAGGAAAGGTTTCAGTGGCATGTGTAAACAAATTAAAAGTGACTCGAGATGGTAGTTAGAACATGATTTTCAAAGAGGACAGAGACTATCTGAGAATAAGCTGCAGTTTGGCAATTCATTCCTGTAGCTATCTTTGAATATCCTACTCAAGAAGTTTAGTCTAAGTCATTCATCAAACACACTTAAGAGTAAAAACACTGTGAGTCTATTAGGCAGAAAACCTGAACTTAGAAGTTTTTATATGCTTCTGTAAAAATCTGTGGGCAAGGGTGTTTGTTTGTTTGTTTGTTTCACACTATACTATATTATACTATATATACTATACTATACTATATATACTATAGTACATAGTATATATACTATATACTATACTATACTATAAATAGAGAAGCAGAAGAGTACAAAGTTAGCTAGGCCTTTGCAGAACACACAACCTATGTCATGGTGATCAGGGGTCCAGAAGTGTAGCTGTACTTGCACAACATACAGAGTTGTCAAGCTGTGCAAACTGGAGCTGGCTTTGTACAGAGCCAGTCTCAGCACTCTTTCTGGAACAGTCAGCCCTGTGAAGAGCCAAAATGCTCTACGTGCTTTGCAGGAATCCTAGGGGACCATGAGTTTGTTATGCCCACCTCTGCCAGACTTACGTTGGCTTCTGGTGCCAGCGAAAGCTGAGCAGCTGTCAGGGACTGATCTGAGAGCATTCAGCACGGAAGATTCAGCAGTGCTAAACCAGTGCATAAAATAAGCAGTGCAAAGTCTGATGCAAATGTCTGCAGCTATTCTAAGCATAAGCTAGCTATTGCTGTTCCAGGGACAGCCAAGGAGAGCTGCCGGGGTATCTGTGCACTATTCCCAGTATTACGAGTGCCAGAAAGCTTGCCCATGAAGCAGACATGAGGCCACAGGGGGCTGGTGCTCTGCCACATCCACTGGTTCCTTCCACCAGGAGCACTGTGCACTGTTGTGCAGAGAGACTCTTTCCTCTGCCAGAACCATTTCAAACCCAGAGGCACCTCCAACTTATCATTATGTCTGTTGGATCTAAACTGGATCCAAACAGCTGTTTCTGCAGCAGGCAGTCAGGTAACCATTTTACCCATGTTTTTTTCCATGGCTTTTACTGTCATAGCTTCCCATTGCAGTATATAATGGAGAATCAGCTGTATTGCAGCTGTTTTAATGTAAGACTGGTTATTCTTTGGGGTTGGAAGAGGACTTGTTTCACCTACGGTGGCAACAAATGACTGATCCTGAATTTACTGCCTTGCAAAATAAAACATAAGATATTAAATCAAGGAATGACAACACTCAATTGAGCCCTTTACAGAGGCAGAAGGCTAATGAAGAGTTGGAGGACAGTGGTGTGCATTTCTTGCTCCATGAAGAGCTCTGATGAACATGAAAATGAAGTGGCACAGATCCTGATATTGAACTCTGGCTTAAATCAGAATCAAGTTGAAGGCTTCTAAAATGTGAGATTATCAAATTATTAGGCTGTAGCAAAGCATTAAGAGAGTTACCACACAAAATATAAAACTTTAGCCTGAATATGCTTTTGCAAAAGGATACAGTATTTCTAAATTAATTTTTAATTGTATGAGATAGAAATCTGTAGACATCCTACCTGCTGTTTCCTGACTGGTGCTTTATATTGATCTCAGTATTTGCTATTCATGATGTATGAAGAGTTCACAGCAGGCTCCAAATAAGGTGTGTGTGAACTGGCACCCTGTCTTTGAAACATTTTTCTATATCTGCTTCATTTCTGAGCTGGGGATCCTAGACTACATGAGCTACAGCAATCTAAATCCTAATGGGCATGGACATAATCATGTTATTCTTTCAGTCATTCCTATTAGGGTATATATGAAGTCCATCCTGAGTAAGTGCACAGTGCACAAATGCTGAGTAAATGGTTCTGCGTGTTGAAGTGCTTGCAGCCTGTATCTTCACATTGGTTGTAGTTGGGAAAGAGCTGCCACTTCTCACACTGCAACAGTACATTACCCCCCAAAGTCATGCCAACTTCTGATAAGACCCTGTAATCTAATAATGAATAACAGGAAATAACCTGCTCATGGCTGCTCATGGGTAATCTGAAGTGGATAAATAATTTTCAGGGATGCAATGATTTTCACTGACATGTATCCGAATCACTCTGTGTCCATTTGACCCTCTAATCTCCTTTCTATCTTTGTAGTTTAAAAAGACAAATATAGCTCTGTAGCTGCAGAATTGTTCTTAAAATTGTACTTTATAAATCAAGAGTAATATCTATAGTGATCTGATTAGCATTTAACATTATTTTGATTACTATTAAAACAAGTTAAAGATCATATAAAACAGCCTTCATTAGAATTTTACATCTTTTACATTAAGTATTCCACATTTAATCTAGTTGTTTACAATGGTTCTGTCTGGTTAATGAAAATGCATTCAACAGTGGTGCTACCGTAAACCATTAGGTCTTTTCCTTCTGTTGTTTTTAGTAAGTCTGATTTCTTTGTGAAGAGCAGCTGTTATGTACTTGGACTATCTGAGTTCAAAGACATACATGTAATAAAAAAAACCTCATAGATCTGTAGTCAAGAAAGCCGTTTACTTCTGTGAGACATTTTTACTGATTACAGAATTGGATATATCCCTGATGACAGCTGGGGACATCTGGAGAGTTACACAGCCACATTTTCTTTCTTCATGACAGGAGTTAGTTTTTATCCTTTTAATTTCTTCCCAAATTGATATAACAGAGATGCAAATAATTTTTTTACATTTCAATTTAATTTCCTAAATGAAATTTGACTAAGATGCTTTTCAGGAATAAGGATAGAAATAAAAACATCCTGTAGCCATACACACTTTGCAAAAGGAAACTCAAATATTATTTATTTTGGATAGGTGTATGGAGGTATACACATAAAGCATTAAAAATACATATAAAATTAGTAACAAATCGGACAGCAAGGTTTAACACAGGAAAAGGCGCTTGCTTTTACATGTGCAGTAAGGGATGTACAGCTTAAATAAGTAGTGTAATAGTCACTTCCAAAATTACTGCACCATGTAGCTAGCATACACAGTCACAAGCATTGTCCTTCTAGTGCATTCAGTCATTTAGATGCCTATTTCACAGATTAATTTATCCTCTTGTTTTTTATACTCTGCAAACACCTCCCTGATTTGCAGAGACAGTTCTGCTGGGTGTGATGGAGCTGGCTTGATACTACGTTTCTGCAATAAAAATAAATTAGTTCATAAGCTGTAGCAGGTGATCTCCTGAGAAGCTGTAAAACCAGACTTGTATCTGCTTACAAATAGAGCAGAGGGCTGGAGAATCACCTCTAAAAAGACCATTCCACTTTTACAAGACATACCTTTCCTATGTGAAGGTATAGTATAGTATAGTATAGTATAGTATAGTATAGTATAGTATAGTATAGTATAGTATAGTTATCCTAGGTAAAGTTTCTGTCTTTTGCAGGTGGGTGCAATCACTGAGCTGATGAATGTATTTGGCAGCAAGGAGGGAGGCAGGATTTGAGGCAGTGCAGCTGCAGTGTTTTATCAAAAAGCCCGATAGTCTACCTATTGGTCAAGTTTACTAGTTTGTGGACTTGTTCCTGTGTCAGCAGCCCTTACAGTTAAGGATTCTTCAAGTCCTTAACAGCATAAACTGTATGGAATCACGCTAATTCCTTGTCCCCCACCACCTCCCCCCCAAAAAAAAATACATTCAGTTCTGTGATCTCTGTAAAGCAATCACCTGAAGCTGGCAGGTAGGATCTCTTTTCCTTGAATGAATATATCTTAATTAAAAGCTAATATGTAGCCAAGTCCTTTAATTGCTGATCATTTTTCTTTATGTTGCCTAATAGCAATGTGTAAAGCTAAGATTTTAGTCCTAGCATTTATCATGAAGCCATATGTTTGATGCTTTAATGTAGGCTGATAATCATTAATGTAGGATTTGTTGAAAAGGAAAATAAATCACTGTCTTTCTAGAGAATTTTTATTGTGCTACTTTGTGAAAGGAGTTAACTAAATTATTTTCCCAGAAGGTAAGGAAAGATAAATGTAAAATCCTCTTTCAGAAGTAATGCAAGAGTTACTTTTTAGTAAGTAAATGAAGAACTGCTCAGTTTACCAGCTGTATCCCAAAATACTTCAGATAGACAACAGATGACTGTTTTGTTTGCAGAAATTTTGGCCTAACCTCTTGATAGAGAGATATAGAAGCAGGAACCCTTACATTTATCTGAAATAGGTAAGAAGTACTCTGTTATTCTTCCTCTTTGTGGCTTCAAACAAACAAACAAACAAAAATATTCTACTGTTGCTTAACTAGATGCTTTGGAATCACAAAAGGAATTTTTAGTTTCATTCCACTGTATGTTTTATTTTGGCAAGGATTGTTACTTCTAGCTGACTGAGCCCTTCTTATAAAAGTCTTCCTGGAATGTTCTTGATGTAGAATTGGAGTTCAGCATTTGTGCTCACTTAGAAATCAGTGTTCACAGGGAGCACACCCAGCCATAACAGCAGCATAAGTAATTTCCAAAAGACTATCCCTTAATGGGAAGGATCAGCCCTCAATTTCTTTTTGTGTCCCTTCATGCTGTCACTAGTATCTCAGTATGAGTGGGAAATCAGATGAGAAGCAAGGTAACAAAGCTACTGAAAAACTTTTTTGGAAAATATTCTTCCCCCTGAATCCACCATTCTTGTTTACTAAAGGAGAAACTACTTTATACAGCATCCCCTTTCTCTAAACTTATTAAAATGATAATGGAAAGAGCAGGGCATATCTGCTGAGTCAACTGCTGCTTTATTATAAAACCAGCTGGGGGGGGGGGGGGGAAGTAAAAATACCATAATGTAGAGAGTTCATTGCAGAGTCAGTTCAATAAAACTTGCGCTTCCCAGTTCTGGCAAAGCTTTTGGACATTTCAAAGGGCTTGATAAAAAGCAATAGCCTTGTCTCCCACACATTAAAGCTTCATCAACGACATTATATGAGAAGAAGAAAAACCTGGCAGAACAGTAAAGCAAAGGGTAAGGTGTTCCTTAGATGGGTCAAGGTGCTCTAAGTTCCTCTTGCTTCACTGAAATAACAGCATTTTTTCTGGCAGCAGAACATCTGTAACCTCCGTCTGTGTCGAAGAAGCACATCTGTTCACAGTTATGGGTCAGTACCCATACAGGAAGCATAGTTGTACTGCACTCAGAGATGCTGGATCATAGCTCACAAAAAGCGTTTTTAAACTCTTTAATTAGTGAAGGGACAGAAGGATAAAGTGAACACGAATCAGATCCACGAGACTAAAAACCCAGACAAATGCTTTCAACCTGATGAACATCTAGATGGATGAGGCAACAATAGTAAGGTTTTCTTTCAATCTTATATCTTTTAAAATTATATACTTCAAAGCTCTGATTCTGGAAAAAAAAAATACCAAGGAATAAAAATTGTGTCAATAAAGCAGCCAAGCACATGATAAGCATGGTAGGCTATCAGATCATATGGAGTTCATAGCAAGACATGTTTGCTGGAGTCATTTCTAACCTGTCAGCCCACAGCTGTCAAGTTTTCCCCTCTCTTGTCTGTTAGTTTCTTGTGAATATGTTAACTTCAGAAGTAATAATGAAGCATACAGCACACAGTTTGCAATAACATCAAAATCAGTTTACTGTTCCTACAGTAGGCCTCATAAAGATCACATTTATTTCTTTTGGTTCTCTTAGCTCTTTAAAAGTATTTTAAGACAATTAACTTGTATAGTCAATCCTAAATATGCAATCTTATGTAAATACAGTTGTCTAATTGTAGTATTTGCCTAGAATAAAGTTATTCTCAGTCTGCTTAAATTGAACAGTGCAAATATTTCAGAAGAATAGCAGCATCAAAAATTTTTGTCCCGTGGCAGGGAAGACACAGGAAAAGACAATTTTAAAAGCTAAAATTTAAAATAACTTTGTATTTCATAACAATTATTGACTTGGTTCAAAAGAAGTTACAGACTTTGCTTGAAACTTATGAATATTAATCTAAAGTAGACAGAGCTGATGTTTTCCCTTGGAATAGTTCTGCTTCTTAATAACTGGAGGTGATCTTTTCCTCTTTAAACCCATTTAATTTAGATTTATTGCCGTGAGAAAAAATATCAGCTGTTAACATCAAATTATGACTATAAAATGTCCCACTACCCAGATGTTGGAAGTACTGTGTTAATCTCTCATTAGAAAGTAAATTTTATGTCCATTTTTCCCTCTTTTCTCTAACCATAAGAATTTCAGCATTTAGAAGCAATTTGATAGTGTCTTTTTTGTGTACTCTAAATTCCATTGTGAAACCCTTGAAGAAAGGTCACTGCTGTAGAAAAAGTTTCTAACACATCAAACCTTGCAGTTGCTGGAGCAAATTGATCTAGTGATTGATCCTTCATTCTTAGTTGATAACGGTAACTCATGCAATGTCATGGTAAGTATTTTTTATTAAATATTAATTTGTGTGGACAGAAAGCACTGTATAACATTAAGGGCTAATTTATACAATATTACTAGGATGTGAAAATGTCTGACATTTACATTAACCCATGTGGGAGTTTTACGTACTCATTCCTGGGTTAACTTTCTTCTTTTCTAATTGTGGTTAACAAAATCTCTTTGCCACCCAACAATCTAGGGGCAATAATGTTCCTGAAGATTAAATTATAGCTGAATTTCTATTGAAGAGTTAGGTAATACACATAACTCTTGAGAGTCAGGTAATACACTATGCTGCAATGAGAACTTTGTTTCTTTCTATGGTGTAGCAATTTTGTCTGAAATGTCTGTACGCTGTCCAATTGCCTACTAGACATCAGAGTGTCACTACATGGCATTAGACAAATGCCTGCTCTGACATAACAAAATTTTGGGATTCCCTAACCCATTTAGGTAGTCAAAGAAAAATTACATATTTGAGGCAGTTTACTCAGTCATCAGGACATAACTTTATGCTGATCTTGTGGTTGTGGTTTATTAATGACAGGTTAGTAAATATAAACATCAGTCTCTCTATCTAAATATTAACCCTACACATTCAAAGACAAGCCAATACTCTGTCTTCTACTTTTTTTTTTTTTTTTTTTTTTTTTAATTTGTAATTATATAATATTTGTGATGCTTTCCTCTCCATCTAGTTCTACAGAAACTTGAGCTCTGTATTTATGCAGTTAGGAATGGAGAACTTGTTCACTTTTCTGAACTGCAGAACTCAGTCCTTATAAGATGCTTGAGTATCAGTATTTTGTCCTGGGTAAAATTCTGGATATATTCAAAGATACATTGCAATGAGACACAGTATAAAAGCATAAATAAATAAAAAAAAAAAAAAAAAAAAAAAAAAGAAAGAAACAAAGAAACAAAGAAACAAAGAAAAAAAACCATTATAGATAGTATTTATTTGTAAAAGTAGAGAACAGTTTATTTACAAGCATTTGAAAAATAATTTTAAGGTTTCAACTGATGATAAAACTCTAAACACAAAACAGCAGAATGAGAGGGAAGAGTCTTCAGCATGTGTTCTGTTGTGTTGCATGCATTCTGTTTCAGAAAAATCTTCAGAATTTTGTCAGTGAAAACTGGCTTCAAACATCACTTTCCAAAGATCTTAGTGCACAAGCCTGCAGATCCTATATATGGGTTGCTAGCTTCCCCTGAAATGCATGCTCCTGCATCTCTACTATTTGATACAACACACCATTTTTTGAATCTCAGGCATGTGGTGCAGGCATGTTTCTGCAGGCTTAGTTGTACATGCATTGCTGAAGTCACAAGGTTTTCAGCTGTTAATGCTAACCTAGGCTTAGGCATTGGGAAAAAGTAGGTTGAATCAGTCCACCTTTCCCCAGCTCTCTTCAAACAAAGGTACAGAAAGATGTTTTGAAAGTGGACACATTCACATTTCTCTACTTCCCAGTGTTGCTTTGAAGGTAACTACATTAAGACTGCGTAGAGAACCAGAGAAATAAAGGCTATACAAAGAAAAATGTTATATACTTACATGCTGGGCATGGTCTAGAGAACAATTGCCATGACAGGTAAGTTTGGTTTTCAGACAAGTTGCAGAAGCACAAGCATAACAAATGTTTTATTGTATTTGTTTCTTATGACAAAGGTAAGGTTGCATTACCGTAGTAATTGCAAAGTTACAGAAGAGTTCTATTTTTTTGTGTCCTCTTCAAGTTGAGGGGTAGATGAGACTAGCAGTGATCCCAATAGAAGTAAAGCCTACTGCCTATTAACAAGCTAATTTCAGAACTAGCAAATGTAAAATTCCTGTGGTAAGTTAGACAAGGTTGATCATAACATATTTGAAGGATGTGAATCAGTGTAAAGGAGGCTTTCTACTATGCAGACTCAAGGCTTGTTGTAATAGCATATAGCTCAAATTTCTTCTTACTTTAATTAATTTCACCTTTGAATGACTAAGTACATTGTCTGACAGAAGATATCAAAAGCTATCAAAGTATATTATGAGTTGCAGTGGGTGCAACAAATGAGTAGTACAGTGTTTCATTTGTTGGTTCCAAAAATATTCAGAGCAGGTAAGTCTTCACACTTGCTTTCTTATTTATTTGATCTATCATACCAGTTACTGACAGACATTTAGCAAAGTCTTATTAACAACGTTTACCTAATCACCATATAGCACAATGGTGTGGATACTATTATAGGAGTATTAGGCAAAGACATTCAGAAAATATGATCATAAAGTTTCACATGGTGAAATATATGCCCGTATGGCTTGTATGTGGTTGATACTTCTTGATCAAATACATTAAGGAAGCTGTGAAGACTACTGCAGCTGACATGGCAGTGCACAGAAAAGAAATCTGGCAGAAGTGTTGAGAACAGTTAAAAACACTGTAGGATAGTGTTTGTGTTGATGTTTAAGGCTGGAGGGAAGCATATGATTGTCCTACTGAATGTTAGGAGTTTTCCCAGAGAAATTTCACTGTTTTTCTTGATAAGTGGACAGCTGACCAGTTGCTTTTCTCTCTAGCAAATTATTGTGTTGATTGATAGCTCTGTTAATTTCAGAAGTAGCCTTCTCACTGCAGACACAGCTG
The DNA here is from genome assembly GCF_009819795.1 of Aythya fuligula. Lineage (NCBI taxonomy): Eukaryota > Metazoa > Chordata > Aves > Anseriformes > Anatidae > Aythya > Aythya fuligula. The sequence goes on from NC_045567.1 coordinate 7,598,686, forward strand.
TGAATTCTAATCAACTAAAGCAATTAACTGCTATCTCTGTGGTTGCAGAGGAGCCAACTGCAGAACCGAATGTACTGAAAATGGTCAGTTGCAGATAACTAGGAAGAGTGAATTCATGCCTAACTTTTACTCCCTGCAACATTCCATCAGGTTCCCTAAAGTTCCAATATTTAGTAACTGATTTGTCTCTGTTTTATTAGATCACACTTTCTATTTTCACTATGTTTAGTTGTACTTATCTTAGCAACAGGTAAACGGGATTAAGAAGGAAAACATCATGTTTTGATTAAGCAAAATCAAAGGCTTTAACATTCACAGACTGCATACAGTCTAAGTATTCCATCCTGTGTCCTTGTGGTGTTCGAAGGAGAGTCTGCAACAGGCTTCATTGAGAATAAACTTGGTACTAGAAAAAGGTAGAGTAGTTAGTAACAAAGAGAGAAAGGAGCAGAGAAACACATGTTTTAATGCTTTTGTTTTCAGTGAGGAGGGGAACGGTGTCAGACTGCAAGTGGTCACTATATAGCCCCTGGCATTTTTTATGTATTTTTTTAAAGCATAAGGGTGTTAAACCCAGTGTCCATCTTGGTTAAATATAACTTACTAAACTTAAATTCCTTTGTAGTTTCAGCTGGTTACAATTTTTTATTTATTTATTTATTTATTAATTCCCCATCCTAGGCCTTTAAACTGTAGCAATACAGTTTTTCTTTTTCAATGAAAGGTAAAAAGAAGTGGTCAGCTTCAGGATTCTTTATGATTTATTTTACTAGGAATTTTGATTGTCAGAGATCTTAATAGGCCTTCACCTCTTGAGAATGATTTTAGACATCTGGTAATTCCCTGGCTTTTGAAAGGTTTTTAATATGTGTTATGAAGCCCAATGTAGATATATCAAGTCATACTATAGTAAAAATATTTCAGCATTAAGCGTTAATTATTTGGTGTTCTGGTACAGAAGTAAAAGTTCTTCACAAGTAGTAGCTGCTGATACAGAAACTCACATGAATAGGTAATTATCTGCAGAGCAAGAACAAGGCAGAGACAAAATAGAAAAACTGCAGCATAAAAATAATACCACTGGGTAGACCATTTACCCTGGCTTATGATACTTTACTGCACAGGATTTTTCACATCAATACTAAGTGGTTATTGATGTATTTATTTTTAATAATCAAGGATAATTTTAGGAAGTTTTCAGGTATTTTGGGGGGAGAAAATTTAAGAATATATGCAAATATATTCACTGACATGCTTATAGATAAAGATGTTCAGTGTTTTACTATAATTGTTTCCCAAATACATGTTAGATTATTTTGCCTTTTTCAGAGTAATGCAGAGTTAAGTTTAATAGGGGTATTTCTACATGCTAAATGAACACTATCACTTGGATATGTGGAGCTAAAGTTGCCTTTGGAATAGAATTGAGAAGAAATGGTTGTGATCTAAACACTACTTTTGTATAAAATAAAACATACACTTCAGTGATTAGACTATACCTCCTAATATAAATCTAGTTTAGGATTGCTTTAATGCAAACAAAGAATTGAAGAACTTCCACTGCTAGATTCCACTTTGTACAAAATGTAATCTTTCAAGGTTTTAACCTGCATGGAGCTAACCACTTTGATCCAACCAGGGACTGGGCTATGCACATTTTTCATTAACGTCAGGGGGTTCATGCACATCCTTAGCTTCAAGAATTCAAATGAGTAATTTTCTTGATCATGTATAGCTATTCCCTTTCAAAATATCTTAAATCTCAGCTTGTGCATGATACATGACAGTGAACATGATGATTCCATGTAGTTCACAGTTCCTTCCTGTCAGGGTCCTGAGGGCATTGGTAGGTATTAATGTCCCTGACCACCTCCCCTGGGGCCTCCAATTACCACATGCGCACCCCTCACCCATGGGACGAGGTGCCCCATTCCAATTCAGTTATATGGAGGAAAGCAGGCAGCATGGGAAAAGACAGACAATGAAAGGTTGGTAATTTTAGTCTTCATTTATCTGAAGTTAAAATGAACTGTTGTTGGATCAATACTACATTATTTGTACAGGTTGTTTCTCTGTTTTCAGCTTTTAAAAATCAAGACATCTTTCCAAGGGCTGACTAATATATACATCTAGCTCTTTAATTTGGTCCTCCTTGGAAAAACTTATGCAGGAAAGACTCAGAATTATACAGCCAAATTTATGCTGGGAAGTTCCACCAATGGCCAGAAATTTCCCTTGGTGCACATCTGACCTAACACTGGAACTGTCCCTTTATAGATGGTTGTATGCCAGTCCTCTAGCAGGTTTACTGCTGATAACCACCACAAAAATGGTCTTTTCATATGATTACTTATAAGTGAAGAAAACACTAATGTTTTTAAGACTCATAGAAACTGGTAATGTTTACGAGAAATTTTGCTGCCTTCTTGCTGTGACTGATGTTTACTTTATTGTTTGTTTAAAAAAAGGCCAACATCTCCTTTTTTTTCTCCCTAAACCTATTATGTATTATTTACTACCAATGGCATAGAAAAACTTTCAAGAGTGTAGAAAATTTCAGGGTAACAGAGATGCCATTATTTATTTATTTATTTATTTATTTCATTTCATCCAACTAAAAGAAGAGTATTTTAACTTCAAAACATTTGGTCAAGATGTACTGCTATACCCCACTAGAATTCTCTGTGTTTGCCAAGAGAAAAAAAATGTAGAAGAGAAAATTTGGAATGAATAAAAAGTCAGATTAGAGTAGATACTATCAGAACTGCTTGCGTTTTTTGTTTTTTTTTTGCCTTTTTTTTTTTTTTTTCCTTGACAAGAGCATGAAAAACCCTTTGTAGTGTTTATATTAAACTCTGAGAGGACACTAGCAACTCAGAAAAGTCCTCCTGTTTGTAACATAGGTATGCATTGCTATTGACTCCCAAAGTGAAACAGACAGTGATCACTGTCAAATGTTACTGTGCTGTTATGATTTATGGGAAAATTTTGTGGTACTAAGTATGCATGGAGACAAATCTTGAGTTGTAATCTTGAAAATATGTTCCTTTTCCCTTTAGATACTTCTTTAAAATGATCACCTGTTTGGAACGTAATTATGTCAGTCCTTCACAGATTAGACCGACACTTTATAGTTATCACTAAATTAAATTTTCTAACATCTCTCTGAACTAGAGGACTGTTATCCTAATTCTAGATGGATAAACTGAAGCACAGATAGTTAAATGAGTTGTCTGAAACAACTCCAACAGGAAGAACCTAGGTCTCAATCTTAGTTACAGCCTAATGCCTAAACCACAATATTGTTCTTCATCTTTCGGAGGTACATCCTAGCAATTAATAATAAATATATATCATGAATCCTGGGTTTGGAAAATATGTTTTAATAAAAAGCTCTAAAATTAAAACCAAAATATTCTTATTGCTTAAAATACAAACTATACAAAGCCAGGTTATTTTTATTTTTCACAACAGGCTATAGGTAGATGCCAAGCTTAGCTGAGCTCTTTACTAAAAGCAGAAGCACATTTGGAACTGTGTTTCTGATGTAAAGACAGCATAACACTCAAAAAATGTAATCACTCCTTCTTTCAGGCACATTGTGTAGCCCCTCTTCATTCTTTTAGATTGCTCTTGTCAGAATAAACACAATTTAAGTGGAGCTCAGAACCTACCCCAGACTCTGCTTTGTTTGATTTTTCTCTAAGAGAATTCATTTTGGTGGTGGCCTGGAGCAATTCTCTCCGGGTCTCACATCTGTTCCAAGCCTCACTTATCATGAAGAAATGAGATATGCATGATAATAAATAGGAGGAAACCTACAGAATTTGCAAGTTTAGGTCTGAGCAGACTAAATCCAGTCAGGATAACTAACCCAGATTCATTCTAAATCCTGCAACACTAATTTAGAATTTAGCTGTTCTAACTGAACACATTAATATATAACATACATCACAGCTCTACCCAAATAACCAACATGGAACCAAATCTCTTCATGCTGTGGACAGGATAAATCTCCTTTCTTTGCTTGAACTTATTTTATCTGTTCATTTCTTTAAGCCCAAGCTGAATTTTGTGTCGGAGTTGTCATTACAGGCTGTAACAGATTATTAGGGTGGGTATCTTCAATTTAATTTTACTGCATGATGATTCAATAGACAACTACATTCACATGCAGTTACTACTGTTTTCTAGTGCAGCACATTGTAAAAAGTGTTTAACTTTTCACGTTCATTTTTGATCCAGAATTCTGTGACATATTCTGTATTGCTTTATTTTTTTCTGCTCTTTCTGATGTCTTCTGTATTTCCCATATATTTATTCTTTTGAAGAACTCCATGTTTAATAGTGTTTGGTTAGGTATTTGTGTCATACATTACCTTTGTATGTCAAACATAAAACGGTAGTTTCAGTAGACAATATTGGTTTTGCCCTGTATAATTTGTATTCCTAATATAATTAATACCAAAGCCTGAGTTCTAATACCTTTCTTGCAAGCACTGTAACTGAAAGTAGAAATTTTAAAAAATTAAGAATTTGATTGTCTAAGCCTTACTTCCCCTTCAGGTCAATGAAGTTGTTTATACAAGATCATTCATAACCGCCTATTGACAGGAGGCAGTCTGTACACCGACAGTCCTTGCCCCTGTCCTTCTGGTCAGTAAATACTTCTGTTTTATTTTGCTCCGTCTGTATGTTACAGTAAGGGAAAGCATAACATTCTAGTTTTCACCTACCTTCTTAATATTTTTAGCTTAAAACTTGGGGGACATATTTTGGACTTGATTCAAATAGGTAGTTAAGTTTAAAATGTCTTATATGGAGCCCAATAAATTCATTGCTTTGTCCAGCTGAGGCAGCTGGAATCAGAATTTTGGTTGTTCTATTGTTCTCAATACTTTTTCTTCTCTAAAGATAAATCTCTTTGCTTTTCGTTCTTTAGAGAACAAAAAAAAAAAATCTGATATTCTGATTAGAAAAAAGAGCAATCACAGGGTACATTTTTTGCTCAGATGGTTGCTGTAATTCTTCTGTGCTTGTTATTCATCCAGTTTCTTCACTGAAATTAAGCACTTAGACAAGCTCAGTAAATAATACAATCCTGCTGTGGTGCTAGAAGGCACCTCCAGAGTTACAGAGTCCAGTCATCTTCTATGACAAGTCTTTCAATCTGTCATAAACCAGCCCTGCTTTGCTCTGTCTTGAATGTAATTTGTTTTGTTCCTTTCTCTGTTACTTCTTTAGAAACCTACTTTCATCTGAAACATATTCACAGCTATTTATATGCAGATATTCCAGAACTGAGATTGTCTTGTGATTTAAATAAGTGTTTTATACTGTCAGCTTTCTAAGCTGCTTATGAAGTTCCATAATACCCCTTTTACCTTCTTCTTAGCTTCCTTTTGAAAGTAGGCTTGCCTTCTGTTGATTGTTTCGCCTTCTAGATTTCTTTCAGATGGAAATCATCTTTCTTTCTTACAGATAACTGCAGCTGCTCACTTCATTCTAGATACAGTCTTCCCAAGGACATGCCTGAAAACATTGTCTTACCTTCTCTAGAATAGTCTCCTGATACATTGCAGTAAAATCACCCAGGTGACTGCATTATACTGTAGCCCACTGGAATACTACCGTGTTTTTGTTTGTTTGTTTGTTTTTGTTTTTTATCTTATGCTCTTATTTCCATCATTTTCTATTGCTGATCTCCCAATTCTTAGCAGAAAGTCTCTGCATGATAATCATAACTTTTATTTTTATTTTTAGTGTAGCCACACAACGCTTGTGTAATAACCTCTTTCCTGCATCAGTGAAAGCCAGATTTCATTGGCACCTTTTGAGTTAAGGAATTAATGAAACTACTGAAATCAGTTCTGACAGCAATCTTTAAAGGACTTCAGTAGTAACTTTGCTCCACATTAATGCTTCTCTGTTCAAAGTTATTAGGTCCCCTTAAAATTATTATGTCCATTATTATGTCCCCTTAGGCTATGTTCTTACCCACCATACAGTTTTCTAGCACTCCCTATTTTCTACAATGGTAACAAATTCCCACGTGCTGCCACTAGGCTTTTCTCAGATTTCTGTTCATAAGTAACCTTTTTCATTTTTCACAGTTCTTTTAAATTCAGTAGCTCTTAATGAATTCAGCTACTTTATGTGCAAAGGTAATGAATTTCTCTTTAGCCTCTTTTTTCTAGACATCTGGATCTGGAGCACTACCTATATTTTCTGTGGTTGAAGACCTGCTAACAGATATGTAAAAACTCTGTAACTTAGCTTCTAATGTTCTGAGTTAGATTCTTTTTTAATAATGAAAGGCTTTTACATGTTCTGAATGAATATTGACATCTGTTTTGACAGTATTGAGTGTTTCATAGTAATTATTTTTGAAAAAGGAAAAAACAGTTTGAAATGCTACTCTAGGCTGAGTTCCAATGAGGATAAATACATGCTACCCCCTACTAATGCCCTTCCAGCATTGCTGCTTGTAATATTCCTTGGCTGTTGTCTTTAAACTATTGCTCACTGCTGCTCAGCAGAAGCCACCCTTCCTTTCAGAGGTGGGTATGCCTCATTGCTGGGTGACAAAGTCTTTGTATATTATGGAAATGAGGTTGTCCTGGGATTTCAAAACTGCTTGCTTTCCATCTATATCCCTTCAATCAAATCACAAATGATCTAGAGCAGGTCTGCTTTCACAGGTGGGTTTTCCTTTTTCTAGAGGTGAGAAGAAACTTGAGTATGCTCTGCCAGCTTTATTGAAGCACTCCAGATATTTCATCCATTAGCTGTGGCCACTTTATGTAAGCTGAAGACCTCTGAGCCTGCTTTTTCCCTGACTGTGCTGTCCAAGAAGCAAGACAAACTGCTAATAGCTAACAGCATCACTGAATGTGATCAGAGAACTGATTTGTTTTGCCTAGTCAAAAAAAATCATGAGCTCTCACATTCTTCATGAGTCTGGCCTACACATGAAATGATCTCTTCTCACCATGCTAAAAATTAACAGATTTTGAAGAGTTGCTATATTAATTCTAACTAAAAATTTATAATAGTTCCTGTAGAATTAATGTTTTCTTTAAAAAAAATAAAAATAAAATAAAAGTAATTTGAATTTTTGATCCATGAAGAGTGCAGGAAAAAAAATGTAGCAAAATGAAGCATCTTTCTTTCCCTAACTATGATTTACCCTCTGTATCAGTAAATGGTCCTTCAGAAGCTACAACATCCTTGGTTCTGTGGCACCCTCCATTTATTTCATGGTTGAGATGAGAGTCTTGTAGCTATCTCAGAGTGGGAAAGGCTGTTTTGTTTTCCTTAGCCAAATCAGTAGCCTTGTTTTCAGAACACAATGTCACTGATGGGAATAACAGTTCTTTTTGGTGAGAACTGAACTGGTTCACAGTGTAACGATTATGATAAATGTCGCCTCTGTGGTTTGACTGAACCAAAACAACTTGGCAATTCCAAGCAATTAAAATGCAAGCAAAGAAGATTACATGGTTAGAAGGAAAAAAAAAAAAAAAAAAAAGATGAAAAAGAATAAAAAAATTGAATGTGGATAACTGAGTTGCAGCTGGGGCAGGTCACGTTCACAGCATAAACCCTGGGCCAAAGTCCCATGTGAATCTAGAAGGGAAGGGCTAGCAATTGATAATGTAGAGAAAAAAGGGACACAATCTTCCTCTTCGGAATTTTGGTCCCACTGATGTGGCATGGGCTCGCCTCCTTGTCTCTTCCCGAAAGCTGGATCACTTTGATATCTTTTTACCCTTACTGTTTACAGACGGCAAGAGAGAACAAAACAGACTTGTGAATAGTATAGCAAATGATGTGTCGGAATGTGGAGGATTTGCTGTTTGAGCTAGCAATATTTAATTCCTCTGTAAATAGGCAGAGAGTTTAGACACACACACACACACACAAAAAAAAAAAAAAAAAAAAAAAAAAAAAAAACTTGTCAATACTATACATTTTTACTGTCTTTTAAACCCTTCATTGTACTTGCTGGCATCCTACAAGTTTGTGAAATCACCTGATGAGGCTCTGCTACATCTGCCACAATAATCAGTATTATAAGGTTCTGCTTCATCTTTCTCCCTCTATTTCCACTAGTTTTTGCTGGGATAAGGTCTCACATAGATTGCACTGTAAAGATGGGAATATTAGTATAAACATTTTTATGTTCCAGTGGCTTCCTTGCAGTTATTTTGCTTTTTATATTGGTGGAGAGCCTGGTCCACAAAGGTGGTAGACACGGAAGGATGCAGGATAATAATCCAAGATTTTCAGGGGCGGAGGAAAAAGAAAAATGGGAAGGAACATGGAAATAGTAGTTTACTGCATTTTAAGCATAGTTGACTGAAGAATCACGTCTGGTGATATTGAGAAGGGAATTTAATATGCTCAGAAATGACCAGGGAAAAAGTCTAACCACGTTAGTGGGCAGATCTCTGGGCTGTGTAATTAAATGAGAATTTAGCAGCAAATGTGCTGTCAACAGAGAGGAGAAGCTAGCATGGACTAGGAGACAAATACAGTTCTTCAAATGAATGCCAAAATACAAAAAATCCTTGGAGAAAAAGACTAAAAATATTACAAAAACATAAAACGTGACAGAGAAAACTGTCAGGGTAATAATGCTCTCCATTAATTAAATGATTGTGTGATGACTGATTCGATAGCTGTGAAGTTAGTGACATAATCTAGTAGTAAAAAAGCCTTTAGCAAGTTCCTGGTATATTTACATTTGCTGTATTTTAATACATTAGTTTGATGTGTAAACTTAATTCTGCTTTACTTCTATCTAATTTAAGATGTTAACAAGCCCCAACAGAAATTATGCAGAGAATGCAAAATGAGATTTTTGTTAGTTCCAATTGCAATGACTCATATGTAAATAAGCATAAAAGCTTAGAGAAATACATACATATTTTTAACAACAATGGTAAAGTTCTTCAGGATTTGAATATACTTACTCTTTAACCATTCAGTTTATGTAGACTCAGAACCTGCAATTTTCAGCCAGGACTTTACAGGAAGTGTTTTAACAAAAGGTAAAGCCAGCAGAATTTCTGTTTAAGCACAGTGAATTTTATATGAAAGGCATTATAATCTTCATTGCAAAATGCATGGTTTCTCAGTCTTTAGTACTGTTGTTCATCCAAAAAAAAAAAAAAAAAGTTAGTTATTTTTGCTTCGAATTCATTCAGATGTTCATGTGTTTGAAATCTTGGTGAAACAGACCAAAATTAGCATCAATAGATTATTTTGGTGTTTTGTAAACCACTGTCATTCTTTTTATTTTTAAGTTGCTGTTGTAGCTATTGACTCAATTAAAATTACTTAATATCTGTAAAGAAACACCCAAATTTTTATCCTAAATTCACATGAGAAACTTTTTCTCAAAATTCAAGAATTGTCTGATGATAAAAGGAATTTTCCTACCTACTCTTAGTGTCTGTTTTGAAATCATGAAATGCTGTGTGATGTGTTGCCTTGTTTGGCTATAATAAAACTTTCACAAGAATTCCTTTAATTTCAGTGTTATGGGAGATAAGTCACTTAAATGTAAGTCCTTAGTAAGAGTGTAATATCCATGATCTATCTGGTGAAGTGAAATCAAGTATCACTAGTACATCTTCTAATAAGATAACAAAATCAAGATACCAGAAATAGTACTATGAATTGTTCCTTTATATTATCAACTTCAGAACAGAAGCCCTTTTACCTGCATCCAATATATTTTATCCTCTGCAAAAAACATGCAAACTCTTCTAGTCATCAGAATACTGTGAACACAGTGAGCAGTGCCAGACTAATTTGAAAATGGACTAGATTAAGTGATTTGTTCCCTCCCATAAATTGACTGGGTGACAATGATGAACTGTTATCTTGTTAATCCTGGTATTTTATCCTTCTTGTTATATATATCTATGTATGTAACAAGGAAATGGTACCCTAAGAGCAATAATAAGCAGGTAATCATAAGAAGCAAATGTAATTCCTACAAGAGTTCTCAACTGGAAAATGACTAAAAAGATGTACAAACTAAAGATAATTTCCTTTTTTTTTTTTTTCTCTTCAGTGTTTTTTGTTAAATAAAAGATCTCCATGAAAGATACCAGTTAACAACAAAACTAAAAAAAAAAAAAAAAAAAAAAATTTGCATTATGTAAAAGAGAGAAAAATTCTAATTTGACTTTCTGGAGTCCTATATCAGCAGCCCTTAGCTTGTATGGGATATCAGCTATTTACACAGTTATAATCTTTATGGGACAGTCCCAATCCTAGTGTAGACTAGAGTTTAGCTTTTGATTTCCTTGAAGTGATTTCAGGGAACCTCTACTGATTTAAATCATCTACAATCTTATTTATCACAGGCTTTATAAAATATTTACCGTTGGTAGCATTCAGTGCTACATATTCCAGGAAATACTGGTATAGCCTGGGAATATAGGACTGGGTTCCTGGTGTCTCCAAAACCTTTTTGTGAAACCACTGTGAAGGCTGGAAGTCCTTGGAATGCAATAGCTGGCCAATTTATTTCCATGGTACTGTCCTAATTTTTCAAGTACAAATAGTACTTTTGGTTGCATGACTTGAAATAAATGCAGTTTTCAGCAAATACCAAGGAGCAGCATTGTGCTATAGATACACCAAGAGAAATTGTACTAATCCCACAGCCCATTTGGCAGGCCCATCATATCTGAAAGGTCTGTTGCTTTCTGTATGATTTGAGCCACTGACTTGAGAACTGAAAGAAGTCATTGTAAAGCCCAGAAAAAGGGACCTAATATTAACAGTGTGAGTTTGGGGAGATGTGGTTTTGTTTTTGTTTGTTTTTTGTTTAGTTGTTTTGTTGTCTTGTTTTTGTTTTTTAATCTTAGGGTGTATTAATAAAATATGAAATATGGAAGAAAAAAAAAATCTATAGTTGAGTTATTGAGACCTCCTGGGTAGTTTACTTCTGATCAGATGAAACTTCCATATGAAAATAAACAGATATTTATCTAATATCAGTTATCCACAATTTCTGGTATTTTTCTAGCAGCTTTTTTCCTTTGTGATTACCTATATTATTTTTTTTACAGATACCATTGTTACTGAAAAGATGGAGGAGCATTGACTTTGGCTTGTTTTGGGGGGTTAGCACACGACAGGCACACTGTAGATAGGAATGGGATGTCCCAGGTGTTCTTTTCCCAGTAACTGTTACTGTTGATCCTGAAAGGTAATACCAGGAGAATTCAATATCCAGTGTGCCAACCCATTCTGCAACCCTGCAGGTAGCAATTTTCTGGTGAAATACTGATGTTAATGAAGGGACATTGGCCAGCAGAGACAAGATGGATCAGCAGAATGCACAGAAGGTACAAGACCAACTATTTAGAAAAGATGCCAGCTGTAAATATAACACATTGAAAGTTGCTTTACAGTGTTCAGCCTGTCCATCCCACTTTTCTGTCTGGGACCTATGTTAACATTGTACACTTAAGACATTATATCATTATTCTCGTTTTAGTGCATTTCATGCCTATAGATTTAATATAAACAGAGGTGCTGACAGGAGCTTCAGTTTAAACAGGTTTAAATGTGAATTTGACTTTATGATTTTCATCAGGGAAAAAGACTAAACAGTTTAAGTTGATTAAATTTTCTTAAAGCTGTAGCTAAATATAATGAAAGCCATTTGTGCTTTTTTTTTTTTGTAGGAAAAATGAGTGTCTCGATGTTAGTGACTGACAGCTTCATGCAATGAATTCTTTTCCTGTGAAACAAAGTCAAAACACTTTCCATTTTTCATAAACTTTTGCAAGGAAGTTTCAGTTTTCTGATTTTTAGAGGAAGCAAAGCTTTCCCATTTAAGTGCTAGCTTACTAGAGCAAACTGTGTATGTCAAATTACTAAAAATACATTCTAAATAATCATTCTAAATAATCTTCAAAAATTATGTTTTCCCATACTAGGGACATCACAGTGATCTTTCCTTTCCCTTTTTCATTAAAATTCTCCTCTATTATTGTTATTTATGAAAAGCTCTATGAAGACAAAACCCAGAGCTCTGATTCAGTTGAAGTACCTGTTTAAGCATGGAGCAACTTCCAAGAACACAAAGTCAAATGAAAAAAAAGCTGTTCTAGTTTTGAACTTAGAAATAAGTAAGTCAGGTCCTTGAAGTTAAGTGTTTGCCAGGAGTATTCTTTCATGCAAGAAATGGAAAGTCCTCGGAGCTTTGATTAGAAAGGGAAAAACATTTCTCTGACAAACTGAGATGAATCTTGGTAAACATCTTGTCAAATTTTCAAGTATGTATGGACAAATTTTCCTAAGTGCAGTACTTCAAACACTGCATTGTTCTGCCTATGGCCAATACTCATCCTCATAGGTTTTGTGGGCAGAACAGATTAACAGTGGCTCTTTTATATTTTTAATGGTTGCCTTAATGTTTTGGGAAGTCATCTGAGAAATCATAGGTGCACACTTTTCCTCTCGAGTCTTAAAGCAGTCTAGGATTTTCTGATAGAGAAATACAAAGCAATTTAGTTAAGCACGTAAGGGGCTCTAGGGAAGAGCTAAATGGAAGAAGCTGTTGCAAGCTGTTGTAAAGCTGCCTTTGAACTTCTCCAAGAGTTCTGCAGCACCTCTCTGTGAAAGAGAATGATATTGTGATATAGAGAATTCCTTTCTGTAAAGATAACATGGGCTGATGTTACCTGAAACAAATACTGATTTTTATCCACTTATGCCTTGATGTTTGAGCTCCTTTTGCCTAAAGGCTCCATTTTCAGGGAGTAATACTTACCTACACATCAAAACTGAGAACCATTCAGAAACTGAAATATTGGTTTTATTGCCAACTTGACCAAGAAGCTGAGGTATTGAAGGGAAGTTTGTCCAGAGATTTGACCTGTCTCACGGAACATAGGCTTACATTACTATGAGACCAAAAAAAAAAAAAAAAAAAAAAAAAAATTAATTTGATAAAAGCAGAACTTCAGTGCTCATATAAATAAACCTTAGAAAGAAATATTGTTAATACTAAGGCTTTCTGACTAGCAATGTGCAGCTGATAATATCTATCATAGCTATTGCAAGGAAGTGAAATTTGGGAGTATTGAAAGTTTGAGATGGATACTGTAAATTAGGGGCATAGATCTCTGAAAACTAAACCTGAACTTTGTACAGATTTGCCTAAAGGAGCCTTAGAAAGATGTTCTGATGTCAAAATAAGAAATAATGTCAAAATGATGTCAAAATAAGAAAACTAGTGCACAATATGTCAACGACTAAAGTCAAAGAAAATATTTTGGCCAGAAGTATTTTTGCTTGTAGTGTTTGAGTGTAAGTATCTTCAAGTAAAATGTACCTATCCATTACATGTTGCTTTCCTTGACCATGGGTTGTGAATGGATCTAAGAACCTTCAGGTTTGAGTATGCACTGGCGATTAGAGTAGATTTATAGTACTGCAAATTGTCACTGACAGTAAACTGCAAAGAATAATCATTTAAAATTTCATTGCATTATAGTTAAAATGAAGGTTTTTGTGTCTTCAGTGTCTTCAGTGTCACAGACCTGTAAGGTCTGTGAACTGCAACTAAGCAATTCAAACTATATTCAGGGGGATTACTGTACCCAAATGCAGACTTTTTTTGTCAGCTTGTCACTTAAATGGGTGTTTGGGATGCTTTTTGGGATAGAAGCATTTTGAATGTCATTGCTTTCATAGTCATTGCTTGCCGCTGAGTGGAAATAGTACTTTCAGTATTCACAGTTGTACAAAATTTTCTTATTGTTAATAACTTCCTAATTACAGTGAAGGGACACCAGCTCTGAACAGAGGTAATCTGGGGACAAAAAATGAGATATATCTGTTCAGTATATACCTGGGATGGATAAGTGCCGATTGGTCAAATCCAACAGATCCTAGACAGCATCCAACCAACACAGGTCAATTTTCTTAGAAAAGTAAAGCTATGAAAGCTTCAGCTTTATTTTGATTCTGAAAGTGATTAATCCTCTTCCTGTTCTAGCAAGTTATAGAAATACGCTTACTCAAAAAAATCAATCCTTTCTGATATGTTTTAGGAATTATTTAGTAATCCTGGCTCCGGTGTGATATTCCATGGGACAGGAACTCAGAGACAAATGCTGTGTGTCAGTGCAAGGTTGTTTTTTGAAATTGCCTTGAAAAAATCAGATTAGACATCATAGACTGTATCAGTTTTCAGTGCACATTGTCAAACTCACACGTTTTTGTTGCAAGCTTATTTGGCATCTTCTGTGCTGTTGTTTTTAGAAGTCATGCAATTCACTGATGGTAACTTTGAAGAAAAAAAACTTTCCATAATCAGTTTAAATTATAGACCTAGTTATTTCTTCTGCATTGTAAGAGATAACTTGGATAGCTGGTGGGTCTGAATATTTGGCCATTTATTCCTTCTGGCATCATGAGAAGTGACATAGCTGCAGTGTGCCTCAGGTACCTTTCACCTCCCCACTCCCCATGAATTGATTATGCAAATCTTGTGTTTGAAGCAAGTTTAGAAACTTAGAAAAGCAAAATATGTTTGTATTGACTGTATTCATACCAGCTGTTAAAATTAAATTCTTCTAAAGTTAGAGTATGTAGAAAACGAGAGAGAGCAATTCCCAGATCTTGTGTGTCACACTTACATCTGTTACCAAGAGTCAGAATAGAGGTGGACACTGACAATTCTTTCAGGCATGTTTTTCAATTTTCCACTTTTTTTTTTTTTTTCTTTTCATTTTTCCCCTCCTCAGCTACTTCTCAGCTATTTTTTTTTTTGGTTGGTTTTTGTTTGTTTTTAACCAGATTAAAAACTTGTGATTAGCTCTGTCATCCTTTAATATTTTAGGCCATATTTTTGGCACCATTTCCTTCACTCCTTGAACATTTTTTGAGCATAAAATAAGATTATTGCAGCTTTCATACTTGCCAGGCCTGCCATAGGAACAATCCTTGGGGATAACTGTCTTGCAATATTTGGAAACATATCCCTCTTGTGTCGCTAGATTGCAAGTTTCCAAGGATATCTTTGGATAGCTCCACTATTAGATTTGTTCAGAAAGTCAGAGAGGTCAGTGAGTGCATGGGAAAGAGGATCAGTAGAGGCAGCAAAGGCAACCATCTGTAATGATTCATTCCAGTAAGAGATTTCATCCTAATAAAAATTACTCTGGAAGCAGTGCTTGGACTGTTGCCATACAACTCTTTCAGGTATTAGAACTACGTAACTACCAAAGCTTCTTGATCCCACTATGTATCTAATGCAATATCCACCTTATTTTACTGAAATTGGTGCATTTGATAAACTGGCTTGGAGGAAAGATTCTCCTGGAAGCATCAGGCCCTCAGCTGGCCCAGTGTTTGGTTGGGTGGCATACAGGCTGCAGGGCTACAAGGAGCAGACAAGTGCAGATTGTCTTCCCTGCTGCTTTGCTTGAGAGTTGCCATGAGATTTATGGTTAAACATTCGGAGACACTGTCTAATATGCACCAGTTCAATAGTAATGTGCTTCTGCTGGAGGATGGAGATGATAAATATCTATATTTAAGACAAGACTTACTGTTTAGTAATAGGATTGGTTTATAAGTTTGATTATTACTGGAGACAGTGTGACAAATCTGGCAAAGTAACTTAAGTGGTAAGTGGATTTTCTCTTGCATAAAATGACCATCTCTCTCTCAGCTATCAAAACTGTGAAAGCATGCTTGGAGACGCACCAAATATAACATTGCTATTAACTTCCTCTTAACTTAGCCATAATTGCTTCATGATCTGGAATGTACAACTCAGATTGGCTTACTTAGGGAACAAAAATCTTCTGTTCTTGCCATGTAGAATAAAATAATAAGGAGTAAATAACAGAAACTTTTCTAATTATAAGGAAGTTCCTCGTTCTGTGAAGACTTTCCAATGGAAAGTAATAGATACAGGTTTAAAAAAAAAAAAATCACCAGTGTCCTGTGACAATACATTTAAAAAAACTGTTGTTTGAATCCAATCCACCCACTCATTTGTAAAACATGCAGTTAACTAGATCTTAAACAAAAGGCAGTAAAGACAAATAGCTGGACACTTAACAATTCGCAATAAAATTGGTCATGAATACTTTTTTCCCATTGTGTGGAAAATTATTTGTATTGTGAAACAGAATCAGAGTGGCTTTTTTTTGTTTGTTTTGTTTTTGATGTGCATTCACAGGAACATGCTACACAAAAATTCTTTGGGCTACATCATTGCACCTGCAGTACCTTCAGTGATAAGCAAAGGCCATAAATACTATTCTGGGGTATGGAGCCTTCGTTTCTAGATTTTTGTTTCCTCCTTTTAAATTGTAATGTGGGTCTTTGGGTCTTATCTCTAAACCTGTGATATACATGGTATATTACATATAAGATTAGAAGGACTGCAGAGGGCATGGATTTTTAAATGACTTAAAGCTCTCCTGCTCATGCATTTTTATTTGTACATGTTAGTACATAAAAAGTACAAAAACAATTTTGAAATATCTTGGATGTTTTTGCTCATGGTCCCTATAAAGTAGCATGGCAATTAATGCAAAGACTTCATAAAACTTCAGCAGAACTGGATCTGATTCTACGTCCTTCATGGGGGAAGCAGTTGGGGAGCAGTTGCGTATACCTGTAATACTTAGGAAATTATGGATATTTGAACTAATCTCAGGCTTCACCACAATTTAGAAGTCCCATGCCCTCTGCCTAAGCCAGGCCAGATGTTCTATACTCACAAAGATTTTCAGAATCCCAAAAGACTTTTCTACTATAATGCATAAATGTATACTACAGGTTGCTTTTTCCTAATTTTTGTGTGACCTGGGAGCACTTGCGAAGTTCCACATACATCTCACTGCAAAATTAGTCATCCCAAACAATGGTAGTCAGTGTCTGCACAAGGTGGAATTCATCTAAACTGTGTTTGAGTGTAGAAGGTGTGGATGGGGATGTCTGAGGCATTCATCTGTGTTTCCTTTACAGTCAATGGAGAGAAATAGGGGAGCAGTTCATCTGTTTCAGATGTCTAACTCAGTTTGAGAGGAACTGTGACCTAAAAATGCCTGATTATACTTGTTTTGCTTCCAAGCATTCTCTTTCTGAGGAGGAAGATATTTTTTGTTGTTGTTGTTGTTTTTTGTTGTTGTTTTTTTGTTTTATTGTTTTAAATGACAAAAGAAAGAGGAGGAGGATGGGACAAAAAACTAAATTTCTGATCAAGAAATATATCTCAGTGTATTGATACACAGCACTCCTTAATCCAGCAATGAAAGCTGCACAGGTATGCAACTGTGATAATAAAGTTATGATGACAGCAGAAGTGTCACAGACATTATACAACTGAACTTTAAGATCTTCCATTACTATGTGGCCATGAGTCACAGAATCACAGAACTGTCTAGGTTGGAAGAGACCTCAAGATCATAGAGTCCATAATAGTATTTAAAAATAAATAAATAAATAAAAAATGGAAGGGAACAATGAAAACAGTTTAATAAAATTGTTCATATTTATGCCTAAACTGGCATCAGAGGTATAGTTTTTCACAAACTTCGGGGAAGAAACCTTATAAAAACTGCAAGCTCATATGCAGGCATGTAATGCTAGTAACCATAGGGTTTTATTTTATAAGCATTCATTTAACCACTGCACAACAAAAATGTAACACTCCACTATTGCTATTCTCGCATTTCATAACAGCACACAGAGAATTCCATTATGATGTTCTCCAGAATTTATGCAGTGTCTACATTTAAGAGAATATACAATGCACTCTTCTGCTGGCATGAAGTAAATTGTCGCTTTCATGTTTATTGGACTCGGAAACAACTTTTTTGAAAGGGATCCCATGTTAACACTTGTGCTGAGTAGAGACTATATCAGGAAATATGCTGTTACATCTTGGCTTGAAAAGAGAAAGCATGTGCATTTCTGGATCTGCTTTTTCCTGCTAGCAGTATTTGGTGTGAGATTTTCTAATGTCCTTTTAAAGTGAGAAAACAATCCTATTGTAATCCTTTCTTATTGACTTAATGCCAGAGTAGAACTCAGCTCCCCCACCTTTATGGGTATGGTGAAGATTAGGAGTCATCTTCTCTCATCCACAGGGTATGATAATGTGGGATTTTGAGAGAGGTTTAAACTCTTTTCATCTACATGGGCATCCCATACCTTCCATACCACAAACCATCAAAAGTTTAAATTCTCAGGCATGTGGCTATCTCTAATCAGATAGATTACATTTTGTTGTTTATAAGGCCCTCTTGAAAGTTTGCCCTTTTATAAAGATTGTTTTCAAAATAAGCTACTTAGATTTCAATCGTAAACTTTGATTCAGCCAGACACGATTAGCTGCTCATCAGCTGTTAGTTCTTACTGAACTACGCTTCTCAGCACTGTTGGGAGCCAGCCTTTCTGTCCATGTAGACAACCACAAGTGGTTCAAAGACTTAAAGTGTCTTCTTAAGTTTGACTTATGCTAAACATAACAAGAGGTTTCTTGCTTTGAGTGTCTACTGAAATGGTTGCCTATACCTTTAATCAAATTCTACATTCATTTAGGTTACATTTAATAATAACACATATCAAAGTCTTTAGCAGATTTTTATTATTATTTCATAATTACAAAGGCTTTTAAGCATACATGTCAAGCTAAATTCTGTACAGCTAAACTTCTTGTTCACTAATTTAACTGAGCAAAAAAAAAAAAATGCATAAGCATACTTCTCATTCTTGTCTTCTCTGCATTGTAACTGTGCAGTCTCAAATTTCCTTGTAAAATAGAATCCTAGAATCATTATTGTTGGGAAAAACCTTCAAGATCACCTGGTCCATCCATCAGCCTACTACCAGTGTCACACACTAAACCATGTCCCTAAGCACCAAGTCCAACCTCTCATAAGTGCCCTCAGTGACAGTGATCTCACCACTTCCCTGGTTAACCCATTCCAATGCCTGACTGCTCTTCTCTGGACACACTCTGGGGCCTCGATGTCCATCTTGTACTGAGGGGCCAAAAATTGAACACAGGACTCCAGGTGTGGCCTCACCAGAGCAGAATACAGCAGGACAATCACCTCCCTGGCCTTGCTGGCTGCACTATTCCTGATACAAGCCAGGATGTTGTTGGCCTTCTTGGCCACCTGGGCACACTGCTGGCTCATGTTCAGGCAAGCATCAATTGGCACCCCCAGATAAACACATATCAAAAATTTACTAAATGTGTAAACAGCCTGTTATGGTATATGTACTTAATTTTAATCACGGAAGCAATTCTGCAGAAAAGCCTAAATTCAGATAAAAATATCCTTTTATGCTTATGTTAAATTTCCTAAATGAAATCCTATGAGTGTTATGTCACTGGATGCGCAAGTATTAGGTCATTTCATGTTAGATTGTGAAAACGTTCCCTTATTCCTACAAGTCTGATCTGAATACTAACTTAGCAGTGTTATAAATATTGATTGCCTCACTAAAAAATTGTACATGGTAAAATGTGAATAATTGTGACTTTCATTAGATCTGTGGGAGCTAGCATGAGTTTAAGTATCTCCTAGATGGAGAGCAGATCTGTAGATTCATTTGTAATAGTGGTTTCTGCTAGGACTTTCTTAGTTTATACACGAAGCTGAGCTGAAAATAGGATGGGAGGAAACTATCAGAGAATCTAGATACATTCAACCAGAATGAGTAAAAAAAAAACACTTTGCAAGCTGAAAGTGTAAGTGTACTTCAGTATGTTTGAATACACCTGTTTATTACCTTCAGGTGTTCCTAAATACAATGGGCTTCTTTGTAGGTAAATCCTTTTTAAGGATCAAAGCTTAAATAACTTGGAATGTTCATATTCATTCTACTAAATAATACAGTAAAATGCTTTCTTACCAATGTGGAATGCAGCCTAGCACAGCCTTTGATGAACAGCAGAAGGTTGTTCAACACCACCATTAAAGAGCTTCTAGCATAACATCTTGTGCCTACATAAGCAAACAATTTGTCAAGCAGGAAAGAAGAATTTTGGTTCTGTGCCATCTGCCCATTTAAAATCTTGTCCCACTTGCAGCACAAAAGGCTTAATTCTGCACTTAACAGGGCAGGAGAAATTGTTGCCAAAATTGCTTTCTCAGTTGCCATGTTGTTTGTTTTTATTACCATAGTTCTGTAAGGAGGTTTTACAGCTTTATACTCTCCAGAAAAAAATATATATGTAGATATAAACGCAGGCTGCCACAATAAAGCGGGCCCAAGAAATTTGAGAAGACTGAGGCAAAGCTGTTCTCATTTGCATATTCTTATTCTGAAAATCTGCATTTCCCTTTTTTAATATAAAATACCAGTGGGGAAGAATGTGTAGAAAGTTATCAGTGGGTTCTTCAAACAGAAGCATGGAGAGAGACTGAAGAGAGATAGAGAGAGGGGTTTTGTTGCAGTCAATAGAAAACCTCCCATTTATAAAAATTAATGCTCATTAATTTTATGACCACATCATTCATGGTCCGTTGATCAGGACCATTGTGTGAAGCAGTGTACGAACAGAGCATAAGATGTTCCTGGTCCCAAGGAGCTTTCAGTTAAAGTGGTGTAAAAGAAACAGAAGAGTTAAAAAAGATGAGAATGAGTGAAATCTGCTGAGTCAATATGGCATGCAACTTACTTAGAATTTACTTTTCACTTACTTCAATGAGAAGCTGAAGTAGCCCAGTATGCTCAGCAGATCAAAAAAAAAAAAAAAAAAAAAAAAAAAAGTTATTGCTAAGACGTTAATCAGGAGTAATCTCAAGTTACAAGAACCTGTTGATGTCAGACTGTCCATGCCCATCCACTGGAAAAAGGTATGCAGGCCCTGTTCTATAGGAAACAGCATGAGTCTGTTAACAGCCAGCTTTGTATCATCTTCTTTTCTCTCCTTGACCCATAAGTATGGTTAAAAAAACATACTCACATAAGTTGTTTCTCAGGGTCATATTCATTAGTTTTTCCCTCCCTTGAAAATTTTTCTTGCTAAAACTGCTCAGTGATCATCTTTCTCTTGCTCTCCATTGCTTACTTTCCTGATCTGTTCATATTTCCCTACCCTCCTTTCTTATTAGCAAGCAAAAAGCAGTGGGCAGTGATTGAGGCAAACATTTCTGCAAATGGGTGACCCCTTCCTTGGCACTCAGCTCACAGAAGAGGTTGAAAGGACCTCCCAGACTGTGAAACAGGGAGACAGTAGAGAGACCCCTGGACTTCATTATGTAAGAGTTTGACTATAGTCTGATTGTAAGGAAATAAAATAATGGTTCTTCTCATAGAGTACACACACTTCAAAAAAGTTCATAGCACCCCTTATTCCACAGCACTTCTGCAACTCTTCTAACTTGGACTTGGCCTTGGAACACACTTGCAGCATAAGAGCTTTTTACAGCTCTGGTGCTTTGATACTGCATAGCCTTACTGAACCACAACTGCTACCTTAGCAAGGAGGTTGCACCTTATCCTTTTGCCTGGTAAGACACAAGACCTTGTGCATACATTGAGACTGCCCTCCTGCTTCAAGGAACAAGTGTTCTGCTCTTCTAATTGCAGACCACCTGTAGGGCTGCACAATGGTTACCTGGTTCAAGGACAAATCCCAGAATGTGGTTTTCTCTTATTACTGTGACTCTATGAAGGGAGCAAAATTGATTTAAACTTCAGGCACTTAAGAGGCTTACACTTCACTAATATTCTAATCAAGTTCTGACTCCATCTTACTTCTTTTGGGCAAGCAACGCATACTTTTCTTGTGCTGGTAATGCTGAATTCTTTGGACCTTTACAGTCTTTTGTTCCATCTTTAGAGATCTATTACTTTTTCCTGGGTGTGCATATGATTTGAAAAGTCAAAAATGATGAGAGAAACTCTGAAACGGACAAGGGCTCTAACTCAAACCAGCAAAGAAACACTTGTTAACAGTATTAAAAAGATCCAGCATTTAGAAGTCCTCAGTTAGGTACTTAAAAAATGGGAAGAGGCTTAATGACTGGGGCAGTTTAAAAAGTACTATTTTGTATTTATTTGACTGTTTTGAATTGCTTGAGTACATAGGGGTCATATCATTAAGATTTTTTTTCCCCTACAGCTATGAGTGTAAGCAATTTTATTTATTTTTTTAACCAAATGTGTATAGGACTTGTTAAATTGCATACTTTTACAAGCTGAAAATATTAAATATTGTGCAACTCAAAGTAAAATACTGGGAATTTACAAAGCTGAAATTAAGATCAAACTCTTCAGCTCAGCATTGGCATAGATGGAATCACTGCAAAACTAATCTGACTGTGTGTATGGGATATCTGTAGTCATTACAGTATGACTACTGTTTGCTGCACATTGGCTTTCTGGAACAATCTGTATTCACTCAGCTGTTTTAGTAGCCTGATCATGATACCTTAGTAGCAAAGATCCCTCTGGCAGATTCCTTGTGGTGCTTCTTGCCTCTAACAAGTAGGAAACTTTATGCCAAAAATTGTGAATTTATATGTGTGTTGATGACATTTCCTCTTTGAGAGAATTCTGCCAAATTTCTCTGGGAGAAGGCAGTAAGAGCTTTTGTGGAAGAAGCCTCATTGTTTGACAAAGGGACTGGAAGAAGAATCATCACGTCTTATAAAATAAATGGCTACTGCCAAGACTCAAGCCAGCTATTTTTACTCAGACAAAGGATTCTGAAGTTAAAAAATTAAAATTATTTTTAATACAGAGCTGAACTTCAACTCTCTATCTGTCAGAGCTCAGTCCATTTGAATTGGAAGCAAAGCTGCAGCACATACATTAATCATTTTCCCCAATACGTTGTTTATTCATTTTCATTCTGCCACTGCTGGGTAAGAGATTTTGGCAAGAAGCTACTATATTTGGCAAAAAGCATTCTTCCACGTGTTTTTGTCATGTTACACATAACATACATGCAACAGTCTGCATAAACACTTGAAATTGAGTCAGTCAGAAGAAATGTAGTACTTCTGGTAATTAAAAAAAAAAAAAAAAGTTGAATTTTCAAGCAAGCTCAGCATTCAGCAGTTCCCAGTGAAATGTTTGCTAAAGGTGCTAATGGTAATTAAGTCTTGCCACTGTTGTTGCAATCTAGACATTAACATTGCAGTAAACTGGGGATATAGCTTTACAAAAACAAACAAAAAGCTCAATACCCGCACCTCTCTACTTTTTTCTTTTTTTTTTTTTCTCCTTTTATTTGCAATTTTAGCTTTCTTCCAATACTTTGGACCAGAGTTTTCAGAGTTTCCTCTGAATGTTCGCATAATGCAGGACAGCACCAAAGGCCCAAATTTGCATGTTTTACTTTGACAAAATACCCATTCAGAGGGAACAGTAATATTATTTTTTCAGACTAGGATTTTACAGTATTTTGGCTATTGTATTTCTTTTTAACACGTGGCCCATTAGAAGCACCCTGTGGCCATATTTATGACATGAAGCAGAACAAGTAGATTTGGTTGTGTGTTTTGTAACTGAAGCTAGACTGATTTCTACCTTGTTGCTTATGGAGTAACATGATGTTTAATTTGACTAATTTAATTTCAACCCTTAAAAAAAAAAAAAAAAACAAACGTGGGGAAAATGCAGTAATTGACAAAACATAAACGATTATTTCCCTGAAGCCAAAGTGTCACTATGTAAAAATTAAGTTATTCTTTGATTAGAGATTCCAGGATTAGGTTTCTCTTTCTATCTTCTGTATTCGTTCTTTTGTTAATTTTTGTTCTTTTATAACTTTGAGGAAAATATCTCTATGAATACATTGAATTTGCTTCTTCACAAATACAACCAAAAACCGTCTGTTTCATTAGAAATAAAATAGGAGATCTCTTGAATTTTGTGGGGCTTTTTCTGTAAATTTTATACAAAACATATTATTCAGGCAGCTCTTTCTGATCAAGATATAGCCAAGCAAGAAAATAAAAATATATTGTAAGTTCTCTCATTTGCAGTGGACAAAATTTGTAGAAAAAAAAATAGTTTTTCTTTAGAGAATCTTTGTACTTTTTCTTCTCTACCGACTCTTCTCTGTATCTCTTTTTAAACAACACAGAGTACCAAAGCCTCCCTCTTCAAAATCAAAATATTCCTGTCTAAACCAAACACGTACGAATACTTGGTGTGAAGCTTTCAGTTCTTAAAACATCATCAACAAACAAAAATATGTATCTTTGGGGCTGGAATAGGAGATACAGAACTGTGCCATGGAGTTCACAGCTTTCCCAAGAAATCTTAACATCATTTTGCCTTTTACTTTTCAGCGGCTGTGTTTTAAGCCCCTCTCCCCTCTTCCCCCCCCCCCTTTTTTTTTTTTTTTGCCACTGTGCAGATTAAAGTCTTCCTTCAAAAACTGAAAACTGAAATTCTCAGGTAGGACCTAAACCTGGGAATTTAAAGAATAAAATATTTGGCACAACTGCTATGGCTAATTGCTCAGATGAAGGAAACTGTTTTCATTGATCTTTAGTCAGGAAGACAGCTCCCAAACCATCCTTGCTATACATTAATGGACAAAGCTACAAGAGACCACTTTGCTTTTTAACTTTTAAGACTGATGACAGCACCTGATCTTCTCCTCTCTGACATGGTACACCTGTGGCTAGTTTGAAGGGTATTTATAATACATACTGGCTGAGGGACATGTCATGGGATGTCAGTATCACAGTTTGTATTAAAATAAATGCATGTTTGTGGGAAGTGAGAGACCTTGGCCTGTTCCCATTTCTGTCACTGATGCCTTGGTGACCTTGGGCAAGTCACAGACTCTAGGCTTCCGCTCGGCTTCTCTGTGCAATGCTGTCTGAGTACCTTGCGTTCGGGGATACTTGTACAAGGTCAGATTATTTTTTGAAAGTATTCTGGAAGTTAATTTTCTACTCCCCTTTGTCCTGATGTCCATGCACTCCCTCCCAAGATTAAACAAACCAAAATACCCACACGAAGTGTCTGAATAGGTACAATTTCAGTATTTCTTCAACAACTACAGAGAATAGATGTGCTACCAACAACCAGAATCTAAATAATCACAGGCAAAACTTTACTTGAAATGCAAAATTGATGTTGGGTGCATGAGGGAAGAGAGCAAGAAATGTAGAGAGGCACAAATGTTGGTTAAGTGCCTGCCTTTCTTTCATAGTCACTGTCTTCTGTTTAAAAGACAACTGGTAAAAGTTTCCTTGGTTCCTGTCCTTTCTGTGCTACATTCTCTGCCTGGAGACATTTTTTTCTGTTATAGGCATGCATGTTTGGATGTGGAAAGCTCCAATAAGGAACGAATATGCACAGCAATGCCACAGGCAATGACAGAGGCTGCAACAGTGATTTAACTTTAGGCTGTAGTAGAAGATTCAGAATTAATTTTTGGATTGAATTTCATTTTGCCAGACTGCCCTTCTGAATTAATGTTTGTTTTTCTGTCTTTAAAAGGAGGAACTGAGGTTCATCCTCTATAAAAAAGAGGTGCATGAAACTCTTAGGGTTTCACAGAGTTTATCTTTAAAAAAAAAAAACTCAAGGCAGACAGCTGAGGAAAGGCTTAGAAGATGATATGGCTCTCTTAGAAATCTTTCTACAACTGATTGGTGGTTCTGAATGTTCCTGCCTGCCTGCTATCTAACCCTCTGCCTCTGGAGCGGTAGAAATCTTGCCAGGGGTAGCACAGTGCTGAGAGGGAATGTGGTTTTTTTCTCAGGGGCTGTTCAGTACAAACCCTTCTCAAGAAGGGGAGAGAACTTCTGCATGTAACGGAGAGGTAAACAAAGGTAGAACAGGAAGGATGGTCTCTGACACAAAGACTTTGGAGCTGGAATGACTGAGCCTCAGCGTTAGCCTTTCAGTTTCTGACACTAACAACTTCTCACCTAACTTCAGCAGTCACTTAGTGCGGGATTCAGTAGCATGTCCCTACAGTGAAGCTGATACACAGAAGCACTGAAGAGGAATCTGTCCGTGTGATGTTTACATCAAAACTAATAGATAAATGCAGAGTTAAGTAGCTCTAATAAGAAAAATGGTTGTGAAGTCTACATAGACATCTGAATCCTGCATTTTCTCCCTTTGATGTTATCAGCTTAATGGGGGCATAGCCATATAGCTAGCTATCAGGAAGGTCATTTAAAAGAATCATTATTCACATGTCTATTATACATTGCATCAATAAGTCTTTGGTATTACATCAGAACTATAAATGGCTGCATGTATAAACAAATTAATTATTCTCTCATGAAGCTTATCTGTGTAAACATATAAATGAAAGCCAAACATACATATATACATCCACAATTTCTAATATTAAATTGAGACTCTCTGTGTATATATGTTACATTCTATGTTCTATGTTCTATTCTGTGTTCCTGGTACTTAATTCAGCCATCACAATACTATAACTATGTATAACACATCGCAACAGGCAACTATAAACCTTTGGTAAGAATTCTGTTCTGCATCATTTGGAGCTGTATCCCCTAA
Source organism: Aythya fuligula (assembly GCF_009819795.1). Taxonomy (NCBI): domain Eukaryota; kingdom Metazoa; phylum Chordata; class Aves; order Anseriformes; family Anatidae; genus Aythya; species Aythya fuligula. The sequence goes on from NC_045567.1 coordinate 7,625,215, forward strand.
CTGAGTTATAACTGAATTTTCACTAAGGTTTGGCTAATTTTTATAGCCTGTTGTGTAGGCAACAGAAGTATTGTGGAGGTTCTTCAGGCCAGCGGTTCCTTCTACTGTTTATTCTTCTTCCAAAATTTCTACTAAGGCTGAGGACTTTCCTTTGCATATTTCATGACAGCGAGCACCTATAACAGTGGCATTTCATTATGTCAAATGTAAAAAAGGTCGGTGATGTTTGTCTCTGATGTATTTTCTTTATGCTACAGATACGTTTTGCAGCTTACTGTGTTTACCAGGGATCCTTCTATCTCCCTATGTGCAAAGTTGAATAAGTTCAGACTTTCTTCTAACACAGTTCATATTCAAGGACTGCACAGTCTGTGAGAACTCAAATTATCTGTTACTTGGGAAAGATCTATTTATTTAACTCGTGGTGGCACTGAAATCAAGAAATGTTTTGTGTTTCAAAAAATTGGAAAGTAATTATTTGAAGTAATATATATATATATATATATATATATATATATATATATATATATATATATATAATGGAGCTATAGCTTTAAAATAAAACAGTCTCCCCCAAAATAACCAAAAAAAAAAAGGAACTTAAAAACTTTGCTCATTTTAATAAAATGTAATGATCTCCTTGATCTTGCAGTAAATTGATATTATTCCAACTTTTTTTTAATCTGACACACGTTCACAGAAACCTATTCTCTCAGTATAGCCCCCTGACATAGAGTTAATTTAGAGAAGATTTGAGAGTATGATGCAATATCAGCTGCGTTTGCATAACTCATCACTGTTTTCATTTGAAATCTCTCATTAGGACTCATATTACTGCTTGGAAAGTTACTCTGTTCTTTCCTTTTCAATGGCTGAGTCAATTTGGTAAACTTCTAAGTCTATTCAATATGCTGGCTATAAAAAATAAGCTGAAGAACATACTGGATATAAAATGATAACTTTATTCATATCAAAATGAGGACCTCAGGCTAGAATGCTAACTGCAAATTCCAGGTTTACAAGTAAACAAAAACAGATTTTTGCACACAAACAAATAAGAACTTAGTGTCCAAATTCTCTTCTGATACATTTTTCAGGAATTCCATTTTCATGAATTCTTTCTTAATTTTTTTTGAACAAAAATCTTAACAATTGAGCTATGTCTTTAAATGCCACCTAGAATGTGTTTGATTATCAATTCTGTGTTTTAAAATATGTATGTTTTACAATATCAGAGAAAAGCCTGAAAAAAAATCACTCATAAAAGAAAATTATTTTTTTGCAGTGTTTTATTTAAAAAAGCTCATGTGCCTAGTATTCCCAGGTTGTCTGCAACTAGTTTTGTAGTGGAATTTGTTTCCATACATTATTACATTAAATTTTATTCTAGTTAAGGCATAAACCACCCACTTGTTTCCTATTAAAGCTATTGTACAGAGAAAAGTGAAGTAAATTAAATCATCCTTTTATGCTTTTTCTCCTTAAATCTATTCAGCAAATCATTTTAAAATCAGTATGATCCTGAAACTCAACAAACATTTCCCAAAATGTTATTTATATTCTTAAAATATGTTTTCTTACCATTTACAGTAGTTGAAATGATTCAGTTACACTTAAAAGATTTTTAAAGGTCCCACAGAATTCTGTATGAAGCATTATTTAGATCTGTCAACATGATATATAGACTTCATAAAATACTACAAACCCAAACTGGAAACACGAGGATTACATTGCACTTGTTCTCTTTATATATTAAAAAAAAAAAAAAAAAAAAAAAAAAAAAAGGTTAAACGACAATGCATCCAAGGAAAAAAAAATTGAACTACAGCATATGCAATTAAGAATTTCTTGTAGTTACCAAACTTGCTGACTGCTAAAGCTGAGTCAATAGAGTTCATATTAATTGAAATTTGGCAGTGTCTAGGGCAAATGTTAAGTTGAAATAGACAGTATTTTAAATCTGTTTTGCCATTCAGATGCATATAATCCACTGAGTTCTGACAAACGTGGGCCTTGTAGACCTTACAGATTCAGCCCAGGGTTCGACCAGTCAGGTTAAATTTCCTGACCCACTTCTGCTACTCTGATTGTGACCATTGCTCAGAAGAAAAAGAAAAGAAAAAAAAAAAAAAAAAACTACACATACACACACACATAGACCTCTGAAAGAATCATCATGGAAGTTTAGTGCATTTCATTTCTTCAGTGACAATTCTTATAAAACCTGTTAATAAAACAGATTATTTAAAAAATAAAAAAGAAAATCTGAACCATGTCTTCAAGGTTGATTTAAAATAATAATAATAATAATAATAATAATAATAATAATAATAATAATAAAGAATGGAGGTGTTGAGAATTAAATCCTTCTAAATTAGGTAACAGTACTGAATTTTGTTTGCATTGATATAGATTTGATAGTTTTCTTCCTTGACCAGAATTATTGGTTTACGTTTTCATATGAAGCAAGAGAAAAGCAGTGATAAAACATCACGTTAGTTTTCAGAGCAGAGAAGTTATAGAAATCCATGTAAAAAATGGAAATGTGTGCCAGCATGAACGCATGTGTTGTGAGCAACCAGTGAAACAGGACTGTGTCACTTCAGCAGCGTTCCCAAACGACTGTGCTTGGGGTACCAGCCAGTGGTCCTATCCAAACGTCCCACTGTTGCAACAAGGAAAATGTGCTATGGTCCAGATAACCTTACTGTGTGAGACTCTGCGGGTTACTTACATCAGCCCAAAAGGAAACAAAATCTATTTAATATTTTCCTGGGAAAAAAAAAAAAAAAAAAAACTAATCTCATATGAAACTTCCATATTTCTTCACCTGACTGTTTTTAAATACATGTAACATACATATGGGATACCTTTGTTTTGAACATCTGTTGTGAGATTAAAATAAGATCTTAATTTTTGGTATGCTATTGATGTTCAAAAAATGTAAGGATAGAAAGCATTATTAGCTATCTGCTGGTTGACAAGAGGGCAGGATTAGGTTTCTTTAAGGGAATTACACTTTTGATGACCCCGCTACATATAAAACATGTTAGCTAATGGGGGTGCAGAGGGGGCAGATTTAAGTGTTTGATCAGGAAATCCTGCATGAGCATATTGGATGGAAATTTGATTAGTAACCTTAGTGACAAGGGGATCAGATCCACTCTCTACATACAATCAGATCTGGCAGTACATGCTTTTTTGTCTCTTTGAAGGAAGGGAACATTTGTACAGAATCAAGACAGCGTATTGGATAATTTAGAAAGCTGTTACATATTGAAACCTGGAAAATCACCTTTTTTATTTTATTTTGGAAATATGCTCGCAGTTATCCTGGTGTGTTTTTTCTTTAGGAGGGAAAAAAAAAAAAAAAAAAGACAGAGAGAGACAGAAGAAGAAAAAGAGAAAAGAGTAAGGCTTTGCGATTTACAAGAAATAGTTTTCTGAAAAATAGGCTTTTTCTAAAAGCTATTTTTTTACCTCATTCTTGTAAAGAATATTGGAAAAGGAACAGGATGACAAAAACAATAATTTTATCTATATTTGCTTTATATTTGTGCAACAGTATCATTGTGCTTTTATACTAGCTGTAAGTATTACATCTATCAAGAAAGTTGGTTTAGTTTTGAAAGTCTGTTTATTTTTTTAGATCATTACAGAAGGCTATCATGTTTTTAACTAACGTGTTAAAAATAAATATTTCCATGTTTTGATAGCAGAGCTCTTTTATTTGTATTTGATTTTTGAGGAGAGCTCAAACTAGAAATCAAAAGCCCTCCCTTTCTCTTTGGTGAGAAGTGTAAATTGAGGATGATAATTTGGCAACGCTGGTTCGCACTGGCCAACCATCTGGACTCAACTGTTTGTTTTATAAAGAGAGAGGGAAAAACAAACTACCTCCTACTCTCAAATACCTTGTGCGTGAAAAAGACCAATATTGCATGTAGCTGCACAGCAACTTTAAGTGTAGAAGTAGCGTGGTTGTATTGTGCTTTCCCTGCTGCCTGTACACATGGGGAACAAAGCGATCCAGTGAATCCATTTAGGACCCTTAGCTGTGCAGAGCTGAGTCTGAGGGAAGAGGCGGTGAGGTCTGATGGAGCATTGGCACACGAGGGAGGAAGTCTTGCTGACTGTGGGCCGCCATACAGAATAGAAGAACCAGGTTCAAATGCTGGCTCTGCTACTGACCTCAAATAAGTCATTTCCTATGTCTTTGCTCCCTCTTCCGCTGACCTACTCTGTTGTGATTTCCAGTTATTGAGGGTTGGGATGAGGGCTGGGAGCATCTACCACATGTCAGTACGGCATTAACATCAGCGGCTCTCAGGCTGTGTTTGAGCGTCAGGATGCTACTGTATTATAAATAAGATTCAGTTATCACAGGAAATCCTGGCACCTGGCAAGGCAGGCTGTTCCTGTGCTTAAAACTGGGTGTAGAATTCAGCTCTCAATTACTTGGGGTTTTCATATTTTTAAGGACAATACTATGGAAATTCAGGATGTAGAATCAGCTTTTGAGTTTGAAAAGGAAAAACACGTCAAATTTTCCAGTGTGTTGTGGAAAAAAGTACTCAGAGTAACCTTTTTATACAAAAGTCCACTGCTATAAGTAATTAAGTAATAACATCTGATGACACAAGGACTGTCATCTGTTTAAAGTCAAAAAACTGGAAAGCTCGAGGAGCCTAGATATCAGATAACAGGAGTGCCTGAGTAGTAGAGCTCCTTAGCGACTCCAGACTTGGGGTAGTTGAAAATTAACGATTGAAAATACTAATTTTTAAAAAAGCCATGCATTCAGGAAAAAATAGGCAAACAGCATGGGAATGGTTCTTAGCAGCCTCAGATCTTTAACCAGCTTTGCTCCGCTGATGGCAATGGGATATCTTTTTCTTTGTACGTACATAAACTACAGGAGAGCCAGGCCCTGGGTGTATTATCTGAACCCAGATGTAGAACAGTCTTCAGACATGCTGAAGAATTTGCAATTTATTTTCTAAAAGTAGTTAAATGAGTATTAGCCTTTCCAATCAGCCTGATAAAAGTATTTTACATTTTGTTTATACAATAGTCTCACGAGAACACCAATACCTTTCATTGTAATTAATTCTTCTAATAGTTAAAAATAACACGCCCAGCAGTTTAAGGCCTTAGGATATGGTAAATGTTTGGGGTTGTGGGTTGTTTTTTTTTGTGTGTTTTGTTTTTTTGTTTTTTTGGTTTTTTTTACATTTTACTACTTGATGTCAAAATACTTAGAATTGTTTTCTCCTTATAGATTTTTTTTTCCTCTTTTTAATATTATGGTCCTAATTGCAGAGAGTTATAAAAGAATGACAAAATATAGTGGGAAAAAAGATTCTGATCAGATTATAAAGGCTAACAACTAACCAGCAAAGTAGAACTTTTTTTTAACACCATCCAATGATGTCACCAGTTTGAGGTTTCTCTGGGACTTTATTAAAATGTTTGTGACAGAGCCAATGTAAACCATCCTAAATCTAACACAGAGCTGAAAGGACTGATTTTAGGGAATGCAAAGATATGGATCATTGGGTCTGTCGAAGCGGCATCTTGAGCCAATTATTGGTGTCATCTTGAGCCAATTTAATCAATCCAAGGGGGACTCAAAGGGGGTGGGGGTGCAGGGTTGCAAGTGTTGGTCAAACATTCTGGCAAAAGTGCATTTGTTGTAACAGCAGCCAACCTCTAGTGTGTTGATTTACTTCCTATACATCTTGTTTTGCACATACTGTAAATAACTGATCGATCATTGGAACTTCTTTAAAGTTTTTAATTGCTAGGTATTTTTTAACATAATGTGATTGTATGTGTAAATATGTGAGCTTAAATTTATTTAAGACACTTCTGAAGTGGAGGTAATTTACAGTAAAAGAACCTGAAATACCATACAGTGCTATTTTCAAAATAGTAAAAGAATACAAACATATTTCTAAATAGTAACATCTACTGACATTATCTGAGCCTAGTCTAGTACACAAGTAAGCCTATGGCTTGTAATTAATATAACATGAAATACGCAGTGTAAAGGTTACTCAGTTGAGTAAAGCTAACCCACACCACAATTATTAGTAAAACAGAATGTGAGGATTGCCATTCTTAAAGATTAATATTGTAATTTTGCTTTATCTTGACAGATCTGTATTGTCTGCAATCAGAAAATATATGTGAAAAATAATTTAATTGAAATTATACTCAAAGCCTTTTCTAAAGGGTTTTGTTTTTGCTTTAGAATAACATAATGTTGTTGTACGATTAAGAGAGTTATATGAGTTGAAACCCTGCAAACTCTCCCTTTTCATCATTCAGATTTTTCACCTGGATGAGTCTTTGCAAGTCAGACTTTGCAAGTTATTGTACATATTCTCCTGTATTATTTATATGTAGTTTCAATTTATAATACATTGGTGCTTGGAAATTGAAATTTTAGGTCAAAAATTTTTCCTGATAATTCTACACTTTGTGTCTAGCATTATTTAAAGACAGAAACATGGTTAACTTCTACAAATACATATAGGTAACAATAATGACAGACAGTAGAAACAGCATACAAATCCATGCATATTAGGATTAAAGATACATTTCTTACATGTGATAAATGTAGTATGTGTATTTTAAGTATGTCTCATAAAGATTATCTACGAATATTCAAACTAAATTAGTGAGAAAGGGATATTTATTTTGGATAAGATGTCTTGGAAAAGCAATTCACATGTTTTGGAACTGTTAACACTGCACCAAGTTATGTCACACTGCAGAACAGAAACGACAATGCAATGAGATGGAATGCGAGATGAGACGATAAAACGAAAGCTAAAATTTAAAGAAGTACACACTCATCTTTACTATTACATCTTTGCCGTTTAAAAAAAAAATGACTATTTGCTTTAAGATATCCCAGCAGATGAAGAAAAGAACACTTAGGTAAGTGTCCAAAAACAATTTCTTCTACTTCTCTGCATTCCCTCATTGGGCCTGTTTTCCCTTCAAGACATCTTTCTTCCTTACTTCTAAATGCACGTGGCAAAAATAACAACAAATACACTGAAGAACATTCACAGTGTGTTTACTTATCTCGCTACCTATGCTGATTCTTTGCATGCCCACTGTTGTAAGTGTGTATTTCTCTTCAGTATAAAGAATGAAAATCTTCACATGGGTAGAGAGGCAAGAGGCCAGCTACTCCACAATGTTGAGGGTGTTTCAGAATAGGTACTCAAATCTCTGCAGCAGGATCTGCTTCTTGCAGTAGAGCAAGAAAATGTATGACAGTAGAGCAGCAATCTTAATGGGGGAGGAAACATAAGGTGAATCAGAACTGCAGTACTGAAGTAATATGAAATTTGATTTTTCAAATAAATATCTTCTGCAAAAGTATTAGTTTGTTTGACAGTGAATTAGTTCTGTGTTTCAGCAGCAGAAAGAAGTTGATTTTTAAATTTAAGATGCAAGGCATGGCGGCTTACAAGGATTACATAAATTCCTGTTCCTCATTGCATTCACAGCTCTGAAAATTTTATTAGTGTTTAATTTGTCAGTAAAAGAACATTTTTATTATATTTATAAGTGGTAGTATACTTTTTAATCACTCCAATTCAGTATACATTTTCATCTTAGACTTAGCAATATATTTATGATGGGTCAACTTCAGTTATAATCTGCTGGCTCTAGGTCTGTAATTTATTATTTGCTCTAAAGGATCAGGTCCAGAGTTTAAATGTCCCTTGCTGAAAGTTTATACCAGTCAGGACAGAAAATTATTCTCTATGCCTAGGTTGAAGTACATTACTTCTTTATTGAATTAATTATGATAAGGATCATAACTTTAAACTAGGGGTGAGGTGCTGGCTTTCTACTAGGATTGCTTGAAGCAATTTTCATCTGAACATTTTTGTAGAGTTATTGAGTCTGGCAGGTCTGAACTTTACGAGTGAGTAACTTTCTCCACAACTTAAAAGAGGTTGGACATTGATCCAGGCAAAGGTTTACCGTATCCCATGTCTGTAGCCAGAAAAATTTGCACTGCATACTGAACAAATAACTACGGAACCAAATTAAACACATCTTATGAGCTTTTAAAATAAAAGCAAAGCTGGGCCTTTCCCTGAGGGATTGATCAGGGAACTGAATTAATAAGACAGCTTTACTTCTTTTTTCTTTGTTTGAAATAAAAGTCTAAAATGATTTTTGGTCAAGAAAGAATTAGTCTACTATGTCTGTTTAATCATATGTATTTAAACACTAATTTTATATCTCTATCAGCTTGAAGAAAGTTGGACTTCAAAAGCAGGTAAAGATGTTAATCCTACCATGACTGTTCCCTCCCAATTAGACTAAAAGGCCTACGAACAATGGAAGTAAATTACTGATCTTTGAAAAATTAAAAATTACTTAGGAAAGAAGAAAACCAAACAATTTCAGAAAAGCAGGTTCCAAACACTGTTCTGTTGTCTTGAGTCAAACACTCAGAGTTCATGCCAGACCATAAACAAGAGACCCTCTGGAAGAACTGCGGTTTAAGTGACTTACAGAGTATCACGTATGAATTCTGTAGCTTAGATTGGATTAAGAATACTTTATTTTGGGTAAAAAGTGACTATTTTTTATCCACTTTGTGTTGCTTTACCTATGTTACATCTACTTTTTCAGAGTAAATGAGACAGCAGACTCATCTAACAACATCATTCAGATAACTGCTCGGGAAAAATAACAAGTAACTCAGTAAAACACTTTGAAATTTCAGAGCTGTGTCTATTAAAAGGCTGAAACTCAATTGAATTGTTTTAGAAATTAGTTTGTAATAACTCCCTTTCAATTCTATAGGCTTACTGAATCTTATGCTGCATTATAAATATAAGTCAATTTTGTTTGATATATATATTTTTACCTTCTGTAAATCAGTAAATGTTTTAGTCCTGCCCATTTCCCATTATTCACTTCCTGTGCAAAATAAGGGCAATGCAAATGCAAAACCTGTGTTCCATAGGGTAGTGTATCCTGTAAACCACACTGGCATGTGGAAGATCATCTGTCCTAAAACAAAAGAACTAAAAACATTAAATGGTTGCTGTGCAGATTAAAGAAAGACAGAAGAAAAGAACATTCATGCCACCCCTATTTGGGGGTCTTTCTGCCAAATTTTCAAATCCTTAAATTTAATGGAATACCTTGACAATGTTAGCTCACTGCTAGCTGGAATAGGAAAGACAACTATAATACTAAGCAAGGAACAAAAAGAAAGAGAGATTTTACTTTTGTGATGTGGTCACTTCTTAAACAGTGCATACAGGTTTCGTCATCACAGCTTGAAATTGCATAGCAGATCCAGATAAGATGTGCAATGGAGCAACAAATAAAATGAAAAGCATAACACATATTCCATCAAGGGAGATAAGCAGAGTAGGATTCTATCCTGAAAGAAGTGTTTGCTCAGGACACGTAGAATAGGGCTGAGATCAATATAGAATTTGGAAGTGTTAAATAAATGCTATAAAGACAGTTAGAAATGTTTCTTCACTGTTTTTCCCCAAAGCAATAGATTTAAAAGTTTTTGTTTGTTTGTTTGTTTGTTTTGTTTGTTTGTTTGTTTTGTTTTTGTATGTGAATAACTAGACTATGAAATTTGCAGCCATCAGATGTTTGAGGGTAAAAAAAGGGTCTTAAAAAGAAGTTACACAAGTTTTAGGAGTGTAGTCATCAATGGCTACTAATCAAAGTATCAAGGGTTGAAACTTCATTTCTGGAAGCCCCTCATGCACTCATTACTAGATGCTGGGCAGTTATACGAAAGAACAGACAGGTCCCAGCTTGTTTTTCTTCAAGACCATGCTGCTGGCAGCTATGAAAGACTGTAGGCCAGGCAGTCCAGTCATGGATGTTTGTAGCTCCTGCCACTAGTAGTAGCCACTGCCGTTATCTTTCCTCCAATACCAACTATACTTTGGGGAGTCAGATGTGTTTGATCTTGACTATATTTTCTAAAGGTCTTTTTTTATTCTGCATCGTGGTCCTGTTGACTGTGCAGCCTGCCTGGATTTTCTGCATGGAAAACCTAGATTGTAATGGCACTGCGTCCAGTACCACATTCAATGCCAATATATGTAGTACTAATAATACAAGATAGAATGAAAAATATTTACAGTTTTTAAGAATGTTCATTTAGTATTGGAGATGCCCTGAACAAATATTCAGACCAGAGCTTCTTTGGAACATCAGCACTAACAAGCTGTAAGTCCTGTTGATCTGGTTGTTTCATGTCCTCATGCCCTGTTATCTCAACCTTTTGAGTTTGTTTCCTGCCTAAAGCCAGCAGGAAAAAGGCCAAGGGCACCATGCTTGGTGCCCCCTTTAATCTTGTCTCTTTTGGCATCTGCACAAGCTATTTTTTCCTCCATTGTAGTTGCTCTTCAGGACTAATAAAGTAGATGAGCAAACTCTTAGGCTATCACCATTTGTAACCAGATTTCCACCATAGGGAAATAGAGCATCATTTATAAAAGGCAGTGGAGCATCTCAGAATCCTAAATCACATTGACAACTTCTATTTATTTCCCTATTATTTATGGGTTGGCAGTCCTTTGTGATTTTGGCATCTCTTACATACATGGTGCCATTTTGATTTTTGCTTTTCTTCTTTAACAGTGCTAATTGGTTTTTGCTCTTTTTCCTAAACAAAAACATGTATTGGTAAAAAGCAATATGGTGCTGATGTTACTTATGATGATAGGACCATATCCAGCTATTGTCTGATCTTCAGTGTCCTATTTAAGAAATTAGCAATTTAGTTTTCTACCTACCCTATACAAGAGAGACAACTGGCCTCATATTTCTATTTCTGCCCCATGGGATAGGGTATAACTACATATTAGGCCTTTTAAATTTATAGTATATTTTAAGAGTCTCATTTCTGGTACTGAACATAACCAAAATAACATTAAAAGCATATGATGTCTTCCAAAGAAAAGACTGGCTGTGCATAAATGGAAGCATCGGGTGTTACTTATTTATCCTTGTTTATATTATATCTAAAAACATGTAACACCTTATTTATTTATATTTGTTAATTATATTTATTTCTTCTTTGATGAAACATACCTTTAAACTCTAATAACTAGTTAAATTGAAATAGTGTTTTTCATGCTTTTCTGTTGCTTTCTCAGTCATTGCCTACAATAATGTTGTTCATTACTCAAAAAAATAAAGTTTGCTTTTCTCCTTTCTGCCTAAGTAGTGCACCTCATACTGCTGCTGAGAAGCTTTTCCAAGGTAAAGTAATCCACCGAATTTCTTCCACCTTTTTTCCTGCAGCCTCAGTTTGAGATGATTGCTGCAATGCTGTTGATGTGTTTGGGTTAGTTTTGGTGAACTCTGCATTCTCCCTTTTTTCTTACAGTATTTTGAATTCTGTTTAAGAGATACTGTATCAGAGTTGGCTGCTTCCATAAACTTCATTCTTGGACAGGATGGCTTCCTTTATTTGGCAAAAGTTCATTTCCGGGTTTTCTTGTGTCTCTTTCCAAGAGTTTTGCTCTGAATTCCAATAATTATCATATCTTTTGTCAGGGACCCATCCCTTCCCCATAAGCTTCTTAGCCAGTGTGATTTATGCTGTGAATCTTATGAGTAGCAAAGTCTTTTAGCACCACCTTTTTCTATTTGCTTAACATATTTTTCTTTGGTTTTCTTCATATCTATCAGCTTAGGTCTTCTCATGCTTCCTTAATGCAATTAGTTAATAGCTAGCTTACTCCTCTTGATTAACTCAAGCACCTTAAAGCGCTTGCTATCTATACAGATCAGTTCTCCCTGTTCTCCCTGTGGCTATAGCCCAGGGTTTGCAGATTCTGAGCACGTCTGTGGGAACATGTGCAGGCTGATTGCTCTGCCTGTGCTCCATGCTAGTCAGGGGCTGTGTCGTAGCATGGAGCTGGACCTGAAGTAGGAAGCCCTGTTGATACTGAACCATACCTTCAGTCCATGTTTTTGGCCTTTCCAAAACCAATTCATTGTTTTATGAGAGTGATTAAAACAACAAAAACAACTACTATAAAACCGTTCTGTTCATCGATCACTTGTCAAGATTTGTCTTCTGTTAAGTATTTAGACATGCAGGGTGACTTTCTGAGAACTTAAGGGAGCAATTGAGTTGATAAAAACATTGTTTTTGATAATAACAGTAATAAGGATAATGTGTAGCTATGGTAGCAAATATTTCCCATGAAAGGGGAGTCCAATTCTTCTGTTTCTCCATGCTCAACAAGCGGTGCATCTGGCCAGATGGAGAAAGCTCAGGGCTCCGCACTCTGCTGAACAGCCCTGAACATCCAGCCTCCATGTTTTGATGACAGAAATGGAGTTGCCCTAGTTGCCAATTGTGATCATTACTGAAAACCAGGCCCCTTTAATTCTGCTTGCTAAAGACAGCCAGAGGCTTCCCCTGCAGCAAATTTTCCTCAAATCATTTTGCTTAGGATTTTCCTTCCCCTTATGCCTGGGCAACTTGTCCAGTGCATATGCTGAAGGGAGAGGAGATTAAATCAGGACACTACCTCTTGCACTCCAGTAATAAGTCTTCTACTTCCTTGAGCCTCTGAAATAAAGGCAGGAAAAAAAAAAAAAAAAAAAAAAAAAAAAAAAGATATTTCATGTATATTTCCTTAAGGTAATAAATGAAAAGGAATAACTAAAGCAGTTAAGAGGAGAATGCTGGTTTCTGTTTTTGTTTTTGTTGTTGTTGTTGTTTTGCTTTGTTTTGTTTTCCCTCTCATTTATTATTTTATAATATTTTATAATAAATGAGACACTGCAAAGGCTGCCCAGAGCATCTGTGGCTGTCCCTTCCCCAGCAGCGCCCAAGGCCAGGCTGGATGGGGCTGGGGGCAGCCTGGACTAGTGGGAGGGGGCCCTACCCATGGCAGGGATTTGGAGTCAGGGGATCATTAAGGTCTCTTTCAACCCAAGCAATCCTATGGTTCCATGATTCTATTGTTTTGTAACAAATCCTTTCCATCATAACAAAACACAAGTTTTCTTCTAAGGCAGTTGGAATGCTTTTCTCACAGACAGAACAGCAGCTCAGTCCTAATGTGCAAAACATTTCAAAGCCTTGCAAATGTTGAATTTTGCAAGTGTCAATATTGCATCGTATTCTTTTCACATAAAATAGACAAAAAGTATTCTGAAAAGTTTTCTAGCACCTTACATGAACACTTTTGGTGAATGTGATGAATATGCATTGGCTCTGATAATCAACCTGGTTTTATGCAGGCCTTTAACATTTACATTCTTATTTTGATTGCCCATAGTTAACTTTGTCAATAAGGGTTTTCTCCTAGCACCACCATCTATTTTGTAGAGTGCAGAAATGCTAGTTCTTCTTTTAACATATTTGTTTATATTTATACACTTTATAATACACTAATATTTTGTTATTGCTATTTTTAAGACATTTTCATGTTTGGAAGTTGTCACTGCATTTAATTTTTTCTTTGTTGTGGTTTTTGCACTCAATTATAGATTAATGAAGTGTTCAAAAGAGATAGCAACCTACTTTAATGACAATGCAAAGCCTCAGGCCAGATTAATTATAGCACAATAACATTTTTTTTTGCCATAGTAACAGCTGAAGAAGGTTGTGTCAACAGAATGGAATTTGACTCAGGTTGTTGCACCCCTTTTTGGGACTGCATGTAAATTATAGGTACATAGAACATGTGGACAGTGAGTATGTATTACTGTGAATTTGACTTTGGATGGAAAACATCTGCATTATTAATAATCCTTTGAGACAACCATCCAAAAATATGCCTTTGGAAATCAACATTCTTGATTTCTTGAACTACCCAAAGTAATTAGTCTGTGACAAGTTGATTTCTAGTCAGCACAGAACATTGTCAGGATGGCCTTGCATCTGCTTGCAAAATGTGATGGAAACATATTCCACCTTTCACAGCATCTCTCAGTATCATATCTCAGGCTTTCACTCCTAAGAAAGCAAGTACTATTTATTTAATCAAATCTCCAGTGATCAATCTTTGAACATTATTGTTTCTTGTTATCCTTTAATAGGTAAAAATAAGATTAAATATCAGTGACCCTAAAGTCCAATTTAAACCAGCTTTCATAATCAATAATAGGTTTCATTCAAAACAGCAAAGCATGGAGAGAAAATACTTGTGACTTACCAACAATGCAAATCCCTGGCACCCTATCTATCACTGTTAACAGAAGATCCTGTTCGAGGACATTGCAAAATGATCCTACTTGTTTACATTTCTTGTTAAAAACAACTGATAGAATGAGTTTCAAATTTATCTTGCATGCTAAGGACAAGCCTCAACAATGTCAGCATGTTCTCACATTTAAAGTCTTGTGAAAAAATAGTTAGAAAACAATATGAACTTCTAATGCATCAAGTATTTTAGCTTTCATATCCAGATCAAATTCTTCTTGATACCAATTGTAAGGTTGCAGTGCGTACTGAATGGCAGTTGGTCAGACACAATTTTCTTGATGTCAGTGAGATTTTTCAAGTACATGGAAAAAGGCTGTAGTCCATCAGAACTCAGGCTTAAATCAGCACTGAACTGACTGCTCAATGCTAAATGTGTGTTTAGATGATCTGCTGTGGGCGAGTACTGAGCAGAAACCTGTGCTGCTGTAGAGTTTGGTAAATAATGAACTTTTGCACCAGACTAGAGATTTTCTTCATTAAGCCAAAGCCTGTTCAATGCTGTCACAGTTTTCACACTTTGCTCTGTAGATAGATACTTCTACTATTCCACTTCTGATGGCAAAGCATAACATTGCTGAGAATGCTAAAATAGCTGTTTTCAAACACAAATTATAATATTGTAGTGTTGGACATTGTAAAGAAACAGGAGTTAAAGAGGAAGGTCAAGGCTGAGGCTGTCCTGTGAAAACAGCTGATCTTAAGAAATGGTTTTACTAACATGGCTCTGAATCTCATGAGAACAACACATAAGTAAATTCTAAGTTAGTAAGGAACTGATTATTCTTAACATACAAGTAAAATCTGTTCAGGGCTTATAGAAGTCTGAGGAGAAGCTGTGACTCTCGCTTGTGGTACCAATTGCAGGGAGTGTCTGAGACAGCTCTTTTTTAATCCGTGATTTTAGTGGAAGGTAACAGTGAACAATTCAAAGAGTACATAGATTTTGATGGTGTCTGAACAGCTTCTGTGCCAGTTGCATACTGGCCAAGCCCTCTCATGGTACAAACTGACAAAGTTTGTACTGACTCAAGTCCCTCTGGCTCTAATTTAACATTTGCTTCAGCAGGAGCATTAAAACTGGGCTTTTTATTACCAGAGCTGAGTGCCCAAGGAAAGAGCCAGTGGATCAGATAAAACCAGCATATCTATTTGAGATCCCTGTTTCTTTTAAATAGAAAAGGCCCTTTGAGGAGATGTAAAAATAAAGACAGAATAAAAGACCCTCAGATTCAAAATCCAAAATCTTGCTCTCAGCCACAGAGAAGGAAACCTGTCCCTGTGTTTTTATTTTCAGTATCAGAGTGTGAAACAATTCAGTGGTTATTTGAGGCAGAGCCAGTATAACTTTGTTAACAGATACCTGAGAATAAACCAGGCCCAGGTTTTCTGCAGGAGTGCTCCAAGTGAGTGATGGGAACACATGGCTGTAACCCTAAACAGCATTGTGGAGGCCTTTATCCAGAAGCCAAGTTTACAGATTTTCCAAAGACATTAAACAAACACTGTAACTTTTAACATAAACACAATTAACTAACATAAATATTTATGCAATTTTCTTTTCATTTCACTCAATGCATATGCCACACATGATTAAGAGTTTCTCCATAAGCAGTTGGTTTTAGGATATTACTATCATTCTTATCAATACTTCAGCTCTTCTGGAGCCAATGATTTCCTTGCTTAACACAAAGACATCTCCTGAAGTTAGTACTTGCTCCAGAGGATTTCAGGATTTATTCATCTTCATAGACCAATGATCTGTTAGGTACAGACAGCTTCCTTCAAGGTTCAGATATACAAGACTGTTTTTTTTTTGACTGTTCTGAATATCCAAGTGTTCCAACAGAACAATAGAAATCTTGCCACATGAAAGTAAGGACTGAGTAATGGACGTAAAAATGGATGCTTCAACCAGCATACAGCATTATTATAATAGCATTGGTGTAGCATTGCTATAAGCCCTGTAGTTTATAGTAAGAGGTCTTGCTATGAGAAGCAGTTGTACAATCAGCTAGAGGCATTGTACAGATAGAGCCCTTTTCGTATACACATTCTAAACACAATACGTGACCACAGTAACTGCTAGTGTCCCAACAATCTGGAGTCAAAGAAAAACAATTTCTGACTCCACTGAATTCGATAAAGACTTTCCAGTTGCATATCACTCCTACATGAGACTCACCAAGGTTGCAGAGCTGGAACTGAGCCTTATAAAGACATATCTGCAGAAGATCTCCCTCAGAAGAAGATACCTTACCTGGTAAACCTTTTTGAATTTAGTTTAACAAAAAGCAAAATGTTCCCTTAATGAATGTAGAAATTAGGGCACAGACGACTGTACAACTCAGTCAGTCCCATAAAACACCACCAGTTAATAATCGCGGTGCCTTTTATATGGTGTTTTGTTGTTGTTGATTTTTGTTTGTTTGCTTTGTTTTTTGTATCCTATCAGCATGATGAGAAGAAATCTAAAATTGGAGCATATCAGGAATTCATCTCTTTATTCCACACCTACCAGAGGTGTCATTTTTTCCCGTTTTCCTTACCCTGCCAGGCAAAGTAGCTATTTCATTTACTTTTATCATGGAAAGACTCCTCTTTTATTTTTACATGCTATCTGGTTATTGAATGTCTGTGAACATTCTAGTATATTATGGCTTTGCCTTCATCAGAAGAAGGCTCACTGCTGAGGAATGACAGAGAAAGAATGGAAGTCACTGGCAAAACATAAAAACAATCCAGCATCCTACCCAATGTGTCCTTACATGGATCTGATAGTCAGCTGTCCTTAAATAGCACTATACATGGAGAGTTTCAAAAGTTTTCAAATCCATAGCTAAGTAGCCCTCAAACTGATTCAACAGAGAGGGGTATGATCTCTTCATTATGAGTAAACATAATGATAGTCATTACTTGAGGGAGTTAAATCAGGTAATTTACAGGTTGTCTGCATTCAGATCACTCCAAAATTGACTGATGAAGCTGAGAAGAGGAGATGACATTCAGCTTTTGCGGCTGTTCATAACCTGTCATTATTCAGTTGTATTCTCAATCCCATACTATCAAGGAACTGAACATCTTTATTAAACACACACACACAAAAAGCATAGTCAGAAGAATGGGTTTTTGTTTGTTTGTCTTTGTGTTTTTTTTTTTTGTTTGTTTGTTGTTTTGTTTTTGTTTTGTTTTGTTTTGTTTTATTCTAGCATTAGTTAGAAAATGCCAGGATTAAGCTTGCCTCTGACTTTCAATCATCCTTCTTCGTATACACATTCTTTATACTATCTTAAATTACCTGATTTCATACTGCTTTTCCCACAGCGCCCTTACATTGTTCAGCAGCAACCTTGGAACTGTGTGGGATGGCTCAGGTTGATGAATGTAGTCTCTAGGCTCTGTTACAGCAGCTGGAGGACATGTAGTGAATGATGATGATAAGAGAAATCAGATAATAAAAAATCTGGAACTGTTAGTATATATCATCGCATTAACACCAACAAGGGTCATCAGCAGACTATAAAATAAATTCAGGCAAGCCAGGAATTGTTTTTTATGAAGATCAATATTTAACACTTAACTTTACCCCAAGTCATTTTTGTGACTGCATCAGCAACTTCAAAAATATTTTCAAACTATGGAAAACTGAAAAATTGTCCAACCTCTGTAAACTTTACACTGCTCATATGACTCAACCTTATTTACATAGGTACACAAGCGTCTTTTTCACCCCACGTGACACACATGACTTTTCAGGCTGATAAGAGTATTTGATGGAGTTTCTCGGATGATGGTGGACTGGATATTGATCAGGTTAGGATAAGAAGCTCTCTTTCTTCTTAGGTATGTATATGGCCTACACTGTAATGGCAGCTGAGGCTTTGTTGTATATTTCCTTGCAATCCTAAAGAAGTGAAAATCATTCCCATTTTACAACAAGCATCAGGTCTATAAATGACTCTTACAAGTTCATCCTGGAAGTCAATGACAGACCAAAATCTGGAACTAGAGCCTTCCAGGTAGCAATGTCACAAAACCCTTTTTTCTAGTAATCGTATTATAGGAAATCTGTGAAAAGCGATCCCCGGTCATTATAGCTTGTTTAGCTTCCCAAGTGAAACATAAGATCAACTGTATTGGTTTGAGTGAGATGAAAAGTTGAGTTAGCCCACATTTCTATCTTAAATTCTAGAGAAATTCAGAGGAAAAGGATGAGAACACAGCATTTCTATTTTGTAATACTTCTGCAAGATACATTTCTAGCTAAAGGCATACAATATCAAGGGGAATGTAGCTGATTCAACCTCTTCCCTCTGATTTGAGCAGATTTTGATTAAGCTGGAATGTATGTACCCAGTCCACTGATGGAATTAATCCCTTGTGCATAAATCATTTAAAGTTTATACAAGTAATACAGATCTCCAAGCCCATTCCTCAACTTCATTAATTGGTAGTATTACTGTACAGCCTTTAACATTCATAGACATAGTTATAAGTGATAATCTCCAGGATTTAAGCTACGGTTCCATGAGTCTACCCATGTGATGTCTTGTGTCTTTTCAAAATTATTAAAATATATTTCATAGAGAAGCCTCACAAAACATTCAGATGAAGTCAATAGCAATATGTGGTGTTATAATGGTTGACAGAGATGCAAAGACTGGGTAGGAAAAGGGTGATCAATGAGGAAGCTGTTTTGAAAAAGAAAGGAAAGAAAGGGAAGGAAGGAAGGAAGGAAGGAAGGAAGGAAGGAAGGAAGGAAGGAAGGAAGGAAGGAAGGAAGGAAGGAAGGAAGGAAGGAAGGAAGGAAGGAAGAAAATGGAAACAACTTTCAACTTTTGTGGTTACAATGGTTCTCTTGCTTTTGAGACACTGATGAATGAAATTTGACGCTTAGAGCTTAAAAAAAGTCTTTAGGAGCTTGTAAAAAGCCTACCCTTTCTTTAGGTGACTAAGTATGGACATGAGTTCTTAACCAGAGGATAAACATTCTCTTTTAATATATGTATCTACTTATTCAATCCAGTGAATTGTTTGGTGAAAGATACGAAGAAAATGTGTGCTTCCTTCTGTACCAATAATATCAAGCAGTGACTTAGGAAAAAACAGCATACAAGGGCCATTTACATAGTAGAAATTTTTCTATTGGTTTCAAATAATACTTGACCAGGTGTGTAGAGAAGTAATGAGGAATTATACTAGAAATAGAATTAAATCAGATTATACACACTCAAAACGAGTCTGTTCATTGTCCATGAGGATCTTTGAAAAGAGTTCTAATATAGACACTATTAACTTTGCTTTTATCTTTGCAACCTATTATGTTTAAACAGGTTATTTTCATTGCAGAAGTACATTTGAATACTCTGTGCAGTTGACCGGAAAATAAATTATTTAAGAAACATATCTGAAATGCTGAAAACATACAAAATCCCTTAACTGGTGTTGGCTTCAGTATTTTATTACAACTTTAAAGATAGGGTCTGGATGCATTTTGGCTAGGTGCAAATGAGGAAATAAAACTTTCTGGCACCACTTAAATTTCAGATGTAAAACATAGATGTGATTTTGATCTACCAATCTACCTGTAGCCTGCTGTCTTCACACATCTTTTTAAAGACAGTTTATTAATCTATGAGATTGTGTGCAATACTTAGCTGGACTACAAACCTACTCTGAGAGATGTATTTACAGTAGTAATCATTTGAAGCTCTCGTCAATTATTTGGGTAAATTTTGCAATGCAAATTTAAATGATTAAACTGATATACCCATTTTATATAGACCAAAATATCATATGTTCTTTCCAAGCATCTGCAGATGCTGTGAAATACATATGCTTTAATTTACTTCTACTGCATTTCCTTGTTCTCTCCAAATAGGCCAGACTTATCGCATCCTAACTGTGAAGGCTTATTTTTACTTATTATTAAAGAAATTTACCCACACTGTCACGAGGTGTTACAGTTACTAGGCAGTACGTTTAGAATCGGAGGAATGAATGATAAACAATGTAGAGGATGAGAAATATAAAGAGTATCTACTTTTAAAAACTAAAATATATTCGTATTTAATTGCACTGTGTTTCAATCTCGTGCAATACGTAGTCCCTCCAAACATGAAAAAAAAACATGCTGGAGTACATTTAAATGTGGTGAATGGTCTGAATGTTTTAGGCGACTAACATCTACCTTTATGATTACTTTCCATTCTCCCAAGCCATTTAATATTGCAGGAAGCAAAATGGTTTTGTGTAGCTGTAGTCTATCCAATATCAGCATGTTACTGGGAAGTTAAAATCTCATCTAAGCCAGAAATGTAAATCTGCCAGACCTCCCAAGAACAATAAAAGCTTTTTTTTCCTCCTTCTGTTCTTTAAAGGGTGGATGAGATAATATCGCTTCTATCTGGGACATCAGTCTTTCTGCTTATTCGTAAAAAGTTGTTCTTCTTTCAGCTCCTCCTTCAAAGTACAGTTGTTTTTCTGGACCCTTCTGATTCCTTGTGATTTATCCTGTCATAGCTGTATAAAAAAGTAAGTTGTGCAGACACAGAAATCATATAGGATCCTGTTTGATAGGATCATTTTATATGAAGTCTTTTAAAAAGTTGTATTCAGCTAGTGACCTTTTAAATTATGTTTACTAGTGAGAAAATGAAAATGTCTGAAGTCCAAGTCTTCATGTCTGAATGTCTGTTCATTTTTTTTTAGTAAATACGAAATGCACCTCTGTTTACCCAGGTGATGTTACTCTGTGTAGCTTTACAGAGTTAAATTAAGAAAGACTGGGAAGGAGAAATCAAAGCATGGCAAAGAAAAGATCACATCATAAAGCATGCCTCCATGCTTTGGTAACCCATGTCTAACCAAGCTAGCAAGACTTGTGACACTCAGAATGGAGTCTTTGAGCAAAGAAAATGCAAAAGCTTTAAAGCTACTGTTCTAGGAAAGACAAGGAATAAAGAACTTCCCAAAGGAACGCCAGGAGCATGCTACATTAAAATAGTTTGCATCTTCATAGAAGCTTTAGCATAGGTGCTGTAGCTTATCAAGCAATGCAAAGAAAGATTAAGGTCTAGCTTAACACATTCTGCATGCATACTTGTGTTGTTTCAGTCTGATCCTATGTATATTTGGGTGAATAAACAAGGTGAATAAATAGTGAAGAAGTTATTTCTTAGTCATTTTAATAGGCCTCCAATTACAGAGTGCCTGCAGAGCTTACAGCTGTGTGTTTGTCAGGTAGAAGCTCACTGCAAAACAGATAAGCCCCTTGGTAAAAGCCACAGATAACATCTTCAGAAGATGCACTTGAAAGACTCTGGAGGAAATGTGAATCTTACTGTGGTGGCTGAACTAATCTTGGCTCTGTAAGGGCCCGCAAAGATCTCTCCAAGAAAAATGACAAAATTTCTTAGTGATATGTATCATTTCTTTGTATCTCTTTAGAGAAAATTTCAGCTTGCATATGGACAGCCACAGCATTAAGGTGCCTGGGTAAACTCAGGGAGGAGAGCTCTCAAGCTATTAGGAAAAAAAAGACCAGCTTTCTCCCAAGAACACGGGGTCAAATTTCTCAAGTAAATTCTGATTCAAGGCATAAACTGTCTCTGAGCATACAGTGATTCATTACTGCTACCTTTTGGAAGAGCAGACTGCATGGGCATGGGGCTTACCAGTGTAATCACTGTGTTTAATGCTGTGGTTCTCTGAACCAGTGAGCAAATAACATATTCCATGATAATGCCATTACAGGCTTGTTTTTTGATTAATAATGGGAGGCAAAGGTCATCATCCCTTGGGAACTTTGATTTTGAGCTATTTTGCTTGTGACTCCTGTATTTAACTTTACTGTTAGGATACTACAGACATTGCATTTCCTTTGCTTCAAGTTTTGCTCTTTTTCCACTGCACCTTGAAAACATCTATTTATTTTATTTTATTTTAAAGAATTATTTATTTTAAAGAATTTAATACAGAGAATCATCTAATTTATCTTTACCCAATCAGCAATTATTACGGAGAAAATATGAACTGGAGTAAAAACTCTTTGAGTAATCTACATGTTTTATGTAGTAGGAATGTTTAATATAGAGACCTAAATCACTACCATTGGTGAAAACTTTGGAATTGTGTGCATTTAAATAATTATCTGAGAAATCTGTGTTGGAGAAATATCACTTAAAACCTTTCATTTGAGTATTTTATTCATTGTTCACAAAATATAAGTAACTAATTTTCTTTTACAATGGTGATTGCTGGTCTTCAGAATGCAGGCACTAGTTATTTGCTGAGAGCTGGGATAGTTCCAAGGTATTTCCTGCAACTTACCTCTACTTGCAGAGGTAGGTCCTTTCCCAGGGAGCTGTTATGACAAAGCCTTAGTCTGGCTGGAGGCCGTGTGATTTAAGGTGATATTTCCGTATACCATGGTATATATTTATTTGATAGCTAATCTGCCAGCAGAAAACATGCTTGACAGCAGAGTGCGAAAACTCTGTTATGAGGTGAAATTTTATTTGAATGTGTGGTCCCAGGAAAGCATAATACCCCTGCTTAACAGTGCAGTATGGACAAACAGACAAAACAGTTTGTTGATACAGAAATACGGCACTTTATTCACAGCATTGGAAAAGCTACAAGAAAAGGGTTTTTATAACAATATAAGTTGCAACTCCTTAAGGGTGCAAATACATTTTGTTCTTGAAGTCAGCATCAGGGAATTGTGGCAGGGCAGGGAGTTGGCTGGAGTTGCTCCCTTTAACTCTGACTTTAAAGGCAAGAACCCGTGTGTCTCAAGCGGAGAAGGATGAGCATGACTCCTGCAGAGGTAGCACAGCTCTTGGGATAAGGATAGGGAAGCACAGCAGGTCCCTGTTAGGCAACCGGGAATCTGCTTGCAGGAACCAGCTGCCATTTTAACAGCTTAAAACTACATGAGACTGTACCCAGCACAGCCCTGTCCCTGGGGACTGGACAGGGCAGTTTTAGCCCTTTTAAGAACAAAGAAAGCAGAGCCCTTACTGCTAGATCTCATTGCCCTTTCACAAAGTTCCTAGCACAGACACGGCTTTTTATTTATTTTTTTTATGTCTTCAGCTCCACTTTGATGAAAGGTGCCTTAACTCTTCTGTAAAGGCTAAGTTTCCTGTCTGAGATAATATTTAAGATGAAGACTGACTCTCTCTCCTGCTTCCTTCCTACAGACCAAAAGGAGGTCCTTTCAAATATACAGCCTTTAATCTGGAGGCAAATATATGTCCAGTTTGTAGCCCTCATCGCTTCTACAATGACTAGTGTTGCTGCTTACAAGTAAGTTTTTGAGCTTATTTAAACTTTTTCAACCCCTTCCTTCGCTTGTCTTATGCCACAGATGAATTACACTTTTTATTTTATCCTTGTTTCTGCTTACATAACGTTGTGCCATTGTGGATAACTAAACACACATTTAAGCCAGTACATTCCCATCACTTCTGCAATGCCTTCATTTACTCAGTTCAGCAGCAGTCTTATAGCTTTTTCCTTTTTAAATGGAAGGGTGTTTCAGTACCAGCCTTAAGATGTACAGAACCAAATTCCACATGTGATTTTATTTGTTTTACTTTCTATTATATTATTTCTAATACTGCTACTAGTGATAATAATAATGATACCACTATTCATCCAACATGAATCTCAAGGTATATGTTACTAGGGAATTATTTCACTAAAAAAATAATTCAATGCTTATTGCAACTAGTGGAAAAGATGTTTAATACTTCAAAGGATGCTGGACTAAGCCTTTATTGGTCATACTCTGCATTAAACAGCTGTGAAATAAGACATTCTCTAACAGAATGATTTACATGTGAGAAGCTTTATATGATGAATAATCACTATCGTTGTGTTTATTGCCCAAATATTAGATTGATAATCCATAATTAAGAAAGAACAGAGAAAATAAAAAACAGCATTTTAATATGTCCTTTTCCCTCCTGCATGCTGAATAACCCCTTTGTTCACTGGCTTTTTTAAAAGTGTTTTCCCCTCCCATGCGATTGTAATTTTTCTCTTCTGGTGATTTCTTTGTTTGTCTTAAAGTTGTGAAAGCTGAGAGTTATTTATCTGCATTAGTCTCAATGTGAATTATACCTGCCAACTTTATAGCTTTGGAATTACTTGGTACATTATTTACACTTTTTAAAAATTGTGCTCCTTCACCTGTAATCTTAGTAAAATACACAGATGTTTTGGACAAGTGTATTTTACTGTCTCTTCTGCCCTCTTATGGAACTGTTCATACACATTAAGGACTTAATCTAGTTCCCATAAGTGGGACATTTGCCACTGATTTTAGTAGCAGCTGGACTGGGCTCTTCATTTGCAGAAAATGGATGATCAGTGCCTTGTAAATAAATGTTTTGAACAAGTGAATAAGGTATAAGCAACTGAGAGGAAGAATAGGAGTGGCCAGCTGTTAATCTTGCACCTGAATAAGAACAAACAAGTACAATTTACACATGCATGATCATGGGTAGATGCATTAGGCTGCTCCATGGTTGGTATTATTTCTACATATTCCCAGGTGGGCTTTTTTTATTTAATTTTTGTCAAGTTGCTGTACAGTGCTCTGACTGTCTTGGTTTATGGAAACAGATGTTTCTTTGCATCACTGTTTATGAAATTTTGGTCATGGAGCTCAGGTCACAGATATCTGCCAGTTTCCTAAGTGCTAAAAGCATCAGTATTGTTTCTTTTGCTTATTGTTCTATGAAATATGCTTCCCTTCCTCCTCAGTCCCAATTTACAGAGGGAAAACTGAGTAAATCTTTTGCTGTTTGAGCAGCTGCTTCTGTTTAGATTCACCTGCTTGTTAGAAGATGGAGGCTGCAATGGATAGCATTGCTTTCTAAAAATATGCAGGCTTCTGATGCTCAGACTGCCTCTTGCATGTTTTACATCTGCTTTCTTTCCAGCTATTTTCTCTTCCCTTCTACAACTTATCTGTGGCAAATCCATGGGGTAAGTCTTTAATCAGACAGGACAAAAATACCTGAGAATCTCCAGTGGAAAAATAATGCAGTATACCAAAGAAGTAATATTATTCATAAGGAGTTGGTAGAGAAAACTTCCTGTTGGTATTTTCTCTCGTAAATAATACTTAGAAAAAAAAAAATGCTCTTGTGAAATAGGTACTGCACAGCTGAGTACCATTTTTAAGAAAATTTGTGATGAAATATTGAGCAAAAACATGTTTATCCTTCTTTGTTCACATATATTTGAAAGCTGATTGAAACCTAAAATCATGTCCTACTCATGAGGGAATAAAATGAAAATCTAGCAGAAGTGTATGTCAGCATCCCTGCTACATCCCATGGAGGAGGGAGGAAAGTGTGGTCTTAATCATGGGAAGAGAAAATGCTGTAGAATCTACAGTAGATTAAAATATAAAAATGTATAGATATCCACAGAAGTAATGTTAATTATTTATAAATTATAATAGAGAGGTGCTACTTTTCCAAAGCATGTTTTCTTTTAAGTGTCTCTTAGAATTCTGTTGCAGGGTTATAAATTCTTAACACTACAGAATGTCTTAAATTGGATGTCTTAAAGTCCTCATATTAGATTTCATCAGACTAGTACAGAATTGCTTGCTGCTGCACCTTCATATTGTGTTGTCCAGAACAGAACATAGATGGTGATCTTTTTCTGAGCAGACATTTACAGATCATTAGATAGCTGCTTAACGCTAGTCATGCAACTAGTTTGAGTTTAGCAGGACTGTTTATAAAAAGTGCTAAGCTAAGTATGTGCATAAGCTTTTGCAAGATCAGCAACTAAGATTTTAATACTTCTACATAGAGCTTGGTAAGCTTAGAAAGTGGTCAGTAAAATTAGTTCTTTGAATACAGCTGTAAATCTGTGGTGGTTTCCTGTATATCATCTCACAATAGCTTTGATTAACCACAAATCCCTGCAATAACACTTTTGTTCAACCAGATCCTGGTCCCACCCAAATGCATGGATATTTTTCTTCCTGGTTTGGTGCACTAGGATGTAGTGCTTATTGGAGTGACTAACGTAAAGATTTCTTTAAAAGAAAGGCATGTTCACTTCTTTTATATTCGAAGAGTCAAGAATATGATGATTTCTTTAATAAATAATACTATATCAAAAAAGCACCTGACTCCTGTCACTGATTTCTCAATCTCGTAGCAACAGCATCATGAGGCCTCACATAGGAGCTGCCAATGCAAACACAAGTAACAGGGTGCATATAGGAGCAAGAGAAGAGATTTTTTCTGTAGTAAAATATATTGTTGATCCTTCTAGAATATCTTCAGTTTTTTTTCTCTGTGCATGTGATATAGAAAAAAAGGAGAATGTGTTCTGTTTGGAAAAGCTGAGGATTCTGTTTGATAAACAGGATTAAAGCATTCATAAGACTTTAACATTTCCTTTTTGGGTCAACGCCTTGTTGTTTTCTTCCCTCAGGCTAAAATCTTACCCTTCTCTCTGGCGCTCAAATCATGACCTGAACTCACATAAGAATGAGAGGATGAGTTTGATAGTATGGTAATTCTGTTTCCTCTGTCTACCTGTCTTTTTACACAGTTGTGTCTTCCACTTCCAAATGCTTGTCCTTCCAGCAAAAGACCAACACACATCAGGTGTTTTGCTCCCTTTCCTTCTCCTATGGGAAAATGAGATTAGTCCCCTCGAAGCTGTTGAGATTCATATTAAAACCTTAACTCCCATATTGATTAAAGTTGTGGAAGCAAAAGCAGTCAAACACATTGTCCTCATCCTTCCTTCCTTCCTTCCCACTACCCTCCCTCTTCTTCACACTCGTTCAAAACTTTTGGCAGTGGCCCTATCCAAATTTGGAGATCCAGAGAAGAAAGATGGAAAACAATGTCAGTTATTACAGGCATTTTATCCACTATGGATCTTTGGCTGCAAAACAGTCTATGAAAAGGACACAGGGCTTCAAATCCAAAGGGTAGGTCAGATTAAGGCACAGTGTTTTGTCCCCCTCCTCTACACTTCACACAGCACAGCACTGTGGGTTTCTGCTCCCTTTTGTGATAATGTTAAGTCCAACACTCCTTTAGGAGCAGTAGCTGAAGAAAGGCCCTTACCTGCAGCAGCAACTTTGTTTAGGATAGAAATATGGGGTTATAGCTGGAACTCATGCCTATTATTTTAAACTTCTCAGGAGAACCTAATTTACAAGCAATTTCTCATGGAACCCACTGTTTTGGGGTTATTTCAATGTATGTGGGATGGTCAACAGGCTGCCCAGTGTAGTCTGGGACCTACCAAACTCAGTGGGAAGATAGTTTGAGCTCCTGCTTTGGTTTCTGCCACTTCCATCTGCAGTGATTAGTAGCAT
This sequence comes from Aythya fuligula, assembly GCF_009819795.1. Lineage (NCBI taxonomy): Eukaryota > Metazoa > Chordata > Aves > Anseriformes > Anatidae > Aythya > Aythya fuligula. Next base: position 7,652,844 of record NC_045567.1, read on the forward strand.
ACACAGACAGCAGTACTAGTGTCTTCCCGGGGCAATTTGTAAAATATCATCTTGTTCAGCATGAATAGAAAAGAGCTTCAATACTTGACCTTTAATTAATTGGAAGGGAGTGAGGTGAAGAGAGAAAGGGGAGAGAGCTACAAATAACATCCATTAATGGACTCAAAGTAAATATCTCCTTCCCTGAAGGCATTCCATAGCATAGAATTAGCAGTGAGATCCTAAACTGGTGAGCATCAGCAACTGGTCTTTAGTAACTGATGAAGCTATGTGCCCATCATGGCTGGCTTGCATGATCTGAGTGTGGCTGTGATAAGTTTCCAAGCTTTGCAATAATCTGACATCAGTAGGGTGTCTGTATTACGGATATTTTATCTAGATGAAACTAAATTGGTACTTACCGAATGTAAACAAGTGCATAATATGAACAGAACATAATTTATATAACTAAAGATTGGTACAAAATACAGTTAGAAACTTGTGTCATTTTCATTGATGCTCTTATCATAGTGAAACTGAGCTGACCAATCTCCAAAATTTTACAGAAACTCACAAATTTTTTGTCATTTATGGATATTACATTATGCACAATTTATTATAAATAATTCATCTTAGCCCTGTGGGCTTTATTTTATTAACTGCCCTTAGTTAGAAACTGTTTTTTACAGTCATGTTATGCAGCAGATTAAGTGTTCATCCTTACTGCCTGCTTTCAAAGCAGTCTGTCAGTTGTGATCAGACATGCCGTATGCTACAAAGCACAAAACTCGACCTGATGCCTTCTAACCGGGAAAGCAGTCGGCAGGAAGTTCCAGCTGAGGTTCACAGTTCCAAAGTCTGTAACCTTCTAATATTTTCAAGGTTTCATGTGTTTTACACAGGTCAACACATGGTCTGCTTCTCCTAAAAGTTCACCAGCAGTTTAGCAGCACAGTGAGCTCCAGGGTTAGAAGAGAGAGAAAAGTACATTGATGTAAAATACCTATTGTTATCATAATTTTTTAGCCTAGATGTTTAGGTAAAATCACACAAGGCATCAGATTCTTGGCTGTAAGAAATACACAGGGTTCTATGTGAGTCAATGAAATGGTTAATTTACATCAGGTGAGGATCTGACCTAAATTTGTTTCAACTCTGAGTTACTGGTGCATATGCCGCATTACTCTCACATATGGAATCCTATCACCACTGTATCAAAGATGTAATTAAAAACCTGCCATAACAAATGTGCACTATGCCCTACCAAGTTCTTGCGTTGACAAACTGCCAGAGGGGAAGAGTTTGATCTTTTACTCAATGTGGCTTGCCTCTGGTCCTAAAGGTGCTATCAAAGAACTTGAGAGAAGCGGGCCATGGTGGAGCAGTGGGGAGAGGCTGCTTCAAGCGGTCGGCTGCCAGGCTATCCGGCCTTCTTGAGTACAACTTGCACGCTGTTGTAGCACCAAGCAAAAGATAGGCAGAGCAAAACACTGAGCACAGTTTGTTTTATGGTGATAGCAGCTCCTTTCTACTAAGAATGTGAGTAGCAGAGTTCTGCACCAGCTGCTACTTCTGGGTGGTCTTCAAGGCTAACTTCAAATACTGGCCTGTGCAGTAAAATAGCATGGAAGTGTCAAAGACATAAGTAACTCTGGTAAGGTCTTTATCAGCCGACAGGCCTCCATTTTCTGGTCAGCTATGTGCTGAGGAGGGGCATAACAAGACACCATTCCTGCCTAAAATCCTAGGGCAAGGATGTATATACAGAAATAAGAGTGGGCTGGGTGTTCCTTTGAATAAATGTGTTCTCAGACTGAGCTCCCAAAACTAATGATCAAATGCTAATAAGTATCTCAATCTACTTCCCAAATTCATTAATCTTGCATGAAAACCTAGCAGATAAAACTATGCTGTGCTTGAGTGGTGGCAGGCCAGAGGATGGCCATAGAAGTTGTTTACATATATGAAACATCTAACTCATTTCTTCAGTTCTTTTTTGTTTGTATTCCTGTAGAAGTTTTCAGTATATCTCTTAATGCCACCACTCAAAATAAATTCCTACATAACCATTATTCACATTATTTAATAAACAAAACTGAAACCAAACCTAATCAGAACAAGTAAAAAGAACCCTTGATGTTAGCATGCAGGACAATGTGATTCCCAAATGGCTACTTCAAGAAAATGCTAAGAAACAGTTGTGCCTATGGGCTATATCCAGAACCCCCAGAATTCAGTGGGAATATTTTATGATTCGCTAGCATTTACATCAGACCATAAATGTGCAGCATACTTTACAGAGCATTTCAGTTATTTACAGCAGGCACAGACCCTCACTTTCTTTGCATGGAACTAATACATTGTTTTAAAAGCATGTGGAAGAAGATGGCTGCTCTTTGTTTAGAAAACTTAAAAAGCTTTAAATCCATGGAGTGGTTTTCTACTGATTTTACTCATGAGGAAATGGGCATATACATGGGTATATAGACACAAGAACAAATATTGTCTTGGTGATAGATATCTAAAAAGACATTAAAGATAAAATGATTCCACTCAAAGAAGGCATATGAAATCTAGGTATTTTATCATTTATTTTGCTGCCGTTGCTTTGTAATCGATCAATTTTATAAGAAATACTTTTTAAAAAAATATTAATATAATTAAATGTATTTTATTTTTTATAATTGCAGAACTTAAAACATATAGGGAGGTGTCAGTAAGACCCTGTTACTTGTGATACTTTAAAAATCAATGTAAGAACAGCTCTCATTTGAAGGTGCTTGAAGTTCAGACCTTCAGTGTAAAAAGCCTAAGTTCTTCATTAGGAAAATAATGAGAGGTCTATTTATCTACAAGTTCTGGAAGTCTGGATTTCTTTCTGCACTAAAGGCTAATATCAAAAAAAAAAAAAAAAAAAAAAATCACCTGGGAATGTTAAAATTCAGAGACCTATATGTATCTATGACATATTCCAGCTGTACACAAAATGCACTTAATCCTGTACTGAGAACTTGGCATTCAAACCAACAGCCTTAATAAACAGAACTACATGTTTTCATTTGCTATTAGTGCCCTTCACTTTTGTCTGCTGAGGGAAAGGTTAGTTTCAAGACAAAGCTTTTGTTGGGCAGAATAGCAGAGCACACTCTGTCAGTGTTATCAGTGTCTTTAAATGGGGAACATATTTAACTTGACACAGGAGTAAAAGAAAAATAGAAATAGGATTTGTGAAGTAAAAATATTGAGCTCTAATATATCTCACAGAAACAGAGAAGCAGACAAGAAGTGATGGCACCTTCAGCATCCCACATTATGGAGGAAAATGTACTTTTGTTAAAATATATAGGGGCAAAGCCTGAATTTTTAAATGAGCCAGGGTATGGTGTCCAGAATCTTTATGCAACTGAAGATTGCAAAGCCCAACAAAAATCTGTACCAGCACCAATGGCTGACAGAAGAGAGAAAATCCCTAAATTGACAGCTGATTTCAGTTTTCTTTTGAGAGACATGAGAGACATACTCTGTTTCCCCAGTGGATGTTGTACTTGTGCAGCCGTACAGCAGCACTATGGTGGTCTCCCAGATTTCTCTGATATTTGTAGGACTTTCAGTATTCAAATCTGCTCACTGAAAAGATCATGCCTCTTTTTGTTTACACACTGATTACCAAAACAGGCGAAGAAAAGTAAAAATGCAGTTTTCTCGGGGGTATCAGGAAGAAGCAAGAATAGAGCTACTCCCTGACCACTGCACAGGCCCACAGCAGGCTGCTGGTGACAAAATCCATTGGCAGCCCCAGGCAGGCTGAGGTTATGAACCAGGTCCAACACCTTATGGGGAGTCAGAGGGAAGGGAGCCAGAGAAAACATGTGAAACCAGCTACAGTTTGGGTCTAAGATCCTTCCAGAAGGTGGGACAAAAGATCAGGCTCCAGCACAGATCCAAGGGCTACGTAGGAGTGAACAGAGATAAATCCAGACTAGGTACAACCACAGCATAGCTCAGAACAAGACTTGAAACCCATGGCCTGAGCTGAAGCAGGGTTTGTGTAGGAGTGGGTAGGGTAATGGAGTGGGCACCAGGTGATTCTGGTGAGGGCAATTTAGGCCAGTTAGCGTGGTCAGATGTAAGCATCTTGCCTGTGTTGGTCAGAAGCATAGAGAGGCTTGGTTAATTGTCAGCTTATCTTACAGTGAATTTAGTAAAGGTTTTAATTTTTGTGGTTAGTCATGTTTATGTAATGGAATATTGTTCCTTTGTTGAACTGAAGAAATTCTAATATACAATACGAGTGTTTTTTATTGCTGTTTTTGTAAGGTAGTAAAAGGTGTTCAAGACTCCTTTCCAGGTATACAGTTCTTTTACTCTTATCTATGCCTTTAATGTATTACAAGACTCTATGTGGCTTTAAGATCTACGAAAAATGTTTAATAGAGCTCCTATTTTTAGTTCACCTGTTTATTTCTTATGTAGCATAGGAAACTCGATTATTTCTTTAGAGATATCAGTTGAAATCCCAGGAAAAACATAACAGGTTATCAAGTCATTATATCTATTTTTAAAAAGGCAATTACTGCTAAGAGGATGTTGAAAAATTAGTTTCAGAAGTCTAGTGCCAAACAAGTACGAAAATCAGTTCACAGTACTTTACAAATGGTCCTTAGTCTTCCTAGTAAAGATGCCCATGCTTCAAGTTGATACCAATACCGTTGCTCATGCTGCTATACCAAATGGAGAAGCAAAACTTCATGCTACTCTTCAGACCAGTAAGGAGTGCTAAGTTGACTTAAACCTTAGTAGTACAATTTCAAATAATAACTAATCCTTTAAGCTTCTGTAGTTTTGTTGTATTTTATGAATGAGGCTGGATGTGAGCTTCAGGTTTATCAAGTATTTTGTTTGTGCCAAGTGCTCTTCCCAGGGTTCTACTGTTGTTGCTGACGTCTACTGTGGTGCTCCTGTCCTAGCCCTAGTATCTCCTGCTAGCTATGGGCTTACAAAAATCGTTCTTTTGGATGCTTTTGAAATTGCTTTGCAAGTCCTCCTTCAGCTAAACAAAGCATTTTCTTGGTGTGTCATGTCTGTAAATAGCACTTAAACATTTTGTTATTTTTTTTTTTATGATATAATCAAAAGGGTATAGTAGCACTTGGTAAAAAGGAAAATTTTGCAATCTGGGAGATCAGCAAATGAAAAGTGATAAAAATTCAAATGGAACTTTTTAGTGGTTCTGAATCTGTTTCCTATTACATTAGGAATTTTCATGGATAAAACATGGAAAAAAATGTTTTTATTTGATGATGAAATAAGTGTAATTGTCATCTGAATGTTCTTGGAGGTACTTGTGAGCAGCTTGTTTCTTGCACTACTAAAATGCTGTGAGCAAGCTCTTTGACCTCAGGTGCAAGTTTGCTGCATGGAGGCGAAATAATTTACAAACTGTGCTTTACTGTGCTGATGCTTGTAAGTGACATAAGTATAGAGTAACAATTAGCAGTGGCCAGAGAAGTGCTGACACCAATTCCTAGAGGAGATGATTTACTCTTAGTGCTGACCTGTCAATAAACAGTGATAAACTTCACCAAGAAACAACAAGTTTTTACTGTGTAAGTGCTTTTGTTCGTGAATGCTGCTGAATTTTACTTTCCATCTGGCCCAGGTCCTGGGGGCTTTATGGTTATGCCTAATGATAAAGGCCAGGTGGTCAAGTTTTGGGAGCTGTCTGTCACTTGTTCAGAAATGGGATGTGGCTGTAGTTGAGAGAAAATAGAGAAACAAAAGGCAGTGGCAGCTGGGGTGGGCAGGGAAGCAGAATTCCTCTCATTCTCAGCCCCTTCTCCTGTTCAAGCTCAACAACACCTGGATGTTCCTTTGGTAATGGCTGCTCTGGGGATTCGGTTGGGGCTGTTCTGAAAAGCAGTAGCCTCTTTTATCAAGCAGTATCTTGAGAGTGCTCGCTGAATGCACTGCACCACTTCCATTGCTCTGTGAGATACTTTGGGTAATTGAACTGCCCTGCCTGGAGAGTTTGGATTTTGTCTGAGAACCTTGCTCTAAAATGCTGTATTCTCCTTTACGGGAAAGGATGTTCGTACGATGTATGCAGTTAGTGGCTGTACGATCTTGTTAGTCTGGTGTCTGTAATAACATTGAGACACATCTATTACAGCTTGGTAAATGCATTAGCTCATTTTTGTATAAGATGCATTCCTACCTTGTTACTTCTACCTAATTGAGATGAATTGTGTAGGACAGAAGACACCTCATGCTCTTTGTCATACAAAGTGCATGTAAAGCTTCAAAACCTGTAACAAATACACAGAGCACATGCACCTAAGCTTGTAATAATTTTCTGCTGTCCTTCTTATAAGCCTTGACATTAGTAACATCTATGTACTCTTGGATTCCTCTCCCCTCCCCCCCCCCCCCCCAAAAAAAAAAAAAAAAACTCCAAGACATTTATAAATATAGTAGTAAAATGTATGAAGGCCTTTAACAGAATGCTTTAACTTCAGCGAAGATTAGAGTATAAATTTAGTTAGAGCATTTGCAGTCGGTGAGTTACTTTTCTAGGAAAGTTTTGCTGAGGCAAATCAGGTCAAACCAATTTTACTGGTGTGGAGACAGTGCAAATGTAATTGAAGAAGGTTAGTTGGTATTTAGCTTTCCAATGTCACTCCAATGAACTGGTGGCCATTTACCACCGTGTTTGTGAAAGGGGTACTTTAGGATAACATTTACTAAGAGAGCAGTGGGGAGAGAAAGCAACAACATGTTTTGATTACTCTGGAATTCGTCCCTTGTCAGCACACGAGGGCAGCGGTCTTGGGGAAAGCAGGGTGGCTGCCCCGTTTGCTTCCCTCACAAGCTTTCCTCCTTCAGTTCCTCCCTGAGAACAACTGGTATATTTTACTCTAACTGTAATGAGTAGATCCTTTCCTAATTAGCTCTGCTGGAAAGCAGATGATCATGTCCACCTGATAGTCTTACTGAAGCTTCACTGAGCTTAATTTCATACTATTTATACATTACAGTGATCCCATGAAAATATATTGCTAGTAATTTCCCTTTCTATATTGAATTGCATAAAAACAAAAACAAACAAAAACAAAGGTGTTGCAAAGGTATTGGAAGTAAAACTGGAATCTGTGTGCGCTTATTAGTGCTTATGTGCATGCTTACAAAAACCACCTTAAAGATCTCATTTTTTTGCAAACTTTAGTGTGCAAAATGATTTTAAGGCTTGTTAAGGGAGCCAACAGAAGTCATTTATTTCTTTGGTTGTGAAAACAGTTTTGAGACACTGGCTCATTTTCTTTCTTCAGTGGGAATAGAAGTGATTGATGTATTGCATATCGCCAGAGTATCATGATTATTAGCCTGAACTCTAGTTTTGAAAGCACACCTATACAGTCTCTCCAGGTTCATGTTTCCATTTTTTTTCTTCTTAGATTAAAAGCACAAATTTATATTTCACGTTTTCTGTTTAAATTTTGAATGTTCTAAAAATTTGCATGTTATTTTAATGTTTTGTTATCTTGTCTTTATTCTGTGCACTTCTAGAAACTGAAGTGTTTCTTAACAGTGCTTGATGCAGAGCCTTTCCAGTTTTCTTCAGGAAGAGAATGAAATCTATACTCTGCATTTTCACTTCCTCTGAACCTAAAGGATTTTCAGATTTTGATCGCGTGTAGGACTGAACTGAATCAGAAAGTTCTGATTGGGTGACTAGTCAAAATCATTGACTAGAAGTGCTTACCAGGTGTCAAGATGGAGGAGCTGTGTGTCAAGTACTTCTGAAAAAAATAATCTCAGCCCTGACCACTTTGAGGCTTGACCATCTGGGTGTTCCTTTCTTTATTACATCAATATAGTGAATCTGTAAACAAGTTTTGCTTTGTGGAAGATGTGAAATAGTCAAAGCATGCAGTCTTGGTAGTGATAATTGTCATATTTTGGAGTAATATAGTCAGCAAGTCAAGGGGAGGAAAAAAAAATACAACAGTAACTGTTTTCATTGCTGCTTTTGTGAAGTAGGAAGAGTAATTCAATGAAGAGCACTGTCTGGCAGTCTTAGTTTTTTCCTTGAATAACTATGACTGTTCTATACCTTGTACACAACAAAAGTGTCACAGCTGCTTATGAGCTTGATGATTTGAAACTTAACTTACAATAACCCAAGATAAGTTGTGAAGTTTATTTCCTTTATAAGAAATGTGAAAATTTAATGGATATGTGCTGAATATACAAGTTACAATTTTACACATAATCTGTTCTGAGGTATGTAATTGTGACCAATTAAAAAGGAAGATAATTTGATTAAAACCTATAGGTTAAGGCTGTACCATACAGACACATACCCAGAGCAGACCTCTGGAATCAATTGAAAGGCTGGATAACACAAGAGCAGCTTAGGAATGGTTTGCTCTCAATTAGTTCATATAATTGGCTAGTGTTAGAGAAATACCATAAAATACTCTTAACATGACACCTATGAATCAGTAGATCTATTTTCGATCTTAAAAACTAACTGAGGTAAATATAAATATAACTGTAAAGCGGTGTGAATTAGGTTCTGCAAGGCAGATTCTGCATTTCATTGTAATGATTACATAAGCTTACCTGTTACTGGCTAGATCACAATTTTCCTGGGAAAACAAAAGGAGGAATGATAGTCTCTTTAAATAAAAGCTGTTTGTTAAAGTAAAAAGAGAAAAGTCCATTTTACAAAACCTGTATGCAAACTATTAATTACAGTTTTGTAGTTTTTTTGTTTGTTTGTTTTGTTGTGTTTTGTTTTGTTTTGTTTTGTTTTTTGCATGGGTTTGATTTCAGTTTTGTATTTATAGAAAACAAGACAGAACAAAAAGCACAGTGTGGTATGATGATGTGCACATTGCATACGGCTGTGCGTTGTCTGGTGTACTTACTGAGAAATGTCATTGCATTTTTAAGATAATACATAAGTAGCCAAGCCTGGCATGTAATAATGTGGATTGTATTTTGCAGTTAATTCAGCAGTTCTCAGTGCTCAGTAGAAGTCAAGCAGTTATATGCATGTAGGTAGTTAGAAAATAGACGTGGGGAAATAGCAGTGAGCAAAGCTTAGTTTGGTTAGGAACAAAGTAAAATCAAAGTACACAGGGTAAAACAAAAAGCTTATTATTCCTTTACATAGTAGCCATTTCTTTAATTTCATATTCGTAATAGAACGGTGATAATATAAATGTGTACTGTGCTTGCTGTAGGAACAGGAGGCTTCCAAAGACTTCAAGGATGGCGTTATTTCTGTTAAAATTGGGGCAAACCTACAGTTCACATTAGGAGGACAAAACTGGTTTGGAAGCAGACTCCCTACAAGATGAGGATAAAAATGAGAGACTACTAGCAAATGTGAAACATGCTGTTAGATTCTGGACCTTTCAAAGCAATGCATTTTGAGATAAATGTGCAATAAAGCCTGTGTTTAATCTAGGAAGAGGAGCAGTATTCTACTGGTAAAAAGCAGAAGGAAAATAAATTGCATCATCTATAACCTTTGCAGTCATAGGCTCAGTGAACAGAACATCAAAACCAAATGTAAGGAAAACAAGCCTCTGTATTCAATTTACCTAGTGATATCCGGCCTTACAAGAAGCTTTAAGTATATTCATTCTTCTAGCTGCAGTGTGAAAAAATCAGTACTGAGCTCAGTCTTCAGTGGATGAATATATCCAGGGGAAAAAAAATCGCTCAGAGCTACATCCAAGGTCTGTCAAAGTGATTGGAAGTAGTCCCACAGACTTGAAGGGCTGTGGATCCAGGATCTTAAATATGTAAATGAAAGTTTGATTGCTTTGGGTGAACAATATTACTGCTAATCATCCAGCAAGATATATCTGATTATTTGGAACAGCAAATAGTCATTTGGTTTCTGACAGAATACAATGTGTGTTTAAGCATATCAAATGTGTTTGGAGTTAGTAAAGGAAGAATCTCAAGATGTTTGGGTTTGGTTTGGATACACATCCAAAATGTGCATGCTTAGCTGAAGCTCTTCAGTCTGCAGCAAGGTTTTCTTGAGAAATGAGCAGTCCTGCTAGGCTTTTTCAGTGCCAGAGAGCCAGAAGTGCCAGAGCAGCCAGGCTGATTGGCAAAAAGGAGAAACTCACAGGCAGGGACAGAGGTTGGTTTGAACATGCAAGTGCCCTTAAAAAAAAAAAAAAAAAAAAAAAAAAAAGGCAACAAAAAACTCTGTTTTCTGAAGTGCTTATGTAAAGATGATAGTTCAGCATCAGTCTTCCTGCCTTCATGCAGGAGGGCTGGCTGAGAGCATTACCCACCTCCAAGCCATTGCCCTATGTTTCCCTGAGCAGGCTTGGCCCTCCTGTGCCCTGAGGTTCCTCTGGGTCTTTGAGCTTTGGTGGCAACACTGACATTTCCTTTTTGGGGTAATATGTGAAAATCTTTACAAGTGCCTTTCTCCACTGTTTCTCCTCTTTCAGGTGTTTGGGGGGGGGTGGGGGGGGGCATGGAAGAAAGAAGCAGGGAATGAAATGTGGAATTTTCTGGAGTTTCCCAATCCTGTCCAGTTCAGGGTCTGCTTTATTGGTGGCTTTATAGCCACCATAGCCATGGTGAAACCCGGGGGTGTGAAACTGATATACTGACAAATTTCCATGCTATGCTTGTTGTGTGTGGGTTTTTTTTGTTTGTTTGTTTTTTCCTGCTGGAAGTAAATCCATTTGTGCTTTGCTGCTCCTAACTGCTTTTTCCAAGGAAGACTTTGAAATAGGGAGAGTCTTTACTTCTACATACTGCACTGGAATTGTCCAAATCGTGCTTTATTTTGCTGTCAGTGACATGCCACGTAGCTTAAGTCCTGTTTTCATGCAAAATACCAACATTTTCCCACTCTGGAGACACCATAGATATCTCATAGGAGATGTTACCTCACACACATTATGTTGATGAGATGTTTGAACTACTTTGACTGAGATAAAACTGACCAACTGGGGCAACTGACATACCTTGACTCATAGATTATGGATAACATTGACTGTGTGCTTTTACTGAATTTGTCATTTAGAGAGCTAGAATATGTCTGACATTTCAGAAAGTTGCCATGGAACTCTGTCGCAGTAGTTCAAACCTGACCTATAGAAGTTTTGCTCTTCTGAGCATTTCTTTCTTAAACAGAAACCACTGAATTAATTTTACTTAATAGCTAAGCAAAAGGAGAATATAAGCAGGTAAATACATTTCTAACTCCTTGCGTCATGGATTAACCTGGGCAAATTAAAGACGGAATTACATTATCTTTTCTGTTTGAAAAGGACCATAAAAAGTATTGTTCTGAAGACAGCTGTCATCTTTTATTGGCCTGGGTGCGTGTGTGTGTTTTTTGTTTGTTTTTTTAAGGGAAGGAGTAGAAGTCATCCTTGGCAAGGTCTCCTTTTCTAAGAATCTCTGATTATGAATGTTGTGCTTTAGCTATCCTCTGTCTTCGGTTCTGTGCCAGGATTTATCAGGATGGAAGATGTTCTCAGTGGTGGTGCACTTTTTGCCACTAGCAATGATTTTCCCTAATAGGGCAAGTTCATAAGACTCATTACCAAGAAGGGAATAACGGGAAAGGAAGTTTCAGTGCAATTTTTGTTTTCCTTTTTAAAAAGGAGAAGGAGGCAAAGGATGGAGTTAATATAAAATCCTGCTCTCCAGTTAGCTAAAAGATGACCTGCAGTTTTTGGAATTACGGTATGTTCAAAGATATGTCACTGAAATAATGTAATGCCACAGACATTAGGCCATAATGACCTAAAAAAGTATGTGTTTAGTAGTTTGCAGCTGGAGTCAAGGAAGGAGCAAAACCGCTTGAAGTGAGCCAGACCCACACATTCTGAAAACCATTATTACATTTAGAGCACTGGCTAGGAAAAATATTCATAGCTAGCAGTTTGTCTTTGGTTTAGATTAAATGTCACATGATTAGCAGCTTGCAATGGTGTGAGAAGAGCTTTTAGAGAGGTTTTCTGAATTTTTATGTAGCTATCAACTGTGATCTGAAAGATTACAACTGTGGTCCCAATTCCAACTGTGGTCTGGAATTTCAGAGGATGGAGCTCTCATTTTTCTTAGGCAAAGAGAAGGAACTTATGAGAAATGGGAGTTGATAAGGACCACCCAGATCAGGTAGAGGACTTTCTGAGTTTCTTGAAGCCCTTTCTGATCACAGAAGCTCTAAACAAGCAAGATATCTAAGTATGTGCTCAATAGAACACTGAGTAAGGGAATAATTTGTTAGAAGATTAACTTTTAAGAGTCTAATAAGACCTTACTACTATATCGTTAATCCTGCCTGTGCACCCACTAACCTAGAGTCCAAAAACCAGCATGAAGAGGTAAAATCACTGTTGATACAGACCTAAATTTCATACTGACTGCCTTATAGGTAGACTAAGGCACGGGATTTCAGATGTTTCAATTGACAGTCCTGTGCTCTAAAGCCCAGATCTCTTTCCTGAGAGGGCATATACTTTTCTTGGTGTCCAAGTCACTGGTGGTTTGGCACAGTGTATACAGAGTTTAACATCGCAGTTTCCTTCTCAAGTTATTTTTTATCTCTGTGTTACTTTACTCTTCCTCAAAAAAGTTTTGTTTACCTAACAGCTGAAAAACTTGTATTTTGAACTGCAGTAGGCAAATTTTAAAATCACTACTTAGTTTAAAAAAAAAAAAAAGGTACCAACAGAAAACAAATCTAGAGGACCAGGTATTAAACTCTACAGAATTTGTACATAAGAATATATTGGTTGTTTTTCATCTAAATGACAAATGATGATAGTCATTAATCTTTGAAGCATCCCATAGAACAGTACCAGCAGGTACTTTAAAAAATGAGTAATGATTTTATCAGCATGGGAGAAGCAGCACAATCCTAAAACTGTTCTTCAAAAGGAGTTTTAAATGCCTGTTCTAACACATCAGGCAGACAAATTCTGCAGGTAGACTGGCCAACTTCCCATGTGTGCAGTTCTACAAATACAGCAAGCAAAATACCATAATACTCAATATAAATATTCATTGAAATGCAGAAACAAAATACATCTGCACCAGTAGTGATAATTATTCCCCTCTTTTTTTCTACATAAACATCCAGATACATGCTTATGTGTTAGCAAAATTTGTATTAGAAACTAATCTTATCAATATGTACTGTTAGCCTGGATTATGCTGGATTTGTTATCTATTGGATAAAATATTACCTCATGTAACTTGGCCTGGTTACCAACTCTCTTGGCAGTCCTCACCCAAGGTAATTAGACAGGCTAGGTACTGATCTGATTTCACTTTTGCAACAAGGACTATCTCTTTCCTCCTATGAAAATGCTAAAATGGGGAAAGGACTTGGCTCTTTACTGTTTGTTTTTAAGGTTTCTATTGTAATCCTCATCATCTTTGCACTAGAGATTAATACTTTTTGGTAAAATGTTTTCTCCAAAGTGAAAGAAGCATGGAGATATATATTTATATTATATATATATATATAATATATACATTTATATATTAAAAGTGGTGTTAATATGACTAGAAAATGTTCACTTTGATCTTCTTTTCTGCAATGTTGGTGCTGTGGTGTTGGTGTTCGTGTTTTTTTGTGCAGTAGTCTGGTCTCCTTGTGTTAAGCAATTCCTTGGATAGTTTGCTCCAGAACATCTTTGGTTAATAAGAAACCAAAATATAAGCCTTGTGATAATTGATAGGTCATTAGCAGTACTCTAGTACATCAGATAAGGCAATTAATGATTTCACATTTCCTAAAAAGTATGGCTGTGTTGGGCAGAGTCACTTCAAGATGTAGGATGTGCTCTTCTGTGGCATAGTTTGAATGACTGGGATTCACCTGGTTGCATTTCTTTTCTGTAATACTTACTTTGACTTTGCAATAAATTTTATTTTTTATTTATTTATTTATTATTTAATTATTAAAATTTATTTATTTATTAAAATTTATTTATTTTTAATCTTTAACTGGTAGCTGAATTCTTATGTTATTAAGAATTAGTATTTTAGTCACTCAGAATTTTTGTATACCAGAGCTGTCATCTGATCACGATATGTAAGGAAGAAATGAGAGAATTAACTGAGCTTTGTCATTGGAAAGGTATTTCACTTTTTTACTGTATATGTATTAGAAATGTTAACTATGATTTGAACATCATGGAGTCAACCTTAGGAACAATTCTTTTGGAATAATTTCTTTCCTTTTTCAAATTTGAAAAAAAAAAATAAAATATTTCGGCTGATTGCAAACAGTTACTTGTAATTTCTTTCCTGATATGGTATAAAAGCTCAAGACATAATAAACACAGTTACATATCATAACCTAGATATTTAGGACTCTAATATTAGCACAAGAGACCTTTGCTTTGCTTCAGATATGGGCATATTGAAGTGTTAAATCTCTGAGATAGTCTTTGATAAAAGAACTGTCTTTTATTTTAAGGCACAGGTGCATGAAACTGAACTGTGAAAGATGTTTTTGATGAAGAGTTTGTCTTGTAATAGTATTAATAAGAAAAGTCACTTTTAATGAAGTGATGAACTAAGTCAGGAGTAAGGTCTTGTTAGGGTCAGTAGGTTTACTGGTATTAACTTTTTGTAGCTTAGGTGCCATCACAGACACTTCAGTCTTGCCTTATGCAGAGGGACCCCAGCAGTGCTAACTTCCACTGACTTAAACTGTGGTGGAAATGCAGCCCCTTTTCTCTACTTCTGAAGTAAATGATGTTAGCAGGATCTTAGGTTACTTCAGGATTTTTTTCACTCTTTTTGTGTTGTTCCAATTTGCAACTGGAACTTTAAAACACTGCTGGTGACTGGACTTGAACCTCAGTCTCCCAAAGGACAAGTCAGAACCAGTGGTCTCTAGCAGGTCCCTGTCAAGTAAGGAGCTAAATGCTCCTTGCTGTTCTCTCTCTCTAGTCCTTCTTTCTTCTCTAGATAAATGTTCCTTAATGTTTCATGCTGGTTTGGATCAACTGTTTTGTTTTCTTTTTAATATTGAATAAAACACCTATTGTAAAATTTCCTACTGATTTGTAGTCTAATATTAGATTTTTGGAAAACACAAATAATACACCACCAAATTCCTGACAGTGAATCAAGGGAAGACAGAGGAGATAACATCCTAGTGCAATGAAGAGAGGAGAGTTTTAATGGTATTGCTGTTGAAAAGCAGGTGTATTTTTAACCTCTCTCCAACCTTTAGGGTAAGAGCATGCTTGATCTAGCAAGGATTCCAGTACTGTCGTGATACATGGCACTGAAGGTTTTATCAGTTGCTCAGAACCTCAATTAAAGACACTCAGGTGTTCTGTGAAGCAGTGGACAAAATATTTTATTCAAATATTAAATAGATTTTGCCTGAAACTATAATGGGTTCCTACTCATAATGTGAAGAGATCCTTTGGGTATAGAATAATAGTACCATGCTTCATTACTGGAGCTACTTTAGATGTGTATCAGAGTAAATGTTGCATCTGTTATGCATGAAGGTTGAGGACTAAGCAAGTGAAACTCATAACATGCAATGGAAAAGCCAGTCCTAATGGCACAAAAAGATGTAAAGAGGAAGTGTAGATTATGTCAGCACATGACTGAAGGAGTTAATTGCAGCACTTAAGTGAGCCGATAGCATCTCAAAATAGTCTTGAAAGTGTTGGAGGAAGAATAGCATTAATACAACCAATTCAGAGATGGGATCACATCCTCCGCTGATGTAAGCCAACATCCATATAGTTGCCAGAGTTCAACCTGCTGTGTGAGGTGACTTCAAAAGCTACTGGAGAAAACTGTTTAAAGTATATCATAGCTGGATCCCACTGATTTATGTCTAGACTTGTGGCAAAGCTCCCTCATGATTTGGTATCGAAGGCACAGCTATTACATAAATAATGTCTTATATTTATAAATACCTTACTCCTGAGGGAATACTTTCAAATTACTTGGAACATCCTAAAGAAATATATAACTGAAAGGTGGCAGAATCTGTCCTGCACTTATGAAATCTGAAATACAGTTCAAAAGGTGAAACTCGATTTCGATATCATTTTATCTGTTAAGCATGTTGTGTGGAATGTAATGTAATACATTTTCATTCACCTTAAATGATGCATATGAAGTCATTTGTGCTATGTTGAAGGCATGAAGCTTCCTAGTGCAGCGAATGGAAAAGATAGAAGGGAGTGCAGGGAGGAGTAAGGTGTTGATGTTACTAAATATGTCTCAAGATCTGTCAGGTCCAGACAAGTCACTGGGAAATCTGGAGGTAATGCTTTTTGGCTGGTGATTAAGGTTAATTCAACTGACAGACAGAAGTATAAATACTGATTCTTAACTCTTCATGGAGTTAAAATGTATTTACTGTACTCACAATTTAATCAGAGAGAAAAATAGTATGAATACAGAGCAAAGTACTGTCCTTTTCATATAAGTAATTTTCTAACAGCCACTCTTGGGCAATCCCAGTTTAATGTCCTTGTGATGAAGCATGGCATTATCACTGGCCCGTTGCATCAGTACCTGGCTGCTTTGTCCCTCTTTTCCTGGAAACGAGGAAGGTGTATCACAGTCAAGTCTTTCCCAGGACTCCTTCTCGGGCAGTGCAGCTGTGTACTGCACAAGGGTGAGCCAAAAATGCTCAGTCTCAGCCTATGACAGAAGAGCTATAGCTCTGAATCTTTATAATCTTCATTAAGATAACTCCTTCATTTTTTAATCAAGCACTTTATAAGAAATTTGTTTAGCCTGTGAATATGTTAAAAAAAAAAAAAAAAAAAAAAAAAACATAAAAAATTGAAAATTCTCTGAAGTGCAGACATTTCTAATTTGCAATAGAAAAATCTCCTTCATCCTTTTTGCCTCCACAAACTGAATTCCTGAAATTTCACCTTTATTACTCAGTGCTTCAGGCAGTGATTATTCACAGTAACTTCGCTTTTTTCTTTCCATCACCCAGACCTATTGTTACAGATTTGTTGGAGCACTGTTGACACTGTTTAATCCGCACTATATACTTGCAGGAAGGTAGCAGAAAAGTTCACAAGCTGTCTTTAAAAGATTGTCACTCACAGGAAAAAAATTGTCAGTCTTTATAGCAATTAGTGACAATAGAGGCATGCACCTGTGCTGAGGAACTTTGACTCAAAGAAGCTGATCTAAAAACCTTTAAGCACTATGGATTCCCAGTCTTAGATTTGAAGAACTGACAGAATTGACCTGTTCACCTCTGAACTGGTGACCTACAGGTGGGAAGAAGTATTGTTAGAGGCATGTAAGCAGAGTGTAAGGCTGTGTTGTTTTGATGTTTAAGCTATCCATTTCATCTTGGTGCAAAGAATAACAAAGAGGAGGTCTGGCTGATGAAAGGTAAAACTGCACTTAACTCAGCTAGAAAGTTAACTTTTGCAAATATTTTTACAATCTACATGGCAGATATGTGTTAGTTCATTTGTACTTAAAAACCGGTCAAGGATTTTCAGAGTCTAAGTGTCCTTAACTATATGTGCATTCGGCAGCGTGTCTATGTTGTTGTGTTGTTTTGTTTTGTTTTACTGTAACGGATTCACTTTAAAAATTAGTGACGCAGAGCAGTTTGGCATTGACTTCAGTCATGGGAGTTTCAAGACATAGGTTCAAGAAGCTTGATTCTTGCAATTCCCCAGTTCTTTCACCAGGGGAGGAAATACCTTGTAGACTGTGGTAGCAGGGCACAGAGTGGGATGGTGCCAAGGAAACCACACAGCAGTGAAGCACACTGTAAAACAGTTCATGGTAGGAGCTGTGTTGCTCATTAGGGAACTAATGACAGCCAAAGGCCAATGAAGTCAGAAGCCATCTTCTGACAGGAGCTGGGAGCAGCCAGCTGCTGCAATATGGCATGTTCATGCTGGATGTGAATATTAGTCCAGAAGGCACAAAGGAGACGTGCAAACATTGCGGTGTTGCCAGAGGATAAGGTAAGAACCATAACTATTTTTCTCAAGTGTTTGGGACTCTCAGAAATCTCTTAAGTGGTCTCTGTTGCAAGATTTAAAGTTGGGTGAGGGGAAAGGGGGAAAAGGAGGTGTATGATAAAGGGAGACTTGGCTAGTGAAACGTTTTATGAAGGATAAAAATTATAAAACAATCAGGTAAATGTGAAGTCATTTTGTAAATGCTATTTAGCATGTTATGGTTACTATTTGAACATTTAAAGAGACTAAATACTGTTTAATGTTTTCAGTAATACATCCTTCAAAAAGGAGCAGAGGTATCCTTTCCTGATGCCCTCTACTATCATGACCTTCTGATCCAAATAGAATGTGCATTTCCATAAGCTATCTTCTCTGTTGTAAGAAGAGAAACCATGTACACTTAACATCAACAAGGATCAGTCAAAACAGTTATCCATAACGTTTGCTTTTACACCTAAGGAGAAAAACATGATGAACATGGCTCAATTGCTTAATGAAGTACTTAGATGCTTATTTAAGACTGATTGGTGTTCATATAAGAAATGCATGAAGGAGAGACCTTATCTGAAGTAGTTTTGAAGTGCTGGAGTGTCCATTCATTGCTTCACACCTACTCTTACTTACACAATGCTTCTTAGAAATAGCAAGTTAGATGTCCTAAGCATGAAAGAAGAATATCTAATAATAAAGAAAAAAAAATCCTGTTTAGAATAAGCTTTCAGTGTCCAGTATCTTTCAGAACTCTAAGCCCTCAGCATCTTGCACAAAATACGCAGTAAGGGAGCCCATGTATTTATAGGTGAAAAATCACTGGAAGGTATAGAAGGTCCACAAATGGCTGTGTACTAGTGAGTGAAAATAAATTTGAGTGTTAGCTATCAAATCCCAAACTGAGTTAAAATGGCACAAAAGTGCAGCACCTGTCTTCCCCCAAATTTACCAAGTTTTATAGGATATACAAGAAAAAGTCACATGAAACTGGAGTAGCTCATTTCAAAATCATTTTAATAATGACTGATCCATTTGAATTTAAGCAGATGAAGGATAAGCTGAAGCAGGGATAAACTGAAAAGGCCATGTGCTGAGTCCCTTCATTATCTACGTGACTAGAAACTACTGCACTTTATCATCTGCTGTCTCTTTTTGCTATCTCCCTCTTTAATTTTCCTAAATGGCTGGTGCACTGCTGTTGAGATAAGGTATTTAATAAGGGAAAGGATTTAGATGTTCCTACAAGACCAGTCTAGGCTCCTTTTTTTAAATGTCATCTTGATTTGTGCTTTTTTCTTCTCTAAGTAATAGGCATAGGGATTATGAAATGAATCTGGAAGCTGAATTCCACTAACAAAATCCTTGTATCCACTGGTAACATAAATAACAATTGGTTCATGGTATAATAATCCCAGATAGTAACCACTAAGAGAAGACACAAATTGAACCTCATCTTAGGTGGATTACTTTTAAAATACAAATGTCAGAAGCCATGGGACATATATTTCATTTTGAAATAAAGTTGTCTGATTTAACTTAAGGCTTTTAAAAAAAAAAAAAAAAATGTGAAAGGAAAAAGTTCAAAGGAAAACATGCTTTAATGCAAAGAATTACCTGTAAGGGATAATACCTACTACTTCCAGGTCTTAAAACCCATCCTGTAGCCATGTAATTGACCTTATCAATTATTGCAGTTCAGTTTCTATTCTGGGAGTGTATTTTAAGGAATTAGTCCTATTAATAAACCATATTTGGGCATCTTTACAAGTGCTGAGCAGCACCTTCTTCCAAATGAGTTGTGCACATGGCTAGGGGATACTCCTGCAAGAGGTGGCCTGCAGCATAAACATTACCAGTCTTTGGAGCTCACCAGTAATGTGTGGAGCAGAGCTAGTTTGAAGTAAGACAGACAGAGCACACCATTAACATTGGGTCATCTGCATCAGCTCCTTCGATCTGCAGGTCTGCCTTGATTGTACAGCACAACCTGAAAATGGGGACATAGCTTAAAGGTGGCAGGAGACACTGAGCCATTACTGCAAAGTGTTTACATTCAAAATAGCACGTATAGTTTTAACTCTAGCCCCTGTGTTTGTGTCTCATGTTAGTCTTCAACATCATGATTGCGTACTGAGCTGGTTGGCGTGAGGCATGATTCCTTGCCTCAGTCAGTGCATTGAGCTGACATTTTCAATGGGAAGGAGACAAATTCATTATTGCATTATCCATTTCAGTAGACACTCAAAATTCACATATGTTTCTTGCTATATAATGTTTTTTTCTATATCTTCTTGCTTCACTAATGATGAGGAGCATTTTGGCATTATCAGCCTACATGTATGTCTATGCAATGTGCCAGTGGACCTGGGCCAACCTGGGACCATAGCGTAGCAGGCTGGGCTGTTGCAAGCCAATTTCTATGAGGACTCTCACTGCACATCTGCACTGTGCAGTGCTAATGCTATGAATATGGGAGCCCAGGACAAGCTGCCACTGGGCTGCCTGGTGCTGTCCTGTGCAGGAGGCTGCAGAAGTAGCCTACCTGTGTTCACAGAGTGCTGATCCTGGGCTAACTGGCCTGGCATGGTGTTTTCTGGTTCCTCCT
The DNA here is from genome assembly GCF_009819795.1 of Aythya fuligula. Lineage (NCBI taxonomy): Eukaryota > Metazoa > Chordata > Aves > Anseriformes > Anatidae > Aythya > Aythya fuligula. Next base: position 7,673,415 of record NC_045567.1, read on the forward strand.
GACCTACTGGGTCTCTGCATGGTGCTGTGTTCAGTCTGATTTTGCTCTCCCTCTGTTGTGACCCACTCGGTATCTATAACCTGCGAATAAAAGTTTCAAAAGCTTGCCCAGATGACCAGCACCAAGTGAAGCTGTACACAGCAGGAGTATTTAAATAGTCATGTGTACACTTGAAACTCCAGAAGTTGAATCTTGTGATAAATACTTGAACTTTTCAGGTGTGAAGTATAAGCCCATAAGAGAATTACTTGTTGCATATACATGGCAGATGGTAGTGGCCAGGGAAGGTATGATCCTTGAATGAAGCCAGGAAGGCTGAGGGAGTTGGTGGTAGGCAGAGAATTATTTTCCAGGACACTAGTACAATCTCAGATCACATAATATAGTAGCAACATGGTGGCTGATTTTTCGGAATCCTTGGCTGAGGGCAGAAGAGTTACCCCACAACAGGTTTTATTTCTTCCTGACATCTTTAAACTAACAGTTTAATTAAATAAATTATTTTTAAAAAATTAATTGTTATTAATTAAAGCAATTTAAATTAACAGTTTAAGATACTGTTTTGCTATAGAAACAGCTCTACTAGCATGTGAGAAAGCATAAACTTGCAGCAGCCTCCTCTGGAAAATCTCTGCTATCTTTCCTTAGCTATAGGAAGGAAATTAATGGATGCAACTGCTAATTCCTACATATTATAATGGAAACTTAATTTTTATTTAAACTACACTTTAAGGGCCTCCTGCTTGCAGATAATATCTGAGTCATTAAGGAAGCGTGAACAGGGAGCTAATTTCAGAGACTTGACCTGAAGGAAGGAAAAAAGTCCAGCCCTGGAAACTTAAAAGTTGAGTTGTTACAAGCAGATGCCATTGATGTTTTAATGTCATTTCATGAGTGTCATGTTATAAAACAATGTTGTTCTCACTACAGTGTCTCAAGGACTTTCGTTGCTGTGTCCTGATTCAGTGTCCTTTATGTCGTATGTGATCTACCCCTCACAAATCTTTTGGGAAGTACCTGTTTGAAGGATGCAAGCCATTCCTGCAGAAGCACTAAATGTCTGCAAACTTGTGCACAGTGTTACATGAGCTTATCCTTACTTCAGGAGCAGGACAAGGGGACCTAACTGTTGTTATATCTATATATTGTAGTGTAATTCTCGGTTGCTTCACTAAATTGTAGTCCCATCAGTGCTATCTGCTCCTGTAGCCTGTCACCTGGGAAGCAGGAAGAGTGCAGCCTGAGTGATGTCATGGGTAATGCTGAGACAGAGTAATGGGATCCCGCAGCCAGCTGAGGACAGAGCTGGGGGAACAGTCCAGGTCCTTTCCTTGTTCGTTGGACCATGCTGACTCTTGTGCTTCCCATGTTGATTTTTTCTTTATACAATACAAAATAATTTAATATTACCTCTTCACCTAAGGAATATTGGGTTTATGTTGTAGTTCGTGCTATGTTAATGGAATAACTAAAGAACTTTGAGTTTTACAGAGTGAAGACCTTTGGCTAAGGTTAATTGTAATAAGGTAAAATGCTAGGAACCAGGTTTTTCTCAAGAGTTTCTGATCAGAACTCGGTGTTTCAGATGTTAGATACTAAAAGGCTGCTCAGCTACCAGTGCTTCTACAAGTAGAGCAGATGTGTAAATAAAAAAACTTTTTAACAGGTAGTCTACTATTCACAAACAAGTTCTACTGAAAAATACGCAGGAGAGGTGGACCAAATTGTTGACTGAAATTGCTACTTATTGTGTTAGTTTGTGAGAAGTCATCACAGGCAATGAACTTCCATCTTAGCTTTAATGACTGTTTTGAGGCAAGTATCAAAAGACAACTCTGGAAGCAAGCACTGGCATAGATATCATTTATACTCGCCTTGGAGCTGCAAGATGTGAGTGCTCTGAGGATAGCAAAGAAAGGAAAGCAGAAGAAAAGAGGGGAAGGTAAAACACTTGTTTGTTAGGAGAAACTAAACAGGTATGGAAGATCACCTAGCCAAATCTTGTGGTTCTAGTATAATACCACAAATAAGAAGCTCTGAGCGTTCAAAAGCATCCTTTGTTGTAATTCTACACCGTGTGCTGAATTGTCATTTCTGTGGGTGAGAGCTCTTAGAGTCATCATACCATGATCTATTTCACTTCTTTACCTTCAATATATGATGTATTTTGGGGGTATCTTTGCTTTTTATCACCCTGTGATGATAGAGATACTGCTGGCAGAATACATATGAGTTAACACAAGCTGTGCTCTCAATCTCTCCGGAAATTCCAGTCACTTGCAGCTTCTGCTGCAAAATAGTGGTGGAATCAGCCAAATAACAACATGCAGGGCTGAATGTCTTTAAAACAGTTTTACCTTCTGTTGAATCAATAAACAAAGAAAAAGTAAGTATGCTTATAATTTTTCTCATTGCTGTTATTTCTAGGACAATGTTAAGTTGTATATAAATAGGTAGAATAAATTTTAAGTGAAAGAGCAGAAAAAGTCTATATGACAAAAACATTATAGTTCAAATTTGCTTTGAAAGTATACATAGTTAAAGAAAACCAAGTGTAACGTAAGTGTTCTAATCAGAGACTTGTGCTAGATTCTCTGAGGATGTATGCTGTCTTCATGCTATTTGAAACAGTGAAGCCGGGACTATTTATACTAGTGGAGCTTCAGCTTTTCTTTTGAAGTTTTAAGTATTCCTCTGTAACTACCAAGAAAAATAAAGCATTAGAATGCTTCTTGTTATTAAAGTTGTTGCATGGTAACTTTGGAAGTGCATCTCAAAAGAAGGCAGCAAGATAATGTGTAACGGGATAGCTTCAGAGCTTTCAAAACGAATACTGTATTTTGCTTGTGTTAGTGAATTGCAGTTGCAGTGTCAGCCACTGTGACCTTTTCTAGCTATAGTAATTAGTATAAAGACTAAGTAGGAAATAAAGAGGGGACATGATCAGTCTTGTTTACTCAGTTAACCAAAAGCTGAAGGTCACACACAAAAGGGGTAAATAACAGGGTGATTAAAACTGGGTAGGCCTGGCTGTGGTTATTTGTTTAAATCTTCTGCTTTCAGGAGTCTTCTCATAAAAGTATATGAAATCCTAAAAACCTGAATAACTTAACGTAGAAGTACTACAGAATAACAGTCTCTTTTTCCAGACAAGTAATTTACTATACTAATGGAGAACAGAGAACAAGGGTTAAGGTGGAGTTGTTCTAATGTTCTGAGTGAATCCTGGAAGTATTAACATTTGTTTCTTTGTTTACATGACAGGCTACATCAAATCCTGCATGGTTTCTTGAATCTGTTTTGTGACTACTCTTGAAAAACACAATATTAATCTTTCTCTAAACTACTTATCCATAAAGTTAGAATAAATTCATTGAGGGGGATTCCTGAGGATAAGCTAAGGTTTGTAAGCCACTCTTTTTCTATATCACCAATATTTTTAGAAAGCTGTTCTCGGGGATTTGGCTGCAAAATGCTGCTTGTTCTGAGAGCTTTAGTTTCCTAGCATTTGTTAGCATGCGAATTTTCAGAATGCACTGCAAAGTCAGACAAGGGCAATTGTTCTTCAACCGTTGCTATTATCTTACCTGAGATTTCCCATTATGAAACTCTTTTAATTGTTGGAGGCTTATGTTGAAGACTTAGATTAGTGCCTGATTAGATTTGTCAAGTTTCATCTTCCAATGTATTTTGTGCCAGATTCAGATTCTAATACTTAAAGTATTAGAAGTTAATGTATGGTACAATTGAAAGACTTGTTGTGTAATTACACTTTTCATTTTGAGTTTGTTACCCTAACAAGTACAGTAGGGCACGAAGGAAAGGTTCTAATATCAGAGGATTTACTACATGATGTCATGTGCTGCATCCCTCCCAGAAGAATTCATGTTAATTGTCACACAGGCTTGCCAAAATCATGAGCAGTGTGCAGTAATGAAATCCTAATAGCAGACAGCTGGCTTTAAAGGCACATACTCAATGGCTTTAAAACTTTGCAAAGAAAAACATCTCCCCTGCAAGGACAGCTCAGGGAACCCACGCTTGTCCCATGTGAACAACGGAAGGGAAGGGGTGCCCGGCAGCTCTGCTGAGCCGTGAGGTCTCTGCACATTCTTCATATGGCAGGAAAGGGGCAGCGTGCACTTCTCTCTCCCAGTTTCTCCCAGTGCTTGGCTGAGCTAGAGCCAAATGTCTGTCCCTGTCAAACTGCGTCACGGATTTCTAATTATCCCTTACCTTCAGCGCCCTCACAGATCTTCTATTTTCCCAGGCTCCAACCCTGGGAACACCATTTTTTGATGCATGTTTGTTTATTTATTTATTTATAATTGAGTCATTTCCATGTGGCTTTGACCTCTCCAGTTAGCTTCAAAACCCATGTTGTGTGTGGAGGAGTCAATTTTCTACCTCATGGCAGACATATCCATTCCCTCTAGTTCTTAGAGTGGGGAACTCTAAGGAAGTTCCCTGCTCCAAGTGTCCTCCTCTGTAAGAAATGCACTTGTGGATCTTAGTGAAATTCATGAGTGCAGCTTTCTACTAGTCAGATTGTTCAGGTTCGTAGTTGATAGTCATGGACAAAGAAGTGGGGCTGAGACCTTTATTCTGGGATTCATTTCCGCTCCATACCTCTACCACCACCCTCTGCCCCACCCCCAAAAAACAGAGAAGAGGACAGCTTCCGATTTTCAGGTCAATATTTGTTCTCAGGTTGTCATTCTGAATTCCCTTTGCATGATCCAAAACATTGTAGCATCCCATTTCGTCCACTCGTGTGTTCAGACTGTAGGAGGACGAATTGCAGGCAGGTGCATTCAGTGCTCTGAGCATCAGTTCATAGATCATCCACCACATACAGGCAAATAACTGACTTCTCACCACCTGGGTATTGATGGAGACTATCAGGTGACAATCTTTATTAGCATCTATAAGCAACAGTCCAGAATACACTTTGTGAAGATCCTTGTCTATTTTCTGCTTCTTGCACTTCTCATCTATTGAATTTTCTATTGATGTTTTTTGATTGCACCATGTAGAAGTCTAAAACCTTGCACTGTCAACCCCCTGACGTGAGCTGTCCACCCAAGAAGAGTGACAGCTGTCACTGAAGGGTGAAGATTAAGTGGAAAGGCATATATACACCAGCTGCATACTTCTCCAGAAACAGAACAAAGCTCTGGCAGAAAAATCTTCTGTTACAGTAGGCCATATGAGTCTTCTGTCTCAACACTCACAAATGAAGGGTGCAAATGGGCCCTGTTAGTGTGGTGGGGATCTGTCGAGGCTGTTTTGCCATGGGGAGAAGTATGCTGCTGAAATCATGGGTGAGTGGTATTGGATAGAAGAGGCTGCCTGGGAATGAACAAGATTTTGCTAGGTCCATTAAAATTTTTGGAGAGCTATAGATAGATGTTTGGGAATAACCGAGGATCTTTTTTCAAATTTCTAAGAAGTAGGTGAGTATACTGCAGTGTTTGTATTGGACAAACAAATCTTGTCTACACCTTGCATCCTAGGGAAACTTCAGCTTTATGCATTGATATTTAGAACCTATTGGCTGTCTTTTGTTTTAGAAGCTGGGAAGTATGTCAGCTTTGAGTGATACAATGCTATGCTATTGTTTCCAGCCAGCGATGGCTTCAGAATTTTATGCTCTTTAACAAGGTAGGCCATCACAGTTCTGGTTTTCATCAAGACAGTACGGTACACACTTAATGTATCACAATGCTAAATCAGCTGAGCTGGACTTTTCTGTTACTTCTTTCTCTCCACAATAAATAGTACTGCAGACCTGCCATGTTGGGCTTAGCTATGCACATTTTTATATTTCACATTTTTCCTTTGTCATACTGATAAATGCTTAATGAAACAATATTTGAGCAGGGAACACAGAAAACTTTTAAATGAAAATGAAATCACTTTTAAAGAGAGATACCCTGAAGAAAATAATAAAGCAGCCACTTCATTGCCACAGGCTCTAGGTGTGTGTAAACTGAAGTCAACATTAGACCCTCTTCTGCAATCTGTGGAGGAAGAGAGTGGTGAGATCGTGCTGATTTTTTTTTTTTAAACACGAGACCACTGTAATAACTAAGAACAGTATCCTAAAAGAATGAACATGTGTGTGAATAAAGGGACTGATTTTCAGGGAAGTGCATGATAATAGAATAGAAATGAAGAATGTAGTTCATTCAGCAGTGGAGCTTAGCAGCCAACAAGTGGATAGGGAGTGTAGAAAGGTGACTGCTTAACAGAATTAAGCTCCTTTTTCCCTTGTTTTACTATCTATAGAGATAGATATATATGTTAGGATGAAACTTGTATTTCCTGTGAAAGCTCAAAACAAACTTGGAAGTTGGATGGGAGGGATGGGATCTGGTCCTTGAACTCCTGCAGAATTTTCATTAATTGTGTGCTGCCAATGCTGCTTTCCTCCACTGGGTGCTTACTGTATGACAAACTAGCAATAATAGAGATGATTTTTTAAATTTTTTTTTTTTCTTAAATTGAAGAGAGACCAACCACAGTATCCAGTTTATAGTACCTGTGGAAAGAGGAAATTACAAAAATGAAATATAGGAAATTTAAGCAATGACAGTACAACAGTACTTTTCCTAGTATTTTTGCCTTCAAATTAAATAATGCTTTGCACTATTTAATGCGAAGGATATCTTTTCTGCTTCCATAGCTGCTCTTTAGTATCTTTGTATCTGTATAATTAGTGGTACTTTTGGTAAATGGGTGAATACTCTGACTGTACTGTGATTCTATATCTGATGGCTGTGGGTTTACAAGCCAAAGCAGGGGCTGGGCAAATGAAGCAAGCAATTACTTGTAGATGAGAATGGTGGAGAAGTCTCAGCTCTCCACCAGTCCTTGCCGTGCAATATCCAGCTATGTCTGTCCATCTTCAGCCTTTAGATGATGGCAAATGCAGGAACCCAGCTCCATGTGCTGGAGTCCAAACAATACCCTGCCTGTGCTGCTCATGAAAGGCTAAGTCCATCTCATTTTTAAGGCCTTCAGAATAACTGAATATGAGTAAATTCAAAGCCTTTTTTCTGTACACTTCCCACATAGCTGACCATGTTTTCAGTCATGTATTTATGCAGAGTAATTTTGTGACTTTTTCTTTGATCAGGTAGAAAGGTTGTCCTCATTGAAATGCCTAATGTTATGGAACAACCTTGCCACATGAGTTCGGGCATTAGTCTGAATCTCTTCGTTGTGGGCTGCAGCATGTCCTTTTTCCTTAATAAGCCAAACATCGCCACCTAGAATTGAAGGAGTGTTTCTAATCGTCCTGCTGTTAGGAACTGGTGTAATGAGAGGGAACAGAAATGACCTCTGGAGTTCTGTGCAGCCTGATGAGCTTTCACGAGGCTTTCAAATGCCATGAGTTCCACACAAATGACTATAAATAATTGCCTAGGTTGGCCTGACCTCGGGTTGTCTGAGAAGATGATCTGATAATGGCACAAGTGATTCTGATTCTGTTCTGAAGCTGAGATCCCGTTTAGGATTATACTTATTTGAACTCTCTGTAATTTAAGAAGAAAGCTTTTTGCATGTGCCAGTACTGGAAACACATTCTGAACACAGAGGTCACTGATGTGGTAGTTGAAATCATCATGAAATAAGTCACTTGGCATATAAGTTTAAAAAATAAAAATAAAACTGAAAACTTGCCTCCTGTTTGACAGTGAAATTTTCTTTCCCTGGTCTCTCGGCACTGCTCAGAGTTGCCACAATTCATATCCCATCCTTTGTTCTGCAGACTATGTAACAGGCAGATAGTTCTTTGCAGGGCCATCGACATGGAGCTCTGAACATTTTGCAGTACGCATCAATGTGAGAGCAGCTTGCAGACGGGCAGGCTGGGTACCACATCTTCGCTGCCTACTTTCCCTATCACTGGCAAGTGGTGAGTGGTAGTCTCCAAGAATTATTATCCCATTTCATAAAATGTGGTCAAGAAAGAAGACGCTACTAATCAAAACAGCCTTTATCATAAACTTGCTAAGTCACTCCTTCCTTTTTTTTTTCCTGATAAATTATGAGCAAAGCTAACCATCTTTTTCTTACACTACTGTCTTGCAGAATGCATAGCACTAAGAACAGTCCCATTACTTGCTGCCAGTCCACCCCAAAGTGCTCAGAACTCTCTGGATTTCTTCAGATGCGATCTTGGTCTATAACAATGAAAGCAAAACAGAATCTTCTGCTTGACCTGTTACAACACTTATAGTCCCAATCAGAATTATGTGAAGTTTGTATTTTAATGAAGCTGTCAGAATTTCTTAGTTAAGATATACTTTAAAAGAAACAAATAAAACTGTTTTCAAGGGAGACAGAAAATAGCATTAAAAGAATTGGCACTAGTTTCTCAGCACAGCCATGCCTGTTACTTGGTGTACTATTGCTGCATTTTTTTCAGGTTTTACAGCAAATAATAATGTCTAGATTGCAGCAGAATGCAACAGCTTAGATAATGTGGTGAGTGTTCTACTGGGAGGGGTGCAAACCACTTCAAAATGGGAACTGGTGCTGCCAGGGAAGGTATTTGCTGTTGCCGATGGTTGTACGTGTGGCAGAAAAAGTTTGGGAACTCCCTGGCTTGGAATAAGTAACTCCCTGAAGGTAGATGGTCTGCACAGATTAACTGTGGCCTTATTAGGCCAGGCTGTTACTGTACTGTTTTGTTACTGGTACCAGCTGAAAATCTTTAAACTCCGTACAGGATGAGAAGAAATCTCCAGAGAAGTGTATGAAATATTTATATATCTTATTTCTTCTCAAGTGTCTGTAAAAAATAATTTGATATTACTGTTTTGAGGAATCTCCGTAGAAGTTCATGAAATCTTTAATTCTTCAACACCAGTGCCTTTTCTGAAAGACTGAGCTTGGTATGCCGAAGTCAGAGCTCGGCTTATCCTGTCTCTCCTTAGCCAAGAGGAATCCATTCAGGGATGAAATGATGTATTCGGGGAAGACTTAGGGCTGATTTCATGTTGGCTGTAGTAGTAATATGAATCATAAGTAAATCAGTTTGCAGTATCATAAACAGAACCATTTGGGAGGGATGCAGATTTAACTTGGAAGGCTGTGGGGACACCAGGGTGTTTATAGGTCTGGGAAGGGTGACAGACAGGAAAAGGGCATTCCGCAGCCCAAATTTCAGCTCTTTTTTACTGTATGTTGTTAGCAGTAACTTGTAATCTATTAGCTAAGATTTTCAAAATACCAGTATGATTTAGTCATGACTTCCACTGAGGTGTAATGGACAATAAGATTGAATACCATGTATTTAGAAAAAAAAAAATATATATTTTCAGTCATTACTGAAGCATGCTATAGTACATTTGTGTGAGGATAAAGAAAAGACAGGTGAGATCTACTGTGTGGGTAGGCAAGCTTCCAAGAGCATTAACGTTTTATTTTAAGAGATGAATAAAAGCCTCAAAATTGCTTTAGACTTGGCAGGTAAGGATTGTTATGCTTCATCTTGCCTCTTGGCCAGAAAGCTCAGTAAGTGGGAGCTTGCCAGATACGGCAGTCTTCCCCACTACCTGAATTTAATTTAAACCATTCTGTGCAGCCCTGATTTTAATCCTTTCATTTTGGTTTTGAGTTACCGCATATATGGCACAATGGAAATATTTTTTCAAACTTAAATTAGAAACATATTCTAGGAGACAAAAAAAAAAAAAAAGTGCCTGTCTTCTGTGCAGAATGACACATCTTTAGCTGTCGGATGAGGTATAACCATAGTAACTTTTTACTTGAAAAGTTTGATTATCAGTAGAAAAATGTGGATTTTCTGCGATTTGTGCTTTTTCCTTCTCATCACCCTGGCAGGTTGTACACAGCACAAAAACTTTCTTCAGAATGGCCAAACTCTGTGATAGATAACAAAATAAATAAATAAATAAAAATAAAATAAAAGAAGTGTTTCTAAAATAGCTTGAGATGGAAGTGTGATGTGTCAAATGTAAAAATCGGTGTGGCATTCTTACTTCTTTGACAGGTGATTACAGATGTCAGAATACTGCTGCTCTGGCCAAATTGTCCAGGAAGAAACATAACACAAACACCTTCTACACTTCATATCTGAAATACTGGTGGTTTGATCTTGTGCATGTGTGTGTTTTTGTTTAATTCTACTTAGAGGTTTTTTTTATTCTCCATAAAAGATGGCAACACTGTCACCTCCAAGAGTGTGTTTCAATGATACGCTGACTACTTTTGCTCTAAACAGAGAACAGAACAGGAAGTATAAATGCTCCATAAAGATGGAGTCGAGTAGCAGTAGTGGCAAAAGGATGAGTTGCACGCTGATCTTGAGTTTTGCAGTACAGGCTGGCCTTGTTCCTTCCACAAGGAAACATAGTAGGCCTTGAAGATAGAAAAGAAAGATTTTTTGCAATGTTTTCATAAGGCTTGGAGTATCAGACCCTTATGGAACAACTACAGCACGTGTGTGGAAAGCATAGTGCAAACCTTCATTCCAGGAGGTGTTATCAGTGGTTCGTTGTCAAACAAAGGATATGTTGGGTGGCCTATCACAGAGAACCTGGGCATGGTGTTTTTTGACACATTTGTCAAAAACACAATTGGAAAATTAGAGTACGGGTTATGAAGGTGACAGTTATGAACTGGAATTTTAAAAAAAAAAAGGGGGGGGAGGGGATTTTGGTCAAGAGAGACAAGTGTGAGGTACTGTCACAGGACAGGAGTAACCTGCTGCATAACCAATGGTCAGTGACTGATCTAACATCGGTTATTGCGATTCTTTCTTCCTTATGTTGCACTAAATGCATTTAATACATTTACCCATGAAATAATCATTTTATTCCAGTAACATTGGAAAGCACCAGGCATAATGCATCCTAGTCTGGGCACTGCATCTCAGAGCAACTGAATACCAACAAGGAGAGTTCAGCATGGAGCACTGAAAATACACTGAGGTCTAAAAAATCTCTCAGGGTCTAAGTCACTGAGATGATGCTTGATGACTTCTTACAAATGATTACGAGAATTTGATTAAAATACCAATTTTTTTGAAGAAGGGTTTTAGCCTTTTAAACAGGCAATTTTTTCAGTAAATCAGGCATGTATCAATATAATTTCTGCACATGCTTCCTGTGCTTGCAAGCTGGCAGCAGAACAGGAAAATAGAAAGGAATAGTTGATATACAGTTGCAATTAAAGGAATGTGAAGACTTTGTTCTTCAAAAGACCATTTAGGGTCTACTTCTGAAGACAAAAATGCCCGTACATCATGTCTGTGTGGACATAGCATGATGATGTATTGGGACTGGGACTACTGGAATGTAACCTTTAGTTAATCAGTTTGGTTATCTAGATGCCAAACTATTTGTTAATATGATTGTCTCACCAGGCTGTTGTCTGAAATCTGCCTTTTTCAGAAAAAATATAAGCAGTGTTTGATAGAGCTTTAGAGAGATCACTTTGAAAAGTGTCTCAATTAATTACTGCTGTAAATTGTCGATGAAATAGGCATCATTTATGGACTGGGTTGGTAAATGAAATTCACTTATTAGGTAATCTTACTAGTGCTGATTCGGGGTAGGGGGTGCAATTATGTTAACGAGATCACTGGAAGAACTGCTTACTTCTGCTGTGCTTAGAAAACTGTGAAGTTAACTGTAGCTTCCCTGAGTGCTGGTATGTGGAGAAGGTCACTCTGTCATCCTTTGGTGTTGGCTGGGAGTCACAGCTAACATGATTGTTTCAAGACTAGGCGGATTGAAAGAGAGGAAGGGACAGGCAGGGTATCACTAGTGAGGAAAACTTATCTGCGACATGCTAGCTACCCTGGCGAAGTGAAAAAGGCCAATTAGCTCTCTGCTTGTCCTTCCCTTCCTGTTGTTCCCTGCCCAGATGTGAGCCACTCACAACTTTTTCCTAAGGCTTTGAGCAACAAGTTGCTTAAACTAAGGACTGGCAGGAAATCATTTAATAAACTGGGGGTAGGGAGAAGTTTCCTGTCCTAGTTACTCCCTAAATAATTCCTAAGTTAAGAAGAGAAGACAGTTCAGCAGGCCAGGCCACTAGCCCCACTATTCTTATCTGTGTTCCTCTGACAGTGAAGGTCCAGCCAAGCTGACCACATCCCCATGGATTTGGCCTTCATTCCAACAGGGACTCCAAAAAACTTCAAATGCATTTTAAAAGCAAGTTGGGGTTTAAGTACCAGGTTAGCATAAAGGATTTGCTTTCAAGGCCACAGCTATGTGATCAGCTCTGTGTAGGTGGGCTGGACTGGAACCTCAGGACCCTTGTGGGATCCTTACTGACATTTAATGATGAATCAATCTGTGTGAAGCCTATTTTGCAATGCATGTAAAGAGCACAACTGGGATTGATTAGGTATTTGTCTTGTCTTATACCATACAGTATTAACACTTTACTACCTTGGTCTGTAAGTAAAAGGGCTTTATTACTTTTAATCCTAAAGAAGCTAAGAAAAGGTGAAGATGTTCATTTTGTGTGTGAGAACAGTGCAGGCCTGTGTTACACCTAAGGCAGTGCAAATCCCCATAACCTCTTCCTGCTTGGTGGGCAGCTGCTCTTCACCTCCCCACCCCGCACTTGTTGCTCATTGGAAGGCTGCAAGGAGTTTCCTGCACCCAGTCATGCTGGGGTAGAGGGGAACAAGTGCAGATAAGGCTAGATCCTGCTCTAAAGGTCCACCACTATCAGATACCTAAAATGCATAAGGCATTACATAAATCCTACTTACACTTTTGATGTGGATATCTCCTGAATATTTCTTGTCTTATTCTCCATCCCAGTAAATGTGAAAAACACTTGTGTATTTGCTACAGAATGCATGCACTTGTTTAAAGTAGTGTAAAAATTGTCATTTGAGTGTATGAATAATAGGCTTATAAACTCTGTAATAAGCACATGGCAAGTTCAGAGATTTAATACTTTAACAATTCTACTTAAGAGCTGCACTGAAAGTGTAGCGTATTGAAAATAACACAAATTGAAAACTGCAACAGTTTTGTAGTGTACCTGATAAGTTCTGTCAGATTCAATAAAGAATGTTTTCTAAGTAGCTGCCATATTTAAAGCACTATTGACTACATCTGTGCTACTAATGAAAAAAAAAATAAGCCTCGCTGTGCTTCCAAGTATACAAATACTATTATTCAACACCTGAAGACAAATTATTTACTAAAGACATGACATTTGTTTTCAGAAAGATGTGTGTATTTATTTCTCAAGCAGACATCCTCAGCACAGCTGAAAAACTTCTTGGAAAGCACAACGCTGCAGAAAGGTTCTGAGGAAGATTACGACAATGTTCTGCAAGATGTGGGATCTGGTGGACTGCCTGCTTCCAGTGACCTGGGGACCCTGTCAGATACAGCAATGAGTTCAGTTTTATCAAGGTCTATAGCAAACTTCAGGTAAACAGATTAAAATCCTGGATCAGAAGCTTTTGTCCATACTAGGAGTTAACTTTTCTGTGTTGTAGTGGGCAGCACAGAAAACTTTAGTTCTGGTTTAATTTTCTAATTGTCACTTAATGTTGAAATATTGCAAATTTTCTTCTACACTTGAAAGAGAAGTTTAATATGCCAGGGATGTAGCATATATCTTTGCACCATGCTTGCACTCTACTTTTTAGGACAGTTGTCATCAGCCTAGTCTCATCCTCTTTCTAGCTGTAAATCTAAATGCACTGTAATTTTATTGTCATGGTCTTACATGCCTACACTTCTATTCGGCAGAATTAGCCACAAGTTTAAAAGTCCCCAAAGACATGATATTCACCTTATTTCAATGTAACACTACTGCATTTTTATTATTTTTACTTTTAATTTTCATTTGCAGCCCCAAGAGCTAAAACCCCTCACCTTTTAAGTGAAATAGTTGAGAATTTGTAATGTAAAAGTTGTGGTCTCCTGTGCCTGCAGGAGGTCAGACTTTCTCAGAAGTACTAGAAATTGCTCAAACGTAGAAAAATTGAGTTTAGTAAAGTTCTGGCTGGTGTTCTTTAGTAAGACTGGAACTGTTAGGCAATATGTGCAGGATTAAGCTGGCTGTAGGAGAGTTCAGTTTCAAAAGAGGCTATAGGGTACAGCTGTGTGCTAATTGATCATTCGTTAAAAGCCAATTCCAGTTTCACTGTTCTGACTGTGCTCACAGGAGCTACAGGAGAAACAAATGGGAGAATACACTTTTAAAAGCAGATATCTGCAACCTGACATTGGGAATACGGATGGTTACACATGCTGGACAGTTTTGTTTGGTATTATGTTTTGCTTATAATTGCTTTGAAAGTGAGTTAAGGAAAAGCAATGTTCTTTTGTTTCTGGTATTTTTTTCACAGATCATAATTTCTGCATAGTTTTAGCTTCTTCTCCCTGTAACGCCATAGGCTTATAGTCACCTCTCAGCTCAATCTTACAGGCTGATATCAATCCGAAATTAAAATCTGCTAGTTAAAGGGAAAAGCATCTCAAAAATCAAAATGTATCAATTCAAGTGAAATCCTTCTGAGCCTGTTTCTATTACCTTACTTTTATACACTGCCTTGAATATTCTGTTTGGAAGTCTTTTGTGATTTACCTGAAGTCATTCCAGTAAATTTTCTCCCTAGTTCTTTTTCATTGCTGCATTACTTAAGTATGGGAAGGCTTGTTTGGTTGTTTGTTTTGTTCCTTCAGTGCTCTGCCTGGAATTTTAAAGCAAAAGAAAACTTATGTATATGTGCAAATGACAGAAACCTCAATTTCAGATAGCAAAAGTTTGAGTGGATATTTCAGCAAAGGCATAATTATTAGTAGTCATAAGGATGTATCAGTCTGCCAATAATTGGGCTGGGGTGCAAGTTCTCAGGCAGGCACATTAATTGAATTGTCTGACCTGAGCTTTTGTATCCAGATCTAAGTTGTTGATTGTCTCTCATGACACTGTCAAAATACGTTTACTCTGAACATGCATAACCTGTTTTCTTTCACCACACTTTCCATATTTTTTCCTGAACTGTGCTCTTGTAGGCTGTTCTGTTCTCCATATAAACGCAGTTGGTCTGTCTCCCCCCTTAGCCTCCAAGGATTTGGTCTGTGAGGGGGAAGTGTTTAAAAATAATTCCAGTTACGGTAGAACAGCCTGTATCCTTTCTATAGAGTAGCTGATATCAGACTTCTGAGTTCACAAAGTAGTCAACAAAAGATCCATAAAAGCATCTAAGGATTCTGAAGGACAAAGATTTTTTTTCATCTTCCCTTTAAAGGGAAAATGGGACTTTCCAAGCAGGAGTAGACTTTCAGACTTTCTGGAAGCCTGAATGACACATACCTCTTTTTAGAAGAAGAAGGGGAAAAAAAAAAAAAAAAAAAAAAAAAATGTAAAATTACATATCCTGAAGAACTACCCAACTTATCAAAAGCTTTCCCTTGGAGAATACAGACAGCTCTTCTGCAATACCTAGTAAAAATATAGATGGAATATTAAAGGGTCCTGAATATGAGTGGAGCTAAAGAGAGAAATCTCTCCTATTTTTTTTCTGACTTGATGTGAGAGAGATACACACGCATGCCAGCTCCTAGGAGGTGGGTGAGAGATTTATTTTGCTCACTCGATCACAGTAAAGCTGGGGGAGGTGAAGAGATGCAACACAAGGCTGCAGATGGAAAACTAGACCAGGGAGTATGTGCCTCCAGGGAAAAGCCAGTGACTGCCTGTGGCTACTGAATAACTTCCCAGTGTGGGAGGGCTTAAAGCAGGGGCCAAATTAGGAGATGCAAAATAGAGAGTGAAGAGGAGTTGGGGGTACAGGCAGGAATCAGCTAAAATGGGGAGAGGGGTAAGTAACAGCTCCATGACTTGCTCCCCTCCCAGTACCAGCAGCACGCTGAGGCATTACGGCCACCCAGCAAGGAGACAGCAGGAGGATGGGTGTCCCACTCAAAGTCACCTTGCATGATTCTCACTGCAGCAGAAGGGATTTAAAGCAAACATCTGAAGCACGTGGATAAAAAAAAAGAGGCCAAATGGTAGAGCAGAATACTGCCTTAGGCCTTGATTTGGTAGCCTTTGAAATTTCAAGGCAGAAATTCTGCTAGGGACTAGAGAAAAGCATAAGCAAAGAGTACATGCTCAGCGTTTCATGGCTGGTCACCATGTTCAGCAGCACCAGAGGCAGGAGTCACAACAAATGTTTGTATTTTAAAATGTTCATTTACTGCTGTGGTGCTATCAAGAGCTGGAAATGCTCCAGTAAGGCAGGTTTTTCTGAATCCAATGTTTCGCGAACTTTTTAAAAAAAAATTAAAAGGGGTTTTGGAGACTTCAGTAGCACTAATTTGAAAACAGCATTGGACTATTCATAAAAGTAATGATATTTTTAATGCGTGCACATATAACTGGAAACCCATTTGTTAAGCTTTCTCACTCTCTACTATCTATCAAAGTCAGAACTTCTTTTAAAGTGTTATCTGTTAGGAACAATATTTTACACTCCCCAAATTTGTTGGGTTACTTCTGACAGGCTAAATGTTGAAATCATTTCCTTTACATACAAATTTAAATTTCTCTTTTTCTGGCATATAAGATTAAATGAGGAAAATAATACACACTTTTCTTCTCAGTATTAGCTACATTCAGAGAGCCATGCAAAACCTTTCTCACTATTACGAGCATATTATTTCCTCTGTTGAATGCTAGTAGGTAGTGCCTTCAAGTGTAGGTTCTTTGGGAAGCCCATGCAGAAATGTCTCACTGGGCTCCTTGTCCTGTTCCTCAGATGCTGTTATCTCTCTGAAGAGATGGCCTTTCTTCAGGTCGTCTTCACTGCTCCACTGATGCAACTCTCACTGTTTCACTGATGCCCCCTTCTGCCCTCCTTGCCTCATATCAGGGGAAAATCTTAGTTCATGGCTACATAGAAACTGCATGGCCTATGATGTTCAGTCTGGGTTTGAGTACTGCTGGTACACCCTGGGACAGGTGCATCCCGATGGCTAGTGAAGGAGTCGCATGCGGAAGCAATTAGCACTTTCTGCAAGGTCCTTATGAAGGCCCTGGAAACATTCCAAAGGTAAATCTGTTAGGAGTCCTTATATGTAAGCGTGACCAAACCCACTCTAAAGAGCACACTTGGCTACACACAGTTCTCCTAATTGTGTGCTCACCTGTGAAATTTTAGCCGATGCATTGTATCTGAAATAAGCTCCTCTTTACAAAAAATGTCAGAGTGTCTTTGAAAAATTAGGACCAATCTCTATGGCTGTTCTTGCTCACATAATCCTTTCCACTCCAAAAAAAAATTTACTGCAATACAAGACTGCACATACCATTTTCCTTCATAGCTTTCATTTCCAGACCATTTTCCATGTCACACTGCTCCTGGGTCAGTCAGCAAAAGGAACAGATTCTGGCTCTAAGGTGCAGTTCTTCTTCCTGGCCAGAGACACCCAGGGAATCAGGTGGGAACGACCCAGACCCATCTTCTATGCTTGTGCAGCCCCAGGGGTTTGGTTCCAGTGGGTTGCATTCAGGCAGCATGCACCTTGCTCAGAAGCATTGAAACTACCAGTTTCCGTAAGATTTTCTTCAATTGATTTTGGGTTGTGACCATGGCACTGAATTACTTCAAATCTGAAGGTCTGCCTGCCCTAGGAAATCTGTTGAGGAATGGCTCTTTGCTGGGGGTCCCATCGGCATGCCAGGGACGCTTCTGGAACTGGTCAGGAACAGCCCCTGTAGGAACCATCCCTGTACTGATCAATCCTTGGGCTGCAAGGCCTGGCCTCCCAGGGGGTACCAGA
Organism: Aythya fuligula; assembly: GCF_009819795.1. Classification (NCBI taxonomy): domain Eukaryota; kingdom Metazoa; phylum Chordata; class Aves; order Anseriformes; family Anatidae; genus Aythya; species Aythya fuligula. The sequence continues at coordinate 7,691,225 of NC_045567.1, forward strand.
AAGCTTGTTCTGGGGGAGGGGTGGATTTTAAAAGCTCAGAACTCTGAAATTCCCACAGTGTGGATACTTCTGTAATACAGACCCCAAGTCCAAAGAGTACAGGTGCTGGGCAACCAAAAAGCTCAAACTTTGTGAGAGGTTTTGTCCATTAAAAATAGGGGTGAGAGGGTACAGGCTGCTTTAATTCAGAGTGAGAAAGGGGAAGGGAACATGACCCTTTTTCTAAGCGGAATTTTTAGGGAAAAGGTGGCTGCAGCTTACAGAGTTTTCAAGTGCAAGGATTGTAATGCTGTTCCCAATGCCAGCTGCAGTTCTATCACGCTCCTGTGGAAAAAAAAATCAGTCACTGTGCTATCATTATTTTTAAAATATTAAATGTGGTTAATCTTCAGCCCCCTGGTTTGTGTTGCAGTGACAGTTTGACATACAACAACTTCATAGCTAAAACCAAAACCGGTACCATGTTTCAGTCCTCACATCATGTTTGGTTGGTGGCAATATTGGTGTCTTCAGAAATGAACCAGTTAGAAATTAAAAAGCAGGACACTGATGTATTATTCAAAAATTCATTAAGATGAATTCATTAAGATGAACTTTTCCTTTTAAGGATCAGTTAATGCTGACATTTCAAATGAAACTTCAGTTTCAGAGAAAAAAAGCACACATGCTTTTTAAGAAAATGTCCAACAAAATTTATGTAAAACCTTTGTGTGTTAAGCATTCTCCTACCTCCCGATACAGCTGTCCCTCAAATAAAACTCCTGTTTCTCACTGTAAACAGCAAACAACATGACCACGAGCGTGCCTTCCCTCCGCCTTCTGCTCGAGAGATGTTGACACATAGAAGTGGCAAAGAGGAAGGTGCAAACAGATGAAAATCCCAGCTGAATGAGTGGGTTTTTAATCTTCTTGCACCTGTTTCCAGGAGGGGAGTGTGACAGTGATAGGGTGCAGAAAGGAATGCCACAACCTGGGCAGCAGGATGGGGGTGGAGGCAGAGGTCCCCCGGGAGTGGGGTGGGGGCGGGAGGGGCAGCAGCTTGCATCATACCACAGACCTTGCATTTGGACCAGCTGTGGTATTAAAGACCAAAATATAAATAAAGCAAGCCAAATAACTTAAGGGCAGCATTTAGGTGTGGAGTTTACCTAGGGAAAGAAAGGTGTTTACCTACACAAGGATCTAGCACAATGTGAAAGTATCAGCTTTTGAAATAATTTTGAAATCATTTCCAAAAGAGATTTTTCTGACAAAATTGTGATGACTCTGCTGCATGGATTTCATGCACAGCAGAATGCATTCCTATTTCCCGAGGTAAGTGCCTGTGCACAAAGTGGGGTTCTAAGTGGTTAATAGGAGTTCACTGAAAATGCAAATTGTCCCGGTAGGAATTGCTGTTGGAGTTGAAGAGAACAGTGCAGCCTCTGCAGAGGGGTCTGCCCTGAAGAGCTGATGTGCTCTCAGATGCAGAGCAGGGAGTGAGGAAGGAGTTGCTGGAAGTCTTTTCAACACCATTTTATATATCTCCAGCAGTAAATCACTAACGTCCTCATGGTTAGCAAGCCTGAGCCCACACTTCAGAAGAGTCTGGTTGGAGTGCAGGAAGACACCCAGGATTTCCAGCTGCTTGTTCCCCAGCACTCCTATACATAAAAGTGACAGAGTTGGCTAAAATATTATACTTCGTAATGTTTCTGGAAACTTGCAAACCTGTCCCTTTGTAGCAAGGAGCTGGATCCTGAGTCAGCTACTTTACTGCTAGGGATGGAGACTTAAGGCAGGTACAGCTTAGTTCTAGTCTAGTTACATTTACAGTCCTTCAAAATGATGCAGACCAGAAATTAATTTCAAATGTTGTTTAAAATTCCTTGTTGTTGCTATAAATCCTTGTGTGTTTTTTTCCCCATTCACTCTTTTGGGTGGACTCCTAGCAAGTTTGACAGGAGCACAGGACATTTTTGATATATGGCATCAGGTCCGTTAGTTCAGAAACCCCACACAGAAGCTTGTTTTTAGAAAGAGAGAAAATAAGATTAAACAGGACAGGGAATGCTGTTATGAAGGAATGAAAATATTTTCATTACTAGAGTATTTGTATGTCAACAGCTGATAGGGAATGATGTGAGACATTCCCAGAAGGACTCCCAAAGATTTTTCCTTGTGCAGTAGACCAATTAGCAGAGCCCAGATTAAATGAGCAATGTCACAATGCCTCTTGCATTAAGAAGTGTGACATTCAGGCTCTTTATCTAGTAAATATTTGCTCTTCTTCATCCTTGTGACTTTCATTACACTCCTTTCAACAGCTCTCTGTTCCCAAGTAATATAAGGGAAAATATTAGCTTGTCCAACACAGCTTTAATACATACAGATTTGTTTTTTTTGTAGTGTATATTTTAAAATATTAAGATGTTTTGTATGCTTACAGAGCACGCACACTTTAAAAGGAGGGAGAGATTAAACTGTTAACCCAGAACTAGTAGTATTTCTAAGCTTACTTTGTGAGTTAATAAAGGAGTAAATGAGCAAATTATGTTTCATACTCTGCCCCCCAGCTCTCCTGATGCAGCCCTTGAACTGGCCCAAAAGAAATTATTTGAGTTATAGTTGTTTCCTTATGTGGTTTGGAGAGATTTTTTTTTTCCTAGAACAAACAACTGAATAATTAGATCAAACATAGCTGAAAAACTAGCACTATTAAAAATAAAAATAAAAATATGTTCCTTTGTCTTAGCAGCTTCTAGATTCCACTGCAGAAGTGGCTGTGTTCAGGTGACAGGACTGCTTGCAGCCTTTCCCTGGTTCAGACTTTGTCCATTAGTTTGTCTGAAGAGGCTAGAAGAAATATGGCTATAGACTTAGAGAGTTAGTATTTCACTACATTTAGTTTTAAGATATTTTTCTTATTTCCATGTTTTAAAATTTGCATAACTTATTAGCTAATGGCTCCGATCTTTCTCGGATAACAGAAATAACTGCACCAGGTCATAATTCAGAATCAGATGGCTCATTTGAAAGAGTTGTCTGCATGACACACCAGTTACATGCATTCATTGGAAAAAAAGGTAGAAACAGTGGAACTGTACCCAATTATATATCAGCATCTGAAGGACTTGCATTCCATGAGGCTATTCTCCATGTCATTTCATTTCTATGTACTCATCTCCTGATATTTTCACCTCATTTTTATATTCTTCCTTAAAATTGTTTCTCTGCTAATTGTCCTTTTTACATGTGAAGCATGAGACCTCTGTTTCTCGGGTGAGAGGAACACAGAGATGAACAGTTAATTCCACTGGTGATATTTATTAATATTACTGTAGTAAGCCCCAGAATGGGGCCACGATCCTACTGTCCAGGGCACTCTGTGTACGCATTGCCATCCTTCCCCTGAAAAGCTTACAATAGCATTGGAGCTGAGAATTTCAAAAGGACTTAAGTGTTTTGGGGGTGGGATGAAAAGAGAAAACAGATGAAATTGTGTCCCTCGGTTATATGTGCAACCTTGTTAATTCCTATCTAAATCTCTTTATACAATTATCAGTTCGTTAAGAGCTTGTTGTTTGATAGGATCATCTGTTAGAACCAACATGTTTTTCTTTGTTTTGTATTTATTCTGTCTTCACACAAGCTCTGTGGGACCTTCTTTTGGAAATACCAGCGTTGCTTTAGGAGTAAATTTAATTCATTCTCCACATATTTTTTTCAGATTTTCTTCTGAAATTCATGGATTTCTATTTAAGTATCACAAGTCCTGGGATTCTAGCTGGCCCCTTTTTTGGAAGTTGAATTCTGTTTTGCTGAACCACTGGCTATGAGATTAGTAGGATGATGGGAACCTCTACCCTCTGTGAAAAGAATCATAATACATGTATGTTAAAAGGGAGGATTGAAATGTGTCAGAAGTCATTGATTCCCTGCATTGTCAGCTCTTCCACATAGGCATTTGCTGTTCCTTATGCTGGTCTGGGAATGCAAATTTCAATGTGTATTTCTTTTGCAGTTATGTTGTGTGCATGCATATAAATGCATTTAGGAGAAAGCATTTTTCTTCCACTATTCTTAAATTGGTTTTAGTTTGCTGTTTATGGAGATTACCTCTCTCTGTAGAACAAAGCTGAATATAATACAAATAGAAAAAGCAGAAAAGTGTTACTACTTCCCTTCCCTTTCCTACTCAAAAGATCTCAGAACAGGAGGGTACTTTCCCAGAACTGAGCTAAATCCCCTGAATATCGCCTCCGACAGGGGAAAGGGAGCAGGCATGTCACAGGTTCCTAATTAAAGGACTGTTCCTCTCCATAAGGAGGGATGAGTGTGAAAATAGAGAAGTTAAATCAGCATCTAATGTTGATTATCTAATAATCAAGCTTGAGATGGGCTATTCCCACCCCTAACTATTCCTGGGGTCACTTGGAAGAGGAGCGACTGCAGGGAATACACTAAGGGTGGGGATGCACTAACAAGAATGCAATGAATAACTTGACAAAATTGTGCAGCACTTTACCCATTGCAAAGAAGCCTTCACCTCTTGCTGGAGTTTTTTGGCATCGAGAAGAGCTTATCTTCAAGTAACTTGCAGAGTGTAAGGTGAATTGCAAAAGAGGAATGCAGACAGCTTCCCATATCAGCACATTGTTTTGGTTAAGACTCTACTGGAGTTTTGTAAAATGCATTTGGGGGAGGGGAAACGAGACAAAGTCAGCATGTCCTCTGGATTTTCTTAGTTAATTGAACAAGCTTTACAAGAAATTAACGCTTCTAAGTGTAGAAAACAATTGTCATGTTACTTGGTTTTCATATGACTTCAAACGTTGTACCAGGCTGTCTAAATAAGAACAAGCCAACAAAACAGAAGCTTTGCAGCTCTGGCTGTAAATACGAAGGTGAGGTGAAAGATCCTGCCTCATCAGCAACTGTATAGCAGGTTTATTTTTAGGTCTGTCTTGTTGGGGGTGGCTGTGGATCTTGCAGAGCCCTGGATGTTGGCAAAAGCAAAATTCTTGGTAAAATCACCATTTCCATTACTTCTTCTTTCTTTCTGGCTTGTCTGATAACATGCAAAACTATTAACTGCACTTTTCTGGCTTGTATATTTTAAGAACTGCCTACTCATAAGGCTAGGCATCTTGTCCACCTCTTTCCTAACTAAGTTGGTGGGACTCCTAGAGGATCCCTACTCCAGAGAGCTTCCTTTTTCATGAACTGAAAATTCAAAATATTTTCAATATTTGATTAAAATGTGCTCATTTTCTTTTACCAAGAATTAAGAACAAAAACAAAACATTAATGTGCCTGATGTGCTGGCTTTAAATGAACTGTTTCACTGTTCCAGCACTGAAAATCCCTATTGGCTTTGGGGATGCTGTCCTTTGCATTGGAGATACTGCATGTCTCCTGCCAGCATGGTGGTGCTGGTCTCTGCACAGCATAGCTCTTCAGCAGTCACCTTAATCTTTCTTTGGCCAGGCTTGCCACCATTCTCTGTTGATCTTTTCTTCCTATTGCTTTGCTCTTGTCACTTCTCTTTGTTCTGTGATTTTTCTTTACCACCTTCTGACCCCTGAGAAGTTCAGTGCTTGCATTTCCTCAAATGTTTTTTACTTTACACTCTTAAAGGCCTTTATGCTTTGTGGTTTTGCAGTTTCTTCTCCAAGAATTAGGACCATATAGCACTTCTCAGGTAACTGAAGCAAGCCAAGCAAAGCCTCTGATTTAAAAATAATTTAAAGATGAGTTAAAATATAGGGCTTTGGTGATAAATCCCACACTTGAGGGTCCCACCCAGTCAGTGGGAGAGTTCAGTGTTCTGTGCACTTACCTGGTTCCTCAGAGAAGGGAGTGGATTGGGGAGGTTTCACTTTTTTCTTAAAGAATTGAGATTCTGGATAAGAAAATAAGTGTCAACATTGCTGAGGAAGGGGCTGTAGGTATTTGCACTGGTTCTATGGTGTAGAAATCACTGAGCACTTCTGTAAATGCTTGAATAAGGGGTGCCATGATCATAGAGGTTCTTCCTTCCTCAGAAGGATCCCACCTATCTGCCCTTTATCAATGGAGATGATCACAGGTGCCTTGTCTCGATCTTTATTCTCTTCTCTCATGTGTTCATACTGAAACAGGCTCGCAGTGAAATGAGTTTTCTCATCTACTGTGGTCCAGTGCCTTTAATGAAACTATTTGAATGAGTAAGGGATAGTGTGTGGGGTATGAGTCACCCTAGAACTACATGTTCCCTCCAGGACAACCTTCGGGAGGAGGGGGCGGGCAACATCTGCAAGGATACTGGGGAGAAGGTTACTGCAGGCAGGCCTGATTATTTGAGCACGGATGGAAAGACAGGGAGACAACCTCTGAGCTCTGCAGACTGGCAGTTCCTAAGCTGTATTCAGGCAGGTACATAGATGATTATATCTGAGTAATACCAAGGACCATTGCAGTTGTTAACAAGATGAGATTTGCAAATTCCTTGTCAGCAAATGCCTTCAGGAAGTGTACAGCAGGAAATAAAGAAAGGAGTCCCTGTCTTGTAATCCACAGCCATTTCTGTGGTGCCTGAAGACCTTTCTTTTACCCCGTGCAGTTGAGAGATATTTTCTTCATGTCAATGTTGCTTTTGGACTACTACACTTGCCTCGTTCTGAAATAACAGGAAAATAGATCTCAGTGTCATGTTGTAGGAACGTATTTAATGTGCAGGTTGCATCTATAGCTGTGAAATTCAGGGAGCTGCTAAGACTAAAAAATATAATAAATATATAAATAAAATATACAAATATTAGACATATTTTTCATATAGGCATTATTCTAGGATAAGAGTACAGTGGAATGGTCAGCAACGAGGTAAAAACTTTTTTCCTACTAGCTGTTTTTAATGTCATTCCATATATACAAATGCATAACCCCATTCTCTCCCATCATGGATTTTTTCCTCCTAAAAATAGATTGTTTGCTAGTGAACCTCTCTTTTATGTATTGTAAGCAATGTAAATCTGTGCAGTTTACCAAGGAGCAATTAAAACACAACAACTGAACAGAAGGAACATTGGGCTGAAGCAACGTTTGGTTACTCTGTGGAAAAGAGTAGATGTTTCTGATGCACATTTAGAGCAACTCCTGTGTAAATCTCATGTGATCTGACACGCCCCTGTGGCAGCTGATGATGCTGGATTCAGCTCCCTAGCTTTTCTTTTTCTTATCAAAAATTATTTTTTGTGTGTGTGAGAATTAACAGAAATTGCACAGTATGCCTGCCTCTACCTTCAGAATGAAAAAGGTTTCACTTCCCTTTAGCTTGAGCTGTTAGCCAAAAAGGAAGTTATCTAGTGGCTGGCTTTTTTAATGTCTTTTCAACCCTGTACTAAACTCTCTGATAGTCATAGTTTGCTAATAAAAATAATAATAATAATAATAACCTTCTGATTGAACTTCAGTTCTTCACTACAGACTGATCTTGGAGGGTCTCTAGACAGGACTAGATAGGTTGTCTTAATGCCAGTAATTAACAGCAAATAATTAGGGGGAGTTAACTAGCAACAGATAGAAAAGCTCCAGGACTGGCAAGCACTTTGCTCAATCTTTCTCTGTTTTCCCCACTTCTTTGTCCCTGATTTTCCCTTTTCTTTCATTTGATGGATCTAGTTAAGTGAGGCTATTAATTGGCTGTTTTCATAAATTTGGTCCTGACTAAACGAATCCTCCCATCTTTAAGGGCTAAATGAGAGTTCTGTGCAGGCAAAAGGAAGAGTGCACCAGTCCCCCTCTGCTTCCCCATAATCACCTTTCCTAACTGCCCTGGCCAGTAGTACGTCTACTCCAGAAAGCTGCCTTTTCCCATGGTCTGTAAGCACTTGGCTATTTTGCAAAAATCGACATTTCTAGAGTTTATCGCCAGTTGGTACAGTGGCATAAACGAGGCACAACTTAATGCCCAATGCTTCTCAATTTCAGTTACAGTTTTGACTTGTGTACATTTTCCTCATGCCTTTAACAGACAGCAGCTGTGACTTTTGTTCTGACCACCACTCTGTACATCTCTGCTGCCTTCCAGTGTGCCTGTGGGCTGCCCACCCTGTCCTCAGCTCCTGAGGGGCCAGGGCAGCGTGTAGCCCTGCTTTGGTGAATTCCAACGGAGCCACGTTCAGGTTGGTATACGGCAGCACCCTTGGCAGAGGAACACCCCACAGCACCTGAATTCTGACAGAGCTGTTTTCCAAATGAAGAGAGTGGTTTGGTGTCATGAAAGTCCTGAGGTAGACAAGAAAGATAATGGACACAGAGAATGTGGCAATGAACAGTGAGAATTTGGTCAGCATAATAGTGGCAGTTCTTTCCAATTCAACTCCTTTGACAAGGGGAAATATTCTACAACCCCAAAGATCTAACAGTGCTACTCTTATCAGATCACTTCAGCATCCCTCTTGCAAATCTATTTTCTTCCTCATCCTCTGAATAACCTGACTTAGAACAGCTGGTTGTGGAACAAGTCCATCTTACAGATGCTGCAACTCAGATTATGTTTTATTAAGCTGAAATGGGAGACACAGCAAACTCTCCTAGGGAGTTCAGAAGTTTCCACCCTTCTAGTAATTGCATACTGTACAGGAAACGGAGGTTACCAAAAAAATAATAATAATACAGAAAGTCATTCAGGGTATCTTCTAATAGAGTCATTACCTTGAAATAAGTTCTCATCTTGGAAATTCTCTGAAATAAGAGAATCAGGAGAGCCTCCGGCAGTTCTTGGTATTTGTCAATAAGAGTGGAGGAGGATGGTGGCTGGTTCTGGTCTCCAGTGCTGCCTCTATTAGACTTCTACCCCTGTGGAGACTTGGCGTTGCATGCCCATGTTTAAAGCTAAACTCTCTAGGCCTCTGCTTGCTCAAATTCCTTCACAGATGTATTGCTTTCTTCTGTTATCACTACTTTCCCCTGTAGACACCTTCTTTTGAAAAGTGCAATATTCACTATTCCTACAAAGTCAAACTGAAAGTATTTCGTATTGTTAATCCTCCATACAAACAGACGAGCATTATAAACGTGCTGCTTTCATCTCACTAGAGTGATGTAAGATAAAAACTCAGCACTCGCCTGAAACCAGAGATTCAGGTCACTCTTGAACATACCAAATCTTTCTCGCTCTGGGAGTACAGCTGTGCTAGATGCTTCAGTCCAGCCACCTGGACTCAAACTAAATCTTAAAGGGAGAGCAACTTTTTTCTCTTCCTCCCTCTGTCTCCAACAGCTATGTAAAATTTTAAAAAGCAACAACAACAAAACAACTCTCAAAAGTACTGGCTCTTGAGAATAAAGTCATTTTGGCAGTTGCAGATCAAGACAACCACTATAAAAGGGATGCTCTATACTCATTTTATGCTTTGGGAGGTAGCCCTCCAGAAACTTTACCGTAATGGAAGTGTTTCATCCACACTAATGCCAGACTGATCAGTTTCCTTTCTTGAGTGGGGAAACAGAATTATCTGGGAAACACAATGGTTCTTTTTTTTTTCTTCAGTGTCAGTGAGTCGTAAACAGGTATAAGGCTGAGGATCAGAAGGCCTGTATCATATTCTCTTTTCTTCTAACTGCCTAAAGTCTATGTCAAACGCACTATATTAGCTTCATGTACATTAAAGAAAGTATCACATAACCTCCCCAAATGAAGGAAATAACAGCTTGCAATTCATAGATGAGGTACTTTAAACACAGGTTTAATTTAACCTGTAGAGATGCATAAGGAGGCTCCCCAAGGGCTGATAAACAAGTTTTGCCCACTGGACTATACTGAAATTTCTTCGTGCTTCTGTGGGAAATTAAATTTCTTATGTAGCAGGGATACCAAGACTTCATCAAGTGCTTCATGACCTGTCAGTGGAAAAAAAGGTTTTATGGAAGCCAATTTTTAATTTGATCTATCTTACAGAATAACTGCAGGACTGAAGGTATTCCATTAACATACCCATATTTGGGTTTTAAACTATTACAAAAATCTTAGGGCATCGTGGAAAGCTGTAAATTGTGACATTAACTTGATTGTACTTCCTTGTGGGGCTCCATTAGAATAGTAAACTAGTTAGTGTGAGTGCAGATGCTATGTGAAATATTTTCTGCAGGTCTGTCTACATGGTATGCCAGCCCAAACTGGTCCTTGATAGTCTTATGTATTATGTGTTGTTCAATTTTCATAAATTAACCAACATAGAGTACTGGAGGGATTACACTACTATAAAGTACAGTTATGATAACTCATGCAGGATTAGTGACTAGAAGGTTGTTCAGGACCACTTAATTCATGCAGGATTTAAGGCATTTTTAGTATATAATAATGTGGATTTCAGATTAATATCCTGAAATGTCCTCAGGTTGACATAAATTTCTGATTTAACAATGTCACTAAAAGTAATATGGATCAATAATTATGTGAATAATTCTCAGTACTTATTCTATTTCTTTGCTTCTGAAAATCTGTTTGTAGTTGCCAGTACTATCACTGACGTAACGTGGAGGAGAACTTGTTCTTATATATGTAGTATTAGAAGAATTCAGATCTGTATTCGTAAGGTTATTTTTTTTGTCAGAAATGATATTTGGAGATTGGTTGCATGATGAAACATGTCAAACAGGAAATAAAGTGGATAACTATGTCTGATTTACCTACCTAAGCTAGATAAATGGGAAATGCAGAAATAAACAGGTTCAGAGCTGATAAATGCAAATTCATGTGCAATGGCAGGGGAAAAATTGTTTAAAAGGCACTAGGTTGACTTGGTTTATATTGTTGAATTTGAAGAGATTGTGAAGAAGTGTAAACCAGTATTTATATAAAAGACAATAAACTCATATTTGAATTTCTGTGCTTCAAGAAGATAACTTGTGCATTTCTATTTTCAGATTTGAAGCAAGATGCATAATAAATCATATTTACAGTGTGCATGTGTACATTATATTTTCACCTTTTAATAAATTTAATTTTAATTGTCAGGTAAATATCATTAAAAAAGTATAGCCTGCAGCTATGTTCAATTTCTCTGAGTACATTCTTTTCTTGCTGCTGTTTTAAGTGTAAATAGTCAATAAATGTTAAAGGAGATTTGTATCATGACTTTAGTGAAGGCTTCCTGTCAATAAGTACAAACTGCCTTATTTAAGTACTTGGAGCTTTTGTGCTCCTTTGACGTGCAGCCAACAACCGAATTCCATGGGACTTCACCCTGGCCCTTCTGTCCTCTTTGAGTGCTGCATATGGCTAATATAACATTAAGTTGAAGTTAAGTCATAGGATACTACCAGAACAGTGCATTCAGTCGTGTATCTGACAGAAATTTAGCAAGGGAGACAGATTTTTTGCATCTATATAATGAATCAAACCTGATGGGGACAGAAACAAGGTTCTGGGGGAATGGATTTTCATTTGTTGCACTGCTATCTTTGGTGTACTTAAAAGCACATTACAGTAAAAATGCAAAAACATTGTTTGTGGGCTAGGACCTCCTGACTCTTGTGTCAACCAGATGTTTGCTGGCCCTGTCTGTTTAGACTGAGCGTGTCAGTTTGGCACGTGTGGAGGAGAGGAAATAGTTGACATCAGTGAAAATGTTGCCTATAGTGGTCTGCTCACTATCTCTTCCATCTGAGGCTGCTTACCCTTTTAGAAAAGCTAATGTGATCCTATGGCTTGTTCTGAGAGACGGATCTGGAAAAGGCCCAAGCTGTGTGAGGAGGAGTCCTTTTCTGCCTCCTAAGCCAGCGGAAGACTACAGGCTCTGTAGACCATGACCCTTAGATCATGGCCCCTAGATATTCCGTTGTCCCTCGCATTCATACAGGATGCTCTCACTGACGGATGATTTACAAGACAGAGGGTGTTGCGAGCAGAGGAAGAGTGGTGACTAAGTTCACTGTCTCGCAGGAAGTCCACAACCCTACATAGTGCTTTGTGGAGGGACAGCGTGATCATTTCCTCTGTTGGGCCAAGGCATGCAAAGATGTGACTGGAGCTGCTTCTGATGGTACATGCCAGACTAGTTGGATGTCACCAGATTTCAGTGTGTCTTCGCCTACTTCCTGGGAGAAGATTGGTTATGCTGTACCTATATTTGCTAGAGATGTAGGTACAGCATTATATCCAACCTTCTGGGACACTTTCACCCTTAGAGACATCCCTTCCATTGTAAGAGCCTCAGGAGCAGAGGAGAAGGATCTTTTCTAACAGCCAGGCAGTACAGAAAAGCAGTTCACTGAAATTAAATTCAGGAAGATTGAGCTGTACTGGAAGGTAAGGCATAGGTTACTGCATGATTCCTGGGAAGTGCTAATGTTCAGATGAACAAAGAGATTAGAGGGTAGCAAGGAGGTGGCTCAGGCTAGGTACACAGGGCAAGTTATGCTGCAAACAGCTTGTACAGAAAGATTAAGATCTGAAAAGTGAATGAGGGAGGAAAGAACTGAACTTAGAAGCTACTGAAGTCTTAACAATCCTAGTCTAGAACCTGGAGCAGCTGGACAGACTGACAAGGGGTTAGGGAAGAATGACACTGGCCAAGAATCTAAGACTTACCTTGCTTACCTTCTCCATGGTGCTCAGTTTTATGTGATTCCTGTTGTGTCAGCTCAATGGTGGCTTTCTGCTGCCTGACAAGTCCTGGTCTATTTTGTGATTTCATTTGTGAAAGAAGTTCCATGCCTTTGATCGTTCCTTCTGCTCTTGTTTATGCCCTTTCTGAGATGGGGCTAAGCAACATGGTATATTCAATATATGGGTGAACTATGGATTTATATAATGACATAATGTTTTCTGCTATGTTCCTGACTCTTTTCCTAAGTCTTTTCCTAAGAATTCATAATATTCTGCTTGTTTTTTTGGCTGTTGCTGGTCCTTAAGTTGGTATTTTCACAGAACCACCTACAGTAATTTCAGAATACCTCTCTGACATGGTAATACCCGGAGTCCATCACTGCACATATAAAGTTAGGACTCGTGTGTGCCACTTCACACCTGTAAAATCTTGAGTTTCATTTGCTATGTTATCACACAGTATAATATTTTCCCGCATCTGTGTCTGGCTTTTGTTTTTACTACATCAAAAACCAGGTATCACAAGGAAATCTCATCTCACTCTTTTTGGGGCAGGACAAGCAGGGAATATGAATAAGATTTGTGCTTGTTGACTCCTGAAAACAGATCTTAGATCAATTCTTTAGTATTATTTCTAACAATTTTCTGGTAATGTCAGATTCACAGGTTTGCACAAACATCTGTTTGCACTGTAGATGCTGTCGTAAGAATTCATTTAGCATTCCGCTATGTTCTTGACACAGGACTCACAGACTGAGGCTAATGGTTTCGTTAGGAATATTTGGAGCCCCATGCTGTTCATGGCTCAGCAATAAGTAGAGAATTGCTACTGTTGTGTTATATTCTGACTACTTGCCCTATGAAACTGGGGGGACAGGTGTTTTATTCATATGTTGGATACAATAAAACTTTGAAATGTTGTAACTAGAAATATAAGGTGAGATTCGATAGAGGTCCTCAGAAACTGTGTGAGAAGTCATATTGCTTATATGTGGACTTACATGTATTTGTAACTGGAAAAATAATACGTTGCAAAAGACCTCACAAAAATCAAACCACATAATCTCATGTGAACCAAAGACTGATTTTCATTTCATGTGCTTCATTATTTTTTTTTGTATGTGTGTTTGTATTTTCCTTTTTTTTCTTTTTTTTTGGCATGGTCAATTAAGAGAAATCCCAACAAATTATTAGCATCTTTTGTTACCACTCAGTTTGTAGTTCTTCCCTTTTTCTTCCTTTTCCCCCCATCCAAGCATAATCCACACCTCCTTGAAATGACTTGCCTTGATCCTTTCTTAGGTTCTGACAGAGGTGGAGAAACCCAAATGACGCTATGAATTCCCCTTCCTCTAAATACCAGGTACCTCCTGAAGGGCTGCTGTGCAGCAGATAGCTGCCCTCGCATCCGGGGAGAAGGCAGCTGCTGACTACTGGCATGTGTGCGTCCCAGGAGCGGTGCCGAAGCGGGTCTCCTTACCACAGAAGCAGCCTCAGAGGCACTAGGTGGCTGCACAGCACGGCGCGGCTGGCAGGCAGGATGAGGTGGTTTGCCTCAGTAAGCATCTGGGGAGCTGGTGGTCCAACCACTGATTATGAGGTGCGCGTGGGAGTGAGTAGCCACTGAGTAAGTGCTACTAATGTGTGGTTTTGGTATGGCTCCATTGTGTTGGCTTACTTTCCAAAGCCAGTTCTTTCAATTCATTAAGCTGTTTGAATACAATTTCTTATATTTGTACAATGATGCTGCCTTCTCTGAGTGAAACAATGATACAATTAATGTATATCATTGATTATATACATATTATGATATAATTAACGTATATCATTAATACTTGGAATTTTCTCTTCATGTTTTTTTATTTCCAGTCACATTCTGCTTCCAGATTGAATGGATGCTTTATTTGCTTCAAGTCTTGCAGGTGACTCTTGCTCTTTTGATGGTGTGTGAGAGAAAGTGGACAATCAGCTCTTCTGTCATCTGCCACCCCTTCAATATAGCATTAGATAAACATGGTTGAGATAGTTTAATATCCTCTCTGCAAAGTTCCTCCTATATTGTATGAAAGCAGGCGAGTTTCTCAGGAATGACAACTCAATGACCAATATCACCATGACAATCCGTTGTCACGCAAGTATTGCATCTCACTAAGAAGTGAATTAAGCAACTGATGGAACCAATTAACAGCCTTAAAATGTAAGAACTGGCATATAAACTGCTGCCTGCCAAAAGCAGCATTGCACCATTTTTGGAAGAGCAGAACTTCTTCCCTCTCCCTGCTAGTTCCACTTTGTAGAAAACTAAAGAAAGACTGGTAATACCACTAGAGAAATAAGGGATCCATCTACTAAATTTATTTCCAGAATTATTCTTAACATCATCTCCACAAATCACTCAGAGTCCAAACCCATACGTGAAACTAGGATCAGGAGCAGTGCCTGTCCTGGGCACTGCACATCTTGAGTGGACGCTCAGTTGAGTCTCTTCCCTCACAAGCTAATCCAAAATAACAGTGTTTCAAAGGGCCTGGGGGAAGAATCCCTTTTCAGATAATTAATACAAAGTGTTCAAAAAAAAAAAAATCCCTTCTCTTTACAAATGCCATCCCATCCCCCTCCAGAAAGCATTACTCTGACATCTGCTACTGCTGCTACACTCTGCCTGTTATTATTTGTCTTAGAGCCTCTGCCCATTCTTTTGCTTCTACAGCTGCTGCTGGTGTTTCCTCTTGGTGTTTCCTGCCTGCCTGGCCTAAATTCCATCTGACACCCTCTTGCCCCTCTGGCTTTCTGCCTGGCTGGTTAAGATGGCATTCAGTTGACTTGCAGTGCTCCTTTCTGCAGTAGGAACATAAAATAATATTTGGGTTTAATTTGCTTTTTGAAGAGCTCTTCAAGATCCTTTCATGAAGGTAATACATTATTTCTTCATACTGACCCTTCAGTTTGATCTTTGATCTGTGGAGAATCCTGTACACATGTGAGAATTGTCAATGACTGTCAGGACTGCAAAGAAATTTGTGGTAAATTTCCTTCTTCAAAAATCATGTCAGGTTGGGCTGACAGGGGGAATTGTTGGAGTAGACAATTTTGTCCTTTCTCTTCAACAGTATCGCAGCCAAAATGACAACACAATCTTCCTCTGGCAGCATCACTGGTATCTCTGTGGTTTATATCCATTTGCAACTTGAGTGAGAAACAAATTGAAGAGTCCAGGCTATGCCTGCTTGTTCTTTGTCCTTGGTCTATCTCTTAATTTCTTAGGGGCTAGCAGTTGTTTGGACCTTTCCATCAACAAAGACAACAGTTACAGACTTTTAAGGGAGAAGAGGCAAGTAGCTGAAAATGCATTGTTATTCCCCTTTGTCACCCTAAATATGTCAAATTTAAGGCATTTCAAAATATAGTACTCAGTTTAATCACAATATGGATGACATGGACAAGATCTTTGGGTTTTTAGAACTGACAGGTGAACAATGGACTGCTCAAAGGTGAGGGACATTCATATGTGTTCAGAGCTTACGGCAAAAACTTACCTCCATTCTGCTGCTCACTAAGTTTTTCCAGCATTATTAGATTACCTAGGAGAGCATTCTTGTCTTCTGTACTAGAACTGGTCTCTGCCAACTGGCTGTAGGTGGGGAACCTACTGAGCTAGACTATTTGGGAATTACAACTTTTTCTTTCCTGTTCTGAAACTGCCACCTGTATTTTATTCACGGAGAAAATAGGCTTCTAATATAATATTATATTTTCAATTGCAAAATAGCATCTATCATATTTATTAGTTTTAATTTGGAACCAAAATAAATCCTGGAGGAAGAACTAACCTAACTACACATCAAGCAGTATGATGTTAGCTCATGCACAGAAAACAACAGCTTTCTAAAATGGGGTGAAGCACTACATTTATGATTTGATGCTCCCCACTTGTCTGTCATCTAGATGCTGAGTATCTGTTTGCACTGGATCGTTAAAGATGATATCTTATGAAACAGATAAAGCAATGCAGTCTATTAAACTTTTTAATAAAGATGAAAGCCTTTCCTCTACAGCACACCAGGATCACTAGTACAGTACAGTAAGTGTGATTCCAAACGTGAAGAGTGATATTCTGGTTGATGCATGGAGTCACAGAACTACGTTCCACAACTTTGTGGCCAAGGACGTATCTCCCGAACTAAAAACTGAAGACTCAAAAATCATAGGGAAATACCTGTGAATGAAAAGGAAATGAGCTGTTACCTCATTCCTTTCGCCTGAACTGCCAAAACTACTTAGCTGTGTTGGAGGAGCTGAATGCAAGAAAAGAGAGGGATTTGAAATGTGCAAATACCAGATTCTATAAGGCAACTATTTCCAGGTGGAGGGAACAGTCTGTTCAGAGACACAAGGTTTCTTTCATGTACCTGGCCTTGAATGACTATTCCTTAATATTTTGATTTTATCCTGCCCACACCACAGTTAAGCCGTACTTAAAATGTTCTTAGGACTAAGAAAGTAATGAAAGAGAAAAATAAATTTGAATTTAAGGGGCAAAAGTTTGTTGTACCTTCCAAAACATAATCATTATGTAATTTTGTGTCAATACAATGTACTGGAGAAGAGGAGGGGGAAAAAAAAAAAAAAAAAAAAAAAAAAAGCTAGACATTAAGAGGACCAGGACCGCTAAATGCTGTCTTGTCGCACAGCGCAATGGATTCCTTAAATCCACATCTGCCATAATGAGATTGCTAACACTATATAAGAAAAACATATTGCAATGAAAATATCTTAGGTTTTAGGAACATTGACTAAAAACCTGAAAACATATTGTTTGATAATAGTGCACTGCAATCCTATAGAGATGCTTCTGGTGAATTTTCACCAAAGCATTTCTTGGTGACTTTCCTACTCCTTCATTTAAAGTGCTCTTGATCAGCGTTATAAGCATCAGAAGTAGATGCTACACAGAAACTATTTTGTCTATTCCAAAAAGTAAGAACAAGTATAAGAGGGGTTAAACTGAACTTTTGGTTCATTCTTAGCTGGTATCTTGGGAGAAGGCTTGACGATCTTAACTTGACACCTGTATATATATTTATTTTTATTGGAACATAGAATTACATTGGATTTTAAGTGATTCCGTTTAGTTTGTAAAATGATATGTTGTTTACATTGATTCTTCTGGTTTATTTTCAAAATGTTGTTACAGTGAGTTCTTAAATATTTTAATTAGCAGCACATTAAAAAATACTGTTTTCAAGGAATTAAGTCATTTAGAACTAGTTAATGCCCTTCTGTATCACTTTAACCTGAATCTAGGCTGCTAATCCCATTGAATAACAAAAATAATGAATTTACCTCCCTCGTTGTGCACTCAGAAAGATGCTCTCTAGTAGAGTGGACCTTGAATGTCAGTCAAAAAAGGAAAATCTAACTTCTAATAAATTCCTAAAATGTAAATTAACTCTGCTAAAGTGTCAATCATGTAGACAAGTGGAATATCAGAAATTCCTCTGATATCTATTTCTGTTCCTTATAACATCTCTGGTGATGTCCAATAACATACTCTAAGAAAGTCCCTGGCGTAGTATTAAAAAAAAAAAAAAAAAAAAAAGCTTTTTTTTTCCCCATCTTTCTAAAAACATTCAGCTTTCTTAATATTGTTGCTTGGAATTTAACATGAATTTTAAAAACTAAAAAATAAGTCTCCAAACAATCCCCAAAGCCTCAGCTCTTTTTTCATTGTTTTTATTTAACATATTATGTCAGATTTTTGAGACCCCAAAAGCATGTCGGCATATAAAAATGCATAATTTACAGCACTGTCTGCAGGTGTGGCCACTCAGAAATCTCTTTCAGAAAGCTGGGCACAATTTGTACACAGAGCTGGGCTTCTGTCTGACCACATCATACTCTGCCTTCTGGGTAGAGATCCTTCTTCTTCCGTTTTCTCTTCTCCATGGCTTTCCCCTCGTTGTCCTTGAGCTCAGTGCAGGTTTTGCCTCTCCATCCAAATCTGTTCTGAGCTGCACCCACACCTGTATAATTGCCTGGCTTGCTCCTTTCTTGGCCCCACAGTTGCTGGATTCTCTTTTTCGAGTTAGTCCTTTTATACGCTGAACATCTATGATGTGGTGACTAATGACTGCTGTCCTTCTTCGTGTTTGATCTCTAAGCTGAAACCAAGCTGTGATACTGATTGAAATCCTCCTCCCTGCCTCATCCTCCATTCTTAGCAAAGTGCACCTGTGGTTTCAACACAGGGGTTTTAACAGAAATGTCTGAAAGAAGGAATGATTGTGAACAAATGAGAGCATCTTCTGTTGCCTGTACTGCTCTCTGGCCTCTTCCCACCCTCCTCCCTTTGCACAGAGAGGGATAGTCCCACACCTCTGGGTTACAAATTGTTCTCTGGCACAGCCACTGTCTCCTTCTCCTGGCACTGCTGAGAGCCAGGTGACTGGTATTTGGCATCAGATGCCTAAAACCTGTTGGTCTTTCACATCACCTAGATCTGCTGAAGGCTTGTTCCCTGTTTCAGCTCCTTGCTGATTCTTCCTCTACGGTCCCAGTGGAAATGCCCAAATTCCCACCCAGAGTCTCCCAGATTAGGAAGCACAGACTCAAAGCTCCCAACTTCAAATAGCTCCACTATTTCCTGCTGCAATTCAAAACTGCCCTTCTTGTTTGTAAGGCCTCTCCCCAGGATTTCTTGAGCTAACTCCAGCCTCACTAAACAACCTCCTCTCTTTGCTCTCCTCTGTTCAGCTAAAGTGGCCTTCTCTCTGACCCTGTTGCTTCTGCCACCTGGAGCAGCCTTCCTGTGTCTTGCTGCCTTTCTGACTCACCACCTTCTTTTCAAATGCCATGTGAAAGCCTATAGTTTCAACCTTGCCTTGTAACAACCTGGAGCAGCTTAAGGAAAACAACCTCTGGCTGTTATCCAAAGAGGGTTCAATAATTATTTCTCTAACCCTCCTAAAATAAAAAGGTTGGCCACCAAAAACAAACAAAAGGAGGACCCCACACGCATCATTGGCTATTTTTGATCGGAAAAGTGAAAATTAAATAAGACCTTAACAAATTACTCTGCTGTGTGGCAAATAGAAAAGTACAAAAATACAAAGTCTGTCCAAGAAATAAAACACTGACTTGTACATTGTTGTTTTTTTTCCCTAAGGTTCCTATAAACTCCAGTTTCTTGACAACCAAGTTGAGCACAAGTGTGTGTTAAGGGGTAAAGAGGACAGATAATTCTTCAGGTGGAAATTAAGTTAAATATCCACCAACAGTAGGATGGTTGGAAGGACTGACTTGATGTCAGTTTACAGTTCTGCACTGCTAAAATGTAATGCATGCATTGCTTTAAACCTACTGCCCCACGGTAGTGAAGCTCTCCCCTGGGGCATCACCGCGCGGCATGGACACTGCAATTTAGTTCCTAAGGTAAGGCGTTTTCCCTGTGGTCCTCTCTGACTGCAGCTGCAGCAGGGCCGGGACAGGGTAGCACTGGACAGGCTTCAGGCTTCAGCACAGTTGCAGCCAGTTCTGCTAAAGCAAACGTGGCAGGCAAAGAGCATTTGAGAACCGTTTTCTAGCAAAGCCTGTGTTAATGCCCTTGGGGCAGGAGGGAGAGAACTGCTTTCCTGAAACATACCCTGCAGAACACACAGTCCTCCCCAGTGCTCGTGTCCAGCATCATTTTTACTGACTGCTTGCTGTTTTCCTTTCTTTCCAATGGGCCTACTTTCTCTGTAACTTCATATGTTTTTCTAACTGCTGCTTGTTGCTTTGCTCATGAATGCTCATCCTTAACCAGCCTCGAGCACCTTCTTTCTGTGTGCTTCGGGAAGGCAACTCCCTGCTTCTAATTAGCAACACAAGTTGGCTGCAGAAGCCTCTTTCTAACTAGAAACACCTCTGATGCTTATTATTTGTATTTGGTGCCTACTGTCCCCAGTCAAGCTCAAGAGATCGCTGTGCTCAGAGCTAGATGTACAGATCTTGTCTTCATTAGGAAAAAGATGGTTTAGATGTCTCACTGAAGTGTTCCAAAAGACTTGAGCTTAACACAAATCAGTTGCTGTTTTACTAAAGGGGATTGTTAACTTTGAATAGCTGAAAGAGATTAAAGCAGCTGCTGTCTTTGGTAAGACTGCAGCACTGGTTAGAATCAGGAAATAATTGTTATGTGGCCCAGCCAGAAACTGCCTGACAGTGACTCTGTAGGCAAGTCATGTAGGCTCTTGTTTCCATTAGTAAGGCCAGTAGAGATTTATTTTTCATGCGTGCAGAGCTGCTTCGTGTGAGCACACCGAGGTAAGCTTACTTCGTCTGATAAATGTTGTGTAAGCAAGTAAACTGGTAAAATAGGACTTGTAATTTTGAGCAAGATCCTTATTTCTCCAAGCCTAATTCTTTGCTGCTATTCACCCTGCGTGAGCGCACAATGGATAGGAAATTCTTTCATGACTGTTGACACAGCCACGACTTCGCCCTTAGGCCAGCTGGCAGAGCTGCTGCAGGCCTGCTCTGGGTGCCCTTCGGCCCCCACCATGACCCGCGGCTTGGGGCACATCTCTAACACCGGCTCAAGCCCAGGCCAGTGCTGCAAAATTTGACTTCATTGCTCACATTTCTTATTTGATAGTTATTTGATTTGATATTACTTTGCTAGTAATTTCTCACGTAAGCAGGAACATCATCTCATTTCAAATGGAAACTTTCACTTACTGGACTTTTTTAATGAGTGCAACTGAAAAGGGAGAGGAGAAAGGTGTCGTCAGGTAGATCTGAGCATTAAAATGAGGTGTGTGCTTTGCCCATGGTAATCAAGTTATTTTTCTGCAATTGGCTAGCCAGGTTTATCCGGGTGGTTTATTTCACTAACTGTCCTTTAAAATATGGCACTTCTCCTGTTATCTTTTATTACTGTGAGCTTTGCAGCCATTGATGTGGGCAGTTGTTCCTCTGCCATTGTATCATGTATGTTATCAGCCGTAATATATGCTAACCCAGCTTCCTGATCAGCCTTAACATCTCTTTAATGTTTTCTTTAGATAGTTCAATTATTCATTCTCTGAATCAGAATTAGCTTGTATACACTGCCATTATATTCAAATACATCATCAGTGTCTCTGTGGGTAAGTGCTACTTTGGTTGCAATTACTGCTTTGCAAGCCTGAGGCTAGAGTGAAGTTATTGCTTAAATAATATATGAAATGAAGGAGACCATTTGCCTTGTTTTGTTAAGAATCCTGGAGCGATTGCTTGCATAAAACCACCGAAGGCTCATACAAATGACACCTGTATAAGCTCCAGGGAGAATGCTCCTCTCAGTCCATGCTAGAAACCCCAGCTGGAGAGTCATTAGTGAAGTAGCAGAATCCCAGAAAACTTCCCTCCTAAACCTCTAGGCAGAGACGCAGCGATAGCTGAAGCAGCTAAGAAGTATCACTCATCACTGCTCCAAAATCGAAGGGCAGTGGGGGGGTTAAGAGGCTCTTGGAAACTTTTGAAATCACTGTTTTCATGCTTTAAGGGTTATATTTAGCCTTCATTAAATGTTCAAGTAAGTGAATATTTTGGTGTATTTAGTGGGGTTCAGGTTGCAGTACAGACCACCACTCATTACTGCTTCAATCTTGGCACTTGTGGAAAATGTTTACTAAGTTTAGACACTATTTAATATCTTCCTTTTAAGTCTGTTATCTTAAAACAAGGGATAAAAAAGCAAACTTTAAAAGAAAGCTGTATTTACATCTGATATAAAACAAAACTGTGTTAATATTAGCATTTCAGAATACCTAGGAGCTCATAACTTTCTATTTTGATAGATAGATTGGACACCGTGGGCTGGGAAAATTCCCAGGGCATTACTGGATTCCTGGCATGGCTGGCATGCATGCAGCAGCTACCTGCAGGATGGGCCTGAAAAGCAGCCAGCACCACGCAGCACACAGATCACGGCGTTTCTCTCGAGAGGGAACTTGGAGTGGGGATGTTGGCAGTGGGATCCCTCGGGGGGCTTGTCCTAGGGTAAAAGCTGAACCCTACGGTGCCGGTCAGGGTTTCAGAAAGGCTTTCTTTCAGATCATCTTTACCTGCTGTAGTAGGATTTGATGGTGTGAGCTTGCAAACTGGGAGACGTGAAACAAGTACCGGTATTCTTTTAAACTAGCTAAACCAGCTCCTGAATAGCTTGCCTGGTGTTTTCATAGTGCAAGAGATTGAGAGCTGTGGAGCTATGTATTTTACAAGGAAATGACAAAGCCATGATTCCTGCCCTGAAGCAGCTGCAATCCAAGAAGCCGGTCCTGTGATCAGGCTGTTGCAAACAAGCCACAAGCCCTCGGAGGGCTCTGCACTAGTACCGTGCCCTGCGAGCACGCTCTCCTTTTTGAGGCTGGGACCGCAGAGTGCCAGAGCCAGATTTCTCGAGGTATTTGGTGCTATATTGCCACAGGCTGAGAAGACTACATGCCACTAGACCCTAGCCAGGAGTTTCTGAAAATAAACCCTGAACTCTTGATTCAGAAGTAACATAATCCGCTCTGCAAAGTTTCCTTTTAGCCGGTTAGAGCTGTGATCTGCCCTCTGCACGCACAATGGCTGGATTGGCTTCAGCAGGAGCCAGCACGCTCTGGCAAAGATACCGTGCTGGAAACAGCATTCTGCTCATTCTTCTGAGTATTCGCATTAGTGATATTTTCCAAGGTGAAGACAGTCTGTACTAATAGAGAGGGAAAATATCAGGAGAGGTTTTTTTGGCCTGTGTTTTTTTTAGGAAGTCAGACTACATGCTACGTGATCACCTGACGATCTATGAAAATTAAATAAAGTGCTAGGGCTAGTGGAGCTGACTGTCATGTATTTATTGGACTATAATAGTGTGCTTATAACAAGCTCTAGTACATACATGCTACATTTCAGTACTGTTATCCTCCCTGACACTCAAGTCTCCCATTTTACCATGCGTCTGATTAGGCTCTGGTCTCTGTAATGTTCCCGTACTCCCTATTAATTACATGGGTGAAGTCTGAGGAGCTTCCCTGGAGCAGCCTGGGAGTGTCACGTTCAGCTTTTGTGTGAGTGCTGGCAGGCGCTGGGAGCCACTGGCTGCAGAGCCATCCGGAGTGCAGCGATGTGTGGATGTAAGACACATGGCAGGGAGGAGACACAGCAATGCCGTAGAGCGAGACATGAGGGCGAACCTCCGTAAGCAAGCCTGTGTTCATAACACAGAGCTCTGCTGGGAGCAGAGAGAATAGGATTTCACCTTTTTTTGAGACCCTGATTTGCCCCTACAGCTGCTTAATTTTCCACTCATAAGAATGGAAATCACATCCAATAAACTAAATCGTTCCCCATATAGACACAATGTTCTGTCTTGCTTCATCTTCAGTGCCTCTTCTGCATTTCTAGAAGCAAGATGTTTGTGATTTCTTCCTTGATTATGAGCAGTGTTATAAACTATAGTTGGGTAATTCATTTCAGCTTACTATTATTATTCACCAAAAATGCAAGTTTCAAAACACTTTATCAAGAATAAATCTTCTAATGAATAATGAATAATTTGACAGAATTAAAAAAAAAAAAAAAAAAAAAAAAACTCACTTTACATATTTAAGTAAAGTTTAATTTTTTTATTGGAAAATAAATTTTTATTTTAACTCCAAAATTTGAGTTTAGATACCTTAGAGGGTGACAAAGGCTACAAAAATTAATCAACATTTCATTTGGGGTCAGAAGAAAAAGGATTTATTTAATATGCTAAAAAGTTCTGCAAAACAGAAATTCATTTCCATGAGAGCTTAATTTTTTATTTATTTTTTTTTAAAAACTACTTTGCAACTTTTGGTTTAGTGAACAAAATTTCTTTTGTTCTAGCCATCAGTCTCTGGAGCTAGTGAGGTGATAAATCTTCATTTTGCTTCTGTTCAAATAACGAAGACACTTTCTACATATTTCATTTCCTCGTCATAGAGCAGCTCTACTTTTACCTATTCTACTTCAGGATTCATAAGACTGGAGGAAATTAATTCTAATGTAATTATTTGTTAGTGACTGGAGATGACTAATAATTGCACAGAGTAACAGGTAAAGTTCTTCATAAAGCAAGGCTGGAAAGAATACACCAATTTTTTCAGTTTTATTCATAGTTACTAATGATTTGAACAGGGACTGCAAGTCAAAATAAGCTCAGTTCAGACAGGAGTGGCCACTGGCTGCAGCGAAGGTATGCTGGTTTCCACCATGTGACAAGCTGTGGGGATTTTCAGGGATCTCTACTGCAACAGAGGGGACATTGGCCACTCTGCTATGAATTTCAAGCAAATTACCTGTATGTGGGAAGAAATCTTAACAACCCAAGTATTGTGCGGAGTCCTGAACTCTACCCAGAGCCTTGCTAATGCCTGTGCAATCAGTGAGCTGCTTATTAATTGCTGTCTCTTCTTATATAATGCCTATTTTTAGCGAAATTGCCAAGTTGACAAAAGCCTCAAAAATACCTCTAGTGAAGTAGTGCTGATTGTACGTGAATCCAGGCTCCTCTTCTATAACCTTTACTTGACTTTGAAATGTGCATACCATTGCAGGCGGCTTTTGAGTTTAATGCAATCTGTTTCCACTGAAGGCAAGCAACACTGGAAATATGATTACAATAATTGTATTATGAACATGGTATTGTCATGATCAAGTGAAAGGCTCCAAAATGTAACTGATAAAACTGTAACTTTGACCTTCATCTTCAGCTTAAAAACTTGATCAGGTCAAATATCACTCCGTATTAGCCTTGTTAGTGCAAAACCAGGCCCAATCCTCGCTCCCATGAGTCACTTCACAGACAATACTCGTGTAAACAAGAGCTTGTGGGAGGGGAGAAACGGGATCCATCTTTTGATGTTGGGTTAGAGCGAAAAAGACTAAATCATCCGCTGTCACTGTTCCATCCATTCCCCAGAGTCGGAGCAGTGGAGAATTCAATTCAAAATTCATACGTAAACATACTGGGGTAAACTCATGCGTGACGTAAACTGTTGCAGCTTCCTTGACTTTATGTGGCTCACTGAAACCAATGGATTTAAGGCAGTTTACACCATGTGAGGATCTGTCCCCTTCATAAATATTTATGGAATGAATGAGAAACGTTACAGTAATTTAAAGAATATTTTGATATGGCGTTCCAAATCTAACAGAACATAGACCCTTTCTACTTTATTTTCTTACCCACTGACTTAGTTCAGGTCCCAATTTGAACTTCTCAGTTAGACATAGAAAGAAATGTGTAAATTCTACCAGACCTGCCATTAGCTTTAACTTGCAGAAGTGTCATTGATATATACTTCTGCATTTATTTTGGGTGGAAAGTGTCTATTTAAATTGTGAGATCAATCATCAAATTAGATGTGTGACTGCACACATCGTTCCAGTGTTTATTTTCCTTTCTGGCACACTTGTGGCTCTTTGGGTTTGAAGAATGTAACTCAATTGGAATGAACCTCAGTGATAAAATGGTCATCACATAAGATGTCTTTGTGTTGTTTTGAAATGTACTATTACAAGGCATTTTAATAAACTTTGTTTTTATTTTCCTTGATTAATAACACATTTGCTTGTGAATTTTCTGGGATGTTTGATTCATGGTCTTTCCTTTCTTTTCCTTAGAACTCCTTGGTGGCAGCAGCCTACAGGAGGCCTTGTGGGACTATCCCATGGCGATCTGACCTGGTTCTGGCTTTGTCCAAGTAATTTTAGTCGCACTAACACTTTTGACCCCTGGTGTCATTGATAAGCTCCAGAGCACCAAGTCCTGGGTCAAAAAAGTTTTGAAAGATTTACAAAAAACTAAATGCTTAAAGCCATGTGATTGATATTTATTTATTTTAATTATAAATATAGAAAATATTCTGACACTTTCTCTTTTCTGCATACTCAGGCAGATGGAAAAGCTGTTATATTTACTGTGAATTCGTTATCTCTGGACAACATTTAATATGTATGTAAAGGAGGCTAGCTCTACTATTTCATTCTACTCTGTTCAATAGTTGATATGATTTCTACCATTTCCTCAACTGCATGAGTTAGTGGTAAAGAAACTGAGCATTGTTTAAGACTTTAAACAACAGTAGTTGATCATTTTGATTAATACGGTTTCATTACAAAATGTTGCCATCTCTTCCTGATTGGCATTTTCCTTTCACAGAATTGCTTGGTTAATGTAGTGTCTAATAGTTTCATTTTCCTTTCTTTCTTAATTTCTTTCTTTTTTTAAAGTCAAAACTGGCTTTTATCTTTAAACTGTTTTTATAAAGCACAAAACTGCCTCACTTTGAACTCATCCTCTGATGTCATCATAGCTGGGAGCTGGGAGCTGAGATAAATTACCATGTGGAAATACTGACATTGAGCTAGGTACCGATGTGTGGTACAATACAGTAATGCCTCTTGTGTTCAAGAATATTTTTAACATACTATTATTAGTGTCAGACTCTTTGGTTTGAACGCCTTTGATAAGTGAAATTAGCACGCTGTTTTTCCAGTCTATGTATGGTAAATTCTTTTCCCTTTTGGGGTCAAAAAATATAAATATTAAAGGAAACTCCAAGTGTTGCTATTTGCAAGGTTACAATGTTTGTTATTAGAACTGGGGAATACGTTCAGTCTTTCAGGCAAGATAGTATGAGGGACCCATGAAGGGACAGGAAACATCTATATTTGCTGGCAGCATGCCCATTTTAAACATATTGCTCACAGTGCCATCAGGATGGGGCACTGTGGGGCATGTGAGGAAGGACAGTTCAGCTATGCAGTATGAAAACATGCCATCATATCTATATTTCATAACATAGCAGGAGTAAGTCAGTCACGAGTTTAAGTTAATTAGATGAGGTTCTTTGCAGGAAGCCTGTTCTGCGGACAGCTAGAAAAACTGAGGATGTTCAGTGGAATTAGGTCCCTAATCTCAGTCCCCTCCTGGGAGAAGCAGCCAAATGCAGGAAGCACTTTGCACAAGGCTTCCTCCGGGTCCCCCCAGAGATGTCCCACAGAGAAGCCTGGTTTTAATGCTGCATTCCTCAGCACAAATAAAGCACAGCTTTACATCATTACTTGCACAAGGCTTTGAAAAGAGACTCCTATTGTACCCTATGACATAGGTATAGTGAGGCAGTAGGGACAAGTGTTTTCCCTTATACTTTCCTTTTTCTTTTTTTTTTAATAATGGAATTACGCCACACGTGAAGACAGGGTGGACTTTTGAGCTTAAATAAAGTAAAAAAAACAACTGGTCCCAGACTGCTGTGGTTACTGAAGAAGAGGCTGAATTCAGCACCATTTATTTCCACATACATACTATAGTACAAGTGCTCTAACCATTGCTTGTATAAACAGTTTCAATTCCATCAGGCAATTTCATTGATTGTGTTAATAGGGATTACTCTTCCCACAAGTATATAGAAAGCTCAGAGATGCTTTTAATCTCCCTGTTTGTCTTATCCCAAGAAAAATCTCCAACCAAAAAGCCCCCAGCTTCTTATTTTTTTGAATCCAGGCCATAGCTCCTGGAACTAACTAAAACAAGAGAAAAAGAAATCCAATGCATTTGTAAATAATCCCAATTAAGAGAAGCAGATTTGGCCAGCTGAGGATGCCTGGGCTGCGTATGGAAGCAATTCGCCTGGCTCCGTCCGCTCCCGTCCAACCCCGCCAAACGCAGGCCGTGCGGGCCGGGCCCCAGGGCCCCGCGGGACGGGCAGGAGAGTGGCTGGCCGGCCTCGCAGGGACCCTCGGTGCTGGTGTCCCTCACGCAGGGCATGGCTCTCCTTGCCTTGGGAACCACACACACCACCACACCCTTTGGAGAGCGAGACGTGGGCTCTGTGCTGTACGCCTGGAGATACTAATGGGAGCCCACAGTAGGGGGCCCTGCTGCTGACTGTCCCACAGGTCTGAGGCAGTCCCGAGGCCTTTAGCACCACAGAGAGAGGTGGATGCCGACGTGTGAGGGAAGGAGCAGGGGGCAGCAGCTGGAGAAGTGCAGAGAGCGTCCGAGCCTCCTCACAGAGCTGTGCGGCACCGGTGGCCTTCACCTCGCCTGCACTGGCACCGCTGTGACCTGAGGTGAGCTGCGCCTCTGTGCCCTCGCACAGCAGCCTTCTGCAAAGAGGAGGGTGTCTTGGGGCATAGTAATTAGAAATAAGCATTTAAACGGTAATTGCACAAGCACTATCAGTCATCTTTACCAATTGCTTTTAGCCAGTAATTACATTTGATAAAGATTTTTGCTATTTGGAAGCAGGCCTCGATTTAAAACCACAAGATAAAGTGATTATATTCAAAAGAGCCTGTTGCTGCTGAAAGAGCCTATAAAGGGAGGAGGGTCTGATGCAGTGTTTTGGTCTTGTTTCTTCTCCACCCTCTTCCCCACACCACCTTGCTCCTGGCCGGGCTGTCCTCCCCCAGCAGACTAGTGCAGGCCACTTGAAAGAAAACGCTGAGAAAGTTTTGCTCAGATCAAAGAATGGTGCTGTGTTAAAAACAGTGTTTATTTTCAGTAGAGTCTTTAACTTTTGCCTTGGCTTCCTAAAATTTCATTTCAAAGTAGTGTGAGAGACATCAGAAATGTTTGTTCTTTTTCTCCCAAAATAGAAAAAGAAAGGAAAAATTGCTGTAAGAAATAACCAAATCCAGGCAGATCTACTTTTCCTTTGAAAAAGGAAGGGCAAAGAGAAAAGTTGTCATGTTTCCACAGAAATGGACTAATTGGAGGGATGTGTGTCCGTAATGCTCTGTGGTGCAGGGAAAGACATTTACACAGAGGCGGTTGGGTGCAAGGCACAGAATATAGAAAGGAGAGGAAAGGGTTGGAAAGTCAAGCCAGAAAGGGCTGGTAATAAAAGACCAGTCAGAAGAAACTGATGAGAAAGAGGTTAAAGGCTGTGAAGAGCCCTGAAAGTCGTAAGACAAAGAAAAGTGGAAAGGTTTTGCAGTAGAAGCCTGTGCCTCTGCTACTTTTTTTTTACTACTCTTACCTTTTGACTTAGAAAAAAAGAGATGAGGTTTCTGGGTAGGGCGGGTTTGTGTTTAGGTGCATATTGACAGCTTTCAATTTAAGAGTGGGGAAAAAGTTAATAGTATGTAAACAGCCCCCAGAACAATCAAATCCAGCTTGCACTCATGCATCTCAGAGAGCATCGCGGCAGGAAGCCCATTTTCTCATTCCACCAGGTAAATTTTTTGGAAGTGAAGTTTACAGCATACCTGGAGCAACACTGCCTGCACTGGTTTCTCTGTTCTTTTGACGCCCAAAATTACCCAAAAATCCTTTCCTAGTATTTTCTGCATGACAGATGTGGGCTTAAGCCTTCCCTGGGTAGGGCACAGTGCTGCTGACTGCAGCATCTTTCTAATGCTCTGAGGAGTTTTAATGTTGTGAGGAGGCTTCTTGGTTGCCTCCTCTCAAAAACCAAAGCATCATGGCTGGCAGAAGGGTGGCCACAGGCTCTTTTTGGGTGCCAGGCAAAAATTTTATCTTAGGCAATATCAGAGGGAATTTACCAAGGAACATGGGAAGAAGGAGAAAAGTCTGAGTGGTGAAGTGGGACCACTAGAAAAATGAGAGTAATGGGTTTCTGCCAGGAATCCTGTCCTCTGCTGGAGCGTGCAGATGCGCTGCACTCATCCATCCTTTGTGCGTGTTGAAGACATCCATGGAAAAATAAAAAGTCAGTGAAGGGAAATAAAGAGTGCTGCTGGGAACAGCTCACTGGGCAGAGGAGAGAGCCAGGGCAGGGGCCTTGCTGTCTGAGCAATGGTCTCTGGGACCTGGGGGCTTTTTTGTTACGATTTTGAAAAAGTGTATTGTGTAAAATTGCTTAACACATACTTTTTGATTGATTTTAAAGTGGATAATCATCACTGAGCTTTAAATACACAGAGACTGTTGTTGGAGCTACAGATTTTCGTTGTTAATACTAACATTAAATATTTATTCTGGATAAGAATAATGTAGTAATATGGGGAAGCACCTGTGGCTGAACTGCTGCGATAAGGATCTCTTCTATATGCTTCTACTGCCAATATTTTCACAAACCTCACTGTATTCAGAGGTAAATAATTTTAATTCATTTTCTACTGGTTTTGTCTCACAAATTTGAATGCATTTGATGCGTGAATCTGTACAATTAGGTCATAAACGCTAATTCCTGCCCTTATGGAGCTATGCTAGCCAGTTTAAGGAGTTCTGTCTGGCAGGAGCTCCTTTTTTCCTCCAGCACTAATTGGGTGATGATAATTGGGTCGCTCTAGGAAACAGCAGAGCAGGACAAGGCAGCTGGAGGCAGTGTGAGAGGAAATCCAACACCATGCACAGATTTAAAATTTTATGAAGCTACAGAAATACACTTTCCCATTTCAGTGATTGTTACCAACCGGCAATTCCTTTCTGTTTGTTTTGACAGCCTCTTTGGTGTGGCTTTTAAAAGCTTTATAGGGGATAAACTTTTTAATTAAAAATTGGAGAATTAAGTGATATGTCTCACTCTCTGATGATGATATACCCAGGGAAACTGACACTGAATACTTTTGTTATATATATGTGAATGCTAGATACTTCATTATTTAGTGTTATATGTTGTATTTTTCAATAGCAGTTATATGATAACTGTGGGTTTAGATGCCTTCAGATGCACCACAAACAAACTTCATTAACTTCAAGTAGTATTTGTGCTCCAAAGATGATTTTGTGTTTTTAAAAAAACTCTGTGGAAGCGAACAGTTTTGTGACATTGATTTTTTTTTTTAATGATACAGCCTTTTCCCAACCATTTTCATACATACTTGTAAGCACCCAGTTAGGTTCTTAACTACATGAAACTACTGTGCTTCAGTGAATTATTCTGAGCTGTGATTTTTGGAGTAGCAATTTCTTGTAATTTTAGTTGGGTTCTGTTGTTAAGACCTCATGTTAACATAGAGATGTGCTACTGACCTTGTAAAGTCAATGGTAAATTTCCATTTGCTCTAGTGAAGCTGAGGTTTCAGGCTTGTATAAAAGCCCGAGTTAGCAAATGAGATCTGTCAGGCAAGCTTAAACCTTAAAGCAGAAGCAGGTGAACTGCAGTCCCAGCTTGAGTCCTCTGTATGTGAGGGACCTGGAGAAACGGTGTGTAACAAAAAGAAGCTCACTCTTCAATTTTGTCCTTATCTGCGTGATCAGGAGCTGCACACATACAGAATAATTTCAACCCTTAAAAAGCGGTTCCAGTCCACATGAGGGGCGAAATTTCTGATGGAGACATGCTGCCTGACACAGCCTGCGTGCGTGCCCAGGTGAGAGCTGTGTGCTTTCAAAGAGCTGATGCTGCAGAGCAGATTTTGCAGCAGAGCACATTTAACCTCAGATTTACATTGGTCTGATGGCTTTCAAGTTACACAAGTATCTCCAGCCTTCTCCCCTCTTGTGCCGTTTTGTGCTCTTACATGGGTGCAGTGCAAATAACTGTTACCTGCTGCCATTCAAGCAGTTTAACACACACTGGAAATAGCTTTGTAAGGAAGTCCCTGCCCTGAATAGGAGTAATGCTTTGACAGCAGAGAGATTGAATAGTTCTGTTTTCCATGTCTGATAACCACGTTATGATCCCATGACGTATACAAAGCGCTGGGAGGCAGCAATTAGTTTCATTACAACATAACCAACAAAAAGCACTTCTATTATTATTTCTGCTGTATGTTAAATAGCTATTTGATAGGATTACCTTTATTTGAGGCAAAAGAAAAACTAAATTACTGCTTAACCTACAGAGGCTCTTGTTTTGTTTCAGTTTGTCTTAATGCTGCTTTGAAGGCTCCAGTGAAATCTTTCTGTAGGCTACTGACTATACATGCAAGGCAGTATATCTTCTCTACCAACTTCAAACCTGGTTATGCTTTTTTTTATTAAAAAAAAAAAAAAAAAAAAAAAAAAAAGCTTGTCTTGCTAGAAACCATGGCCAGTAAAAGAGTGGGTTTTGATGTATTAAGTCCATCTTTCATGTGCTGAACTGTATGGTAACCAGCATTCTTGTAACTGAGAGGTGCAGGCTCCTGGACAAACATTTTCTATTTCTATTTCTATTTCTATTATTTATTCCAGAGTTGTGGTGGCTGTATGTAGCTCTGCTCTCAAATGAGGAATAGGCAGATGAAATCTAATACAAAGATGAAATCTGATAGTAGGATGGGGGTGGTTCTTTTTCAGTTCACTGAATAACACCGTAAATGGGCTTTAAGTAATTAATTTGTCCTGTGTATCTAGTGGACTATAATGAAAATAGAATATCAAGTCAGTGACAAATCTGCTTTTTCTGTGATTGTTTCTAAAGGGTGTGTAAATCTGAATTATGTTGTTGTTGTTGTTGTTGTTGTTATTATTATTATTATTATTATTATTATTATTATTATTATTATTATTATTATTATTATTATTATAAAGCAATATTCTCACAGACAAAATGCGCATCTCATCTTGGAGTTGTTGTTCCGTGTGAGTAGAGGGCTGATCTGGTTGCTGATGACCTTACGGACAGGTCTGCTGGAGGACGGACAGTGAGACAGTTCCCACAGTAGTTAGAGCAGCAGTAATTGGAAGCAAAAGGCACCACAGCTTCACTCTCAAAATGAAAAGTGGGAAAAAACACTGCTTCAGGGAACATCTAGATCGTGTTGGTCTCTAGATGTCATTTGTTATTCTTCAGGTACTGGTGACAGTTCCACGTGAAGGAACATAAGTTAAAACCAGCTGCTTCTGAGACTTCCTCTGGAGGCACGATCAGCATTTATGTTGATTATGTTTTAATCTAAGGAGGACTTCAGGACTGCGCAGAGGTGCTGTGATCAGGTTTCAGAGAAACACCCTGCAAACTGTGCTCTCTGTATCCAAAGTGTGTGAAGCCTCTCACTGCCCACTGCTCTGGTGGTGTGCTTCTGCACATTGGCATTGTTAATGCAAGCAAGTATGACACATATTGAGGTCTGAATAAATAACTTACTTCCCATATACCTTACTTATGCTTTTAATTTTGCAGCATTTTGCAATAAGAATTGAGGTTTTCCTGTTGAGGTGTACCAAGGAACCATAACATGAAGCCAGCCAACAAGTAATAGACCCTAATCAACACAAACCACTTTTTTAAGGAACAAGGGAGAAAAGAGAAGCAATGAGAGATGCATTTTTATAGTAAATAAATGTTCCGACACACACCCACATACAAAAATGCTGACAGTAGTGAATTCAGCAGACCTCAGCAACTGTTGAAGGACCTGTAGCAATAGGCCCTACAAAACAGATTCCAGAAGGACAGGCAGGGAATGTCCAGATCACAGATATCACCAGGTGGAAACATACAATTTTGCACCTGCTTTCAGCTGAAAATCAGGAAACCCAGGCTGGAGAGGCTGCAGTAGGAACCCTGTTGGTACAGGGTTGCTGGCTTCTACTTATGGCCCAACATTGGGCTCAAGTCAGGGTCTTGTGCTCACACAGGACCAGCCCCATGACGGTTCCAATGGGAACTTTCCCACCAGCTCCAGCAGTCTTTGATCAAAGCCTCTCGAGCATCAGAAGTTGTTTTGGTGGTCCCAAATGGATTTCTGTCTCTGCGCTGGGCTGGGAGACTCAAAGTCAGGCCTGCGCTTGGGCAAGGACCCGATGACATTAAAATCCTCTGACTGAGTTCTTTTCAGTCCAGGTGCTCTAAGCAGGCTTTGACTTAGTTAGCTTGAAAGCATCTCAATTGTGAATAAATTGGGGGTTGAAACCAATTAATTAATCCATGTTAAACCTTAATTCAGTGTAATTTCCTGAGTGCATCAGTGTAGGAAGTCCTGAGAACTACAGGCTGGAGAAATGGAAAGCAGTGTGGTGTGCACCTTCTTTCAAAGGCCTTGGGTTGCCATTTAGGCCTGGTACTAAGCAGCTGAATTGGGAAAGAGCTCAACAGTTTAGATTTTTTTTTTGGAGTCTGTTCCTCAGTGTCACGGTGGTACAACTGAGTGCTGAGCACTCCTTAAAATATCCTTTTGGACCTATCTGTGTGTGCTTGGCTCTTTGAAACCTAGCCCTGAGCTCTTTAGTTTTTGCAGTTACTGCATTGCTGAACAGCTGGGTTTATTACTGTCCTCTGATAAAGTCTCGATAACCTCCTCATCAGATTTTCATTAAGCATTTCACTAAGGAGATAAGTTCATTGAAGTTGTCGTACATCAGCCTTCCCAACTATTTATTGCAGTCTTTTTTTTTTCTTCTTTTTTTTTTTTTAACCTAATGCAGTGGAATTTAGAGAAATACTGTGAGCTTTGCGTTAAATCTTCAAGGGAAAATTCTGTTAGCAGAATGCTGCGTGGGCACCAGACACTGATGGAAGATACTTCTTTGGTGCAGCCCGTGCTGACCTTAATAGCACAGAGAACGTGGCTTAGTGGCTTTTTGCATGGTCATAGAGGCTGTGCACTGTGGTGCAGGGCTGCGGCACACCCGCTTCCTTCCAGCAACCACTTAGAGCCTTTGAAATCCTCCCTTACCCTTTTCCAACAGTGTCATAGCATCGCTGTTTTAAAAACCTCTTGAATTTATACCAAGTATTTAATGGCAAAATCACAATTTTTTATTCCACTTAGCAATTTGGCAGTGGAAAGGCCCTACTGTGTTCTTTCTTTGAAGTCCGAAAAAAATCTGGCCTAGGTTTGTTACTTGGGGAAAAGAGATTTGCCTTGTGTAACAATTATTCTCCTAATGCCACGGGACACTTGGGGGTGCACTGTGTTTTCCTAATACAAACATTTAGCTCTGATGAGACTTGCAGAGTTAGGCAAGAAACCGAAAGTACCTTCTAGTAAGGGTCATCTTGTCATTAGACCAATGGATTTTCCAAAAGATTTTGCTTTGTGTAATGCATTATAATTATGTGACAGGAGAACAGTGGAGAGTATGGCATAGCATTTCCCATAGGTTTCCTTTCTGAGATAAGAAAGATAAACATTCCGCTTTGCTTCTCCAAGAAGAAGGAAAAAAAAAAAAAAAAAAAAAAAAAAACCTCCCCCTGCGGTTTCCTGAGAGGCAGTTGGATGCAGGATGGTTTCTGTAGCTGAGGCTTTTTGCTTCCAGACAATGATCTGTGCCGAGTGGGGAAACCGGGCGTACAAAGTGAGGAAGCCCCCTGGACTGAGGTGTGCGTCCTTGGCTTCCTGAGAAGGCGGCTTATCGCCCGCAGGTCCCTGCGCACTCGCGCTGCGCTCCGGGCAGCTCCAGGGGGCCGGGGGCTGTTTGTTTTCGCAGGGCGCGCTTGGCACTGGGGGAACCGGGAGGCCTTTAATTGGATCTCACTTTTGTTCCTGGGCTGCTGCTGCTTCGACTAAATCGGGAGGAGCAGGAGCAGCACCGAGGTCTGGTTTAGGGTATGCGCAGCTTGACTCGAAATGACCCACCTCTGTTTCAGCCGTGACACCCAGGCCAGGGAAATATTTTGCTTAGACTGGCTTTCCTAAAGCAGGGAGGGAATCTCTAGTTACAGAGCTAAGCGAGCAGCAGCGGTGCCTTTCCCTCCATTCCACCCTACAGCACTGCCACGCTCTGAATTGTGCAAAAGGGGGGGAGAACTACCCAGGCATCGCTCTCCCCTGCTAGCTGGAAAGCGTGAGCTGCCATTCCCAAAAACCCAGGGGGGTAAAAGCCTAAGAAGGGTTCACCAGGAGAAACTGTGAAAATGGCAGTAATGCCCTCAGTTAGTGCTCGGCGGGGTAGTGTCCGCCTCTGAGGGATGAGCCCCTCGATGGCTTCAGGACTTTGCAGTTCCCTGCGTTTTTGCTTCTGTGTTTAACTCTCATTTGTAACTTCTTTTATTATTCGCAAACCAAGTTTTGTAATGCACTGACATCTGCTGTGTGTTTGACTAATGCAACCACTAAAGGACTGAAACAAGCCTTGCTGCCTACGCATAACGGGACTCTAGAAATAAAATCTCAGAAAGGGGGTAAGAAGAGGAGGTGAACCTATTCGGTTATTATTGGTACAAGGAGGTAAGAAGGAGCATCCACCCTCCCTGCATCTTCCAGCACAGTTGTTTTGTTGGAAGGACTGGCACAGAAGTGTGCTGACTTCATTCATGCACACAGCAGTCCTGTCGATTGGTTTTGGTCGCTGCAGGTCAGGAAGAGTTATATTTGCCCGTTTTTTCCTTCGTTTGGTCTCATCAGGAACTCAGTGATGCAATGGCCCTGACATTATGGACATGTGATCCTGATAAATAGCTTTTCTGCCAGTTTTCAGAAACACTGAAAAATCAAAATTTGGAAGAAAGGAAACAACCAGTGTGACTGAGTAACCCCACTGCCTGCACAGGAAGCACTGCAGCTGCGAGACGGGAGCAGCCTCAAACCCAGCAGAAAGTATTGGTAGGTGCTATAGCAGGAGCCGCACAGCCACATCGTTGTTAAAATACTGGGCCAAACTGCCAAAAGGACCTTCCAGGAAGATAGCACTGACATCTGCTGATGAGCTAAAGCCCCACTGAGACACCTTCTCTGATGGCTGAATCCCTCTCCATGGCAGCAAGGGACAGCCCTGTGCTCGTGCCCACCACACGTTTCCACCTGGGACAGTGCTCATCAGGAGCCCAGTACCGAAACACTGACATGAGAAACTGACCTACATCCAAACGAATAGTGGGGAGGTTCTGCTTTTTGTCAAAATTTATGGGATTTCTGATGGAAGTCTGGAACCAGACTAGGATTTTTGATTATGTTGTTACTGAAAATAGTTGAGTAGTTTATTTAAAAAACAAATAAACAAACAAACAAACTTTTTTTTTTCTTTTTTTCACAACAAAGGCGTTTTAATAGCTTCAAGGAAGAATCGCTTGTAGAACAAAGATTCAAAACCTCACAGTCTCTCTGGAAAGGGGGGAGCCTCCTAACAAATGATTTCTCAAAACACAGGCTTATAGCAGCTCCACGAATCACAAGTCAACAAAGCATGATTGTCCCTCACCTCAGTCCTTGCACAGGTAACATTAAGGTGCTTGCCGTGCCTCTGATGTAGTAGGCAAGACCCTATAGATACTCAAGCAAGGAAGACAAATGTCCTTTCTTTTTTTTTTTTTCCTTTAACTCCAAAGCTGGCTGTAAAAAAAAAGTTTGTAAATCAAATGTGTGAGATAGCTGCAAGGCCATGGCAGCGCTGGCTTAACACCTCACCCAACAAGAAGGACTGAAACAGAAAATACCTTTTCATTATGAAGAGTCTTAAACAGTAGGGGAAATCCTGCTGCTCTTGAGATCAACAGGGAAATTCCTTTTTAGCTTTAAAAGAACCAAAATTTAACTTCCTATTATTCTGAAAGCCTTCTAAAAAGCCCTGGCATTTCTGTCATTTCACAATCTTCCCACAAGAAGGGAGAAAATACCTCTCTTACACGGAGTTGCATCTCTTTACATCTGGACAGCAGTTTTACACGTCAGTACAGGTGGTGGTCAAGAACATTTTTTTCAGGGGCATTAAATGATTGCTGACTTTCTCTCTTTCTTTTTCTGCTTTCAGTGGCAGCGGTGGCTTCCTTGAAGGCCTATGCCAGAGTGCCTTCAGTCTTGATTTTCAAAGCGTCTGATGGCCAAGCTCTGAATTCTACATTTTCAAGCCAAGCATAAGCAAACATGACCACTATTTAGACACACAAATTCACGGGTACACTTTACGATATTGTGTGTTGCCTAATTCTGAAAAAAAAACACATGTGGAGAAATGTGAGATTAAAC
Source organism: Aythya fuligula (assembly GCF_009819795.1). Lineage (NCBI taxonomy): Eukaryota > Metazoa > Chordata > Aves > Anseriformes > Anatidae > Aythya > Aythya fuligula. Next base: position 7,729,575 of record NC_045567.1, read on the forward strand.
AACTAGTGAAGCATCCGATAGCAAGCAAAACTCTGCTCCAGCAACAACGCTCTTTGTAACATACCTGAAGTGCCCAAAATGTGACTTGCTGTCTAAAAGCCATGTGTTATCCCAGTTTGTAGCATCAACTAACAGAGACTCATGCTTTAAGCAGAGTTGTAATCATTAACAAATTAATTTATCACATCAAGCTAAGCCTATTTTTCCTCATCAGATTGTAAGCCACGTATAAGGCTGCATTTATTCTTTGATAGGCACTGCACATTTTCAGTGCTGCTCTCTGTAAGGATGCTAGCATACACAAAGCATTAAAAGCTAACAAATCACTGAAGGGAAAAAAAAAAAAAATACAATAAAAAAACCCACAGCCAAACCCCTTCATTTCCTCTGCTATTTATTTAAGTCAGATAAAATCAAGGTTAAAAAAATCCAGCCTTTCACCCTGCCCATTAAAAAGGAACCACAGGAGGAAAAAAAAAAAAAAAAAAAAAAAAAGTTGTAATTTTTTGGAACTTGAAAATGATTCCAAATATCTGCTGAATATTTTAGCATACATTCAGTGCAGTGCATGCTTCTGTAGTGGGCATTGTGAGGACTAAGCTGCACATGAGGCCATTGAGCAGAAGTGGCTCAATGTTCAGTCACGTGGCACACTGCCTGCTGGATTTCTTATGCAAATAATATTATTTCATGCTTAATATTAGCCCCCTGAGGCACCAGGAAGGTGGAGATGAATGGTGTGGAGCTAGTTAAGTACCAAACAGGATGTGCAAGAAGTGAGACAGAGATTTACTTCGGCAGTGGTTGCATTTTGTTGTGAAATAACACAAGTGATATTTATACTCTGCCCCCCCTGCAGGCACTGCAGTGATTCCTATAAGCACTGAGGGCTGCTCTCCCCCGGGGCACCCACGCGTGGCCAGCTCCTGCACAAGCAGCTGTGGCCAAGGAGCTGGGCTGAGCCTTTCAAACTCCCCCTGCCCAGTCAGCGTCATCCCTGGGCGCCTCAACAGCCAGCCCCGCACCTCAGCACACCGCTGGAAAGGGGTCAGGGGCATGTGCCCTGCCTTCTGAGCCAGCTTCACCATGAGGGCAGCCTGTGCTGCCTTCAGCAGGACCTCTGGCCTGAACTCACGGGTCGTGGGCTGGAATTACTTATGCTTAGTATAGGCTGGACTCGCCTGTGGGGCTTAGCAGCTTCTGAGAGGTATCCCTATAATGGCTGCATCTCCTTTATTTGTTGCAAGGGATAGCTACAAAATCAGTGAAGAAAGGAGAATAAGTCAAAATGAAATTATAAGTAAACAAACTGTAATAAAATGAACAGAGTGAACTTTTATCTATGTCTCAAACTGGATTTGAACCAAGCCCCCTCTGAGATTCTAAGAAAGTTTGGGATTTTGTTGTTGTTGTTTGGTCTGCTCTGCATTTCCTTGCTCTCACTGTGACCAAGAGTAGAAACGCCGGAAAACTGCAAGCAAGTCTGATATGCTGATGTTTCTGGCCAGGTCCAAAGCAGAACAGGCTGGAAATGTCATGCATGCTCCCTTGTTTGGTAGATTTCCAGTTCAGGTTTACGAACTCCAAAGGTTGGACTAAGATTGAGATAAACAAAAGAACTTCGGGGTGACTGCACAGACAAAACTCTATTTTCAGAACTGAGGTGGCTGAGCTTAAGCTGAAATATTCAGCTTCTGCAAGGTTTCTGTTCTTGCTGTCAAGGAAATGTTAATGTTTGGGGATTGGATTGTGCTTGCAAGGCCACTGGTTGGCTGGGGCAATGCAGGAGCTTTACAGGTGTCCAAGGGTCAGACCCGCCATCCCCTGACATCACGACCTGTGTTTCCAATGGTAGCATGCTTTAAAGTTATGCATTCAAATTTGGAGGGAACTATGTAATCTGAAGTTGATTTTGGCCAAAGCTTAACTCCTTTCCTCCAGAAGGAAGAAAATCACTTCCACCACATCACTTTTAACCTGATTCTCTAGAGATTGTATGTGGTTTGAGCCAACAAAACAGATTTGTTCTCAGATCAAACCTATTTATGTAATTTCAAATCTTATAATCTTCTAGTAGCATGGTAGTTACATTTAAAAGGAAACTTACCTGTGCTTCTGATTGTTTTAAAGGGTAGCATGCACTCAGCAGGGCACAGCTAGAGCCTGGGGCTGGAGGTTGTCAAGTGCACCAGTTCTGACCAGGGAGCAGAGAAAGCAGAAATGGCTTCAGGGCTCCGGTTCCTGCAGGCTGCTTGTACGTCAGTGTGGCAGCGCCACGTACTGCTCCCAAACATGGGCTGCGTGTAACATGTCCAGTTTTTAAGAGGAAGTGATTGCAGCCAGGTGCCTGGTAGTCCTTGCTCACTGCTGCTCTGCCCTCTGCATCTAGCGAGATAGTCTCCGAGTGCCTCACTTGGGGCTGCTGTTCAGTAAGAAGCTTGTGTGTTTGTGGACTTACTCACAAGTTGTTAATGTAGGTAGCACAGACATAAACGTCAGTTGTGGGCAGTCTGATGTTAAAACCAGGCACCCTGTTCCTGGCTAGCCTGGCCCATTCTGCAAACTCCGGAAGAGCTTGGGGCATCACTGCATAGCTTTACTAAGTCCTGTTGCTTCTAGTGGCTCAGAAATGGAAAAGGAACATGAATAGCATGGTCATAGTAATATAAATGGTAAAATCGCAGTGTACAAGCAGGCTGTACAGCATGTTGGCACATCCATACGTACAGCTTTGCTCCCAGGGCAGCACTTCCTATGCAGGAGCCTGCACAAAGAGGGCAGAGAGCTCTGAGCATGCCATCCAAGTTCTCAAGGAGCTGCTGAAAAGAAAACTTGAATTCTCGGCACACAGGTACGGTGCCCGAATTCAGCAGCACAAATGAGTCATTGTGAGCAACTCTCTCATACTAAAATTAGCCTAGCTGCAAGCATGAGAAAGCATGTCCCCATCTGGCCAGGTCTGCTGTAGGAGCGGGAACCCCCCAGCCCCAGCCTGAGAGCGCCTATCCCCGTGTACCGCAGCAGCAAACCCTCCCGGCGTGGACGTGGCTGAGGCTGCCAGCTCCTGTTGCTTGTTGCAGCCTCAGGCTCATGAGAGGCAAACAGCTCTGCCAGCACGGCCGTGTGTTTAAGAGGGCTTCTGTCAGCAAAGGTTTAGCAGGTGAGGGAGGGACTGCTCCTCTCCCAGCAACTAGCAGCGCAGTCGTGTTGTTATGTTGCAGAGCTCTGCCTCCTGAATTTAGGAGCTTCAGCTTGCCACCTGAATGACATTTCAGATGTCCGTTCCTCAGAGCAGTAACATCCGAGGCTCGGGGTGAAAACGGGCTTGAGTAGGTTACATGGGTTCAGAGAGGAATCACGGCTGTAGCTGGGGACCCGCGTGCTCTGAGAAGTAATGGAAGGCATAAATTCTCTTTGATGTCCCTAGGTTGATTGGAAGATTTTTCCCTGAAGCCTCCTTTTTCAAATAATCTGAAATTTGTACCACTTTCCCTAGTTCGATCTTTATCAAACACTGCAATTTTTGAAACAGTCTAAACAAGCGTGCAGATTTTTGATTGCCTAAAAGCAGTGGTCTGTTAAACAGTGTGTCTCTGTAGTAGCAGTGGGAGAAGGCTGACTTGGCTTTAATTTTGTTGTACAATACTATTAATTTGCAACTTCAGGGTGATCTGGACATAAGTGGACTTGTATTATTCTTTTCCTTTTTTTTTTTTTTTCACCCGTGCTTTGTAGAAAAACAAGCATCGATTTCTAAGTGCTAGAAAGAGCAGCTTGCTTTGGAAGTTGTCAGCCTGATACAAACGATCTTTGCTTCGAGCTTCCTAAAGAGACATAATTTCTACTTTGTCTGAAAAGAGGAGGCTGGCTTGTTTGTTTTTATTTGCAGCATTCGGCAGCATTGCTGTAGGCCACTGACTGCAGGATGGCAGTAACACAGGATTATCCTGCAGAGCCGTAACTAGTGAATCCATAACAGCCAAGCTGAACTCTGCTGCGGGCTGCCATTTAATACCACGAGAAACTGTTTGCATTTCATCATGTAACCGGTTGTGTGAATTCAGGAACCTTCCCTGGATCGGGCTGTGTTTTCAGATGAAAGGGAGAAACTACCAAATGGCAAAGTGAAATATATCGTTTGTTTTCCTGTGGGCCTGTCCTCTAAGCATAAACAAACACACCGGAGTGAGGGCTGCGGCTCATGCTGCAGGGAAGGAAAGCGGGGAGAGAAGGGGTGGAAAGGAGGAACGCAAAGGGGGAAAAGGTTGAAGGCTCCTTTCTAACGAGATAGATTTCTTTGATATGCAGGCAGTAGGAACAGGCTCGAAATGAAAGAGACCGTGCAAAGTATCTCCGCGGTGTCAGCCGAAGGGTAAAATCCACTCTGCTGATCTTCAGATCCTTCCTTCTAAAATCCCCGTTGGAAGCAGTGCAGAATTGAGCCCGTTTGTGACTTTTCCCTCAGGCCCTGTTAGATCGGCTTTTATTCAATGCGATTGCAGTCCAGATCATAATAAAGTTATTCTGTTCCTCATGAAGCTCACATTATGGATGTGCAGCCATCATGGTCTATGGACTGCCTAATTTTTCCTGTAAAAACAGAAAGCCTTCTACGGCTGGGAGCTTGTGAAAACAAGCCCGAAGCTACCCGAATTTTTAGCTTTGCCGTACAAACGAGAAACTCAATTCTGCGCTGCAGAACGTGTCTGCACCTACACGCGCTCGGGCGTTTGACAATGAGACTCATTCATGCAGAAGAAGACCCCGTCCAGGTGAATGTCCCCTTGTCCCGGCGCCACCCGCCTCCGAGGAGCGGCCGGGGAGGGCGAGCAGCGAGGGCAGCGGCAGCCGCCGGGCTCCGAACGAAAGCTGCGGCCGGCACCGGGGCTCCGCCGAGGAAACCGCGGCCCCCGGCCGGGAGCCGGCCCCCGGGCCAGGTGCCGCCACCGGGGGCTCGGCGGGCCGGGGCCGAGCGGGTGGTGGCGGAGCGGGGCGCGTCCCCCTGCGCTCCGCAGAGCATGGTGCGGGACCGGGAGGCGCCGTGCCCTTGTTTTACACGGTTGGTGCGGGAATAAAGAGTCAGCGATCTTAAAGGCTTTGGGAGAAGAACAAGGGGAAAAACAAAAAGCAAAAAAAAAAAAAAAAAAAGGAAAGGGAAGAAGGCAGAAATGCTTGCGACGGTGTCACGGTAACTCCCCTTTCCCGGATGCTCCGGCAGCAGCCGCGCCGAGGAAGCGGCCGGCTCCGGGGGCTCGGGGCTGGGGCCCACCCGCGGCCGTGCCCCCGCCACGGGAGCCCGGTGAGCCCGGCCGAGCCCCGCTTCTGCTGCCGCGGCGGTGCCGAAAGGGGCCGGGGCTCGGGGCTGGGGCTCGGGGCTGCGCGGAAACAGAGCCCAGCGGGCGGCAGGAGGGGCCCTGCCCCGGGACCCGCTCGGGGGAGTTCCCCGCCGGAGGCTCGTTTGCTCTCCAGGAGGGAAAAAAAAAAAAAAAAAATAGAAAAGAAAAGAAAGAAACCGTTCGGGACACAAAGTCTGCCACGTTTCCGACCCAACCAACCTCAAACCTTCCAGGTAGCGATCGGCTCCGCTGCCCGCACCGGGTGAGTAGAAAGGCGGGGAGGGGCTGCCGGGCTCTCCCCGGGCCGTGCCCGCTGCCCCCGCCGTGCTGCCCGCTGCCCGCCGCGGGGCTGGGGCAGGGCAGGGGTGGCCGGGCCGCGGGGCTCTCGCCGCGCTCCCCGCCGCCTCCCGTGCTTCGCTCCGGACTCGGCACCGGCTCCGGGGGCACAGCGGAGGGGCCGATCGGGGAGTGGGGCCCGGCCCGGCTCCGTGCCGGAGGAGGAGGGCGAGGCCCCGGCGCGCAGCCCCCCTCGGGGGCCGTCTTAGCGGCGGTGCGCGGCCGGGGCTGAGCCGCGCTCTGTCCGCCGCCGTCCCCGCCGTGCTGCACCGGGAAGGGGCCGCTCGGCCCCCGTGGGAAGGCAGCGGGAGCCCTGTTCCCGCTGCCCCGTAGGGACCCCCGCTGGACTCTGCCCCTCGCCGCAGCGGGGCGGGCACCGGGCGCCGGCGCCGTGGCCCCGCTCCGCCGCTCGCCCCCCCTCGTCCTCCCCGCGCCCCGAGGGCAGCTCCGCCGCCGCCTCTTGCACTCCGTTAGCCCGGCTCCGTTACCGGCACCGTTACCGGCGGGCAGCCCGCGGGGACCTTCCCACCCCATCACCGGGCCAGTGCCCGCCGCCCCCCGCCCCTCCTGCTGCTTGCAGTGCTCCCGCTGCTTTCTGGGGGCCGGGGAGACCCCAGCGCCCGGCTCAGCCGCAGCAAAACCCACTCCGGGCCGGGCTCCAGCGGCGCTGCTGCGGCGGGGCCCCAGCCGGGACAGGGAGCAGCGGGGCGGCCCGGGGGGGCCCGACGGCATCGCCTGGCGCCGAGCTCCCGTTCAGCCGGCATGCCCCTCCGTGGGGCTGCCGAAAGGGAAAAAAAAAATAAATAAAAGAGAGGGGGAAAAAAAAGCCCCTCGGATGTCAAATGTCCTGTGTGAGCGAGCGGGCCCTGCAGAGGAGCTGCGCGCCCGGTTTGGGAGCGCGGAGGGAGGTCGGAGCCGCTTGGAGGAGGTGATGACACACGCGGCCGTGCTGTTGCACCTGCCCCGGCTCTCGCCGCGGAAATGCCTGCGAGGAGGCCGCCGAGAGCAGCCTGGGTGGCCGGCAGCGGGGAGCTCGGCCCGGCCCTGGGGAGCTCGGCGGGCCCGGCACGGCGCGGCCCGGCACGGCTCGGCACAGCTGGCCCCGGCTGCCCTGCGCGGGGCTCGCCGCCGGGAGCCGGGCAGAGAGCCGAGGAGGGCGGCCTCGTCCCGGCCCCGTCCCGGCCCCGTCCCGGCCTCGTCCCGGCCTCGTCCCGGCCTCCTCCCGGCCTCTCGGGCTCTGCCCGGGGTTGCCGAGGGGGCTTCGTGCGCCCGTCCCGGCTCTGCGCGCCTCGCTGCCACGGCCACACGCACGGAGTTCGTTGTTTTGGGTCCACGTTTCTCGGCCGCCGCGAGGCAAGCCATCAGCCTACACGGCCGCAGGCGAAGGTGCGGAAAGGTGTTTTAACCCAGACTGTAACAGCGCCCGCGAAGGGCACCCACACTGCTCCGGTAAAATAGGCTCGGGCACCGTGTGCTGCCCTCGCCCCGAGCGGCCTCTCCCGGCGGGGCCCGGGGCCGGGGGGTGCACAAAGCCCCTGCGCGCCCCGTCGGGAGCCGCCGGCTGCACCGGGCACGGCGCTGGCGAGCCGCCGTCCCTCCGGGCTTGGCTGCGGTTACAGAAACCGATGCGGGACGCTAAGTCGGGTGGGGCGGGGGAAAGCGCTGCGCTGCCATCCGCGCTCCTGAAAGCCAGAAGCGGGGCTGGGGGCCGGGACCCGGCGACCGCAGCCACCGAGGCCGTGCCAGGGGCTCCCCGGGCTGTTCTCGGCCGAGCGGGGAGACGGGGCCGGGCTGCGGGCGGACCCCGGGGCAGGGCAGAGCGGGGCCCCGAGGCTCTGCGGGGCTCGGCCCGGCCGCCGGCCGTGCCCGTCGGCGGGGCAGCGGGAACCTCGGCCCCTTTGTCCAGCACCCTCGGGCCCGCCCGCCCGCTTTGCCACGGCGGGCAGAGCCGCCCCGTTAACCACTTGTCGTTAGGGGACACCGCTCGTGCCCGGCCCGCTTCGCGCTGCCTCTCTGCGGCTCGGGGGGCGCTGCCCGCGGGCAGAGGAGGGCAGCGGGGGGCGATGCGCAGACAGGCGGCAGGGCGGGTGCCGGCCGTGCGCTGCGGCTCCGGGCGGCGGGGCCCGGCGGCGGGCAGCGGTAGCGGCCGCCCTGGGCTCCCCGGGCGCGCTCGGGCGGCGGGGCCCGCGGCCGGGACGCATAAAGGCGGCGGCGTGTGCGGCTGGCCCCTGACAGCCCCGCGGCAGGGGCAGGGGCAGGGGCAGGGGCGAGCGCCGCGTCTCCCCGCCGCCCCCCCGCGGCGGCCCCCCCGCGGGCCCCGCCGGGCTCCCCGGGAGGCAGAGGGCGGGCGGCGGCGGCGGGGCTCGCTCGGCGGCCCCCGGCCCCCCCGGCGGCGAGGCAGGGCCGGGCCGGGCCGGGCCGGGGCGGTTCCGCCGCGCTCCGCTCCGCAGCGCTCGGCGGGGCCACGTCGGGCCGCGTGTGCGCGGGGCTGAGCGCGGCGCCGTGACTGCGGAGTGAACTCGGCCGTGCCCAGCGGCTCGGCGGCGATAGGGGAGCGGGCTCCTGACGAAAGCGGAACTCGGCCGGGCCCATACAAATCAGAAAAGAGCCCGGCCGCCGCGGCAGAGGGGAGCGGAGCCCGCGGGGGCAGGGACGCCGCCGCCGCCGCGCTGCACGGAGCAGCGGCGCCGCGAGAGGCGCCTCCCGATCTCCATCCCGGCCCCGGCCCCGGCCCCGGCTCCGGCCCCGGCCCCGGCCCCGGTCCCGGCGAGCCCCGCACGGGACGGCCGCCAGCAGCGGGCTCGGCGCAGAGCGCACCGGCAGCGCTCGGCACCGCGCAGCGCTGCGCGCCCCGGGCGGCGGGCGCGGGGCACCATGATGAGCAGCTACCCGGACGCCGAGGAGGACGCGGTGGCGCTGCTGGCTCATGACAGCGGCGGCAGCAAGGAACCGGAGCGGGGCAAGGAGGAGCTGGGCGCCGACAAGGGCCCCGAGAAGCCGGACCCGTCGCAGAAGCCCCCCTACTCCTACGTGGCCCTGATCGCCATGGCCATCCGGGAGAGCGCGGAGAAGAGGCTCACGCTGTCCGGGATCTACCAGTACATCATCAGCAAGTTCCCTTTCTACGAGAAGAACAAGAAGGGCTGGCAGAACAGCATCCGCCACAACCTCAGCCTCAACGAGTGCTTCATCAAGGTGCCCCGGGAGGGCGGCGGCGAGCGCAAGGGCAACTACTGGACGCTGGACCCCGCCTGCGAGGACATGTTCGAGAAGGGCAACTACCGCCGGCGGCGGAGGATGAAGCGGCCTTTCCGGCCGCCCCCGACCCACTTCCAGCCCGGCAAGACCCTCTTCAGCCCCGACAGCTACGGCTACCTCTCCCCGCCCAAGTACCTGCAGTCCACCTTCATGAACAACTCGTGGCCGCTGGCGCAGCCCCCCGCGCCCATGCCCTACGCCTCCTGCCAGATGTCTGGTGGGAACGTCAGCCCCGTCAATGTGAAAGGACTCTCGGGCCCGGCCTCCTACAGCCCCTACTCGCGGGTGCAGAGCATGGCGCTGCCCGGCATGGTGAACTCCTACAACGGCATGGGCCACCACCACCACCACCACCCGCACGCCCACCACCCGCAGCAGCTCAGCCCCGCCAGCCCCGCGCCGCCCGCCGCCCCGGCCGCCAACGGGGCCGGCCTGCAGTTCGCCTGCGCCCGCCAGCCCGCCGAGCTGTCCATGATGCACTGTTCCTACTGGGAGCACGACAGCAAACACAGCGCCCTGCACTCCCGCATAGACATCTAGGGAGGCTCCGACCGGCCGCCGCCGCAGAGTGCCCCGGCCCCGGCCCCGGCCCCGGCCCCGCTCCGCTCCCGCCGCGTTCCGTGCGCTGTCGTGTGCCTCCTCCTCCTCCTCCTCTTCCTCCCTCTCCTCTCTCTCTGTGCCCGAAGCGTGGCGCTGGGGAAAAGCCCCCCCTGCTCCGCGTCTGCCTGCGGGCAGCCTAAGCGCGGAGCCCGGGCGGGCTGCTCCCCGCTCTGTCTGTCTGTCTGTCTGTCTGTCGCTCTGTCCGTCCGTGTGTTCGTTCGTTCCTCGGGGCCTGGGGCTTGTTTTCCCGGTGCTTTTTTGGAGGGGGGCCGCGATGACGAGCAGGCCGGCTACCCCTCAACACTCTGCCCCGTTTGGAGCCGGCCTCGGCGCTCTCGGGCTCGGAGCGCCCGGGGCTGTGGCGGTCCCGGGGCCGGGGCCTAGGCGCCGCCGTGCGCCGCCGAGCTCGGCCTCCTCCTCCCCTTCGGCCTCTCTTTCTGCTTCCTCGGCCTGCAAAAACACTGCGCTTCTTCCGAGCTGTGCCTTCTCTTCGAAATAGTGCTGATGGGGGGACTGTCGTAGCCGCAGGAGAAGTGCGATGTCGCTGGTTGTTAGAAGCCAACAAACAAAACCCGCCAGGGTCACTCGTGAAACGTTTCGGCAGCGGTAGATGTATTTTTAAAGGAGACATTGTCCTCTGAGGTCTTAAAAGTAATTTTATACAGGTCTAAAAAAATATTCTGATGTTATAAAAAGAAAAAGAAAAAAAAAAAAAAAGACGGTTTCCTATGAAATTTGAATATTTTTCCAAGCGCATATTATTATTAATAATGAAAGTTTAAACTATCTTCGTATTTTTCGACCCCAAATCTGGCCCAAAATGGATTTTCGGTAGGTTCTGCTTTTGAATGCTTTTTCTTGAAACGTTTTGATCCTTCGATTTTACATAGATTAATGTGAAAAGAAATAGCGTTTATAATACAGGGGCCAGTTCATAGCGATTTTATAAGTGTTTATGTAAGCTGATAGATGCTGTGGCATAGTACCATTTTGGGACCAACTTTTCTAGAGCGAACTAGCACTTTTATTGTACTTTCTAGCATTGTAAAGTCTCCAATAAAACGCTTTTCTTTCTCTCGATACCGTTGTCTTTCACTCCGCTCCCCCGCGCTGCTGCTCGGTCGGGAGGCGGCGGAGCTCCGCGCTCCCGGAGCCGCTCCCGGAGCCGTCCCGGGGCCGCGGCAGGCGCGGGCCGGGCTCGGGGCGCGGAGCGGGGCCGCTCGGAGCCGGCCGGGGCCGCTGCCAGGCGGCGGAGCGCGGCGGGACGGCGCTGCCCGGGGCACCGGCGCTGCCGCGGCGCGGCTCCGGGCTCCGCTTTCGTTTCGGCCCCGCTTGCTCGGGGCCGCGGAGCCGCGCCGCGCTCTCCCGGCCCGGGCCCGCCCTCGGACGCCGGGCCGGGCCGGTGCGGGGATGCGGGGGTGCCGCTGGGTCGCCACCACCCCGGGGACCCCCCCCGGCGCTCGCCCTCCCTCCCGGGGCCTCCTGCAGCCTCCCTGCTCGGAGGACCGGGGCAGCCCCAGCCCGGGCTCCGGAGCCGCAGCGTCCCGCACGGGGGGCAAGGCCGGCGGAGCAGCTCCGGGCGGCCCCGGGCCCAGGGACGGCTCCGGTAGCGGTGCCGTGCCGTGCCCAGGCGGAGACCCCGCAGGGACAGAGCCCGGCCCGGCGCTGCGTGGCCCGGCAGCCGGCTGTGCCCGTAGCAGGAGCCAGGGAGCAGCGCTTTCAACCCGCGGTGGGCGACGGGCGCCCCGGGAGGCACGGCCTCCTTGCCCCGGGGCTCCCGAGCGGGGAGCGGCGGGGAGCGGGCCAGGGAGGCCCCGGGCTGCTTTCTGCCGGGTGCCGGGGGGGGGCCGGGCAGCGGCGGCTCGTCCCGCCGGGGCCCTGCTCTCTTCGCCCGAGCTCCCCGGCCCCAGCGCGGCCCGCGGTCAGCCGGTGCCGCCGTCGCGCCCGTGGGATGTTTCTACGGTCTTTCTCCGTGTGTTACAAACAAGGGCAATGCTGGATGGAAACCCGCGTGGTTTATTAAGCAGCCACCGTGTCCTGGGCACGGCCGCGGCTCCGCCGCCTCCAGCTTTGCCTCCCCCCGGTGCGCACACGGCAGGCCGGGGGCGGCGAGACCCGGGCCGCGTCCTCGGCAGCGCCGCCGCAGCGGGGAGGGGGAAAGCAGCCCCGGAGCCCCGCCGGGAGCCGAACGGGAGCTCCGCCGCCCCCGGGCCGGGCTGCCCGCTCTCGCCGGGTGCCGTCGGGCGGTGGAGCGGGGCCCGGCTCGTCCTGCAGCTCCCGGAGCGTCCGCGGCTCCCGTTCAGCTCCCGGCGGGACCTCTCCGGCCTGGGGCAGCCACGGTGCTGCGCGGGACCGGGCCCCAACCGAGCCGTAACCGGCTCCGGTGCCGAGCAGCCTCGTGGCCACGAGCCCGGGCCGGGTTTGCCGCCGGGGCTTTGCTCGGCGCGGGTGGGGGGGTGACGGCTGCGGCTCGACGGCGTCTCCTCGCCCCGGGGCCCTTGCTAAAGAAAGCGGCCGAGCGCCGGCCTGACGGCAGGAGCCGGCTCTGCGCGCAGGGCGAGGCCTGGGCCCCGTTACACGAAGGCCGCGGGCGGGCGGCAGCCACGGGCCGGGGGCAGGGGGCCTCGGGGCCGCCGGCCCTGCCGGAGCGGCCCCGGATTTGTGCAACGCTGGCGAGAGATGAAAGCAGAGGAGCGGGGACTGTTTTCTCCCTGCACGCAGCGGGCGTGGAAGGAGCCTCCCCGAGGCTCCCACCGCCCCCCGGCCGCCCCAGGGGCAGTGCCGGGCCCGGGGCGCTGCCGTGCGGCCGCCGCTTCTCCTTCCCCGCCGCTCCTTGGCGCAGCCGTCGAGCCCCGCCGGTGCTCGGCGGGTGGCACAGCCCTGGGCGCCGGGAGCGCTCTGGGCACGGCCCGGCACAACCCGGCACGGCTCGGCACGGCTCGGCACGGCTGCCCTCTGCCTGCAGCCGGGGCAGCTGAGGAGGACCCCCGGGAGCGGGGTGGCCCGGGGCGCCCCGGCCCCTGTCGCCGTGGCCGGGCCGAGCTGCGAGGAGGGGGGGGAACACAGCCGGCTCTCACCTTGCGGCCCCCTCCCGCCCCGGCCGCTGCGGCTGTTTGATACCGCCTGATTCCTGGTATTCTTGTCCGTGTTTTAAGTCGTGAAAAAGTCATTTCCAGTCCCATGGTCCGCGTTTCACCCTGAACTCATTGAAAAGAGAGTGCGGGGTCAGGACTGTTTATTATACAACCAATTAAAACAGGAAAATATGCAAAGGCTTCATTCAGCGAGATCCGGCTATTGTTAAGCCGAAAACGATATTTTGGTTTCAGAAATAAAAAGTACGTTTGTTACTTAAAAAAATCTCCGCTCTGCGTGTGTGACGGCCGCGGGGACGGGCGGGCAGCGCCGCCAGCCCCGGTGCGCCCCGCCCGGCCGCCGCCCGGGGCCCCGACGGGCGATGCCCGGGGCCGGCCCCGGGGCGCTCCGCAGCCCCAGCGGCGGCCGCAGCCCCGCGGCTCGGAGCCGGGGGGGGCCGGGGGGGCGGCCGCCAGGTGCCCGCTGCCCCCGCGCCTCCTCCTTGCCGGGGTGCGGCCCCCCCGGGCTGGGCTCCCAGCGCCGGGAGCGGGCGGGCGGCGGCCGGGGGGGTCCGCCCCAGGTAGCCCCCGGGGATGCGCTCAGCAGCGGGCCTGGGAAGCGCTCCCCAAAACAATCGCTCGGGCTGGCCTAACCCGAGGAGTTTATTTTAGTCCCCGAGCTGTATTGAAAACATTAGCTCTGCTTCTTGTGGTTGTTTACAGCGTGTTGGGCTCGGCACCGCGGCCGCCCTTCTGGAAGAGTCTCGCAGAACTGAGGCAGAGGGAAACCAACACAGAAGTGGCTCGAAAAGCGCGATGGCAAATGATTAATCAAATCCGAGCCAGGAAGGCGGAGGTAATCAATGAGTTTTCACTTATAGTTTACTCGGATGGACATCTTTCTCCTTTTCTGCCTCTAAGTTCGGAAACCACACGGGGGTTCATTAGCCAAACAAGCAGCTGCAGGGCTCGCCGGGCTGGTGGGAATTCCTTCCAAATGAGCTCCGTGCTTCTGAAGCGGAGCCCGGCTGTCGATAAAACCGCGTGCTCGCCGCAGCCCGGGCACACGCAGCCTCGGCGGGCACCGAGGCCGGGCTGCGCCCCGAAAAGCCGAGCCCCGGCCCCGCTCCCCCGGGGCTGCCGTCGAGCACACGGAGCCCGAGCGCACGGCGCAGGGGAGCGCGCCCGGGCGGCCCCGGGCGCTGCAGGGCGAATGCCGGGCTCCTTTCGGTAAGCCTGGGCTTCCCCAGCCTCGGCTGAGACCTCGAGGTGCAGCACTGGCTCCGCCGGCTCCGCTTTGGGGGCTGGAGCCGCCCCGGGGCGCCCCGAGGGCGCAGCCTCCTCCCGCCACCGGCGGAGGCTCGGGGTGCCGGAGCGGAGCCGTGTAAACGCCACGGCCCTGCTGGCACGTGTGTTTGTCACCTCCCTTCGTTTAATTGACTTCTCTCTGGGATTTTTTTCGCACACAAGGCGAACAGCTCGTTCGGAGCGGTCACACGGTAACGGAGCGGAACGTCCCGTTTCCCTTTTTACACCGTTTTCGATTAAATTGGGCAGCCCGGCGTTGACGCCGCCAGGAAAGCGAAGCGGAGCAAAGCGCCGCAACCTGCGCTCCGGCCCCCGGCACAGCATCTCCCAACAAATGCGGGCACCTCTGGCTCCCGGCGGGGGCGGCGAGGGCTCCGAGAGCCGCGCAGCAGTGGGGAATTGTCCGTGGGAGCCGGCGGGGAGCCGGTCCCTGACTTGGAGGCTGCCGGGGGAGCTTTCAGCTCGCTGGGAAAGCGACGCTCGCCGAGAGCCTGCCCCCGGGTCCCGCTGCCGGCTCAGCCCAGCAGCCAAATTAGCGCCGGGCTGTTGGAGATGCGGCGCCTGTTCGCCCGCGTTGCACAACGATAACCGTGATTTTTCAGCCCCCTTTTTCTTGCTATCGTTATGTTCCGTGAAAACCCAAACAAGCAATAAAGGACGGGGGGGGAAGTCGAGCACAGCATGCGGGGTAATGCCCTGAATTATCAAAAGGGGGGAAAAAAAACAGAAAGGAGTCACTCGCTAGGTATCATCTTTTTTCTTTTTCTTTTCTTTTTTTTTTTTTTTTTTTCAGGTGTTGCTTATAACAAAATGTTCGGGGAAAAAAAGACAAAAACAAACGGGAGGCAGACTTGGCGGTGATGTGCTCGGCTCCCTCTGTTCCCCGCTCCGGGAGGCGATGTCCCCCGCCCGAGGACAGCCAAATGCCCCGCTCCGAGCCGGGCTCAACGCCAGGAACCGGCGGCACCGGGCGAGGCTGGGAAGGGCTCCGGGGAGCGCCGGGCTTCAGAAGTCTAGGGGCTGCCAGCCCCAGCCCTGCCTCCGTTCGTTTGCAGCGAGGTTTCGCAGTGGTTTTCAGAGTTTTTGTTTTGTTTTGTTTTGTTTTTGTTTTTGTTTGTTTGTTTGTTTTTCCCCGGCGGTGCTGGCCCCTTGTCCCCCGCCGTGCCGGGGAGGATGGCAGCAGCCCCCGGCCAGCCCCGCTCCTTCCCGGGGCTCCCGGCTCGGACCTCGCAGTCTGGCCGGGAGCAGAAATGGGAACCACTTGTTTAAACATGCCAAGGTCCCCAAATCTCTGCGAGCCATCGCAGAAAGGTTTTTTCCCTTCCCGGAGTGGGAAGGGAGTCAGGGGATTACGGGCAGGAATGTCTGCTCAGCCTGCTGCAAGCACCGCAAGAGCTCGCCTTGCCTTTTTCTTTTTCCCATCAGTTTTTCCATTCCTTGAGGAAAATTTTTCGGTATCTGAATCAAAGCGCAGTATTCCAACTTTTGCTGTTGTTGTTTTGTTTTATCTTAGCCCCTTTTCATGTTTCCAGTTAAAAAGTGACAGATTCGGTGGAGCTCTCGGCTGTTTCCCATTAGAGGCGGGGAGTTCACCGGGGTGCCGGCCCGGTGCTCCGCAGCCCAGAGCACAAATAGGGCCGGGGGAGCCGCGGGGGCGAGCCTGAGGCGGCAGCCACAGGAGCAGGGGTCGGGAAGGAGCCTGCGGCGGTCCCGACCACCTCGCCCGGCTCGGCACGGCCCGGCACAGCTCTGCATGGCTTGGCACGGCTCTGCACGGCCCGGCCCGGCTCTGCACGGCTCTGCACGGCTTGGCACGGCTCTGCACGGCCCGGCCCGGCTCTGCACGGCTCTGCACGGCTTGGCACGGCTCTGCACGGCCCGGCCCGGCTCTGCACGGCTTGGCACAGCTCGGCACGGCTTGGCACGGCTCTGCACGGCCCGGCCCGGCCCGGCGCTGCCCCCTGGCGGAGCCGCGGCCCCGCGCAGCGCTGCTGTCCCGGCTGCCGCCGCCGCCGCCCCCCGCGGGCCCGGCCCGTGCCGTGCACCCCTGGGGTCCCCCCCGCGCACCGGGGCCCTGCGAGCCCCGCAGGTCGGGAGGGCCGGCGAGGAGGGCGCCGAGCAGCGCCCGGCGTGAGCGGGACGAGGTGGCTGTCACCTGCACGGCACCTCTGTGTGCCGGATGCACTGCACCTTCATAAACCCCCTCCCTCTGCAACTGAGTCCTGAGCACTGTAGTTCAGGTTTAGGAATCGCTTTGTGCTCGTATGCTGAAGTTTTGGGTGGTAAATCTTCATTTCCTACCCTTAGAGCAGGAAAGTCTGCGTGTGGGCTGTTCATCTTGAGCTCAGGAGCAAGTTTGTTATTGCAAAACGTGCAAATAGAATAAAAGGGCCCAGGCCACACAAACACCCCCTTCCCCACGCTCCTTCGCTAACGCCCAGATGCTGCTTGCTGCCAGCAGCACCAGGTGCTGGGTGCTAGCACAGCTGGAGGTGCTCTCACCGCATCAGCTCCCAGGTGGATGCTCACCTTATCTATCAGCTGTCGCCTTTTGGTTGAAAAGGAGCTGCATATGCATCAAGTATTTGAAGAAGCAGTTTGCTACAGAAAGCCCCATGGGGTGGGTTCCAGGACAAGCCTACCTCTCCAGCACATGCCCAGCAGAGGAAGAGCACAGGGGTGCTGCTGCTCCTTGTGCCTCCACTGGTGTCCCTGCCGCAGGATGAGCCGTGGTGGTGGCACCTCCACTGCCAGCACAGAGGCACGGGCAGCAGCTGAATCCTCTGCGACTTTGACTGCCCAGACTTGGCAGCTTCATGGGGCCACCATCCCTTTCTGTGCTGCCACCTGAGGACCACGTTGCAGCGTGTTATTTTGCAACAGGCAGGCCTCAGTGAGGGGAACATCATATGGCGAGCAAGCAGACGTGCCTAGGTTTTCCACAGTTGTTTTTCCTTTAGCTTTTTTATCTTCTAAGTGATGAATACAGAGGAGAGCAGAGCTGAATTGTGGAGCACCCACAAGTTGAAGCAGGGAGTGGGTGCTGGATGCTCCTGAGCGAAGGCTCTCGCGTCACATCGGGAATTCCAGGAGTGGGAAATTTTGTTGCGGTTTATCTTTATAGCTACTGTTGTATTTGTTTATGGTGCGAGCAAGACTGGGGTGTTGCTGCAATAACACAGCGTGTGAAGCAGCCCCAGGTTCTGAGAGTCCCCAGTGAAATATTTCTGTAGTGGTTTCAGGCTGTTGCCCACCCCAGATGAAGGAGAGCCTCGCTCATGAAGAACTT
This sequence comes from Aythya fuligula, assembly GCF_009819795.1. Lineage (NCBI taxonomy): Eukaryota > Metazoa > Chordata > Aves > Anseriformes > Anatidae > Aythya > Aythya fuligula. The sequence continues at coordinate 7,746,776 of NC_045567.1, forward strand.
GCCAGGACTGCAAGCGCTGTGTCTTCACTGGCACGTATCAGTGCAGAACCAACAAAGTCAGCTCAGCTTCATTGTGTGAGGTGTGGGTTCCTACCACCATTGGCACATTTGCTTAATAGTACTTCTTTTTTAATAGTTCTTTTTTGTTATGTTGTGCTTCGTGTCACCGTGCTGCAGAGCAAAACTGTCACGAGTTTACTCTTGTCCTTTTTTCCCCAGAGAGCTGAAAGAAATGGATCGTTTTCTGGCCACCCCTTGCTGTGTCCCAGCTAGCAGTCAGGGAGGAGGCTCACCTACTTGAAAGCCAGGTGGGGCAGGAGTGGGACAGAAGAGATGAAGCTCTGTGCGTGGCCGTGTTCTCAGACTACTCGGAGGAGGGAGCCTGTGGATTCGGCACCAGTGGATCTGACACAATGTGAGAAGTGTTTTTCTGTATCACTTACACTGTAGCTGAAATGTGAAATGAGCTCCATGTGGCAGCAGCCAAAGGAAAGAAAAAGGGAGAGGGGAAAAAAGAAGCACTCTCCAAAAGTTTCAGTTATCCCTTGAAGCTATATTACAACATATACTCCCCTAATTGAATCAGTGTGAGAACTTTTCCCCTCCACTTAGATCAGCGCTAGTCTCTGTCCACTTCTCCCTGGAGATGCACACATTTGATACAAAGATGTGCGGGGGACACCCGCACCTAGGGTAGGCTTTTAACATTTGGTTTATGCTTTAATGGCTGAAAAGGAAATGTCAGTTCTGACGTGCCTCTTCCACAATCCATTACGATTTTCTCCCTCTTTCCTTCCCTTCTTTACAGACTTTGTGCCAGGGTGCGAGGCAGGAAAGTTGTGTCTGAGTAAGAATTATTGGGTCTGCCCTGAGAAGGCAACAGATTTATTGATTTATTTTCAGATTTATTTTCATGTGGGTTTGTTGGGAGGAATCAATAAGGCTTAGAAATGCTGGTGGTGTCTGTGTGGAGCTGTTAGCGTGGCTCTGGGCTCGCTGCTGCTCCAGCCCCGCCACCCTGAGGGTCTCGGTGGGGAGCTGCCTGCGAGTGCTTCCTTTTCACCTGTGAAGGGCCAGGCAACGCTCCTGAGCCCTGTGAGCCCTCAGTCATTCAATTTGCAGGGCATTTTGAGAAGAATGGAGAAAATCTGCACCTTTCAAAGTATCAGAGATATTACATGGCACAAAATTAATTGACAGCTCAGAAAGCACAAGCAACCGATACCCGAGGACACGTCTGTTCTCTAAGTATTCACATGTGCGAAACAATACGTGATCGCCCCGAACATATGGCTCTTGTATCAAGTACATGGAATCAAGTTGAATTACGAAGACTTTGAAAAGGTCCTCTGCTTAAATGTACACGTCTCTCTGAAATGTCCAGCTCAGTTTAGTGCAACAATTAAAAACAGATAGATTGTCAGGAGGCATAGACTGGGGTTAGAGTTAATTCGGTATGAAAGAAATGAGTGACTGGGAATGAGGGAGAGGAGCACAAGCAGCAGGAAAGAAGCAGGAGTGAGTGGAGGGATGAAATGCTAATCGAGGGGGTAGGGAGAGCCAGGCATAGAAGGTGTTGAAGGAAAGAAGTGAAAAAATAAGAGGAAAAAACGAAGAAAGGATATGAGATTGGAAAGAGAGGGAGAGTAGTGAGAAAAATAATGTCATTTTGTTGTGTAATCTGGCAGCTTGCACGTCAGGTGTACAAAGGGCTAGAGCACACCTAAAGGCTACTACTTACATATGAAAAGTATGTGGGGGGGGTCTTTTGATGGTTATGTATTTATACACGTGCAGTTATATAAAGGAAACCACGTATTCATTGCAGTTTCTCTGAGGATCCTGCACAGTCCCCTGGAAGCAGTTTTCCCCACCCTGTGTCCGGCAGCACTGCCTCCTTCCCGCGTGCTGCGCCGTGAGCCGGGGCTTCCTGCCTCACCTCACCTCGTCGCTGGTTTCTGTCCCGCTTTCGCAGCTCTGGAGGCTGTTTCTCACCTCCCTCTCAGCCCCTCCGACCTCAGGGCTGCCTGCCGAGGCACCGCCGGTGCTGGCAATTGCTGCTTCCTGACGTTGATATTCGTGGCAATATTTTCATCACACGCTGGCTGTTCCCACTCTTGTCAAATGTTTGACTGTTGAATCAGTTGGGTATTTTTATTCCATCTCTCTGCCTGTAACCTGCTGGTAACATTGCCATTCGTTTTCAAAGTTGTTGTTTTGTTTTGTTTTTACTAAAAAGTCACTGAGTTATAGTTTAATCTAAGGCAATGCTGTCTGATAGTTTAACAGCAGTAAATATTGATCAGAATCCTCTAAAACAGGCCCCTTGTTATTTTAACACCATCTCCCATCTTTGGCTTGGAGGCTGCTGAGCCTATGGGTTGCATACCTTTGCCTAGGAGTCTTTATACTTGTGCCCAGGAAGCTGTGGTCTGTGGTTGTCTGAAGAATAACAGGTGCCAAAATGGATTTGACACAATCACCCACCTATCTTCAGGAAGGCTGTCCCAGGGAGCTGGGAACAACAGATGGGGTTTCTGCCTCCGTCAGGTTGGTGTGATGCCCACATCCCTAGGAGAGCTGAGCACCCTCAGGAGCTCCTGGGGCCTGCTGGCGTTCCCTGCTGCCCACCCACCCGCACACAGGGCTGGCTCTTCTCAGCAGACCAAATAGACATTTTCTGTGTTTTCCTGGCCAATCACAAGATTTGTTTCAAAGCTGCCCGGGGGCCCTGAATGTGGTCCCTTGCTTCAGGTCGAGCTATCACATCCATTGACCTCGATGTCATCAAAATTTGGTTGCGCTTTCTGCACTGCAACAGCAGTCTGTACGCATGCACACAGCCGGGAGCTGTGGGGTTTAAGGCTATTTGCCAGATTGCTGCTAACACAAATAACAAAAATATTTGGCATCAGCCATCTCTCCACAGACAGTGTGTTGTGGATAGCAGAAAATCCCCTTCTCTTGCATATCCAGTGATTTGTTGCTGGATGTCTACCTGGCTGAGCATTCCCCTCCAGCTGGCTCCCAGGCTTGCACTTGTTCCCAGTTCTCTGTGAGCCATTCCAGCTCCATTTTGCCTTGCTTTAGAGGCTCTGCCCAGGGTGTGAGGGCGCTCAGACTCCTTCAGTTTTCTTTCATAAACTGTGGAGAGCTTCCTCTTCTCCAAAGGCAACTTCAGATCCTTCTCTGGTTGCACAGGTCCCTTGTCCCTGAGGGAGGGCACCCTTCCGAGGAGTCCAAGGGATCAGCATGCTTGGTGATGGAAACTATTCCCTGGTGCTGCTGGAAATGGCATCTCTGTTTTTTGTTAGTGACCTGCATGCTTAGGTCATGTGCCCAGTTACAGCTGACTTGTTCAAATCACTTTTACTGAGGTACAAGGTTTTCTAGCAAAGGTCTGGCTTACAGATTTGTTAAACATTATATTGTTTTTTTTTTGTTTGTTTGTTTGTTTTTTGTTTTTGTTTTTTCGGGGGGGGGGGGGGGTGGGTGGGAAGCTTCCAACAATTTTTGGACTGTTTCTGCGTGTCTTTTCTGTTCTTTTACATAAAAATCTGAGTGGAATTTTACCATTTTCGCCCATCTTTCAACTCATTTTCCATAATTCTAACAGTTCTGTTATTTTGTAAGAAAAGAAACAGAAACCTGGATGTTTAATATTTAACAATGCCTTATTGTCTCATCGCTCTTGGAAAAGGGAATGGAAGAGGAAAAACCTCCCATGCAGCTATAAACAAAGCAGAAGGAAGTGAGTTCACTATCCACGGGAAAGCACAGCTCTCCCGTGAAGGAGATTTTTATTTTATTTGAGGGAAATGCACCACTGCTGCATTGAGAGCTTCTTTCCATTAGGTTGCAATACTGAAAGTCTTGTCAGGAACCCCCAGATCTGCCCTTTACATACCCTGTGCACCTTGATAGTATTTCTGATTAAGCTAGTGATGAAAATGGCTCATAGTTTACAAAGGTCAAAGTCAATGGTAAAATTCTTATTGAATTCAGCAGTGCCAACTTAGGCTTGCTAGGGAGAAAGAAAATACTGTACTCTTCCTTTCCAGAGGTGTTGTTTTTAGTGTCTGCTCAGATCCCACCCATGCTAGTCCATAGTTCCCACTCAGTTGTTGCTTGGCCTCTTCAGAGCACCCTCCTCCCTCATCCAGCCTTGGGTATCCCTTTACCTTGTCTTCAGCTTCGACCTGCCTCTGGGCATTATAATGACCTAGACACCCTTACTCATAGGCATCAGCAAGCCACTGGAGGTCAGGGTTGTTACCACTAAATATAGTAAAAAAAAAAAAAAAATGTAAGTTAGAGCTTTTGAGGGAATTAAAGGGACGGCATTAAAATAACCCCAATGTTTTAACAAAATGAGAGAAAAATAGACAGAACAAAACAAATCAACCAGATAAAAGATTCTTCTAGAGTCAGGCTGAACCAAAAGACCATTGGAGAAAGGGGTCAAAATGGTTAAAAAAAAGTCTGCAAGCTCAGTGATCTTTTTGAGAATAGCAGAAAAATGACAAACAGCTAAATAAAGTACAGAGTTATGGTCAAGGCTGCATAATGCAGAAATGAGTCATATCCTCAGTTTTAGAGCCTTAAGTGAGTAAGAGGAGTGTGCGTAACACATCACAGCTTGAGCTTTCTTGAGGATACCTGCAACATCTGGCTCAGCGTGACTAGAGAAAGGGGCTGTGGTAGCTTATTTAATGTCTCAGGTTCGATAAAGCACACATAAAACTGCGAATCCTAATTTTATTCCCTTCCTTCAGAAGATGGCAGAAGTTAGCTGGACTTAATGCAGCCAGATGGAGAAGAGTGCTCGAGGGCTCTCTGTGCTGTACTCCATTTTCAGGCCACCACTCGTCTAGTGCTCCAGGCGGAAGAGCTGGCCCCAAACCCACTGAAATAAGTCGTTCTCTGGAGCACCCAGGTAAAGCAGCATGTTGTGCCGGGGGAGGCACAGCGTGCCAGGCAGCACAAGAGGCTGCTCGGATGCAGCTGCCACGTACAAAGCGCTGCAGCCAGCACAGGTCACGCATTTCCCTTTGCGGGGGGGAAATTGTTAGTGACATCTCCACGGAGACCAGCACCAGAAATACAGGTGCAAGAAGTTTAAATTTTGTACTCAGAATATGAAAGACCTGAATGGCAGCGCTTGTTAGTTTTTGTAGTATTGGAGACCTAATACTGAAGAAAAATCCCTTGAGACTCGCTCCTGGAGCACCGAAGAGGTCAGTTCCCACTTACATGGGTTATATTGTGGCTAGGACAGGGTGGAGAACTTGCATTCACAGAGGAACCTTAAAAAGAAGAAAGAAAGAAAGAACACATGACAAATATATAAAGAGAAACATCAGATTAAGTACCGATTTGGCAACAAGAAATTCTTTTCCTGCTCTGCAAGGAACTCTAGAAAAAGGAAAGAAATATTACCAATAAAATCAGAAAAGATACAAAATACTCTTTTCTTTCTCGTATACTTAGTTTATTTTGTTCCTGTATTTAGCTGCTCTGGCAGTTTATAATTTCAACATCAGGCAAATGTGAGAGTATTTGAGTAAAGTGATATGCTGAAGTCAAGAGGCTTCCTGCCAGCAGAGAAGAACTGAGGGCTGCTTGTTTAAAGGATGCTCTGAGGTGGTTCAGCTTAACCTGGTGCTTATCCCACAGCGAAGTTCAAATTTGACCCCAAGCAAATTTGTCCTTGCAGTTTTCTCAGCCTGAGGATTTCCACAGCTGCTGTAGCTGCCCGGCCAACGTACAGAGTGGATGTGTGCCCATGGCCTTGGAGGGAAGGGAGCAATGGACCGTTCTGGGGGCTGTACAGACACCCTTGTGAAAGCCCACGTGTCAACAACCCGTGATAACACCACATCAACCCACGGCAGATATTCCCTCTCTGAAAGCTCCTCCAAGAAGAGGTAGGTGATGTCACTTATGGGGCAGAACTAAAGGTAGTTGGAGGACATACAAGCTCCTTTTACACTGAGTTTTGGTTTTGGAGAAGATGCTGCCCTTCAGACACACATTTTCTCCTTTGGACAGTATTCAACATCTCAGTCCCATTGCTTAAGGCCCACAGTAAGGTAGTGATTATATCTTCTGTTATGAGAAAATGTTCGGGTCACAGTTGACTTCTTCAAGGTCATATCCTTATTATTTGAGCCGAATGGGAAACATTAACAAAGTGATTCCCTGGCTCTTCACTTCCTGAGAAAATGCAAATTTATCAGAACAACCACTTAATGTCTGTATTTATTTATTTATTTTTCACATTGAAGATTCCCAGTATGTCAAAATATTCTATTTCCCATCCAGGAGGAGAAAAGAAAACGTTGATATCTCAAAAACTTGGGTTGAGTTGGGTTTTGTGGTGATGCAAACATGCAGAAGGATATATGGCCAACCGGCCGTGTCTAGAAGTGTGAGAAGCAGTGCCCACCACAGGGAATGACCCTGCACTGGTTTGCTGGACTGACTCAGCACCACCGACTGTCAAGAACTGACCCTGGGCAGGTTGGCCGAGCCTTGCGACTGCTGCTGCACTCATTTGGCCACACCAGCTGCGTCACCGATGGTTTCCCTAGCCATAAGCCAGAGGAAGCAGGCAGACAATAGCTGCCGTGGTAGGAAGCTTTCCAGCCTCACCCCTGCTTCCTCCCTGCAGGAGGGGGATTACCTGCATGTCTGCTCCTCTCTGCCAGCTTCACCTTCCTGCAGTCCTCCGGCTGGGGCAGAGGGAGCTGTCTTCGGAGTCCTGCAGAAATGAGATTGTTCTCAAGTTATGTTTTTGCCAGGGCACTGTTGAAAGCTCTGTAGAAACTGAGGCAGCATTAATAGCTCTACTTCTGCCATAGGAAAGAAGAAGGACATTTGGCTCTAATATATCAGCAAAAGTTAAAGCAGTTTCTGCCTTTTCTGTTACACTATGCATCAACGAGAAGGTGGTAAAGTGCTCTTTCGTACTGCTTAGCATCTGACATTTCAGCACATCTTGTAACTGCGCATGGGGAGAGCACGATGTTGCTATATTTGTACTTGCAGACTTGGAACAAGAATCATATCTGGAGAGATGTGATGTGCACATTGAATGTTTTCCAGGGGGGCTGAGGAAATCCAGCACAATGAAGTGTGAGCTGTCTTGAAACTTCAGATTGCTAATGGAGGGAGGCAGAGCACATATCATTTCTGAAATGGAACTGAAATTATAGAAACTTGTGCCTGGTTCTCCAAACCCTGCTTAACTGTGGGATCACACATACCACAGTAAAACAATGAAATAATGGTAGTTGCTTATTTATTTATTTATTTATTTTTTCTCTGAGTTACCCTCAAAATATGTTGTTCCTTAATTTTGTCTCCTAGGATGTCAGTGGTGGAGATGGGACCTCTCTACCTCTCTCTAGTCATTTCGGGAGGGAGCTGTTGCTGTTACAAGAGCTATCTGTAAGCAAGCCAAGCTTTTCCTGCTGAGGCCTGGAGGGGCTGCGATGCAGCACTGCTTTGCTGCAGTCACCTTACTTCACAGCAGCACAGTCTCTCCCCGCACTTCTGTCTCAACTGTCTTCTGTCAGATCCCTTCTTGCCTATTAGCGAGGTCTCCGGAATCACCGCAAGCTTGTAGTCAGCAAAGCTACTCCTGTTGTAAGTGTCAGGGCCCTGAGGGCACTAATAGGTCCTAATTAGCCTGATCAGCTTTACCTGGAGTCTCCATCCCACACCCATGCCTGTAGACCTAGGAACCCAGTTCAGCTCCTCGTGGGGCCTTCAGTCCCTGCCTGAGTCCCATGATGTGAGTGCTCGTCTCCAGCTCAGCCCCAAACATGCTTGGCCATGGATCCTTCTGATCTGGACCCCAACTGATGTGGTGATGTCCCAGCCCGGCCTCCGACCTGCCTTGTTGCTGTGGATGTGCCTCACAGACTGCCACAGGGCCTGGTATGTTGGTAAAGCAGTGAGGAAGCAGCTGCCTTTCGATATGGGAGGTGGGTCCGACACCTAACCTCCCCGTCCTCCTGAGGAGGAAGCAAGTTATGTCTGGAGGCAAAGGAATTCCCTCGCGTGAGGTGCAGGAGTTCCCTCCAGGCAGCTTTGTGCTGGGAAGGTCAGGGTGTCCTAGCAGGTGGAGATAAACTGCAGAGAAAAATGGTAAAACTCTCCTGTCTGCCTTCCCCGGCTTTTCAATATTTATTCGTAATTAGTGTATTTGAAAGTTGGTTCTCCCTTCTAGGTTCCTTTCTTTGCTGCTCTCTGGGTTGTGTTTTGTCTCTTTTTAAGAGTAATGTAATTTCCCAGGTCTCCTTTGCTTCTTCGTTCACCTGTGCTTTGCTGGTAGTATTTCTTCTATCCAGCAGAGGATGCTAAGGCTGCTCTTAAAGCTAGCAGGGCTGCAAGGCAGTGTGAGGGTGACTTGCTTTCTCTCCTTCCAGGAGGCACTTGGGCTCGCACGTTTCAGATAAGCCCCTAGCTCTCAGGGGCTTTTTGCCCCAGCTCAAAGCTGCTGCCCAGGCTGCCAGGGGACATGTCCCCTTCCCCCTAGCACCCAGCCCCGTTCCCTGCCTGGGCTGAGGGCTCAGGGGGGGCTGCATGTGGGGCCACGAGAGGCCATAGCACGGGTAGGTGAAAACACAGGCACCTGGGGTGCTCCTGGAGCCAGGGTACTGGAAGGACCTCTAGCATGGCTGTTAGGGTGGTGGGCTTTGGGTGTTTGGTAGGGGGCAATTGGGTAGATTCGTGCTGAGCTGGTTTCATGGGGTCAGACGCTTGTTGAAGGAGGATCTGCTGCTGCCATCTCCTCTGCGCCTGAGAGGCCGAAGGCTCCTCTGACAAGCTGTTGTGCTCCCAGGCCTGGCAGGGCGCGCTTTCTGTCACGTTTTGCTGTTGTTTCGCCGTTTCACTAAGTGACTCCATGTCAAAACCTCTGCTCCGGCCGTGCAAAAGAATAGAAGAGCTTCGTGTGCTCAGTTACCCAAGCTGTTCTGCTTGTGAAACCGTGGCCGTGCCACAGGACCTTTGGGGACCTTTCTCTGAAACTGGCGGCCACCGGCGCTGTGTGACCGAACAGGACAGGGCGCTGCGGGGGCGACGGCCGCGCTCGCTGAGGCGCTGGGCTGAGGGCTTCGCGCTGCCCCCCGGCCTGAGGGCACGGCGAGCCCGGGCCCGGGCCCTGCCCTGGCTCCTTCCCCCCGCGGGGCCCGGCTGCGGCCGCCAGGGGGCACCGAGCGGCTGCCGGGATCCTGCCGGGATCCTGCCGGGCCCTCCGGGGGTGGCGGCGGGGCCGGGCCGGGAGCGGAGGCCCGGGGGTGGTGGTGAGCGGCATCCTCGGCCTTGGGGTGCGCAGTGCTGCAGCCCTCAAATTTTCCTCAAACACGCTTTCTGTCTAGCGTGTACCAGCCTTGTCACCCCCTTAGCACAGGCAGGCCTCCCGCGCCTGTAAGGCTGTGCCGGGGTGTGCGAAGCGAGTGCCAACACCCCCCGGTTCCTAGGAAGAGCAGCGATGCTCCTGAGCCCTGGCTGATGGTTTCTGAGGTCGTCATGCTCAGCATCAACTCTGATGTGGTTCAGTGGAAAAATGAAAAGGTCTTGAAAATGATTGAAAATGACTTGAAAATGAATGAAAATGACTTGGCCACAGTTCCGAGGACGACAGCCTTCCGAGGCCTTATTCAGTGCAAGGTCCGTGTCCCAGCGATGGTCTTTAAATAGGCAGTGTTTTTGTTAGGGACAGAGCCATGGGATTTTGGCCTCTACTTCAGGAAAACAGAGACGGCGAGGAAGGGCTGGGAGCAGGGCCTGCAGAGCCCAGCCCTCGTACCTGTGAGGAAGCAGCGCCAGGAGCGTGGTGCTGCTGGTGGGATGTGCTGCTGTCACCGCTTGGAGCTGGCAGCAGGGAATGGTAAATTTAAGGTCAGTTTCACCATGCATTAAGCGTAACCAGGACTTGTCACTATCCATCCACGCTACTGTCTAGACTCACATTAGATTATTGTGTGAAAACACACTTCCTTTTCCTCAGATTTGAGTTTTTCACTCTTTTCATTTCCTTGCATAGCCTCACATTCAAACATGAAGACGAGTTCCCATCTACTGCATCAATCATGTTTATTCCAGGGCATGCTTATACTGAGTCTTCTCTTATTCATCTCTTTTCAGGACCTGAAAAGTTTCGGTCTTTCACTCGGAATTTTCCCAGGCCCTGCATTACCAGCATCTTTGCTGAGAGGAAGGAGCCAACATATTGAGGGCTGGTGTTTTATGCTGAAGCAGACAGGGCTGTGGTCTCCCTCCCTCCCTAGTGCCGCTTAGCTTGCCTACCGATTATTTCCACAAGCAGTACGAGCAGCCAAACAACTTCCTGTAATCTCAGCTGTAGCATGTTCAAATCTCTCAGGTTCCTACAACGATATTTTTTCACTGTTCCGTATCTTAAGCATCCACGTGTCTTCCTGGCATCTTTGATCATAACTATGCATTCCCATGAAGGCTTTCCTAAACTGTCTGCAGTAATACCCAGGTAGATTTTGTATTAACATCACAAACTGTGAGCAGCAGTGTCTGAAAATGACCATACCTAATTATGAAGTACAACTCTCTCTTAAAAAGCCCAGACTGGATTTTCTTTATCTTATGTCCTGTAATTGAAATTTGGCTCGAAGTGTTTCTTGCTACAGCCAGTAAATAGAAACAAAACCCAATCCCTCAGCAATAACTTATTCACCCGTTGTCCAGCAATGTCTCAAATGATTTATTTGATGACTGTTACTTGGCCACATACAACGTGGGGCGAGCAGTGGAAATGATGTTCATTAGGACAGATAGGAGCACTGATGAAAAAGCAGATTCAACTATTGCTGAATGATTTAGTGCATAGGAGACAACTGTATACTGGAGACTGAAATGTATGTTTCTGTAAGGGTTAGGAGAATACATCACAATACGTGTCTTCAAACCAGCTGGCATCCAGATATTGTTACCCTTATTTAAGGTTATCCCAACAGGCCAGCTCAGACTTTCCTGAAGTTGGCTTAGGTAATGACTGTTTCCCTCCCTCCCCCATGGATTTTGTCCAGGGAAAGTAGGGAACGGCTATCAGTGGGTTTCCAGTAGTGCCCTGAGCAGAGTGTACAGCCAGCACATATGAAAATAAGATAGCGTTACTCCTTATAAGATGTAGCAAAATATGGCTCATAGATATCACCACTATTTTTCCATTTATACAGAGCATTGGTCATAGGCCAGTAGAAAAACCTGCCAACCAAAATGTTTTAAGAAAGGGAACACTGTTTGAAGCCTGGCAATAAATGTTTTTTTTTTTTTTTTTTTTTTTCCCCCTCTGAAATATGTGCTGAACATAAATAAAGAAGACTCAGAAGAAACATCTAATGAGGTTTAACATTTTGTAATCATGCAGATGAATTTGTAAAGGTTTTTCACACTTTGTTATTTAATAGATGAGCTATTTAATTAATCCTGTTCAGTTAAACAGTAGCTAAACACTGAAAACAATAGATAATGTTGGTTGAATTCACAAAAAAGCAGTAGTATAACACTAAAATGCAAATGCCATGAAATCTTTGGTTTAAAATTACTTTGCTGTTCTGCCACTTTCTTTGTTTCTTTACGATACTGTTTTTTGCTTGCCAACGAAAACATCGGATGACAATAGCCATGAATACGCAGAGGAGCTGTCTCCCAGGACGTGTAGCTGCAGCCTCTAAACCCAGCATTATGGCAGCAGTCAGAATCCACGTGGCCGATTGTTTTGCAGACATAATGGTGCTGTATTTATGTATCTCTAAACTTGTTTTTCAGGATCTGTGGCTGCCTGCGTATCATGAAGCTTGCTGCTTAACAACAGAAATAAAGCACTCATCAGACAGAAGCGATGCGTCAGTGCAAAGTGGAATTCTCAGGACTAAAGTTTATGCGAGGCAACAACAAAATCCACTGTGCCATTCTCTTGGGTAACAAAGGTAATTTGTTATGCAACATAATGAGGACTTGTGTGTGACAGACGGCAGTGGCGTTCGGTTACAGGGCATTGGCATCAACAAGCACATGCAGTGCATAGATATAAGAGAACTGCTATACACAGAGAATTCAAAAGCTTTGATTGTTATTACTGTAATTTATTTTTTCTCCAGTTTAAAACATGACAGAGTAAACAAATAATTGGGACCAGTCCTGCAGTCCTTTATGGTCTGGGTAGGATCTTCATTGTTTCCTTTTGGATTGGTTTGTGTCTTAGACATGACCATCGCCTTATGGGCCACAAGGTCAAAGCTTGCATGTGCTGTGCGTTTTACGTGGCTCTGACATATTTAACAGGTCTTCTGCCAGCCCACAGAAAGAGTACAAAGCGGGAAGTGAGATACCCTCATAACACCATTTACCAATGCCCAGAAGTCCACGACATCCCACATGCTCCACTGCCCAGAAGTCCACTGAGTCCCACATGCTGCACTGTTCCTGTTGGTGTCTGTACTTCTAAAAGCCAGTTATCCTTCCTGTAGGGAGGCCGAGGTCATTCACTTATTTTGCAGCTAGTCTAGCAAGTGGGCCGCATGCGGAGCTGGGAACAGAACCGTGGCTTTTAAAGCAGTGAGGTTCATCTGCTTTTCAAAACAAATCTACCTGCTGGTGTGATTGGGCCTGGTGTTTATGATGACTTAAGCTGCTTGCTGCCTCCAGAGCTGGGGTTAGACCCAAAGATCCTGTTTGCTGACATTCCAGTGCTGTCTCAGCAAACGCTTGTGTAACTCCCTGCCAGATTGTGTTCTCCTGGCCCACACTGAATGTTTCCCTTGTTGCTCATCTGGAGGAGAGAGTCTGGGAGCAACCTCCTCCTGAGAGTTACAAGGAAGAGTTTGGGATCAAGCTTCACTGATCAGTTTACACAGGGGAAATAAGAAATCAAGGCTGTGCCATGCTGTGTGTGTAGAGGAGGACTAAGCTGAAGCTGTGTTGGGAACCCTTGTCCTGGCAGTCTGTGGGATTGGTTTCACTTCTCCAGTGTGCCTGTGACATTGTACCTTATATGTGCGGTATTCTGGAGTAGTCATAATCATGCAGTTTTATTCTGTGACTTCTGCGTTTAATCTGGAGGTAACATTTGTTTTCTCACTCAAACCACACAGTCAAGCCTGGCTGGCCAGACTACATTAGTGGAAGCTATTTCTCTGGAGCAGCTGAAGACTTCCATTCCCTTTTGGCTTGTGCCTTAAGCATTGCTATTCATGGCAGGATGTCGGAGTTCTGACTGTGCCAGTGACTCAGCAAGGGCCTGATCTGTTTACCTGTACTCAAACAGGAGTCTAATGACTGCTTGGTGCAGTTATGACAGCAGAACAGTTAAGGGTAAACCACAGAGTTAGCCATGACCTTGGCTAAGCTACCTCACTTCTCTGTGACTTGGATTTCAGGGGAGCATTGTCACTATGAACATTTTGGGGATTTATTCAACCAGGCTAAAATTGCTAAACAAAACACCTGGAAGAGCTGCACTGAGTGAGTTATGGTGTAATGCTGGGCGTGACATTCAGGCCAAGGTTTTCAAACTGGTATCGCATTGAGAACAACTTTTGCTTTTGGGTACCTAAACAGACACCTGCACTTCATTTCCAGAGCTGCTGGGCACATGTCATTCATCAGTGCCTTCCTCTCATTATCAGGCACATGGGGTTGCCTGGACCTGTTTTCCCTGTGTGTCTTTTTTACAGCTCCTTCAACAATAGGGATCTGGTCCTGATGGAGATATTTTAGGAGCCACCATGATAGAAAAAAACTGTATCAAAGTATTTCTCTTTAATTTAAGCAAGGTTAATTTAATTACTAGCTTACATAATTAAGTCTAACCAAATGAATATTACATCATAAGAAGCAATAAGATTCCATACTGCAAGGATAAGAGGCAAACAAACCAACCCTGCCTTTCATGCGGAAGATGCTATCTGGCATTTACATAGATATTGTACACGTAATTAAAGCCATCCTTAATGTGTAATGCTATTATTACAATCCTTGCTATTCTGTAGCAGTTGCTAGATCTTATAATGAACAAGTGGAAAAATATCCCAGGGAATACAGAAAGCATTACAGTGACTTTGCAGGCAATGACTGTGTTAAAGGAAACCCCACGAGTGTCTTTGTGTTTTTGCAGGGGGAAAAAAATCCCACCTTGTTATGGGCTGTCAGGATGAGTGCCATTTTACATCACAAAGCTGCTGATGGTGGAACAGCCTGGGCGCCGCGCACAGAAAGCTCGCAGGTGAGTAAGCCGGCTGGCTCTTTCAGCAGCACAAGTACAGCGTGTTTTCAAATTCCCCGTGCTGCTTGACTGAGCCGCAGGGTCAGGGAGAGGTGAGCGGCTGCTCTAGACAGCCCTGCATGAGCTGCCCTCCCAGAGGTACCGCGCTTGGCTGCGCAGCGTGGCAGAACTGTGCAGCAGTCGGCTGTCCTGGGTTGGACATGCCGGAGGGCCGTCTTTCTGCTTGAATGCGGCTACTTGCAAATGTTCTGCTGCTTCGTTCCTCCGCAGCCCTGTTTACAGGACCTGTCAAGGTCAAGGCTGTTAATGGATGGGGCTGTGAGTGCAAGTCTTCCTTTCAGCCTGTGATGTCCATGGTACAGGGGCGATTATTTATGACATGCTTGTGCAGTACCTAATGCATCGAAACATCGCTTTCCTCAGTACTTGCAACCTGCCTAGGAGCCACGCAGCCCATGTGTCCCTCGTGCATCTGTTGGCCCTGCTGCCTGTTTCCCAGGGTCCCCAAGTGGGCAGCTGTGCTACCCTAGCCTTGTGGCTTGCACCCCAGCTACTGTTCAGAGGGAGCAGCTGGCACAGTTGATGTTGGGGGTTAAGGCCAGCTTCTAGGGCTCCCTTAAGCCAGCCCTTCCTTTTCGCATAGGCAGGAGGTGAGCACCTGCCTTCCAGCAGCGCCAGCGCCCAGAAATGCTTTTGTCAACCTTGCTGACAGAGAGACCTTGAGGGTGGGCGCTATCCTGCACCTGTAACAGAGGATGCCTCCCCACTACCTCAGGTACCCCTGCTCTGTTCTGTGCAGTTTTCTATTCTGGTTCCAGCACCGCTCAAGTTGGGTATAGCCAGATAAGGAAACAGCTCAGCAATGTTCAGTTGAATGAAGTGTTGCACATAGAACTGCACAGAACTCACACCATTTCCATCAGCAGCTTGCCAGGAAATGAACGAGTGCATCTGTGCAAAACCCAAGTTCAGAAGGATTTTCACACATGAGGACAGATTTGGTACAGCTGCAGAAGGACGTGTGGAGTTGTATGTTCTAGGCATCTGCTTTACAGTCTTTGAAGTGCTGTGTTAGGGACAGCTCATCTGGGTCAGGATGGTGGAATTTGCTCCTTGGCAGGAAGCTTGCCATCTGATCATCTGTGTAGGTGTTTCTCATCTTAATGATGTATCCGTAGAGCTTTTACGTCAGTCTTGTGTTCAGATAGCATCTAGATAAGCCTTTCCAAATTCAGGAAATGCCCACAGCAGGATTTGACTTCAATGGTTAGAGGAACCATAAATTCGAAGATCTCCCTTCAACCTGCTTGCAGTAAGATCTGAGGGGCCTGCCCCAGGTGAATGCCATGGACAGGATGAGTGGGACTGTTAAGGACAGACCGCTGACCAAAGCTGTAAAGGGCAAAGATCCCCTCACACAAGGCAAGCATTTGGGAGTAACAGGCCCACTTGCCCTGTGTTTCCCTGCCCAGGACACGTGGCTGCCGGGAGGGCTGTGTGGCTCAGACCCCCTGCTCTGCCCACAGCTTGGTCTTGGCTCTCCCCACTGCCTGAGGGCTACTGCTCCCACTGACTTCTCTGCCCCCATGAAGGCAGAAAGCCGAGCGCTGCCGAGCCCCGTGCAGGCAGTCACCCTGTGCTGGCCGTGGGGAGCTCTCGGTGCTGCTGCCAGAAGCTGGTTGTAACATGTGGAGAGAGAGAGGGGTGTTTGCATTGGGTTTTCTTGCAGGATTCCAGGTCTTTGAAGCAATGTTCATAAAAGAAAATATCAATCTTTAAAAAAAATACATGTAAGCAATTGTAGTTTATTTTTTTTGCCTTAATGGTTGCATGAAAAAAATATTTAAAAATGGGATGCAGCTGTAACCTAACAGGCAGAAATTAACTAAAAATCTGTATGAAAATTCTTCCTTCCAAATTTATATAATCTATAAGTGCTAGGTATTGACAACATGTCCTCAGTGCTTAAATTCAAGAGCATGATACTGCTTTTTCCTTCAAACAGTGTTATAACAATATTGTAACTGTACTCAGTACTGTTACATGATGAGAATTAGGCAAGTGCAGACAAGCAAGAAACACTGAACAACACTAAGGCAATTCCTTGTCGATTTCAGAGGATCATCAGGACATTCTCATTTCTTATCAGGAAAATATGTAAATAGCTCCTGGGGCCTTGCTCAGATAATGAGACAAGGTCAATTTCAGTAAGCTGCCTTCCAGGAAAATTGCCCTCCTCAAGGTGTCTAATGAGAGTAAAAAGAAAGCAAGAAGAATAGAAGGCAGTGATAGATAGTGATGAGAATACAAAGGATACTTGGAACTGGTGAGGGAGAGGCATAGGATTGTTGTATCAGAAGAATACTAAATGAGCTGATAACTGACAATGAGGCAAGAGGAAACGTGTGGTCAGGAGCTGAGTGTGCTGGGCAGATGAGCTGCCTGCAGCCTGAAAAGACCAGCTGTGCTAGTGGACGTTCAAAGATTTCTTCACTTTCACAGGCAAGAGAAAACACAACGGAGGGAGTCAGCCTTGTCCCCCAGCAGGTGAGTGCTTATTTCCACCTTTCCAGGCCCCGCTTTGGTGCCGCAGCTGTGCTCGGTGCCTGCCCTACAGCCCCCACTAAGAGAGCACCGTCTGCACAGGGACGGAGGAGGGTGGAAGCAGGGAAGTCTTGTCCATGTCCTGTAGGTGGAAATGGGATGTCTGGATTAGGATCTGCCGTAGGAACATCTGGCTGAAAACGAGAGCCAGCAGCACCTTCACTGCTGGTTGTTCTCTGCCTTTAACTTGGCACGCGAGCTCCCTTGGTATAGGTGAATTGTTCTGTTTCATACCAGGGTGTCGAAAGGAAGCAGTGTGCTTTCAGAGCATGGTTTAACCTACAGATGCCACAAAAGCTGCTGGAAAAATGCTGCCAAGAGTCAGTCCTGGAGAGACACCTCAGTCAAAATCCATGAATTTTGCTATGGATATAAACTCCAAAGCACCAGAAGTCTCTGAGACAGACTGAAGTGCAAGACACTTGATGAAGTCTGGAACAGAATTGTCTCTCCTACTTGTTCCTTCCCAGCTGCTTGTAGGGTTTTCATCACAGCTGCTCTGGATTTATATAGCTGTTAGGATGGGTGTCTGTATTTAGATTATTAAGCAACCACTTCCAGACACAGAAGCGATTGCTGGCTCATCGCTGCTGGAAGAAACCAGCAGGATATATTATTTTTCCCTTAAGAAGGCAGTTGTTGAGGAGAGGTCACGAGTACATCGGGGGAAGCAGTACGAAGCTCTGTGCTGGTGGCGATCCCCGCGGGCTGTTGTTGCCCTTCCCGGGGCCGCGCAGCTCGGGGCCGGGGCAACGACGCGAGGTGAGAAACGCCCGGGGGGCAAGTGCCGGGTGCCCGGCTTCGCCCTGCGAGGAGCCGGCCGCCTCCAGATGCCGCTCGGGCCGGGCCTGCAGGGGGAGGAGTGGGAGGAGGAGAGGGCTGAGCCGAGCCGTGCCGAGCCGAGCCGCCCCCGGTGGGCCGGGCCGTGCCCGCCCTGTCGGTGCGAGCCTGCGGGAGCCGCCGCCAGCGGAGCCGGGTAGGGACGCGGCCGCTTCGCTTCTGCCCCTTCGCCCCTTTCCTTCCCTCCCCACGGCCCCGGCCCCGGCCCCGAGCTGCGGCTGCCCCGGCTCGCTGCGGCCCCTGGGGGCTCGGCGCTGCCTCCCGAAGCGCCGGGGGAGAGCCTCGGGCGGGTGCGCTGCGGGCAGCTCCGCGGCACCTCCGGCTGCTGGGCTGGGGCAGCCCGGGCACAGCCTGGGGGCAATCTAGGGACAGCCTGGGCACAGTCCGGGCACAGCCGGCCCCCTGCCCGCTCGGGGAAGCCGGCCGGGCGGCCGCCCGCTGCGCCGTGCCCGGGGAGGTGACGGCCCCGTCCCTGGGGGGCGTTTTGGGGCTCTCCCCTCGTGGGACTCGGGAGGAGGGGGGTGAGGAGAACGGGTGGGATGGAGGAAGGGTGGCTGGTGGAGAATCGGAAAGGAACCAGAGACAAAGCGAGCTGTAGAGCGCCAGCAAGACGTGAGCGCAAAGGCTGGTCTGCCCGGGAAGCTGCCGGCCCGGGCTGGGGACGCGGGGCTGAGGCTCTCGCCCGCTGCCTCCAGCCTGTGGCCGGCTGCTCGGGCTGTGGGTGAGAGGTCGCCAATTAAACAGCGTTTCAGCTTTTTTTCCTTAAATACTTTCCACGTGTGCAGTCCTGAACTGTAACCTCAAGTTTCTGAATAAGAGTGAGTGTTGTCTGTCTGCTGTACCAAGGTGTTTTCTCCAGCTGTAATTAATCACCGTGTTTTTCCCTCCCCATTAAGCTGCTCACTTGGAGCACTGACACAGTCAGCGAGTGTCCTGTTGTACGCTAGACCCGAGGTATTTCCAGTTTCAGGCTATTGTGTTTTATTGGCAAGTGCAACGTGCTGGAGGTCACTTGGGGCAGTGACCTGCTAAAAGCAGGAGCGGACTGGGAGGGGTCTGATAAGAGCGGAGCCTTCACTGCATACGCGTACGTGTACTTGGGTTTGCTTCTTGCAGACATATCCTGTAAGAGAGCTCAGAAAACTGCTGAGGCCCTACGGGCTATACATTGCCCTCAGGTCAGAATCTACACTAAATGTTCGCGTGCCATGTTCCAGTAATAGCTGCTGTACGTTTTTTGCAGAGGTCAGGGCGATGCAGAACATTTCCTGGTGAGCTCAGTCCCTGTTGGCAATAAGTGTGGATGGGTATTGGAGCTGAGATGCTGGAGAGGGGAAGAAATGGAGAAGCAACAGCTAAATACTTGCAATTCCCAAGCGTGGGAAGTCTGGCAGCTTCAGGGTCTGGCTTCTGTTGTTGGAGCCTCTGGTGTCCTGGATCATCTTCAGCAGAGGCGATCTCAAAGGGCCCCAGAAGTGGTGAGGCATAGATCTGATCACCAACTGGATTGTTTTGCAGAACATTTTAAAGCAAGGCATATGACTTTTGTCAACACTAGTAGTACATCTATGGTTCAGTTTTGAATGTTTTGACTTTGATGGCATTGACTCAAGTGCAGACCAGCCTCCTTGGCTGGGTGGTGACCAAGGAGGTTGGTGCAAAGTGGGCCCTGGCCCCCCTGCACCACTGCAGAAAGAAATTAAAAAATGAAGAGAAGATAGTAGATCTTGTGGTAGTTTTTGGTGGTATTTTTAGAAATAAAAGACTTGGCAGAGTAAGTGCTTTAGTGGACAGACTTTTTCCTTATTAACGCCACAGTTGTCAGGAGAAAAACCTCTTGAAGGGTATTTTGAGCAGCTCTGGGTAGCAGCTCGTAAGATCCAAAGTTCACGGAGGGCTGAGAAACAAATGCAGTTGATCTTGCCTGCTTCTTGCCTTGACAGCATCCATGAGTGAAGCGCCCACAGCCACGTCATCCTGGTGTGGTGCTTCCTTCCCTGTGAGCCGGAGCCCTGCACAAAGCTGCGCGCTCTGCTCCAGCAGCCCGTGTGGTGTATGTGGTAATGCTGCTCCCTGTCACACCCGGGTAGGGCTTGTGCTGCTTGTAGGCCAGTACCCAGTTCCTAGGCTAGCAGAGCAGTGAGTACCCAGGTTTATTTTCCATGCTGTGGAGGCAGATGTGAACATTTTTTAGGACCTGGGAGTTGCGTTGGCATGTTGTATGCCATACACAGTGCTGTTCTTGGGGAAACATTTCCTGAGCTGGTTCTAAACTTTATGACCTTGCCTGGCATGCTCTGAATCGCAGATCTTGTTTTCTGCCTTGGGTAACGTTTCTTTAGTCTGGTGGTGAATTTTAGCAAAACCTTTCAGGCCTGTCCTGTGGGAATCCCATTTAATACAGCCAAGCAGGGTGTCTGAGAGCCTTCCCATGCAACAGCTGGGTATGAGCAGTGCTGGAAACAGGATACTTGGAAAAATGAACCTTGTCTCTGAACCATTGTGGTTTTTCTAATGAAATCAGTTTGCCACCTGCATATCTCTGGGGCGTGACTCTATTTTAGAGATGTTGTAAATGTATAAACAACCTTCTGACCTTCCTCACTTCCATCTTTTGCTTTATTCTCAATTTCCTTCTCTTCCTCTTCATCCTTTCTCACAAGCCTGTGTCCTTGCAGACATTCCTTATTGCTGGCTGGAGACACGTTACCAATTGAGCATTGTTTCGCAGCTACTTTAGACAAGAGGAGGAAAGAGCTTGCCCAGTGAGACGGAGAGCCTTCAGGATTTAATGAGTACCGCCTTAATACCACATCAGCTAAGGTCCATTTTTTTTTTATTTTTTATTTTTGGAAGACATCACACAACGCTGGTTCTCACCCTTTGAATCCTGAGCGTTTGTGGAAGCTCAGCAGAGCTCGCGGAACTCAGAGGTTAGTGGAACCTCTGTGTGCATACATTAAATTAACTTTTACATTTTGTGAACAGAGTGGACTTTAATTAAGAATTCTGAATGGTGAGACTGAAATTCCCCAGTGACCTTTGATCTAGGAACTTGATCACCCTTGACAGGGTAATGCTGTGAGAGATTTATAATAAGTTTTTCATGGTAGTTTCTCAGGTATAAGGAAGTTGTATTCAAGGCCTGAATATTTGGGATTATATTTTTAATTTATTCTAATCACTAAAAACAGCATTGGCACTGAAACTTCTGTGGGAAGCTTGTTTGTGAACTATTAATTATTTTCAGTCTACTTGGCATAATGTGAAGGATTATTAACATAACCAGTCTTGCAGGTGATGATAAATTCAACAAGCATTACTTTTTAAAGAGGCTGGTATTCATTATTACTAATCTTTCATGTAGAAGCCCTCTTCCAGCTGACAAAAATTCCTTATAGAACTGACCTAAACCTTGTACTTTGCCAGGAATTTAGGATGGCTTTTTATTTGAAATACAATTTAACATAGCAGCCAGAAGCAGGGCCTTCATTTTGACTTGTAGAAAACAGAACATGATGATGATATCTCAACACTGCAAAATTACTGTACAATAAATTCTGTCTTACCAGTTTGTCCTAAGAGGAAGAATGTGTCTGTTAAATCACAGGGTGATTCTCATCTTCTGCTTCAATTAAACCTCACCAATACGGCCAGGAGGAAAGTTGTTTTCCATTGTTCCTATGTATTAACTTTCAATATTGAGGGTAGCAGCCTGAATCAGAGGCCAGCCTAAGAATGCAATTGATGTTTAGACTGACCTGCACTAATCTACCTACAACTTCCTTTGTCAGGTTACTCACAGCTCCAACATAATATTGCCTTTGTGGCTCTGATGGGCTTTTTTTTTTTTTTTTTTTTTTTGAAAATACATTGTATTTTCTTGCTGGAACTAGTATCCAGGTTGAAATGAAAGGCTATTTAGTCTTACTCATTTTACCGTCTCCATTATGTGTTTCCAGGTCATTTCCAAACGTGTGTTTGCTGTGCAGTACTGTATTATATTGACTACTAAAGCGTCCCATGGGCTCAATAGCTTCTGAAAATGGAGCAATAAAACACAAATTCATGAGAAAGTAGCATAAGAATGTGAAGTCCCATCTATTATATTGACTGGAAAGAATTTGTGAAAAGTTAGCCTGCTGAGAGTCTAAATAGAGAGCTACTTGTGTATCTGTAGGAAAGGAGAAAAAGTCTCTTCCCCCCAAGGCTCCCAGGTTTGTGGGACCGTGATATTCCACAGCTCCTTCAAACCTCTCACCCTTTCCCTTCCACTTTTGTCTCTTCTAGCCACATTGCCAGTAGCCAGTGTTGTTTTTCATTAATAGTAAATATCTTTTCCCTTAGTGGGCGGGTGGGGTGATGCTGTATCTGTAGATACAGGAAGTTCATCAGTCAGTTGATTTAGTTACTCACTCATGTGTGGGCAAGAGACGTGAGAGGGTCATTTGGTAGGGTTAGAAATACTCAGGTTGTTTTACAACAGGAGCACTGCTCTTCTGAGGAAAACATACCTTTCTGTATCACACCCTTGCAGTGCGACCCTTACGTCTTTATCAGTGGCTTACTGAACTTCCCATAGTCTAAACAAAGTTGTAGTGCTGCCAGTTGGGTTAGTTTTTCTCAGTGTAGACACTTCTTTTAGTTCCCATGAAATCTGCCCTCTGTTGTTCTTTTGATGCAGACAGATTTGTGGAGCTTGAGATAAGCTGTCATGAAAAATACTGTTTCTCTGAAGCTGAATGTATTGCCTCAGCACCCAGAGCAGAGCACAGGGCATAGCTGACAAGCAGTGATGCCACACGTCATCTTCACATGTCCTGCAGTCTTTTTGCTTCCAGTTAGAAACACAGAAATGGGAAGCGATGCAAATAGCTGCCCATGTCCCTTTTTTCCACATGTATCTCTGATTAAAACGCTGCAGATGAGTTCATAGTAAAAAGGAATGTCTGCTTCTTGTCTTGACTTCTAACCCAAGTAGTGTTTTGATAGCAAAGAGTCTATTCTGCCATTTGTTGTATTGTCCCTTCTGTTACGTGTGGTTGCAGCTAGTAACTGTGTGCATGTAATCTGTATTTAAAAATACCAGTTACAGAGAACACAGAGATTGCAGAGAAGCCAGTGTTATCAGTACACGTTATATTTATCCTTCAGGAATACAGCTTGCGTCAAAAGTCTGTAAAATGTCCTCTCAACTTTGTTTTCTAAAATACAGATCCAGATGATTCTTCCTTGCCCTGCAGCTAAGCTGTCAGTGAAGGCAGCTTCCTCAGAAGGGCTCAAACCTTAATTAATACATTAGCAAACTTTCTTATGATTGACCTTTGTGACTTCTGCAGTCTTGTCAAGTTTTCTACTTGCTTGTTTTTTACAGATTCTTCAGCTGCATGTGTTACCTACGTTATTTGTGCTCTGTCTTTAGTGAGTGAGATGGGAACACGGAAATCCCATTTTCATGTTCCCCAGCTGCACAGGCAGTGTATTATAGTTGCACCTGTGTTGGCAGGGTTTTCCTGTGTTAGATTAATTTTGTTGAGCAACTCCAAGTTCCTCTAAAAGAAACGATTTTCCTTTCCTGTATGGCAAGGGAGATTGCAGTCTTCTGAGGCTGTAAACTTGTTTATGTCTACCAATAAAGCAGTCGGTAGCATTCAGAGGTACCTAACTGTCTGGTTGAAATTCAGTTCATTTATATGGCTGTTAATTTGAGTAGCTGCTTTGAGTTCCTTTGCCTCCTTTAGAGGCTGTTGTCCCTGTAGCCAGAGTGTTTCATCCAGTTAGAAGTTTGCCTCTTGTTATTTCTTCTTTCGAAGTCACAACAGCTGCTCTCTGTGTTTTACTACATTGCCCTGTGTGACTTCAACATGTAAATTCTGCAAGTGAGCAAATGTGGTTTCTAACATAGGTGCCCAGTTTTGATGGCCCCAAGCATTCGTGTGCAGACAATTTTTACTTGTTTTCTTCCCCCATCTCCACCCTGTTCATCTGGTTGAATTGGCCAGCACTTCTGCCTCACACAGATACCTTATTCTGGTCTAGTTAAAAAAAGTCAGAGGAAATGGCCTTTACTTAGTGAATTTTACCTCAGACAATTTTTTCTCAGTTGTGTCTACTGCATTAAATCGACGTATTTCTATCCTTGACATGGAGTTCGTCTGAACATAGCTTTCTCAGAGAGCTAGAGCCTGGCCTCGTGCTCTGTTTGTTGGCCTAGCACTGGACTGTTTGTGTCTCCTGCGTGGTTCTGTTTGGTTGAATGTTGCTGTTTGGGTCCGTGTGCGCCCCTTGTCCTCATAGCCACGGGCTGGAAGATGATGGCTCTGCTGCAGCACTGCCTGAAGCAGCTGGAGGGGCCTGCGAGGGGCTGTGCCCACCTTTCTTCACAGGCCAAGGAAGCACCCTGTGAGGGCCAAACCAGGCAGAGGAGACACCTGCAAGCTGAAGCACAGGGGACATGTGCTAGGCTTGTGTTCTGAAGCACATTGTTGTGACCCACGAACCAGAAGGAAGCCTCTTTCCACATGGTGTCTGCCTTTGCAAGCCCAAGCTTCGCAGCGAAGCCTGTCCTCACAGGCCGAGCTCAGTAGCAGAGCAGCCCGTGCTGGGACTGCTGGCTACAAGATCTTTCTCTCTCCACAGTTCTGCGGGTTTGTGAAACCCTGCTGAAGTAGCAGGGGCACACTTGGGGCAGTCTTACATTCTTCACCTCTCAAGTATAAGCGAGTGTTAAGTCCCAGGAGGGAACACGCTGTTACTGCTGTTGCACTGAGGCCAGGGCGGGCTGGCGGAGATGAAGTAACTGAGCCAGAGCCTGCAGCACGGCTGGTGATTTCAGGTGCATCCTGAGAAGGCAGCTCAGTCTCTTGGGATTTCTGGCACGGTTGTGTAGTTATGGCTTCTGGGTATTTCCAGAACTCAATGTTAAAACTAATCCCAGACTGCTTAAGGTGCACCTGTTACGGGCTTCTGTCAGCGTACTCTGATCGTTCTGCTTTAAGCTGGGAACAGTTGGGACAGGTAACAGCAGGGTTTTTAGCAGTCTTAGGTGGTGTTGATGTTTTTCTCCCGTGCTTGTTCTTTATGGTTTGCTTGGGGGAGCCAAGAAAGGAAAGGTCTTTTCCTAGCTGCAAATTGCCAGATTCCCCAAATGCCAAGACTTGGCGTATTGCAATCCAGCTGGTGGTTGTAGGTGAATGTGAAGTCAAGAAACAGTAGGAAGGGAAAGAGGGGAGAGTCAAAGGACAAGAAGGGGTAAGAGGAGGGACAAATTAAGGACACAGTTTGTCATTTTAAATGAGCAGGAAAATGTGGAGAGAATGGAACGAGTTTGTGAGGGACATTAACATTTTCAATCTTGTTTCTAATTTAACCACAAGATATAAAAATATGTATTCATATATCTCTCATATGACTTGCTTTGAAGGCTGGTAGGGTTTTTCATGAATAAAAGTCTTTGTTCTTCTCTATGACCTGTCATACTCAATCTTACAAAATAGTAAGGATTTAGCAGCAACAATAAGAAGATATTTGAGCTGGTCTCTCCTGATTCTAGTAGCATCCAGAACCAACACACCAGTTGGTGTTTAATAAAAGCTGGAAGAAATAAGCAACTTGCCTGGCATGTGCCAGGGCTACAAGGCTTGTGGGAGATGTCAGGGCAGCAGAATGAGGTAGTGTCCCTTTGTATCTTCAGCAGATCTCATCAAGCCCACATTTAGCATTGTTGCTTTGTGTCTACCTTCTGCTCTGGAAAGAAAATCATTCCTAACAAGATTTGGGAAATATGGCTCAAGAGACCTAGTATTCCTCCGCCTACTGCTCTGTCTAGGTGGAATTTTGGCCACAAACCAGACTTTTGTGTGTTTTTCCACCACGTACTACTTCGTTTGCCTCCTGCAGTGTTAATGGGTTGGACTAAAGGATGTCAGCTCAGCTAGAAAGTGTTTTTTGATCAGATATAACAAAAATCATTTGATACCAGTTTTAAAACTAACACTGACTGAAATTGGAAAAATAACTTGACAAATGACAGGCTTCTGCCAAATACCTTAGAAAAGGTCTCACTTAGCCAACCAGTTTGGACAAACACTGTGGAAAGAAATTGAGTTAAGCTAGTTCTTTAAAGAAAAAAAAAAGTCTTAATATCATTACAATGTACATCAGATAGGAAAAAATGAAAGGAAAAGGGTGAATTTGAAACCTTGGAAAATTATGGTCAACTATAGATGGAAAGGGTATAAACAGATGGGATGAATTGGAAAGGGCAAAATGTACAGAACCTGGCACACGCTGAGCACGTATTGGTTTGCAAAGATGGTTCAGCTCCTCAGCATTGCTCACGTGTAAGGTTACGTGTGGGGGTATGTGGAATCAGTCAATACAGACCCGCAACGGGAGGCAAATTGTTTTTCTGTGCATTAAAAAGGCAGATTGCTGGTTAGGATACTAGGTGTCTCATTATCTGTCAAAGAACTTGAACTGGCAATAAATTTGTTACGCAGGCATTTGTTCCTAGTCTCGCGACTCTAGTAGCCTTACATCTAATGCTAATGCGTTTGTGCGCTATTATTTGCGAAGTGCAAAGCACTTTGCTAATACGCAGGTCACTTGTTTGCTCCTGAGTGAACCAGTTGTGTATCAGTTGCAGCAGCTTCTTGGTGCTTCGATACAAGGCACAGGTAGAATTGAAGAACTCACGTTTAGAGCAGACTGGGATAAACACATCAGGATAGCTAAGGTTTGTGAGAGTCTGCAGGTAATGTCACAGGTGCACCCACGTGCAGTAGGATTTGCACATGCTCTCTGAACACACATGCTTGGAGGTTGTTCTAAGAGTTATCTTACTGGGGGGGTGATTTATTCGGAGCCCACCCAGAAGGGTTTCTTCCAAACTGTTTTGTTTCAGGGAATATGTGCAGAATGGAAAACCAGGTTGTCCTTTTAAACTATGCTCCAGAAACACCTTTCAGGTATATTTTATCAGGGCGTGGAAAAATAATATTACTCTATTACAATCTTCTGCATGTTTACAGGGCTGGAAGGAGCAGGCCTCTGGAGGAATTATCACTGGTTGTAATGAGAAACACAAAGCATCATTGTTTGAGTCTCCCTCTTTTATTATTCTAATTCAGTGTTTACACAGTGCAACAGTCCCACTTCTTTATTAGATACCAGTTAGAGTCTATTCATATTTTTCATTTCCTTTTGAGGGGAGTTATCATCTGATCTGTAACAACTTGAAATAATCAGTTTTTTAATAGAGTTCATATGGCCAACCCACTGCAGAGCTGCATGCCTATTCCCTGAGCTGTTGGCAAGGGGGAAGGGGAGAAAACAACAGAAGAAAACGAAGCTCAGTTTTGCAAGATAAGTTTATGGTAAATGATGATTTATCTGAGCACTGACAATTCTTAGGTTTGTGTAAAATGATTAAGACACAAAGTGTCATGGCACATTTTTGTCAGAAAACCTGGCATCCTCTAACAGGGCCTCATTTTGCTGATGTGTGTGTATTTCTTTTTAAGCTCACACATACCTATGAAAAATGATAGTTTGAGATGCGACTAGATTAGAAGAGATGAGAGCACACGTTTCTCTAATACGTTGTTCAAGTCTTTTTCTCACAGGAGTATTTTGCATTACAGTCAAGGTTCAAAGGTTAAATTTGCATTTTAAAGTTAACATTAGTGCTTTCCTCTAATAATTTAACTTAGTGTGTTAAGGGGTTGTTTTGAGTACGTTATTTGAAGAAATAGGCACAGGATGGACTTTACATGTACAGGTATGGTTTCACAAACAGATTTTTTTCCTTACAACGTGGAGAAGATTTCTTTTTCTATACGTGGCTGTTGTAGGTACTGGGTCTGTTTATTGTTAACAGTGCTGGGGAGCAAAGATGGTGTTTTTAAGGTGCGTGAGAGCTGATACTTTATGCTTTTCGCTGTCATGAAATACCCCTTGAGTCTGCACTATAACTGATTGGTCCTAACTGGAAGTTGTCTTTGACAGAAAAACGTTTAAATATAGTTTAATGACACGCAATGTGCGTGATCTTTCAGTTTAAGCAGCTCTGCGTTTGTACCAACCTTATGGTGCCACGAGAAGTGCAGTGGGAGTTGCAGAGAGCAGCTCAAGGCAGCGTGCCCTCTCCTACCAGCGATGCAGCGTGCTGTGGGTTGGGATGTGGATCCCTGCAGCTGGAACAGGCTCGCCAAAGTCCTCCGCTCGTAGTGAGGGTGCAGAGCTCTGGGTAGGCAGGTATGTAAACACTGCCATACGCCCAGTGGGTACGGGCTGTCGCCACCCAGTCTTGGCCTAATGTAATCTCCGTCACGTGCCAGATAAGGAGACTGCTCCCGGCTGTGCCGAGCTGGTGCAAAGAGGGCTGGGGGCTGCTGCTGTGCTGCCAGGCACTGCTGTACGGCACGGGGATGCTGGGGAATGTCCGTGTGGCATCCGTCCTTTCTTGTCCATGGGACCAGGTTGCTGTGAAGCTGGGGGGAGCAGGGGTGGGGGGCTGGACAGCGTGGGGGCCTGCAGGTCGTCCCCCGTTCCTGGGGGCAAGAGGAGGGGAACCATGCTTTTGGTGGGTGGCTTGGGGCTGGGGGGGGAAGGTGAGTGTGAATGCACTTCTGCTGGCATCTTGTTCCTCTGTGCAGGGAGTTTATACCTAACTTTGGTGCCCTCAGCACCCTGACTGAAAAATGAACTTCTTTTAGTTGAAAATAATTTCTTGAAAAGCCTAGAAGCCACTGGTCCTTCTTAAAGTCTGCCTAGCCCTGGCAGTAATGTTCTCTGAAGTCTAGAAATCAGAAGTTTTATCCATCTTATACCAAAAGAGGTTATCTCACCTCTTTGGGGATTTATAAATGCAGTGGGTTACTGATTCTTAAGAAGGCAGCAGTGGAGAGACAAAACTTTCTCCAGAGATTTTTGCAGCTGGTTTGGCCTTTCCAGTGGTGGTACGTCTATGGGGGAGCTAAAAGCAGCGAGGAGCTCAGCATTCAAAAGCCCTGCTTCAAAACCCTTCGTACTGAGTGCCGGCATTCCTGTGGTAGCTGTGATAGCAATCATTAACTCGCTGCTGTGTTGCTGGAAACAGTTTTCTGAGCAGGACCGGCTCGCTCTGGCGTGGGTTTTGCTTTGTGCCCGTACACAAAGACTAGCCCCATATCAGGTACTGAGATGTGCACAACAGTTCTCATGTTGTTGTGACCTGATTCTGCCCCAATGGCCACGATTTCTGTTTCCATGTGCTTCTATTTTCTTTGAACAGTCACAGCTATCGGTGCTGCAGCTACTGTGCAGAGGGTGGAAGCCTGCGAGCTGGCAGCCTTGGCTCTGGAGCCGTGCTAGGCAGTGTTGCAAGCTCACTGCTTCTCACCCACGTCTGGGAGACCAGGCAAAAAGGCTGCTGATGTAAGCATGGGGACAGAGAGGGGTTCGAGGAGGTTGCTTTCTGGTATTTCTGCTTTCCATTTATTGCCCAAACAGGAGTACATTTCTTACTACTTGCCATTTGTCTCTGGGAACAGTCTTGCAGCTCCATAATGAAGCCTGGGGGAGCTCATTGCACTCTAAGACAGTCCTCCAAAAAGTTTGATTGGAGCCAAATGATCAGTAAACATCAAAACAGCTTATTAATATCCTGGCTTTGTATGTTCTTGTGTTTTGCTATGCCAGAAAAACACGTGCGTGCTGTTGCTTATGAAAGGCTAGCAAAAACCTGTTAAAACACTGTGCTAGTTTGTCATACTTTCAACTTTGAAGACCTGTTGAGCTCTTTTGTTTTCAAACAGTTTGGTGTATTAAAAAAAGATTTTGCAGGATCAGTGGGACCCTTGTTTCTAAGTAATGCTCAGTGCTGCTGGTGCCATGGCGCCGGTCAGGCCCCAGGACTGCCAGCAAAACGATTCAGTTGTGCAAAGGCGAACAGTGCAGCTCATCTTGCAACTGTCGGCCAGCCCTGTGCGGCTAACAGACGTTAAAAGAAATAATTTATACTTGGAAAATGTTATAGAAAATGCATGACTGTGAATGGAGCTGTTGGGTGTGAAGGTGAGGTTTTTGCCCAAGTGCTTTTCAGAGTGGAATTTGGTGTTGTTTGCTGGGAGTTCCTCAGATACTTGACCCTAGGTTGGTCTCCTACAGCAAATCCTTTGGAAATGTACAAATTCCAGTGGAAAATCCCAGAAATTTTCTTGGGCAGTTCTCCTTTGGGACTAATGGATTTCAGTCTCACTGGAGCAATCCAAAAGCCTATCTTCATCCCAGTGATATTTGAGCATTTTTACATTCCTGCCCTGGAAGCGCGTCCCCTTTTGGGTAGTTTGCTCAGAACCACATTTGCCCCTGTTGTGGAGTGTCAGAGACAGTGAAGGAAGAGGAGTTACTGGTACACGCTGTGCAAACATGTGCATGCCTGAAGCAGTACTGAATTCCAAGGGGATTTCCTCTACCAGTTTGAAAAGGGCTGTGGCTTCCCAACACTGTGCTCTCACTCCCTGAGAAGAAAATACGTGAAAATACATAGGCTCAGAGCTGAGGGGGGATAATTGCTGGACAATTTGTGATGGGAAGCCAGAGGTTCATGTAAAACATCCTCAGTGGTATGAGAAGAGGAGAAGAACCCAGGAGGCTTCCGACTGGAATTTGCCTTTTTGTCCTTAAATGTACTACCATAACTGCAGCGTTCTGGGACATCGAGTTACTCCATCGCAGAGGCTGCGAGGCCATCAGAGAGAGCCTTTCCTGAGTAAAGCTTCGTTTGGTAAGACTTTTAAGATCTATATTGGGAGAAAGGGAAGGAAGAAGCCTCCAGTCAGTGACTGGTAAGAGGAAATGCTTCATTAATATTAAGCTTTAGGTGCAGAAGAATAGAGGAAGTTATTTTTTTCCACTGTCACAGAGGAAAGCAATAGCAGTTAAGCCAGGGCTTGCAGCAGGAACATTTACTGGAAATGTTTACATGGTACTTAATACCTTGACATGCATTATTCACTTGTGTAACGCTATCTGGGGTGGAGCAGGGAGGAATGGCTTTGCCGAAGAATGTTTGCTCCCCGTGGAATATTTTCCTGAGCATAGCTACGTTTTTTTGGCAATGAGAGACATTCCACGAATAATAATAATAATAAAAAAAACAACCTTCAGACACATTTTTATAAACTTCTGGAATGTGTTCTCTTGCAAAGGTGACCCAGCCATACGCAGAAGGCTAGCCTGGCCATGGGCAGTGATATCTTGCTTTGTTGTACAGCAGAATTTCAACAGAAACCCTCAGTGAGCCCCTTCCAAGCAGAAGAGCTACTCAGTAAGTGGTGGAGCTGCTTAAATGGATGTGGTTTTCACACTGGAAACGAAACCCCACTTTCCCTCTCAGAGGCTCAAGCAGCAAGCACTCTCCTGGGCAAGCTGCTTCAGTGTGTGCTTTGGTCTTCTGATGTGTCTAAAGGACTTCCTGAACTGCAGCCAAATGTGCAGTGCCTTGAGAAAAGGGCAAAACAGTTCATCCGCTCATATTAGCAATGTCACCGTGATGCAGGAGAAAAGGAGGTGGGAAGGAGAAACAGACTGGGAAGCATGAAGTTAAGCTGGCACCTCTCAGCTTGCCTCTGTGTTTATTTGGCATCCCAACTGACAGTAATGTCATGATTCACCTGCTGGATGATTTGTTTCACTGACAGCACTATGATGGATAGAGGATTGGCATCATTTGCACAGTAGTTTAATCTGCTGGGGTATGATTCGTAGAAAAGAAGCTTTCACCCTTGTTGTGATATATTGCCAGACTGAGTGGGTGAAAGAGGCACACACTCAGATTTTGTTAGTCGATACCTGGAAACAGTGTTGGAAAGAGACTGAGCACAAAGCATGGAGCTGTGATGTAGTAAGACGAGGCTGAATTTGTGAGTTTTAAAAGTGACGATGATATCCTTTCAGTGCTGCCATGAATTTTTTTCTTAAGGCATCTGGCCAGTATAGTCAGTAACACTGACTATTTAGGACTGAAAACGAAGATGATGTGTATGTAGCTCAAAGAAACTGCCTAAACTGTAATTCCTAGAAATAATGTGAGTCTTCCTGATTCAGGCTGACTGCACTTTCCAGCAACAAATTTTTTTGGGGGGGATTGTTTCAAACTATGTACTGGTATTTTAGGAGTATTCCCAGAATCTCTGCAGCACTGTTTGTGCAGTGCCCATTAATAACACTTTGTGGACGCTGTTCTGAAATGTATCAGATACTGTTTTTTTTTTGTTTGTTTGTTTGTTTTTTTTTTTTTTCTGAGGGTAGAACTCAAGGCTTGTGATGGTGATGAGTTAAATTTATAAACCCATGTCATGGAAGTGCTTCGGTTTGTTCCACCAGTGTTGCATGTTCTTGGTTCTCACTGATTTCACTGCATCTTAGTGACTCTATTTGCACCATCTTAGCGTTCAAGAACAGTTTTATAGCAAAAGAAACATTGATATGAATAGGTGCTCGTAAATTAGTATGAGAGGTTTATAGGCACTTAAGACATTCTTAATAAGGAATTCATAAATTCTGTTTGAATGCCTAACTGCTAGTTACATGTATTTTGATAGTCCTTTTAAAAATAGAAACTCATAAGTAGTATTCAAATCTTAACCTATTCATAAGTGTGAGGAAGCTCAAATCTGACATTTTAAATAGGGTTTCAAAATTATAGTCCATTTCTAGCTAAAAATAGATATTTTAAGGGGAATGATGTTGCATGTAATATGCTATTTTTCTTGTGTTTATTGATGTTGAAATTTCACATAGTTTTTTCAGTCTGCTCTAATACGTAGGCACAGATACATGCACTTACACTAGCTTACTAGTAGTGTGTAACTATCAATGGGGTTGAAGTGATCATGTTTTCTGCGGGCTAGTGAAATGTTAATGCAGTATCTGTGCTGGGAGCAGTAATAAAACACATTTGCTTTTATCTCTTTCTTTGGTTTATATGTGACATACAGCTTGTGGGAGATAAAGAAGGACTTGTTTCTGAGCAAGTCTTTCATGATTCACAAATGGCACATGACCAAATTCAGAAGCGGTGTTCACTGTGTGCTGCGGGTCAGTAAATGTAGTTGACTCAAAGGGTAACCACGTTGGTGTGGGTTAAAGACTAGGGGCTTTAAAAGGTTAAAGACAAGGGCTAAAGACTCTGTGCTCTCCTATGGCAGTTGTACACAAAATGAAGCTTTGCTAACCCTGATTTACAGCACTGACGTAAGTGACTGGACAATGATCTCTAAGCAGACTTGACAAAACATGAGTTCAAAGTCTTCCAGAATGCCAGGTTCAGAAACAAGCCTACCTTAGCACATTCCAGAGCCACAGTCATTAAAAAGTGTGGTGCACAGTGGTATTTGTGATCGTCGGTACTCTATTCACTGTCAGTCGTGACATCTTTTCTGTTTTCAGAACTGCACTCACAGAAAGGCCATCCAGAAAATAAATATGTAAGGAAGGTGGGGGAGAGATGGGCTTCTTTAGGCTGTTTCTATTCCAGTTCTCATAATTCATTTCTTCCCTAGTCCTTGCCCGTGGCTGAGAACAGCAATATAGCATTAACCCCAGGGATGTAAGACATGCCGTGCGGTGCTTGGAAGGGTGTCACAAGCTCCTCCTGTAAGGATAAGAACCTCTTTTATTGCCTTTTCAATTGTTGGACAGTCTAATCCTAGTAAGCATTTTAGCGAAGTGGAACTACTAAGCTCGTTGTGAAACCTGATGCTTGATTTTCATAATTAGCACATTGCAAAGATGAACATAACTGGTAATATATGTGTACCAAGGCAAGCGTGGCAGCTATTGCACTTAAAGTGCTATCTAACACGTTAAAACCTGCTGGACATTGAAGCCTATTTTTAGTAAAGGAATAAATAAGCTGGCTGTGCCCTACTTTTTGTCAAAATGTGTCATGGGATCTTTATATTTGATTAGAAAAGTCAGCAGAAATAACACAAGGGAACTCAGTGTCTCATCTAAAAAGTGGCAATCCTAACAATCCAGCGCTTCTTTTTATGACAAAGAAATGTTAATAATAGGGTATGAGCTCAGCCCCGCTAAGCAGGTGGGCAGGTGAGGCAGTAGCTAGCGGGAGATCTGCCTGTGTGCTGTGCTTTGGATGAAATGTTATTTTGTGTTGATGAATGGAACTGGTTTTGCAAAATCCGCATTAGGAAACTGGCAGAACTTAGAAGTATGTAGAAATATTTAAATATTATTTATAAAGAGTATTTGTCTTTATATATAGCAGCGAGGTCACTCTGCCACTTCAGGATGCGCTTGCTCTTTGCAAAGCTCGTAGTCTTGCTAACTCTGAGCAACTTCTTTTGATCTTCACTGTCTGAGGCAAAGTGTGTGTCCACATGCCCGATGAGCAAGCTGTCCTGTAAAGCAAGGCCATACCTAGAAACATGTTTGCCATGAGCAGGTGCAGAACATAAGCAACCGTGCAGACAAATGCTATGGCACAGAACGAGTGACAACTGTGCTTTCAAGGAGTTCCTCTACAGGTAAGCTGTATCAAAAATGCTGCTTTATTACCACACAGTTGGCACAGAATTGGCATAAATGATCAAAAATGCCACCATTGAAGAGTGTCTGCCCGAGTACTTCAAGTCATGGCTTCTCTGTGATCCAAAGCAATACTGTGGTGCACCTTCCTGATGTGGATCTACAGAATAGGGAGGGAGGGCTCACTCCCAGCTCTTCCAGGCACACCTGCAGGCTCCGTGCAGAGGGACTCTCATTTCCAATTCCCCCAGTCCGTGGTCTGGGTTTTGGGAGCCTGAGAGAGGCAGCCCTGCTCTGTGAGCAAGCAGGGGAGCTTTGGTGGGCTGAGGCCTCTCTCCGGCTCGGACCCAACCCGGCATGCCAGCTCCTGCAGCTTGCATCAGAGGGGAAAAGGGGAAGGAGCTCAGCACACACGCTCACAGCAGGGCTCTGTCTGCCCTGATGGATGTATCAGCTGATGTGCTCGTACTGCTGGCGTGTTACAGTGGTCAGCAGAGGTCAGAGAGGTTAAGGAAGAGGCCCTCTGTTTCAAGTGGCTTTAGGTCATTTAAGTTAGGCTTACAGCTTTAAAGTGAAAGGCCTCACACTGAATTCAGTAAAGACGGCAGAACAGTGAAGTGCAAGGCTGACAGGTATCTGGGTGTCGGTGCTCTTTGAGGTCCTGCGTTAGGTAACAGCTTGCCCCTCTACACATGCCACAGGTCCTCAGAAGTTTCCCACTGCATTTTGCACATACCAAGTCATGGTTTAGCAAAGCAGTTTTAAAAGCTGCCTGTTCTCACTGCAGGCTGTAGCTTCGTTGGCCAAATTCAGCATCCATTTGTCTGACATCTGCATTTGCAGTCTGGTACTGAGTGTCACTCAGTCCATTATGTGGTGTTGCCTCCCCCTTCGTTGCAGTCAGCATGCAGAACAAAGAGCAGCTTCTTACAGGAGCGGAGCTGCGCAGAACACCTTCGGAGGGAGCGTTTTGCTTTCCAGTTGGAGCTGGGTGAGGCTCATCAGGTCTTCGTTGCAGCCATTAGCACTATAGCAGCGTACCCCAGAGGCCCTGGTGGCAGCAGGCGGCTTTGATCCCCTGGGTTGGTCAACACCTGCAGAGGCCGGGAAGGTCCAGTCCAGCCGACCAGGTTTATTTAGCAGCTGAGACTCACACCAGATCCTCCTGTATCACGTCGCTTATAAGCTGTGGCATGTTAGATGGTATTGCAAGACTGACCTCGTGCAGTCAGTCGTGGGTAGGCTTAGTAAACATACCAAATTCCTTAGGAATGTCTTTAATATTTTCTTTTTAGGAGATTGAATATAAACTTTGCTAGTTAAACCTGATTCCTGTGATTTGTTTTTTCTAAATACAAGGCACAAAACTGTCACACCAGAGTGATTTGGTTACTTATTAGCACCTCTTACTCTTTCTTGTTTGGCGCTGAAATTTCTTTCCTCCACATGGTAACAACCTTAGGTGTTGGAGGCTATTTGTTCTAGTACAGATGAAGACTTAAAAGGAGTGAACACAGGATGCTAGCAAGTTGCCATCAGCATTAAAGTTTTGTTATAAATGATTTCTAGGCACCTCCTGGCTGTTTTGGATCATTGTCCTTTAGATTTTTTTTTTTCTTCAGACTATTTTTTTCGCTTTTGGCCAAACATCCTTCACGCTGCATTTCCACTCGCATTTTCTTTCTCCTCTGCCAAGGTCTGCGGTGATGGTTCTGTGATGCCTGCAGATGTGCAGACAGCTTGGGTGTTAATTCCCTTTCCTGATTGTTGCAGTTGCACAGAGCTAAAATAATGTAAGCCCAGAATGCTAAAAATGACACACTTTCAAGTGACCAAGAATGTGCCCTAGGTGTACAGCTGTTTCACATGCAAAGACATGACTCAGATACAGTCTTTTTAGACAAAAACCTTTTGTTATACTGAGAACATGTGTAACAATAGCCTGGGGGGGGTAGAATAATAGAGCACTTGTTGTTTTGTGAAGGGGGAAGGGAGCGAATCTAAAAATAAGGAAATTGAAAATTAAAATTATACTTCAAACCTCATTTTTTTTTCACTGACATCTAGGGTAAAAAAAAAATAATGTTTACTTAAGATGCTTCAGACAAGTTCCTTACCCATGTTGCACGCACTGTGCAGAGCAGCTCCCTGTCTGCCAAGAACATGAATGTCGTGCAAGTTGCTCGACTGTAATACGAAGTATGTAGGTAACTTCTGATTGAGGTCTCTTCACTCCCACCATTAAATACTGAGGCATTAAAGCAGAAAAGAGAATCCGAAAAAGAGATTTGAAGTGTGGGTCATAAACCTACAGAAAAACTGAGTGGGGTTCACTGAAATCTACCTGTAGCTGTAGCAAAAGGTGTCTATACAAGACAACGTTGAGGTGCTTGTGGCTCTGTGTGACAGGCACTTCAAGGCACCGGCATTCACCTGAAAGATGGCAGCGCAGGAAATGTTTTAAAGTTTCTGGATTGTAGCCCTGTGGTTAATCCAGTAAGTCACTGGCATCGTAGCTGCTTTACACTTTACAAAGGCTGTACCACAGCCTGTAGAACAACACTGTCACGTTGCAAAATCTTGAGTGAATAGCTCTTTTCTAAAAAATGTTGTCCAGCCTTTCCAAGAATAGGCAGACACAAAACCATTTGTCATCATGAAGGCCAACCAGCGGCCAAGGTTTGAATATCCAGGCCAAGACTATCTGGAATGGGCAATGTGAAAAAACACAGGAATGAGACTGGCTCGAAAAGCTGCGTGTCTGGGACTTTTTGTGATGCTGCGTTTCATGAGTACCGTGTTTTCAGAAGTACATTTCAGTAGCGAATACATTTTCAGAGCCGCCGACTGACACAGCGTGCGGGCACACGGTATTTGCGAAACCCCGAAAAATAATCCGAAATGTCCCCAGGGGAACGGGCAGAGCTTTGTCCCGCCCGTAGGGCTCTGGGGCGGGTTGAGGCAGGGCTCCCCCCCCCGGGGTGTTCCTGATCCCCTGTAATGAACTCTCAGCGCCTGGGCGGAGCCGGGCAGGCACCGAGCCGCGTTTTACAACGGGAGGGGGAGGGGGAGCGGGGACACGCGTGGGGCTGCGGGCAGGGCAGGGCAGGGCAGGGCGAGCCTCGCCCGGCTTCCCCTCAGCTTCCCCTCAGGGCAGCGGGAGCGGGCCCCGGGCCCTTCCCCACCCGGCCCCGGCCCCCGGGGCAAAATGGACCCGGGCAGCGCCTCGCGGAGAGGGACGCGCCTCCTGATTGGCTGCCGCCGGCGGCTCGATATTGAAAGCCGCGTGCTGATTGGCCAGGGGGCGGGCCGGGGGTGAAGCTGTCGCCATGGCAACCTCCCCCTCCCCGCAGTGCCCGCGGGGCCGTTACCGGCGGCGGCGGGGCCGGGCCGGGCCGGCGGGGGCTGAGGGGCGGCTGCGGCCGCGCTGCCCGCGGGGCTCCCCCAGCGCCGTGCGGCCCCTCCCCGGCTCCCTCGGGTCCCTCCCCGCCCCGGAGAGCTCGGCAGGAAGGGGGCGGCTCCGGGCTGCGGCGCCTCGCCACACGGTGGGTGCTCGGCCGGCGGGCGGGGGGAGCCCCTCGGCCCCCCTGCGTGGGGTGGCTGCGGGGCCGCTGGGCAGGGCAGGGCGCTCCCAGCCGGGATCCGGGGACCGGAGAGCGAGGGGCGGCCCGGCCGGGCAGCTCCGGAGCCAGCAGGGCTCGGGGGAGGCCGGGCAGGAGCGGGTCTCGCTCAGCAGAAACGGCTCGGGCACCCCTGAGCCCTGCTGCGGGGGGCGGAGAGCATCGGGGGTCCGGGGGGTATGGAGAGTAATCGCCTGGGGGTTAACTTGGAAACGTGTTCTGCTGGAGCTCTTGCCTGTAACGATGTGAAGGGCTTTTTAAATAATTTTAAAAGTTCTATGTGGTCTTAAAATACTTTTTTTTTTTTTTTTTTTTTTGAGTCAGTTTAAGTATCTGTTGTTCTTTAATGAAAATCTCTTCCGTTAAGTCAGGTTTCACTTCCCTGGAATATCTGATGTCACGGACTTGCCAGTTCCCCAATTGTCTATAGAGCCTTGGCAGATCTCCAAATCGTAGAGTAAGAAAACCTTCCTAATAAATAAATAAAAATCTTTCTTGGGTTCTTGTGATGTAGTAAGGAGAGAACGTATTTTTCCTCTTCCCTCTGATTTCACTACTCCTTTCCCTTTCTTGGAAGTTGTACTTAGAGTAAGCTTGTAGAACGTTGCCTGACTTCTCTACAGCTTGCATATGTTTGCACTGTACTCTTTTTGGCAAACGTGACATTTAAAAACAAAATTCCATAAAAACATAAGCTGCCAGAATGTTATGTATACTGGAGGATACAGGAAAAATATGAACTGTTTTTGTTTCTAAGGTAGGTGGAAACACATGCTAGCGTTTGGCTGTTTAGCTAGAAAGCCAGTGTTGTGTTTCGGTGACCAGAGGCAGAGTTCAAGTAGCTCAGGTGCTTTTTCATAGATCTAGAGATGCACAAGGAAACTCTCCTTGGTTCTCTATGGGTTGCCAATATGGCCATGTGTTGTGGATCTGGCATTATTTGACATTACATTTTATGCAAAGTCCATGACAATGCTTAGATTTCGGATGGGTTTTCTGACTGCCATGCTTGGCAGCAGCAGAGTGTAAGTTATAAACTAAAAGTTATCTCTTTTTCACAGTTGCCAGTTTCTGTGAAAGCAGTGCAGGAGAGAAAAATCCAAACTAAGCATCGTACCTGTCCAATGCCTGGAGTGTCACTTAGCTCATGGGCAGCACTGACCAAGGGACGTTGTTGTTGCTTGACTGTTTTTTACGGTCTGTCAGTTTTACAAGGGTGAATTTTTATCTTGAGCCTGGTGGGAGTACCTTCAGGAATGCGGTGCCAGTGACACATATTGCAGTCCCAGGGTGAGGCCCGGGTGAGTAAATATGCGTGTGAATAAGTTGCTAACAGAGTAACCAATTTACACCCTGGCTTCAGAAGCTTAAAGAAACAAATA
Source organism: Aythya fuligula (assembly GCF_009819795.1). NCBI lineage: Eukaryota > Metazoa > Chordata > Aves > Anseriformes > Anatidae > Aythya > Aythya fuligula. Next base: position 7,786,027 of record NC_045567.1, read on the forward strand.
GGGAAACTGATAACAGCAACAAAGTTGCCTTTGACAAGAAGTAAGCTTGTTGCAGTCATACCATCTGCCTGGATTTGTTTGTTTGCTTTGCTTTTTTTGTTTGGTTTCAGCAGTTTAAGGTGGCTACAGTTTCATTGCCCGTGTGCTGCAGAAAGGAGCCTTTGGTAACATTGGTTGTATGAAGCTAGAGGGCCCAGGTACAGTCTCTGCTACCTACAGTTCATGGCTTTGGCTTTTGGCCATGGAGGGGGAAATGCCCCCAAGTGTTTTACAGTTGCATTAAAAAAAAAAAAAAAAAGTCAGGGCAGCTGCGATAACTTCAGTTACTCTGTTTCTTACCTTAGATACTCCTGACTTAAAATTGGGAATGGGTTGTACTCTGTCACTGTGTCTTCAGGCCTAAATCTCAGTATGGAAATACTTGTTTCTACATACCTTAAAAGGAGCATTAAGAGGTATTATAATTATTTTCTTGATGCAAAATGTACTTAATATAAACTTCACTATCTAAAGCTTAGTTTTTGTTCCTTTCAGAATCATTACACATGCATGCTTTTGATAAGTAGTCTTGCATTGCATTTTCACTATGAAAATGAATTGTAAAGGACTGCTGCATTGTAAAGATCTTCTGCTTCTGTATACTTTGTCATTACTTGCCAGAGCTACTTGGATTTTTAGAGTAACTTTGTGAATTCCACATCAAAATATCTTACCTCCATCAAAGATACCAGCCTCTGGTTTTATGCCTGTGTTATTCTGCGTGTTGCTGTAATGTTGAATAGTTTTACCTGTGACGTGTGATCACAGATTTATTTATTTTTTATTACTTCACTTCTTAATTTTTAACAGGAACTGTTGAGTAAGTGATACATGGTTCCTTGGGGCAGGGGTGGAGTGAGTTGAGCTGATGGGATAGGTCTGCCTCTGCAAATAAATGCTTCTAAGAGATCATGAAGAATTGGGAATATTGCTCATAAAATAGCTGTATGAATATGCTTTTCTACAGAAATAGTGGTGATTGAATGGGAAAGGTATGCCCCGTAATGGAAAAAGAAGTTGTGTTTTGGGCTTAATTTTTGCATCTGTATGTATGTTATGGCATCTTTCTTCTTTTTATGAGTTTTCTCTTAAGAAGAGGTGGTGAGAGGTCTTCTTATGAGCCTTATGAATAATAAGTATCTTTATGTCACGACATTTTGGAAATTTGCTTTTGAGGAATACCAAAGTTTTAGAGTGCTGTTAACTTCTTTTCCCAAGGTTTTTCTGAGGCATTTGTTCCCTCTGGTGTCCACTGCAGAAAGCAGAGGCTTCTGCTGACATCTGAATTTGGAACTGATGAAATTTTTTATGTAGTTTGGAGTCTATGAAGAGCTTGCAGTGTTTGCTCTTGCACTGTGTCACTTCTGTGCTTCCCTTGCTCCCAGCCCTGTACTTACCAACTGGATTTACAAGAGTATGCGGGGATTCAAAGATGAGGTCGGTGATGCCAGTCTGGAGTTTGGAGCTCATGGCAGCAGGAGCACGGTAGCTTGTTTAGGTCATAGAGGTAGATCAATACTTGTGTGGAAGACATGGAACGTCATTTAGGGATGTTGTCAGTTAATAAGAATTAATTAATAAGAATATTAGCATGTCTTTGGTTTATGATATTGGTACAAAGCATTTGCTGACTTTCAGTGGGTTTGGAGGTCCTCTATTTGTCTGTTTGAATACACAGAAAGGATATTTAAGCAAAGAAATGAAATATTTCAGCAGTAATTGCAGGAACTGTCAATTTAGCAAAGCTTTTGTGTGGAACACGCAATAGCTGGCGTTCAGTAGGATGGACCCAACGTTTTAAGAGGCTTGCAGCCCTGCTCTCAGAGTGTTTTGTGACAGATTTAATGCAGAAGTCTTCTGCTTGGATTCAGTTACAGAGTGTTTGAAGCAGTTTAAAAATCAGAGTAAGTGCCTAGTTTGGAAAATATTTAAAAAAAAAACAAAACAAACAAACAAACAAAAAACACAACTAGACAACAGAATAATTGCGGTGCTTGAAATTCTTGTGGTAGCTGCTTATTGATCAATGCCTTTTTTATCTTCTGTAAGCAAGGTGCTTGTGTTTTGATAGTATTGTTGCATCATTTCATTTTCTAGTTTTTATACAGTTAGCGTTTTGATGTTCAGGAGTATACAACATGTTACTAGCGGAAGAATATAAAGCATTCTGGTTTGAAAACAAGATAATTACGTATGTGACCTGTAAATAAGCCCCCAAAAGACTGATTTTGAGTACTGCAGTGTGGTGCACAGGTGAACATCAGCATGCCAGTGACACTGCATCGCCTGCCTTGGGTTTAGGCCGCTGTTTCCTGGCAGTGCCGGCTTGTGACCCTTATGGTACCTTGTTGTGTGGCCCTCTCATAGGGACATGTTTTGTGAAGGGTGCGATTCTGTAAAATGGAATCAGGATAAGAAAGCACTCCTCGATGACAGCGGTGGGAAGGAACTCGTTACCACAGCTGAGGTCCAGCAAGGAAACAAGCCAGGAGACCCCTGTAGTAAGGGCTCGGCAGCCTGCCGCTGGAGGTGCACCAGGGAGGCTTCGAGGTTGCCGTGCTGGAAGTCATGGTCTGGTAGGTCTGCGCTCGGATCCTGGGTGTTTTGGTGCTTGATGACGTTGTGGGGCAGTTTGGTGGTGGTGTTTTTCATCCATTCCCTTTGGAATTACTTGGGTGTTGGATATTGGGATATATATGGGGATTCTCCATTGCGGTGTTCTGAAAACTGTCTGGGCTTGCAGGGAAGGGCACCAGGGACCCAAGGGAACGGCACGGAGCTATGGCAGGCTGGCTGTCAGGAAAAGGTTCTTCACCAGGAGCGCGGTTGGGCACTGAACAGGCTCCCCAGGCACGTGGCAAGGGTCTCTGACAGAGGGTTTGGTTTTTGGGTGCGGAGCCAGGGGTTGGACTCAGCGGTACGTGTGGGTCCCATCCATCGTGGGATTTTCTGTGGCTCTGTGGTTGGAGTATTTGTATGTGTAGCCCATAGTGCTGTCTGTCTCCAGAAAAAGGAAGTCACAGCAAGTGTACGGGAGGAGCAGTACGCTGGATTTGAAATTTTAGGAGAGGTAGGAATAAGTCAAATCGGGGAACTTGATGCGTGTGTTAGAAAAGCAAGCTCAGTGTCAGTGAGTTGGAATTTACTGTCCAGCTATCTCTGGGTGCCCTGGGCCGAGCAACAGTTCAAGCCATCAAAGTTGTTGTGTAAGGAAGATCGGCCGAGTCAGGACCGGGATTCCTCTCGGCATAGAAGAGAGTTCTTCATACCCAGCCAGCAGTAAAACAAGTGGCTGTGTGTGTCTGCAGCCTGCACAGCCATCTGAGGTGTCAGCGAGACAAAGTGCATGCAAGTCCATTAATTAATTTATTGAAATGGACAGGGAGAGGAGGAGGAAGAGCCCAAACCCGAACCATAGGTTTTTTCTTGTATTTGTCTTATATATGGTTTGAATTAAAGTTTCTTGAGTCTTCTGTGCACCCATGTGACGTTAGGATTGAGCCGTAATGTGAGGAGATGAATAATGCTTGTCTGCATCTGCAAAGTATTTTCAATTGTTTACTCTTCATAATGATTTCAGGGCAAAAGGTTGTGTGTATGTGTGTGGAGGAGAGTTGTCTTGTTTTTCTTTTCATTTGAGGAGTATATTTGGGAACGTGTGTGGTAAATGCTGACTGGAAGGTGAGTAGTTATTTGTGAACTCTCTGGAGCGAAGAAAAGCATGGTTGGTTTGGCAGCTTGTCAGCAGCAAATGATACATTAATCTTTGGAGCAAAACCAGAAACTTTCCTTTCTGCTGTTAGCGGTACAAGGAAGGAGGGACCGCCTGTCAGTCCTCTGCAGGCTGACGCTGTTGGGCTTCCTTGAAACATCCGTGTAAGAGACGCGCAGTGCCTGTGGCAGAAAGCCTTCTGTATTTGGTTGAAAACAATAATAATAATGAAAACCTTTCTACTATACTGAGAGTTTGCATCCATCTACGTTACTAACTTTTCTTCAAATAACAGCTTCACTGTGTTCGTACAGTTTCAAATACAATGTTGTAGTGTTGCAAAATTTCCAATGTAGTTTAAAGCTAAAGGGGTACCGCTCCGGAGACAGGCATCAAACCTGTACAGAATATGGTCAGTCTTCATCCCAGCCTAGTTTTGTTTCCCAGCACTTCAGAGTTACTGTTTTACATCTACTGCTAGTGGTAGTGATGCACTGAAGTCATTTTTTTAAATTAAAAATGTTTATCTGTGCTTTAATTAGGTGATACGTAGGTATGTTGACAATTCTACTGTGCTCAAGATAATGATCTGACTATTCTTTATCTAAGTAATAATAAAAATATTTTCCTTCACTGAATTGTTGCTAAGGTATTGGGTTACCATTTTTTTTTACTACCAAATATGATTCTGCCAAGCTAGTTAGAGTTCAGGCATTACAAGTCTATAATGTTTTTTATACAGCAGTCTGTTTTGATAACTATGGTAGTTTCTACTTCTGATGATGTAAATAAGATGGGTGTATGAAAAGCTAAAGTGATAAGAATAGCAGACAGGTACTGTATAAAAAGAGAAGATTATTTGGTAGCAATTTGAGCTTTTCATCAAAACCAAAGTTTCCAGGAATGTGAAGACCACTGAAAAAGTTAGAAGTAATATTAAAACCCCAGTCAAGTTTTTTTTTTTTTTCTCATAATTTCTTATCTGAATTTTTAATAATTTCGTCAAGATTTGCAGCAGCTCTTTGTCTCTTGAAATTGAATCCACGTATTGGTTGCTTTCATTGTTTCTGTCACTTCAAATGCATTGGATTCAAATCACTCATTTTTTACCATAAAATGACAAGTCTCGCTATTTATGATCAAGTAAGAGAAGACCTCATCTATTTCCACTTTTTAAATAAAGAACTTTGGTCTCTGTAATTTTTCCTTTACTCCATTTTGTTTAATGTGAAAGCTTCAACGTTAATTTTCTTGGGTGAGAAATGCTGTGGGGAAAGTATTGGCTGGGGACATGTAATAATTAGATTTTGTTTCTAAGTGTGTCACACAGCTGCAGTTTGGGCTTGGAAAAGTCTGGCTATCATTGTATGTTCTCATCTGTAAGGGATGAGGCTATTTCTTTTTTTTTTTCTTTAGTGTCTTGCTTGATAAACTTCTCTTGTATTATGTTGTTGAAGATACGTGGTATCTGCTACCACCGACCGTAAAGTGCTTGAGATGCTACTTTAAGATAAATGGAGACATTTAATTGAGAAATACTTTGTAGCAGCTCTGATAGTTGAAATGAATAGCAGATAAGCCTTATTTGCTTTATATCAGGGTGAAGAAATTGTAAATGGATTTTTAAGTGGCCTCATCTAAAACCATCCAGCACCACCAAACAACGTTTAAGTTGCCCCATAATGACAAATTGTCCCAGCTGATGCACAGCCTGACTTTGCCTGGTCTCTGGGGAAATGCTTCTGGTGAAAGAAAACCTCCTTCATTGTATTGTTGTTATTTTTATAGGAGAAATTATTCATAAAAAGCAGGGGGAAGCAGACAGCAGTACAGCAGCTAAAGTCTCTGTAAAGCATCATATTAAAAGATTTAAAAGTTGGAATATTTAGTGTACTGCTGTCATGGGAATAGACGTTTGAGTGATTAACCCCCTTCTATTTATAGCCATTTCCTGCAATATTCCTGTTCCAGTTCAATTCTAGGGAAATTTCTGAGAAGGCAGAGCAGTTGTTGCCTATGCCTCTCAGTGCAGGGAATTATTATAGCGTCCCTAAGTTATGTTCTTCATGTGAAGTTCACAAATCAAATTGCTGTATTTTCAGGTTTATTTGCACTTTGATCACTCATCAGCTTCCATTGTGTACAAGTACAGGATTTGATGAGGCCTTCAGCATTTGATGGATACTCATCTCTTCCCATCAATACCTGCTGATATTTAAAATACTGCTACATTGCGGCTTAAGGCTGATCTTCTGGGATTACTGGCTCATGGGAATGAAAGAGGCTGACTCTGTGCCATACTGATAAAGCTCAAACACAAGGCTGATAGTCTGGAGACTGATAAAAATGAAGAAAAAAAAAGTGTCTTGGAGCCAGACCTAATACAAACCAATTATTGCGAAATTTTCCCACCCTCTTGATGCCAGGAGGTGATTCTTCCTCGTTAATTTAATTGTGCCTTGTTGGGCAGGGAAGTAGCATGATACTTTTTGCTGTGTTTTCTAACTCCGTTTGTGGAGTAATAAGGGGTTGCTGCGCAGGTAATTGGTGTGACCCCTTTTGTAAGGAGAAATTTTCAGAAATAAGGGCATTCCTGAAACTTCAAGCCCAAGTTTCTGCATGTAGGTGATTAACACATATGTTTACCCTGAAGAAAGTTTTCTTGGGATGCAATGGCAATGAAGTGGTCCAAGAGTTGTGTAACTTTCTGTTGGTCTGTGATATGCTTTACTTCGTGATTTACTTGTGGGAAGTAAAATCAGATTATGGAGGGACTTCCAGGGTTTCTTTCTGACTTATCATGGGAAAGAACTTGAATTTCAGTTTTCAATTGCACCCTTTTGTAAATCAAATTTTTGCTCAAGCATGATGGTGAGAATTTTTTTTATTACAGCCAAACCATTATTTTATTAGTGAAAATGGAAAAGCCCTTGCCTTTGTTTGAAAGGGTCGCTTTTTTTGATTACTGAATTTACGGCATATTATCAGAATTCCTTTCCTGATTGCACATGCTGCTGCTCCAGGGCTCTTTTACGCTCCCAGGTTCATACCCCTGGTGTGCTGCTGCTGCTCTTTGGAGGTGAGGCAGTGGCAGGGGAAGCCGTTCTGATGGAGGGGAGAGCGGCTCGCTAGAGAAGGGCTCTCCTCGTTTGCTCTGGAGGAAGGAGCTCTTTCTCATTTGTCCCAGAAGGAGAGAACATTTAGGTGCCTGTTGCCAGAAACTGATCTATTGTCAGTCTTGTTTAGGAGGAGGATAAAGATGTTTGCTACAAGGCATCTGCTGCTTCCTCTCTTTAGTCCTCCTACACCTTGCTGTGGAAATGGCCCTGGGTGTGTTGTTTTCAGTCCAGCCTTCCTTGGGCTCCTCTTTGGTCTTATGGTTTTAGAGATGTTATGCAGACAGTTAAGAAGGCTGTGTTTTATTCTTTCTTGCTGCTTGTGGTTCATCTCAGTGTCAAGAACTGCTTTGCAATTTGATCCTGTTGAACACAGAGCTGTTCTTCATGTGCTTAGAGCAGTTTATCCAACAGAGCATCTGCAGCAGTAGTTCACCGGTGCTGGAGATCCACCTGTGCCAGGCAGGTTGCTCTCGTTGTGAGGGCCGTGTATTCCCCAGGCAGTTCTGTGGGGCACCAACACTGCAAACATGCAGGGGCGTAGCTGCTTAGCTCTTTGTGCAGACACCTGGAAAAAGCAATCGCTAACAGTATATCAAAACAGAACCCCTACTGTGAGCCTGGTATCAACATAGCCATTGAGTTATTATTCCTGTGTTTGGTACTTAATTGATCAGGTTTATTCCTGAAAGCTATTAAATTTATTAGTATTGGCGTGTAAGGGGCAGGGAACGGCTTCTGTAGCTTTTTTTGGTTTGTTTTGTTGCTGATTTTTTAAAAAGAAAAAGTTGGTGATGCTAGGAGTT